>NC_133333.1:228257553-228885678 GCF_042186555.1 Aquarana catesbeiana | reverse complement strand
ACCGCACATTCCACAAACTCACGGAAGGGGGCAGAGTCTACCAACTGAAAAGGCAGCAGTTGAAGTGCTAGCAAGCTAGCATTCAACTGCTGGGCTTGTGGATGGTTGGGAGCGAACTTCTTTCGGCGGTGCAGCATCTGGGGCAGGGAAATTTGCCTGGTACAATCTGACGTTGGTGTACCGATAGCAGATTGCCCGCAAGTACTTGGCTGTGACACACCTAATTCTACACCTTCATTCCTCTCAGTGCAGGTCTCAGAGAGGACTGAAGGTATAGTGAGGTTGGAGATCCCAGCTGATGAGGAGCAAGGAGAGGTCCTCTATGTTCTTTGGTTTGGGTCTTTTAGGTACGCTTGCCAACGAACTGCATGTCAGGTCAACATATGTCTGGTCAAGCATGTGGTGCCGAAGCGGGAGATGTTTTGGCCACGCGAGATGCGCTTGAGACATATGTTGCAAATAGCAGCGGTGTGATCTGATGCACTCATCTCAAAAAAGGGCCACACCAAAGAATTTTTGGAATAACGCGCAGAGACAGCAGCGCCTTGCACATGCGGAGCTCTGCGGTGTGATGCAGTCAGTGTGCTGCCCTTAGGCTGGCCCCTGGAAGGCATCCTGCCTCCTTGGTGATGTGTCTCCTCCTCCTCCTCCCTGCTATCAGGCACCCACATGGAGTCAGTGACTTTATCATCCCCTCCCTCCTCCTCATCACTGGAGCAAACCTGGCAGTATGCTGCAGCAGGGGAAACATGACTGTCAGATTGCTGTACTTCTTGGGCACCCCCTCTGTCTGGGCTCACGTTACTGCCTTCCTCTAGCTGAGTACAATAGGAGCCTTCAATATGCTGGGCATCCTCCTGGAGCATGTACCCAACACTGTGGTCAAACAGTTCGAGAGACTCCTCTGGAGGACATGGTGGGGCTAGAGAAGGAGTCACTGATGCCATTGAGCCGAGGAAAGAGGCCGCGTTGGCAGCTGCTTTGCCAGACAAAGTACACTGAGCCTGGGTGAGATGAGGAGGATGAGGACGGCTTGGTCATCCACTCGACCAAGTCTTCCACATGTTGCGGCTCAACACGGCCAGTTGCCGAAAAAAAGGCCAAGCGTGTCCCACGGCCACGTGCTGATGAGGATGCACCGTGTCCATGACCAGCACTGTTGCCTCTAGACACAGAGCCTGCTCGCCCTCTTTTATTGGCTTGTGACTGTCTGCCTCTCCTTGTTGGCCTTCCAGACATACTATTGGCCTGCAGTGAGATGTAGCTGCACAAAACTGAGATGTGTATATATATATATATATATATATATATATATATATATATATATATATATATATATCGATTATACTGCATCTAGCAGAATCAACTGCCTGCCTGTAGTATTATTAGTATGAGAACACCAGCACTTGTCTTCAGGTAGCTATACTGTAGGTGCAACTGTGCAGGGTACACAGTACAGTAACTGAAAAATCTTCAAAGAGCCTACACAAGCACCTGGCTTCAGGTAGCTATACTGTAGAGGCAACTGTGCAGGGTACACAGTACAGTAACTGGAAATACTGTAAAAACACCTGCCTGCCTGTCAGTATATTAGGAAGAGAAGAACAGGATCTAGCTAAACTGAATACAGTGTATATATATATACAGTATTTATCGACGTATAACACACGCCGGCGTATAACACGCACCCCAAGTTTAGGAGGGAATTATAAGGACAAAAATGTTTTAAGGAAAAAAACTTACATTTAAATGCCCATCAATGCAGCCTTGCACAGCGTCCATCTGCATGCTTGTCCAGTCTCATTTGCAGCCTTGGTGTCATTTGCAGCCTTGCAGTCATTTGCAGCCTTATCAGTATTCATTTGCAGCCTTGCAGCTTTGTCAGTGTCGATCTGCAGCTTTGTCTGTGTCCATTTTCAGCCTTGCCCAGGCTGCAGTTAAACTGCAGTGACTTGTCAGTGTCACTGCTGTTTGAAAATGGCGGTCCTCGGCTCTTCTCGGCGGCACTAGGTCACTTTTGGCCACTTTCGGCTCCACTCGTAATCCCACCCGGGATGGGCAAGACTGTGAGTGGGGCCGAGCGCCACCCATATACAGATAGCTGAGTGTACTTGGCTAGATTCGGCTAGCTCCGCACACAGTCACGCCCAGTCCCTGTGTCCATCATAGGGCGGGACTGGGCGTGACTGTGAGTGGAGCTAGCCGAACCTAGCCGAGCACACTCGGCTATCTGTATATAGGTGGCGCTCCAGTGGAGCCAAAAGTGACCGAGAAGAGTTGAGGACCGGCTCGTGTATTTCGGCGGCGCCATTTTCAAATCGGCGGCTGATGATCGCTCCGCTCACAGTCAGCGGGGGATCACAGGGGATCGGCGTATAACACGCACCCGTGATTTCCCCCTGATTTTAAGGGGAAAAAATATGGTATATATAACACCTGGGATGCATATATATACACAATACACTGTAAGTGCAGCTAACTGACTCAACCTGCCTACTTTATCTAACTTAAATCAAAAGACACTGTCTCTCTCTCTCTGTCTATCTCTCTCTCTCAAGCCGGAACACACTACACAGGGCCGACGTGCAGGCGGCCTTATATAGTTTGGGGCGTGTACTAAACCCCCTGCGCCATAATTGGCCAAAGCCACCCTGGCTTTGGCCAATTATGGCTCTCTGTATAGATGGCGCTGTGATTGGCCAAGCATGCGGGTCATAGTGCATTCTTGGCCAATCATCAGCCAGCAATGCACTGCGATGCCACAGTGAATTATGGGCCGTGATGCGCCACTCAAATTTGGCGCGAACGGCCCATATCGTTCGTAATTCGACGAACGACCAAACACACGATGTTCGAGTTGAACATGTGTTCGACTTGAACACGAAGCTCATCCCTAATAATTACCATCTATCTGCCTGACCAATACCCAGCTCCACTTTTGCCTTACCCTTACCCATGAATGGAGACACCAAGCTGGAGTAAATATTGGCCATAGCAGCCATTTTTATTAACAACTCAAGTAAATTTACATAACTTTATAAATAACATTCGTTAAACCACCACCCATCAGTCACATACTCACATTGGTCTTTGCAGGAAAACCCCAAGCTTGCCACACGATCCAATCCGGCACTGCGGTACCTTTAACTTAAATAGGCCTCCAGCTGACATACTAGCTTAAAGACAACCAAACACTGACCTCAGTACACCTGTTAACCAAATTCCAGCTAAACCACCATTAGCTGGAATACCACCGATGGGTCCCAAACTCTTCCGTATCCGAGGTTTCTTCCTTCACCCGCAAATATCAACAACCCGCCACTGCCACGACATCCTGCATCAACTGTTCTGTGTGTAGCGCTGGTATTTTTAATACAGACGCTATAAGTAAAAATGTAGTTGTCTGAGGCTGTAGTTTTTATTATAAATTCTGGTTCTGTTTCAGCTTGGCTGGTTGTGTGGTTTTCCCCTTGGCCTGGAGATGGCGCCCTATTATTTCAGCCAAGGTTGGAAATTGCAACAAGCTGGGTGTATTGAGTGCCTACTTGCCCGGAAAACAGTCAGTGGGTGTGGTCTGCCTGCTGTTTATTCTGGGAGAGGGTACTTAAGTGACAGACCCCGGGAAACAGGGAGTTCAGTTCCGACCTGATGGCCCTCCTTGCCTAAGGTGTGTCGTTGCTTTCAAGTTAGTCTCGGGGCCAGCTGGCCTGAGATGTAGCTACTGAAGCTAGGCCCAAAAGTCTTGGGGCCTACCGATCCAGGGATGGTCCTGTGCTGTCTTGCCTGTGGGAAGAAGCCAAGCGACTTTAGAATCCAGGGGCGGACTTTTCAGCAGAGGACTGCGCGGTAAGGCCAGTGCCTCTAGAAGAGCCTGGAGACTCAGTTGGAGGATGCATCCTGGGTCACATACCACACAGTACCGTAGGTTCGGAAGAAGGGAACTGGTATTGTGTAATCAATTCTTTGATATTGCAACAAGTTGCTAATTACCCAATCCTGTGGCAGAGGATTGTGTAACAGTTACACCGAATCTTAACGTCTGTGGCAGAGACTGACCGAGCATCACATCGGCTGCTAGGTCAGTGAGAGATGCTGTTGCCCTCTGGATCAAAGAGAGTGTTCCTGATCTGCAATTTCAAGGTACCTGAATTCTCCCTAAACCCTCCATCCCTCTATTGCAAGAATCTTTCTTAAATAAAGCATTCAAGAAAGAGACTGTGTGTCGGAGCTGCAATCACTAAGGTAAGACCCAATTTAAACCAGCAGCTCCTTCGGGGGTAAGTGCTACATGTGGAAAAAAAAAACTTCTTGTTTTTAGCATGAAAACCCACGAACCATACAAACCTTGTCAGGGAGGGAGGGTGGGAAGCTTTGCTCCTACTGCTGCCACTGAGCTGGGGAGGGGCACATGTGCTGCTCCATGCAGCTAACTCCTCCCCACTGACTCACACCCAATCTCCCCAGCTCTAACAAAAGCCCTCTTCCCATGTACCCTGCTTAACCCTGTCATGTCCGCCCTCATTTATGCCATTTTATTTTATTTACTCCGGGTTTCTCTTGACATTGTACTTTATAACAGATGTTACATAATTACTGTGACAGACCTAGCCGGGACAGAGGCTTTTGGAGAGGACTGAATGCAGGCCTCTTGCCTTTCGACTATGTTACCATCTCTCTGCCTTACCAATACCCAGTTCCACTTTTACCTTACCCTTACCCATGAATGGAGACCACACGAAGCTGGAGTAAATATTGGCCGTAGCAGCCATTTTTATTAACAACTCAAGTAAATTTTCATAGCTTTATAAAAAACATCCGTTAAACCACCACTCATCAGTCACATACTCGCGATGGTCTTTGCAGGAAAACCCCAAGCTTGCCACATACTAGTTTTCCACTCCCGGGAGGTGGACAGCATAAATAAAAACATTCAGCTGTAGACAATGCAAAACTAGGTGTCTGAGTAGCCGGATCACTGGTGGGAACGCAGCCGGTACTCTATTGATGACCTGCACCACCCCCAGATTATCCCAGTAAAAGCGCACTTTCAAGTTCCTAAAGGCCTCCCCCCATAACTCCACCACCAAAACTACTGGAAACAGTTCCAGCAACAACATATTCTTCAAAAGACCTGCCTCCTTCCACGAATCTGGCCAGACTCCACTTACCTTGAAAGAAGGCCCCAAAACCTGCTGATCCAGTCGCATCTGTGCATAGTTCCTGTCATGGAACGTCCCACACTCCGCTTGAGTGCTTCCGTCATATACCACTTCCTCCCAGTCTGTATACAGATATCCCAACCTCTCTGAGCACAACACAAGGCGACACTTGCTTGTTGCTACCAAGAACTCACTTTATTCAGAACCAGAATACAGTCTTATATACATAGGAGAAGATTACTCTAACAATACAAATGTAACCTAATTAACATGAGCTAATTATCTAATCCTTTATACAGCCTAGGTGACTGAGACATGACCTTTCGCCCAGACTTGTGGGCACCGAGTTTCACACAGTTATATCAACACAATAGCAGTCGTCCCGTCTCCTACATTGTATAGAGGACAATGTCATTAGCTCATTCAATTAACATAAACACAGGTTGATGATACCAGCATCTCCTCACAGGATGTGTCCCAACAGAATGAATCCATTGAAAATCCAGGGCCCATAATCAAAAGGCAACAGGCTTGCATACAGTCCTCTCCAACAGCCTCTGTCCCGGCTAGGTCTGTGACAGTTCCAGATCAAAGTTGCTAACCGGCCCTGACATCCATAGTGCCCTTCCATTGAAATCATCCAGAAACACATGCCAAATCCTTAAATCTTCCCTTTGCTCTCTTCTCAGTCGCATATAATGAGTGGGGGACGTAATGCCCGCCATACTTGCTGACAGCCATCGGCAAAATACTCTCCCCATCGGGAGGGTGCGACATGCAAAATTCAACGTACCCAATAGATACTGCAGCGTCCAAAGTTGCACCTTGCGTAATTCCAATATCCACTAAATCTCAGCCTGCAGCACCACCAGCTTATCCTCTGGTAGTCTACGCTCCATGACGTCCGCGTCCAAGACAATGCCCAAGAAGCTCAGCACCATAGTCGGCCACTTCACCTTCTCCAGGGCCAAGGGGATGCTGAAATGATCGGAAACGTGTTCCAGTGTAGCCAACAGGACTGCACAAACCTCCGACGATGCCGGGCCCACGCACAGAAAGTCATCCAGGTGGTGTATAATGGAATTCACTCCCGCAACGTTTCATACCACCCACTTCATGAATGAACTAAACTGTTCAAACAAAGTACAAGAAATAGAGCAACCCATGGGCAAGCAGCGGTCTACAAAGAACTCCTCCTTCCAATGACAACCTAGCAACCCAAAACTATCTGGATGCACAAGAAGCAGTCTAAAAGCCAATTCTATGTCAGCTTTTGCCATATGGGCCCCCTGTCCATACTTACCAACCCAAAACACAGCCGCATATAAAAAAGATGTGTACGATACAGCACACATTTCCGGGTTGATCGCATCGTTGACAGATCCCAGTTTTGGGAATGAAAGATGGTGGATCAGCCTAAATTTATTCAGCTCCTTCTTTGGCACTACCCCCAAAGGTGAGACCACCAAATCAGGTAATGAAAAACAAGTAAATGGGAACCCCAAGCATCCCAATGCCACCTCCTTCCGCAGTTTCTCTGAAACTCCGTCCGCATGTTGCAAGGCAGAGCGCAGGTTACGAGCCAAAGGGGGCGCATTGACCAGGGTCGATGAAATCTGAAACCCCTCTAAAATAAAAATAAGGTTTAACAACCGTGCCGCCCCCCTGTCCGGGTACCTATCGAGAAACGGCTGCATCCTTTCCACTTTCACCGGCGTCGTCCCTTTTAGGAACAGACTCCCCGGCACTACCCTTTCCTTGCTTAAAGCAATGGGACACTCAATGCGCACTTCCGCAACTCGAGCATTCATGCTTGTACTTGCAGGCCCCCCAAATTTGCAGGGACCCTCATTATATTGCCAGCACACCCCCTTTTTTCTTGTGGCCAATTGTCTGGGGTTGGATGAGCCACCCCCCCTTGAAAAAACTGACTCGTTGTCCTCGCCAACGTCATAAGTCGCATCCACAAGCTAATATCCTTGTGATCCCACCGTAAGGACGGGAGTATCACCCTCCTCTGCTGGAACTGTTCATCATATCACAACCACGCCATTGCCCCATAGATTCTATGTGCCTCACCCAACAGCGCCAAACAATGTTCCGGGTTCCTTCCTCCTATAACACTAGCCATTATGGCAAAAGCCTGAAGCCAGTTCTGAAAAGTCAGTGGGATAAGCCTGTATCTCCTCTTCTCCTTATCATCCTTTTTATGATCCTCCGGCTTCACTCTGTCTAAATTGAATCTCTCAGGTCGAGCTAGCCGCGGACAGCAATGGACACTAATCCAGCAGCTTCACGGCCATCAGGGCAAAATCGGCATACACCAGCCTGTATACCACCCAGCACGGACCACCGAGCACACCGGAGCAGAGGCAGAACATCGGGGACCCGATCGATCATGCCTAGACGGCATAAAGACAGCAGAAAGCCACAGAAGCTCACTGCATACTCCGCTCAGGGGCTCAGGCAAGATGGCGGCGGCGCATCAGAACATGTCAGATCCAGCACTCCTCAGTAGGGACCTGCTAAAGGTAATTCAGTTAAAAGGAATGCGCCATCTAAAAGCCCACAATCTCCCTTTCATACCCCTTCATCTGGGAGCCCTGAGAAGGCAAGATTGAGGCTGGATGCAATGGATTCAAGCCGTGAAGAAAGCCAGGGCCCAGATTCAGGGGAGGACACGAGGGAGCTCCCTGACTCAATTGATCTCTTTCCTACAAACAACCAGCCAGTGCTGGACACCACTCTAAAAGAGATGTTAGTGTCCCTAAGGAGCTCACCACAGGCTGACATGCTATCATGTGTTCATAAATTTGGGGTAGAGCTGCAAGCTACATCTTCCAGAGTAGATCACATAGAAACAAAGATGGAGGAATTTGCAACCACCATCAATGATCTAGTTGGTGCCCATGACAACACTGAGGATGACATGGAGGCGATCAAAGCTAAATTAGGGGATATTGAGGACCGCTCCAGACGAAATAACTTAAAAATCAGAGGGGTCCCAGAATTGGTCCAACAACCTAACTTGCGTGAATATGCAGCGCAACTTTTCAAATCCATACTACTGGATGTGATAGATTTGGATATCACAGTGGACAGGATCCACCGATTACCAAAGCCGGTACACCTGCCTGACAACATACCCAGAGAAGTCACCTTACGTCTTCACTTCTTTCAAGTAAAGGAACGTCTAATGGCAGTATCAGGCACCAAAGATCTTTTCCCCCCACAATACAGGGACCTCCAATTTTTTGCTGACCTTTCTCAGTTCACTTTACAGAAACACAGAAATCTGAATACCATTTTGAAAGCACTAAGGAACCACAAGATCACCTACAAGTGGGGGTTCCCGACTAAACTGATCATCACCAAAGAAGGTAAAGATCACACTGTGGATACTCTAGCCAAGGACATACAGTTGCTCAAAATGTGGCACATTGTACCAGAAGGATCTCCTCAATCCTCCAAAAAACAAAGCCTCAACCACATTGCGGAGAACTGGAATCTAGTCACTTCCAAAAATGCTCACAGACACAGCTAAACTGAATGCAGCCAGCAATGGGAAATACCTGCTGCTCCTTGATTAGGAGAAAGCCATAAAGCGGAACTGTTCTCTGTTTACACCCTCTATGCATACATGAGTGGCTCAATGCCACACCCGGGTTGCATTGACCTATGTTTGTTACAACTATTTCTACCTTTCTTCTTATTTTTGATGTTGCAGCTAACTATTGTTCCAATCCGCAGTCGCAGTTCTACCCATCCCACCTCAGGAATGTCTACGACAAGGCACAGGAGTAATGATAACAACCACAACCTCAACTACCAACACCTCAGAGCCTGGCTTGCCAAGATAACCAATCCGTGTAAGTGTTACCAGCACCTGCTACATAACACCATCCCTGCCCAAACCTTAAGATGACCATCACCTTTCTAACCATGAATGTTAGGGGTCTAAACCACCCAGCGAAATGCAGATCTCTGTGGAAAGAGGCAACACAGAATAACTGTGACATTTTGTGCGCCCAGGAAACCCACTTTAGCATCCATGCCCAACCCTCCTGTTCAAATCCTAAGTTTCCACACATTTTTTTCGCCAGTGCGGATACTAAGAAAAGGGGTGTACTCACTGCAGTAAAGGACATGGTAGCTTTCCACTTAAACAAAGAAATCTCTGCCCATATGGGCAGATACCATGTTCTGATTTGTGACATTAATTCCAAAACCTATACAGTGGTTAATGTATATGCACCAAACGTCCATCAAACCCGTTTTCTGCACAGAATTCTGAAAAAGATCTCACAGATCAGACAAGGTTACCTACTGCTCTGTGGAGATTTCAATCTACCCCCAGATCCTAAGATGGACTCCACCACATCATCTAATAGACAGCACCAGGCACTCCAACCACTTCTTCTCTGATATGATTTATATGATGCATGGAGATGCTGACATGGCTACCTTTACACATACCTCACTTATATACTTAATGATACATAAGTGATTAAAACCTTTTATCTATATATGAATCAACCCATGAAATTAAGGACGAATGATACCTGTTCGAAAAGGGTAACGATCTAATTTATTTAAACTTACTATTGTACAGAAAAGAAACTTGTGTTAATATGAGATTAGCAACTATAACATAAATGATACAACCTTAAAAACAACAATGTTACCAGTGATAATAAATATTGCTATAATGGTCATACCCATGCTATCAAGAGATTAATAAGGTATTACGGCCGAATCCTACAATAGAAAAGGTTACAGGAGAGAAAAGAGACATAGAGATACATTGTATGGAGAAGTCTTACGTAACCATCCTGCATCTAGACCGTCCGCCGGAGAGAGCTAGCCTCTCCAGGTTTTTGGTTGTATATTGTTAGAACCCACTCCCACTCAATCAGAACTCAGGGTCACCTCATTGGTTCAGAAGTGGCATTGAATCCTGATTGGCTACCCCTGAAGCCTAAAGTTTATTGGTTAAGTTGGCTTAACTTCTGCTTTAAACATTAGACTCTCTGGTGCCTCTGAGTCTGCCTTAAACCAGTTAGCTCTGTTTGAACTCAATATAACCAATTCGGAAATTAGCATGTCAAAAGACCCCCCATCCAGGTGGTGAATTATCACCTGCCTAAAACATTCAACAGCTTTTGAGAACCAGGAAAAATCTAAGCTGGGCTCAACCTGATATCACAAAATATAGTACTTTTATTAGAGAGTTCCCCTGAAGATATAAATATGGATTGCAAAATCTCCACCACAGTCCCCCCTGAAGTTCATTCTTGAACTTATGTCCTCCTTCAATGATCTTGCACCCACCCACAACAGCCCAGAAGCCCCGACCCTTCCCCACCACCACTGCGGCCTCCTCTTCCTTTCTTGAACACGCAGGAACTCCTCAAAGTAGGCTTAAGATAGCAAAGAAATCCTGGTCCTTTGGAGACTTCACATCCAAACCATGAGTGTCTGTATTGCAATGTTTCATCACTCCTCTGCCTTGGAGGAGCGGAACTCCAACATTGATGGCGGGATCCTGGCATATCTAGTCCTGTATCTATGTAAGACCATGTAATGGTTGCATCGATTGGATCGGACCGCGAGACAGCACTTTTCAGCATGGTGAAGGAAAGTCCAGGAAAGTCTTATTCGTGACACATTTATCTCAAGAAATAACTTGGTGGTCGCTGCTTCTTCAGGTGGGGTCGGGCGGGTCTCCAGACAGTCGTGCATGAATACAGAAAGAGAGAGGAGAACGTTAGTGTACAGAGAAATGCTGGACAGGAACAGAGTGTTGGCCATTAAGACTAAATACTCATAAAGGGTGTAATGTGGACGAGTAGAGTGGGTTCCCACAGGGTACAGAGTCTGAGCAACAGCCAGTATCATCCATGGCCCTTGATGGTAGGGATAGACAATACTGTCTGTTATTGCCAGGTCCCTGGGTTCACCACACCTGCTCACGGGGCTCAGGTTAAAGTAGTAGGTAGACTAGGGGAGGTGAAATTACATTAAGACATAAAACTGGATGTCCAGGGATACGTTAGTTAAAATATGGTACTTGTGGGCAGGCAAAGTCTTTTTTTAAAGAAAAATGATATGACTGATGTCTTAGTTACATTATCTTGAGAAGATAAATGATAGAAACCAAAGGAAAAACTTAGAGAGCATAATATTAAATAAGAAAAAGGAATAGAAGAGAGGTGAGTAATGAAAATGAACAGGAAAAATAGTGGGAATAGTAATGAAAAAAAGAACAAAAAACAGAAAAAACTACAGATTGAACGCTGCTCCAACCAAGACTGTTAAAGAGCCTTGAATCTGTATATAAAAAAATGAATACATTGGTTAAAAAAAAACATAATAAAAAAATAAAACAAAAAAAACAAAAAAAAATGTTTTTCAAAAAAAAAAAAAACTCCTCTCCCATTAACAGTATTTTTGCATGTCAGGTACACAGATATTAACATCAAAAGGGAGGGGAAAAAAAAATAAAAAATAAAAATAATAAAAAAAAATGATTGAAACTTTTGGAATTTAGGTAAACCTGACTGCACTTTATTACTAAAAATTGAAGAGGCTTATCCCTGGAACAAGAAAATATAGTTCTAGGGTCCTCTCTTAAATGCGCAACTTCTTTGTACTGGTCTGGATTGGATATGGCTTCCTCAGAGATTTGTTTCTGAGTTAGTGGCCTTTCTGTTCCTTGAGAGATGATACCTTGTTGAGGTACACATTCTCATAGCTTTGGCATTCATTCTCCTGATAGTAACGCACATTATTACCTGCATCAGGAAAAGCAATAAGGCTGCACAGGTTAGGACAACAACAGGGTGGAGCAAAATGTTTAGGAAAGCTGTAGCGTTCGGACTATACCCAAATAAACTTTCCCACCAGGAAATCTTAGCATCTGCGTCTAAAGCGTGGGATACTTGGATCAGTCTATTTTGATCATGGGTGAGTCGTATGGTGGCTTGTTTTTCAGCATCTCCTAGTACATTTAATATTTCATCCTGTTGTCCGAAATCCATCAGCCAAGCTTTTAACTCAGCCCCAAATCCCAGAGGAAGTTTCTGTAGGTGTAAGGGGATGTCAGGTTTGCTATAAAACCTTTCTTCAGGGGTGATCGGGGTACAACCCGGTGTTCCTGCTATATCCATGCCACGGGCCAGAGGAGGTGTACTATAGACTCCCCGAGGTAGTGTATCCTGCTGAGTACCATTTAACCTGATGCTGAAAACAGTGCATCATTAGACATGAGATACTAGCACCAGTACCCTGGTCTCCAGTCTCAAGTAGTTTTAACTTTGTTTAGGACCAGTTGGGACACTACCCTGGCATCCATTAGACATGACCCCCCCCCCCCGTGCCAGCTTTATTGCCTTTTCCCATAGCACAACCCTTACCTTCCTCTAGCACTCATCAGTACCAGTCATCTGAGGCTGTCCATACTCAAACCATCAGAACAAGATGGACTCCAGGGTGTAATCCAGTAGAGTCTGATAGGATAGTACCCAGATTGACCGTGATATCTGCACAATGTTCCATCCCTGCCATTAGGGATGAGAACAGTGCAAGTAAGATTTTTGACGATCCTGGAACTGAGTCATCCACCAATCTATCACGACTCATAGGCAACCTGGATACTACCCCCCCCCCCGTCTGTCCTTGCAACGTGATGCTGGACAGAGCAAGTTGGCTTTCCTAACCCCTTCCCTGATATGTAGCACAAGACCCCCCCAATGTGATCCTGAATATCCTGAATATCTCCAGCTCCATAGTGTTTTAAGGTACCCAGTGCCCCACCTCCAGCTCCAAAGACAGTCTCAATTAAGCCTCTCTTTCCTAAGGATGGGAAATAGTCAGAATACCCGGATTGAAAACCACCTGCCACCAGGTACACTTGTCTCTTCATAGAGGTTGCACACCTTATGGGGCACTGGTCTTCCTGTCATGCAGGACACAGACCACTAGTTAAGGTATGCAAGGAGTCTAGGACAGGAAGGACACCTATGGGTATCCACTGAGGAGAATACAGCATGCCCACACAACTCCATCCCTGTGCCTGGATTTCAGAGACCATGCCCAGGGTATACAATGCACCTCTACCTATGGTTAGGTTCAAAGAACCCTCTAGTTCCCTGACTAACGTTACATCGGTATTCCTTAGGACACAGAAACAAACTCGTCTATGTCCCAAATAATACCCAGGTGCTTCCTTCCCAGCAATGACCTCTCCATCCAGAACACAGAGTGCAATATACACAATCTTCCTGCACAACTCTTCTCCAGGCTCTCCCAAAACTATACACTCTCAACTTGTATGCCATCAGTCAGGTCCTCATACTACACATCTGAAGGTAAATCTGAAGGAAATTGGAAAACAAAAATTGCATAATGTGTATCCAACTCGAGGAACTTCTGCTACCAAACACAACTGGCCAAAGGGCAAAGAAATATCCCTTGCAGCACTGAGGCGCCGGGATCACTGAACAGTAGTGGGTACACGAGCCGACCGATGTGCCCTTTAAAGCCAGGAAACCCAATTATCGAATCTGGGAAATAAAACACCAATAAAATTTAGTAATAAATATTCCATTTTCTTCCTAGAAACAAAATAATCCAATGGTCATATACCTGTAACAAGACATTAGCATATGAAACACAAATATACATTACATTACATTACATAAACAGTGCACTTTTTTTAAGATACCAAAAAATTGTTGAGCTCAACTTATCATTAATATGTATTACTTAATACACATTAATACCACGTGGATTTTTTTTTTGTTTTATGGTATACCAATAATTCCCCAAAAAAAAATTTATTCACCATGGTTGAAAAAAATTAGCAATCCGTAAAAAAACCTTTTAGCAGTACCATTTATGAACAGATCATAATACCTCACCACAAAGAACCTCTCCAGTACTGTTTTCCTGAAAAACAAACTCATTTTAGTACATGTATCTTTCAATTCACTAGTACAGATAATTATCTTGGCTCAGGTCATTTGCATGTCAATACAGTTCGCTGCACCTTTTCACAGACCTGGTGAGAAAGAAGGGGGGTCATTTGGGTGGGCTGTCAGCAGCTGAGAACAAACGTCACACAACACAAAATATATTGCATATTCCACACGCTCACACAAATGGCTAGGTTATAGATGACCTCTAGACATCACACATATCAGCATGTTTTCTATAATACCCGGTACTTCTTCTTAAACCCATAACATCTGTTTGGTAAGGTTGAAATTCTTTCAGAGATCCATCCCATTTCATTAGCCCCTTCTCAGCCTGTATGGACGCATTCTCAGGAGTTTGGAATGATTTCTCCTTAAATCCCATAGTAATAACATTCACTTCCTCTGTTTTATTTGCTGACTCCAGCCTCCATATAAATAACGTGTCTTTTTCATATGGCCGTGTCATCTTTCTGTGGTGAGCAAGGTACAGATTTTCCCAAGCTGTTGGCTTAAAAGTACCTCTTTTAAAATACTTCTTCCCAGTCCAACGATCCCAATCTTGCAAATATTTCACAACCCAAGGTCCATATCTATCTATAATCTCTTCCCTTGGGGTCATTTGATAGGGTTTACCCCATTCAAACCCCCTCTTTGAAGCGATTAGATTACCCATCCTTTACGGACTCCGGACCTTGAACTGATTCCCCAACCTTTTTACAGGTTGCCTTTACTTCAGAGGTAGCTACTCTCTGACCAAGAATTGGGTTGACAGGTACCGCCCCTGTCACCCTTGCCGATTTTTTTTTTTCACTACTTGTCAGAACAATTTTTTTTTCCGGACTCTGCGTACAGAGAACCCCGCGCTTTACTTTCGGAGCGGTTATGGTTTGCGCCTTTATCACGATAACCGGCCCCCGCATTCCGGTTATTTTACACGGCCTGAGCGGGCTGCTAGCGTACTACTCCTAATGTTCCCTGTTCTGACTATAGTCCTTCAAAAAAAATAGCGTGGAGATTTTCCAAACTATAATAGTTCAATCTCCCCCGTGGACTTTTCAGAGGTATTCTAAAGGAAATGCTTAACGAAGGGCTATTACTTCTGTTATCTCCATAATGATTAACATAAACTTGGATAATCAGGACCCTATGGGTGCTTGTAGTACAGGAGGCAGTTAACTGATGCACACCTAAGTTCAATATGATTGGTATCAGTTTACAATATAGCCAGTGTATACAGGTCTAATTACAAAGCTCACCATCCACAGTTAGTCGTTTACAAAGAGACAGATCCATACTAGGGCTGAAACAACTAATCGACTAATCTACAACCAATCGACCACAAAATCATTCGACTACTACCTTCACAATCAATCAATCAGCCGGTAACACAATGGAGGTTAAAAAAACAAAAACAAAATGAGCCCTCTATAGTACAAAAAGAGCAAACAATCGCAAACGTAAATATAACTTTCATCGTTCTACAGTAAAAAAATGAACCCCTTACAGTAGTGACTATCTGCTCCCCCCTGCACCCCAAAGGGCCAACCCTAGCCTTCTCAACCCCATTATGTTAATAAACGTCTTAGACCTGGTTCACATCTATGTGCTTTTCTGGTGCCTTTTGCAGAAACACACTACAGTTCATTCACATGGCCTCCCATGAGACACGTTCACATCCATGCCCCCCCCCAGCATATTTGGAAATTTGGAAAGGGTCGGGGACTCCCTCCTTAATGCAAAACAGCGCCTCTTCTGTTCAATACACTTCAATGGAGAAGCTGCAGAAAACATACAATGCACCCCTGCAGCAACCCGTGTCCTCCAATCTGACCTACAACAACCTGGCCAGAAAAAAACAAAAACGCAAATTGCAGCAAAATCACATGCAAGAAAATCGAAAACGCACAGCAAAAAGCACTGCAGAAATAGATAAAAAACAAACTGCATAGGCGTGCACCGAGCCTCATGCTGGCCACACAGATCAATTTTCAGACAGGAATATTCAGACGAAAAATCTTTGTACCTTTTGCTGAATGGAAAAAAATGTTTGAAATTTTAACTTGTTTTTAACATTCTGTTTTTAAAATCAATGTAATTTCTGAACGAAAACCACATACACTGTCTGACAATTCCCTTGACCAAGAAGTTCCCTATTTATCTCCAAATCTTCCCATCACTGTGGTTAAAAATAAACGTCGACCCGACCCCGCTAACGATTAGAAAATCAAACGAACGCTCCCAAAAATGACACCCTTCTTAAAAGAAGACATTGTTTTTTTTTTGTTTAAATAAAAAAATTTGATCTCTGAGTCTGATGATATCAGCCAGACTCACCCCCCACAGTACACACAGCATATCTCTCCTCTAATAGTCCACACAGTACATCTCTTCTGTCTGCCACTCCCAGAGTGCACCAAACATCCTGCTCCCTAACCATAACTGCATAGAGATATCTAAGAATAAATTGCCCCTTACTAAACTCTTGCAGGATATACAATACAAGCCTCAAAACAATGAATTGCCCTCTGAAGAACTCTAAAAATATTTTAAAAACATGCACCGCTAAAAGTACAAAAAACTCAGTTAAAGCTATTAAATTCAATGCAAAGTAGACTGGATGGCTACACCCATACAAAGGAATTGTAGCAGCTTCCCCTCTGGGATGATTTACAGGCTAGAAAGCACAAAATCCTTAAACTGCACCTCTCAAAATGGCCGCCGACCATGGCCTCATGGTGTCTACAACAAAAGCCCGGCCACAACAAAAGGGTGCATTTTCCCACCAAAACAGAAATCCAATACAAAAATCGCCACTCTTCTACTGAAGAGTTGACAAAAAGTACAAACACAGAACACCTACAAAAGCTTACATTCACTTACAACAGAAATAATGCCTAGAAACAAAATGGTGGCTCATGTCACATGGTTTCACACACAAAGGAATGGTGGCTACACCTTCCCCTATAGAATGACCCACAGGCCAAACAGCACAACCAAAAGCCAGGCCACGACCACATGGTAGACTACAGCAAGATGGCCGATGAAATCCACAGCACAGTCACATGGTAACAAAAAAAGGAAATGGCAGAGGAAGGCCAGGCCACAACAAAATGGCGAATTTTCCAGACAAAACTAAAATTTCTCCCTACAAAATTACACATTTAAGATACTAAATGAACACTTACAAACATTTCATTCTGCATACCACTAGGGACCTTGGCAGGCCTCAAATACAGGCTCTCCAACCAAACAACACATCCGAAAA
Organism: Aquarana catesbeiana; assembly: GCF_042186555.1. NCBI lineage: Eukaryota > Metazoa > Chordata > Amphibia > Anura > Ranidae > Aquarana > Aquarana catesbeiana. The sequence goes on along the minus strand of NC_133333.1, from coordinate 228,868,276 downwards.
AGCCAAAAGTTACATAAAACATAAACTGGTAGTTGCAAATGAACATCGAGCCACAGTCTCACAGCGACCACAAAATGGCCAATGAGAAAAAGGGCACACTAAAACACCAACACGTGAAATGCAATTGTTGATCCTGCTAAATCAGACTTCTTCACTAGACTCCTTTCTCCACAAAGACTGACTACACATTTGTAAATGCACACTTAACCATAGACACACAGTTTAGGAACAGTTCCACTGAAAAGTATGTAATCTCGCCGCACAATTGAGAGTGCACACTTAGCAACACATGCTTTACAATGAAACAACAACGCCACAATATAACACAGCTCAAACATACCCACTTTTCTCAAAGAAAGTTCAATCCTTCTTCTGGCATCAGCTTTCACAGAAAAAACATCTCAGAAATACAAACAGCGTTTCTGGGATCCTGAGACCATCCCTCCCACAGTGAATGCTTGCATGGTCTTTTCATCTCAAAAACAAAAAGAAACCCTCCCTCTTCCTATTGTGCACAGGGAGTAGCCCTTTCCACATACATATCCTAATGTAACAACCTTGGAACAGCGAGCAAGGCTGCCCATCCCCCGTGCATGGCCACAAACATGCAGTTGCTCACAAAACCCACACATTGCAGTTTGCAACTAATCCCACATCTATAATCATACACAATATACAGTTTCCATTTCTATTTCTCATATGCATTATTCAAAATCAGTCTCATCAAAGAATTAGCATAGACAAAAGGTAAAGTTCTAATAAGTTTTTTTAGTCTGGGTATTCAGATGGGAGACAGGTAAACACAAAACCAGCTCTGTCTTCCATACAAGAATCATATTCACCCCAAAATTAAACTTCCTCACACAGGGGCACCATCTGACATGGCTACCTTTACACATACCTCACTTATATACTTAATGATACATAAGTGATTAAAACCTTTTATCTATATATGAATCAACCCATGAAATTAAGGACGAATGATACCTGTTCGAAAAGGGTAACGATCTAATTTATTTAAACTTACTATTGTACAGAAAAGAAACTTGTGTTAATATGAGATTAGCAACTATAACATAAATGATACAACCTTAAAAACAACAATGTTACCAGTGATAATAAATATTGCTATAATGGTCATACCCATGCTATCAAGAGATTAATAAGGTATTACGGCCAAATCCTACAATAGAAAAGGTTACAGGAGAGAAAAGAGACATAGAGATACATTGTATGGAGAAGTCTTACGTAACCATCCTGCATCTAGACCGTCCGCCGGAGAGAGCTAGCCTCTCCAGGTTTTTGGTTGTATATTGTTAGAACCCACTCCCACTCAATCAGAACTCAGGGTCACCTCATTGGTTCAGAAGTGGCATTGAATCCTGATTGGCTACCCCTGAAGCCTAAAGTTTATTGGTTAAGTTGGCTTAACTTCTGCTTTAAACATTAGACTCTCTGGTGCCTCTGAGTCTGCCTTAAACCAGTTAGCTCTGTTTGAACTCAATATAACCAATTCGGAAATTAGCATGTCAAAAGACCCCCTATCCAGGTGGTGAATTATCACCTGCCTAAAACATTCAACAGCTTTTGAGAACCAGGAAAAATCTAAGCTGGGCTCAACCTGATATCACAAAATATAGTACTTTTATTAGAGAGTTCCCCTGAAGATATAAATATGGATTGCAAAATCTCCACCACAATGCTTACACGCTGCAAAAAGAGACTACTCCTTTTTCTTCACAAGCCATAAAACCTATACGAGACTTGACCTTTTCTTAACAGATAAATGGTTACTAACCAAAACTCAAATGTCTAAGATTAACACTATCACTTGGTCAGATCATGTATCTGTGTATCTGCGGGTTAGACGATGCATTTAATGCCAAGTCCATGTTCATTTGGAGATCCAACCCGCGGATATTCCAGGATGATCCCTCCAAATCAGATCTAATGAAAAACCTTAAAGAATACTTTGAACATAACGTGAATTCTGTGACTGACCCTTCTATAACCTGGAATGCACATAAGGCGTTTATGAGGGGCTTACTAATTCAACTGGGAGCCAGAGCCAAGAAGTTGAGGGGACAGCAGATTCAAGATATTTATTCCTGTATATAAACACTAGAAGCCCAAAACAAAATTAATACTACTCCAGCAATGTCGGACGAACTAACTAAACTGAGATATGGGCTTCGTGTAATATTGCTGGAGGACTTTGAAAAGACCTCAAAGAGGCTTAAAATGTCCTACTACATTAATAACAATAAAGCAGGTAAATTACTTGCTGCTCGGCTTAGGGGGGAGAGACACAAAGCGAAAATACCCTATATAACCCATCCAGTTGACAAATCTAAATTATACCATCCTCAAGCTATAGCGGATGCTTTCAGTTCCTACTACAGCTCACTTTACAATCTAAAACTAGATCCCAACACGATCCAACCTACCTCCCACACGATTGCTGAATTTCTTAGCAAAATCAATCTTCCACAACTTACAGAAGAGCATATAACCAAATTAAACTCTCCATTTACTATACAAGAAATTTCCCAGACCATAGATTCTTTACCTAATAACAAGTCACCAGGCCCAGATGACTTCACTGGGGAATATTTCAAAACATTCAGAGATATAATAACTCCCAATCTATTAGAGGTATACAATCAAGCCGTCTCCTCATCTTCTTTCCCATCTTACTTGATTTGATTGTAGCCGTCTCACCCAACCTCAGACACAAACTAATCAGCAGGAAACTTCACTCTGATTATGAAGTCACAAACAATGGTAGCAAACCCTGCAATAAAAAACGCTGCAAACTATGCAACCAGATAAATCTATCCAAAAGTGTTACACACACTAATGGGACCTTCAATATCATGGGATCTTACAGCTGTACCTCAAGTAATGTTGTGTACCTCATCCAATGCAAAAGGTGCAGCAAAGGATCTTATGTTGGTGAAACAGGACAGAAGTTGCAAGCGAGGATGAATTTGCACAGACATACCATCAAAGAACATAAAGAAGACAGTTTATGCACACCTGTGGGACATCATTTCTCACAATCGGACCACACTATAGAAGACCTCAATGTCTTAGTTCTTAAAGGGAATTTCAGAACTATCCAGGAAAGGAAAACGTTTGAACTAAGAATGATACTTCTTTTTGACACGAAGAATAATGGCCTGAATTTAGATATTGGTTTCCTTACACATTATGCTAAAGTTTTACGACCGCTCTGTGACTAGCATCCCCCCTTGCATCCCCCCCTTGCTCTCCCTCTGTCTTATCTCACTAACTCTGCTGCTATCTTTATTACCATTGATTTGTATGTGTTTGGTTTTCTCTTTTTTTTTTTTTTCTTCTTTAACATTCTGCTTAAAAATTTGTGAATCAGTACTGCTTGGACCTTGAAGAAGGGGACATACCCCGAAAGCTTGTCCTGAAAAATTGTATGTTAGTGCAAATAAAAAAAGTATCAAGGACAGTACTCAATTTTCTCTTTCCCATCTGAAATACTTAGAGCTATGATTGTTGCTTTGCCGAAGCCTAGGAAGGACCCCAACGTCCCACAAAACTTCCACCCTATATCGTTACTCAATAACGATTTGAAAATCTACGCTATATTAATAGCTAACAGGTTGGTGGACATTCTGCCCTCTGTGGTCCATTTGGACCAATCTGGGTTCACCAAGGGACGGCAGACGGCTGATGCTACCAGGCGCCTAATTAACATCATACATCTTGCACAAAAAAATAAAACGCCTTCTCTGCTCCTAGCTTTGGATGCAGAGAAGGCGTTTGAAAGAGTCCACTGGGATTATCTGGAGCAAGTTCTCCATAAATTTGGATTCCAAGGCCAGATCCTTCAAGCCATTATGGCACTGTATACAATTCCAAGGCCAGATCCTTCAAGCCTTTATGGCACTGTATACAACCCCATCAGCCCAGGTCTATATTTCGGGCATGCTTTCAACCCCATTCAACATAACAAACGGAACCCACCTGGGGTGACTTTTATCCCCACTGATTTTTAACTTGCTCATGGAACCTATATCTGAATATATCCGCCAACATCCAAAAATGAAAGGATTCTCAGTAGGGGGTAGAATGCATACCATCAGCTTATTCGCGGACGACATAAATACTGATGTTAACGGACATTACATCCTCCCTGGCTTCTGTACATCAAGCTTTACAACTGTTCAACACTGTATCATACTATAAAGTCAATGAGTCCAAGTCATACCTATTGGGGCTGGGTCTGACCAGTGACATCAAGAAGGATATCAGCACTAATTTCCCCTACACATGGAAAGAAAAAGATATAGGTTATCTCTGAATCCCCCTCACCCCTAGAACATCAGATCTATTTAAAGAGAACTATACCCACTTCCTCCACACCCTAAGACACAAGCTGGACAATATAGGGAAGTTTGAGTTGAGATCTTGGTCAGGCAGGTTAGCTGCATTCAAAATGCAAATTCTCCCACAATTTTTATACCTGTTCAGGACACTGCCTATCTCAGTCCCTAAAGCATTTTTCCAACAGGCACAGTCTGAGCTGAACAAATTCTTATGGATGGGGAAAAAGGCACGTTGCGCCTTCAGCAGTCTTATTACTCTTAAATGAGTAGGCGGGGTGGGACATACACATTTACAGGATTACCGTGCTGCAACACTCCTAGAGCAGATTATGACATGGTGTGACCCTCTTGCCGACACCCTGTGGGCTGAACTCGAAGGGATTCAAGTACCAGGCGGTAACTTATACAATTATCTAGTAACTAGCTCTTTTTGCATATCCAAAACCCCAACACTCGCCCCTACTATTCAAGCATCTATAGAAGCTTGGCAATACTTTTCTAAAATAGTAGGAAGCTCAAGTACCCTAAAACCTCTGAAACTACCAATCACAGCTATAGCCCCCCTGATACCTGACATGTCCTTAAACTCTTGGTGTACCACCAAAAATCTCCTTTTGGAAGATCTATATGTAAGGCCAGTAATTAAGACATTCAGATCCTTACAGATAGAATACTCTATCCCATCATCAGATTTTTTCAAATATATTCAAATATCCCACCTACTTAAACAACACAACAACCTTACCACTCTTCTACCCTGGCAATAAGCCTTATATTATACAAATACTAACACCAAACTTAAAGGCACATCCTTAATATACAGACACTTACAGGATAAACAATCCTTTAAGAAAACTCCCAATATACAAGTCTGGGAGAGGGACTTTGGGGAAAGCTACACAGAACACAAGTGGCAGAAAGCTCTTAAAATAACCTATGCATCAACAAGAAGTGCTGGTCTTTAGGAACTACACCAAAAAAATTTTGCTGCAATGGTATCTCACCCCATACCGCATAGCAAAATTTCTGAGAAATCATCGGCATGCTGGAGAGGTTGTGGAGGAACAGGAACATTATCACATTTCTTGGGCATGTCCGCACATCAAAAAGTTCTGGCATAGATTTATTCCCACCACACCTAAGAACAATGATAACCCACATACTCTTAGTTGCTAGGCTTACTATAGTCCGTCACTGGAAAGACAACAATCCACCCACTATACTAGAAACTCTACAAACAACGAATAGACACAGCGTCTATGAAAAACAATTTGCATATAGTATAGGTACCAAAGAAAGAACCAATAAGCTATGGAGTTACTGGCAAAAATGGTACACATCCAACCAAGACCATGAGGGAGTGAAGCCTTGACGTTCTAACAATAAATATAGATTTGGTAATATTATTGGTAATACCACCAACAATGATGTTCTTAAACAGATGGGTTGACTGATGAACATAGAGTTCATATTCCTTTGGTTAATTTGCTGCGCATTTATTTTCCTCTTTTTCGGTTCTTTTTATCTTTTATGTTCAGAAATAGGAGTATGTGTACTTCAAAGATATATATGGGATAGGTCAATAGAACCTAAATAAGATCACCACTATAATTCAACATACTCTATTGTTTAAACCTGAATTATATTAAAAATTATAATATGTCTATGATTGTACCTGTATATGTTACTCAAGATAACAATTGGAACTAACCTTTATGTTCCTACATTAGTATGTGCTTCTCCTCTGTTTACTTCTTATAAAACAATAGAAACTATTGAAATTAAATTGAATTTCTCCAGCGGCAGCAGTGTGAATATCTTCACGTACTCACCTTTCCAGATCTTCTCCAACACCTCCGGTTTAAGGTGCGCCCCAAGGAGCCCCTCAAAACAAACATAAACCTCACACTTAGCAGTGTCCGCCAACCTGACAAGATCCTGTTTCTTAGCTGCATCCCCGCCGTGTCCCCCGCCGACATCATGGGAGCCTCCTCCTGCCCGGCCACCGCCGTTGCACCCACCATGAGCGCTGCCGCTACTATGGGAGGCGTGGGTGCAACCCCCGTTGCTGGATTCCCCATTTGCCCTCCTCCCCCTGGAGCCACCCAAGCTGACGCCGGCGACATGTGCCCGCTCGGCCCCGGCTCAAACCTTTTTTCCAACTCCTTTAAACTCGCCAGAAACCCCTGTAAACCCATATCTGCCATGGCGTGGTCGCGGACCAACGCTGCTGGAAGGGGGCAATGGTGGAACCGCTCGCTGCGGAGTAAGCTGCCTACCAGACCTGTTCCCACCACCCACCCCTAACCCGTCCTCCCCCCGCAATATATAATGAAGAGAAAACAGACTTACCAGGCTGCCTAAAAAGGTCCCACCAGCCGAAGGTCCTGTCTCTATCGCCGCTGGGCATCACCGTGGCACTTCCTCATCCGACAGCGTCAGCTCACCCTCAGACCGATCGACCACCATGTCTTTAGCTCCAGCTGACAGCCCTCCAGGGGAATCATCCCCGGATGCTGAGGAGTTGCACTGTTCTCCACCCCTCTACGTCTCAGTCACTTTGCCTGGGCCTCTGCTGCCTCCACCGCTCTGTCGGCCTGGGTCCCGGCCCTCATCTGGCTTCTTCCTTGGCCCCTCCACTGCCCGGGAGCCACTGGCTGCAGATGGAAAAGGCCGGGTGGTCGTTGCAGACCGCTTCCCCTCCAAAGCCCCACCCCCGCTGCATGTTCACCAGGGGTGGAGCCCGCATCCTCCGTTTCCTTCCACATGTCAGGCCTAGTGGGAGCTCTGGCTTTCCATGGATTTCTTCAGCATAACAAAAGTGCTTGCTGATCACGGATTTGCAGTCTTGCTTCTGCTGGGAGAAAATAATAGAAGGAGAATTCCACCTGGATAGTGCTGCTTCTTGATGGATGAGGGGTTCCAGAGAGCTGAATGTGCAGGATGAGCCAGGGAATATTTCCACGTGCCTATCATTTAGAGTCATCTGGTAAGCAGTCTACCTTATCACGTGGTGCCGAGTGCTCCCCCATAGACGCACTATAGCTGGTGATTGGATTACCCCCATCTTTTGCTCTTCATTGGACATTTTATCAGTTGCTATTTTAGCGCCGCATTTACAGATTTTGGACTTTTGTGTTTGGATATCAACCAACTATGCTGGCTGCTTATATTTATGAGTTGTTATAGATTAGCGCAGATTTTTCCTGTTATTCCTCATGTGTGTGTGTATGTGTATATATATATATATATATATATATATATATATATATATATATATATATATATATATATATATATATATATTAAGAAAAAAAGGGGGGGTTGGGACCAGAGCAGTCCCAGGACTGCAATCAATGGGAGAATCACAACGGTATTGATCAATGAAAAATATAACAGTCTCTGGTTTTTCTTGATTTATTTGTCATCACAGTCCTGCATGACTCTTATGCCGCATACACACGGTCGGACTTTTCAGCTACAAAAGTCCAACGGACGCTGACGGACTAAAGCTGGCTGGTAATCCGATCGTGTGTGGGCTTCTCCGGACTTTCAACGTACTTTTTTAGCCTCAAATCCGACGGACTTTAGATTTGAAACATGCTTCAAATCTTTACGTCGTAACTACGACGGACCCCGAAGTCCGCTCGTCTGTATGCTAGTCCTACGGACAAAAAAACGACGCATGCTCATAAGCAAAAACTAAACGGAAGCACTCGGTCTAGTAAAACTAGTGTTCGTATTGTAGGTAGCACATTCATCACGCTGCAAAATCTGTGATCGTTGAATGCAGCGCATTTTATTTCTTCTTTACGAATGCTCTAAAGAACAAAGGTGTTTTGCTGTTCATATTCAGAGTTCTCCCAAACTGATTTCTGGATTCTTTTTCTCTTTTTGATCTCATGAATGATATAGTATGCTTTTTAAAAACAATGTTTCCATACTAATAATACTTTTTACCTTTTATTTATTTTTTTTTAGGTTTGTAAAGTTACCACAAAGAACCCATTATTCTAGTTTTGTTTTTCTAGTGCTTATTTTTTAGTTTTTAGATAAAGTTAACCCAAAGCATCGTTTTTGGTTATGTAGATTTTTTTATTTTCAAGACTTACCACTTGAACATTATTAACATTAGTAATGTATTTTTGGTGTGTTTTTTCAAACTCAATGAGATTGTTGTCCCTTGTTAATTTAACATTGTGTGTAAAATCAATGATTTAAAAGAAAACACATAAAGTCTTTTGCTAAACTCAAAAAAGATCCATTTGTTCATGGTCAAAATAAAATAAAGAGGAAGTCAACGCTGGAAAAAGTCGGTGTACAAGAAAATTGGGATCTTGAGGAGTCCATATAAGAGGGAGCACAATCTGGTCCAAGAATCCCAGAGATCAACAGCACCAGCAGATGATCTAGATGTCCCCAGACTGTGGTCCTACAACAGCCTGCGTCTTCTGTCAGACCAGACTGAACCCAGGTCATCACTTTCTTCTCTTCCCTGCAGCCTTTCCTCCACGCTGCCCTGCAGCCTTCCCTGCAGCCTTCCCTGTAGCCTTCTTTGGAGGCTGTGGCTGTGGTGTTTCAGTTGTGGCAGGAGGAGGAGGAGGAGGAGGAGGAGGGGGGGCTGCCTCATGTAGTTGTGTGTTTCGGGTTAGCGTGCCCTGCAGCCCCTTCTGGATAGTTTCCCCAAATAGGCGCTCGCAAATGAGACGCTGCTCCCAATCCATTTGAAGAAGCCTGCTGGCTAAGTAGCAGCCATAGGACTCTTCTGCTTCGGGGGGGCTTCTCAAAAAACGGGTGGCCTCTTGCATGAGGCGCAGGGATGCCTCCTGTGTGACCGTCCCCTTCCTGGCCCTTTTTTTGGGAAGGTGGAGGGGAAGCACTTGTGATTGGGTCATGCTCCTACTGGGCCCAGCCACCTCACTTGGCCCAGCCACCTCACTTGGCCCAGCCACCTCACTGGGACCAGCCACCTCACTGGGACCAGCCACCTCCTGCCTGACACTGGGCCCAGCCTCCTCCAGGATGATGGAGAATCCGCCCTCCTCCAGGCTGTCCATGGGCCCGGTCTCCTCCTGCCTGCCACTTTCCACACATTCCTCCTGGATGGACTCATCCTGTGTATAAAAAAAGGACATAGTTTTATTTATTTATTTGGGGTTCATCAATGACACACAATTTGCTTCTCATGACTAGCAAATTCAATGTGGATACATCTCTTTAATAAAAGAGTCTAATCAGACACCCTAATTTTTTATAGCAGGTGCCAAACATATTTAGCCACTCCTGTCAATTGATATGTATACACAATTTTGAGGCCAAAATTATTTTTGACAATTATAACATCCAGTTAACATCATTAATATTAGTACAGTAAATATTTGTTAATATAATTTACCTGACTCCAGATGGTCATATCCGGTTCATCCAGGATGGAAGACCCAGCTTGCTCCTCATCAGCCTCTGCTGGGGTGGAGGGAAGGGTGGAGGGAAGGGTGGAGGGAAGGGTTGAAAGTGATGCCCTAGCTTCATTCTGGTCATCAAGAAAACGGAGTTGATTGTAGTACCACAGCCTGGGTACATAAACATCATCTGCTGATGCTCCTGATCTCATTGATTCCTGGATCTTCTTATGCTCCCTCTTATACATATTCCTCAAGACCCCAATTTTCTTGAGCAATGTCTCCATTGTTGCTTCCGGGATGGTCGCCTGGACAAAGGACAGAAGTCTCTCCAGCGTTGACTTCCTCACATGCTTTGCATAATACTGAGGGTGTTTCACCTCCCACAAATTCCTCATCTCTCGATATTTAGATATGAAAGCTGTAAGGAACTCTGGATCCTTAAATAGGGGATTCATTACATCTGGAAAAGATAAAGTCACAAGACAAAAAACACTTATTATTAGGTTTCTGCTAAACCCTCATCATCTTCTCCCTATGTAGGCCTCATCAATCTATCAAGCCATATAGGCCGCTTGCTACAAAGTCATGACCTAAAACCAAAAAAAAAAAAATTTAAAATTACCTTCGTTTTGTAACGTCCTGGTCCACTATCACCTACGCACAGAACGTACGTACGACACGTGCGCAAGGCCCCTCTTTATACACTACGCATGTGTGAAACTCCGCCTGCGTCGCCCGCCCCTGACGTTCGAAATTAACTCATGTTCTCCGCCCCCTAATTCGACGCACAGAACGTACGTACGACACGTGCGCAAGGCCCCTCTTTATACACTATGCATGTGTGAAACTCCGCCTGCGTCGCCCGCCCCTGACATTCGAAATTAACTCATGTTCTCCGCCCCCTAATTCGACGCACAGAACGTACGCACGACACGTGCGCAAGGCCCCTCTTTATACACTACGCATGTGTGAAACTCCGCCTGCGTCGCCCGCCCCTGACGTTCGATTTTAACTCATGTTCTCCGCCCATTTTTAGTTACGGCGCGTAGTGGGGTAAATAATGGCGGAGACACCTGACATGTTGACTACCTCAAGTAGCGAAAAAAGCCCGGAGGCTGGAACGTCAACCAGATCTGTGAGGCCTAGATTTAAGGCCTCCAATATGAGTTTTGAAGAGATGGTGGAGATGGTGGCCATTCTTCAAAAAAAGGACTATGATGGGAAGTATGGGCCGTACGCACGGCCAAATTTGCGCAAGGCCAAAATAATGGCAAAGGTGGTGGACACTTTACAGGCTTCTTTTGGGGTCCAGCGCTCCAAGGATCAACTTCGCAAAAGATGGTCTGACCTCAAGCTCAGGGAGCCGGATCAATACAGACGGATCCGTAAAGTGCTTAAAAAAAGTAAGTACTTGTCGTGTTTTTCTCTTGTGTTTATTACCTTGTATACTGCTCCATGTGCTTTTCCTTCCTATACGATTTTTTTGCTCATCGTTTCAAACGATCTTTTAATAAACCTCGTTACATATCTATAGATATATCTATCTATATATATGTGTGTATATATAGATAGATATATAGATAGATATATATAGATATATATCTATCTATATATCTATATATATATAGATATATATATAGAGAGAGAGAGAGAGAGAGATAGAGATAGGTAGATAGATAGATAGATAGATAGATATAGAAATGTAAAACATTCTTTTGGAATATTTTAAGTTATCTTTTTTTTTTCTTTACATTTAGTTATATATTTAGATTTTGTTCCAGATATAGAGAGAGAGAGAGAGAGAGAGAGAGAGAGAGAGAGAGAGAGAGAGAGAGATCAAAAGATTATTAACTATATTTCGAGATATTGATATCTAGATATCTATCTATCCGATATGTCTTTATAATTTTAAATATTGAGGTAAAATAGGAACTCTACACAAACCACTTCACTCCAAATGTTTGAAAATTACTATGTACTAAAATATCTGTGTGCTAAGTAGATTACTAATTTTTTGTTTCACATAGGGGAAAATTCACTCAGCCAACAAGAAGACAGTCCACCCCAAGCCAAACAACATGATTGGGAAATCAGCCCAAGCCCCACTGAGGATGTGGAGGAAGGAGAGGTGGGCGACATGGGCACCCCACCAGGTGAGTGTCTGACACACCAGCTTACGGTAATCTATGCATGGCTGTCTTTTCTTTAATGTAATTTTTCTACTCTATTTTAGGGGATCTGGTTGTGCTTGATTCAAGCAACAGTGCCACCCCCGAGGATGTGGAGGAATTATGCTACATGGGCACGCCACCAGGTCAGTGTCTGAGACAACAGCTTTATTATGGTAAGGTAAACTATGTATGTGTGCATATTTCTAAACACATTTTTTGGTTTCATTCCACTTTAGGTACAAGAAGTGACTATTTCACCTCAGACAGTGCCCAACGGCTAATTGGTCAATGGCCTGGAATAAGGAGATCGATGAAATGTTTAATCGGCTGGATCGTATGCAGCAGGAAATGAAGGACATGATTGATGTTTTGGGTAGAATCTAAATGCCCTTTTTGAAACCCCAAAACATCGATCATGTCCTTCATTTCCTGTTTTGCTGACCCCATTCTGGGCCTTCTCTTTTTTTTTTTGGCTGAACATATATGGCTGTTTAACATAATTTAAAAAAAGGAGGGCTGTTTCTAGAAAATACATAAAAAATCCACAAAAAAAAAAAACTTGATTTAAAAAAACCAAAAAAAAAAAAAAACTTGATTTTCCAAAAAACCAAAAAAAAAAAAAAAAAAACTTGATTTTATAAAAACCAAAAAAAAAATAAACTTGATTTAAAAAAACCAAAAAAAAAAAAACTTGATTTTCCAAAAAACCAAAAAAAAAATAAAAAACTTGATTTTATAAAAACCAAAAAAAAAATAAACTTGATTTAAAAAAACCAAAAAAAAAAAACTTGATTTTATAAAAACCAAAAAAAAAATAAACTTGATTTAAAAAAACCAAAAAAAAAAAAAAAAAAACTTGATTTTATAAAAACCAAAAAAAAAAATAAAACTTGCTTTGAAAAAACAAAAAAAAATAAATAAAAAAAAAAAGGATTTTAAAAAACCAAAAAAATAAACAAAAAAGGATTTCCAAAAAAAAAAAAAAAGCCTGTTTGCGAAAATCAAAAAGGCAAAAAAATTTTTTGTGGATTATGTAGAAATATTTAAATATAATTATATTTTTGCAAATTATTAATAAGATATCATTATATTTTTGTCTATGAACATTTTCTACTAAATGCATAACTGAATGCATAACAACGATTAATAAAAACATCTCCATATAGGAATTAAATAAATGTGTGGTTTGTTATTTCAATGCTCAGTATCAGTTTGGTTATAATTGTAAAAAAGTTGTTTACAGTGGCAATGGAGCTTATTTAGACATTTAAAAGGAAAATACAGTTGGCACTACAACTGCTCGACCATAACCTAGGAGAAAGCCCAAAAGAAAGGCAAGCAATAAATATAATTCCAGATTTCATCAATATTTTTTTTTATTTAAAAAAATTAAATATCCTGGCCCATTGCAATGGCCCCCCTACCCATAAAATAATTAACATATTGCTGTCTAACTTGACAGGCACTTTGGGGGGCCAAGCCAGTACGGACAGTATCCAGGCCCGTAAGGTTGTCATCTATAAGTCCGGCCTCAGGCCCAACTGTTCCTATATAATTTAGAGAATGTTTGTGTAAAAAGTTGTGCAGAATGCAGCACGATAAAATGATAAAATTAAGTTTGTATTCCGCCAAATTAATGGATGTTTGAAACAGGCGGAACCGGCTGGCCAGAATTCCAAACGCATTCTCAACCACTCTTCTAGCTCTGGCCAGCCGGAAATTAAAAACCCTCCTCTCCGGGGTGAGGGTTCTTTGGGGGAATGGCCTCATGAGGTGCTTGCTCAGAGCGAAGGCTTCATCGGCAATGAAGACAAAGGGGAGTCCTTCCATGTTATCTGCATCAGGTGGCAATCCCAGGCCACCACTCTGGAGACGCTGGCAGAACTCCGTCTGGGCAAATACTCCTCCATCCGACATCCGGCCATTCTTCCCCACGTCCACATATAAAAATTCATAGTGTGCCGACACCACCGCCATTAAAACAATACTGTGGAACCCCTTATAATTAAAATAGTATGACCCCGAATGGGGTGGTGGCACGATGTGGACATGTTTCCCATCTATAGCCCCTCCACAATTGGGAAAGTCCCAACGGCTGGCAAAATGGGATGCCACAGTCTGCCATTCCTGTGGCGTTGAAGGAAACTGGGGAATCAAACAAGAAAACCAAAATCATTAATTTGGAAGCTAACATTGCAAGAAAATTATACAATTAAAAACATTATTCCCCAGCATCAGTATAACATTAAATAATTTAATTCTTCTGGAATAACTAATATGGAAAGGCACACTTATCAGATTGCTCACCCCCTCTGATGGAACATTGATTACATTTTAGGGGGTTGTGAAATCCCTAAAAAAGATTACTTTTAGGACACGCAGGAATTTAGGGACTAAAAAGGCTACAAGACTGCAGTTGTCGCACTCTGCAGGTGCAGTTGCTAACCAGCTTACAGTAAATGAGGTAAGGTAAAAAGGCATTCATGTTGCAAGGAGTATACAATCACATGCAAGGGCAATTAATGAAAACACTTTGTGGCTTGCATATGATTTGATGATGGAAATCAGCAGAGCTTCTGCTCATTTACTAAAGCACTGGAACAAATGCACTTGTAGAGTGCACATGCATTTTGCAAAGTGCAACATCTATTTGCTTTAGACAAATCAACACCACAGAACATTCAAGCAAATTTTTACGAGGGTGGGGGGGGTGGGGGTTGGGAAATCAAGCTAATTGCTAATTATAAGCACACTAAATACACTCAAACAAAATACATTCAAAATGAGTAGACTAGGTGGATATGTTCCCATCATTGCATGCTGGGGAGGTTATTGAAGGAAAATATACATGCATGACAAAAAATAACAGGAAAAAAATCCAGCATGTGTGAGGATAAAAAGGGGACATTCACACTATATTGCAATGATGGTAAGTAGTGTTTGAAGCAAGAAATACATTACATTATCAAAGATTACATAAAAGAACATGTGATGCTAATAAAAGAAAAATATCTTACCTTAATATAGTCCTTTTGCAGGACCTGGATGATGGCAGAACAGGTCTCTGAGATAATGATCCCCAGAGCCTGGGGGGAGATGCCTGTCGAGAACTTGAGGTCCTGCAGGCTTCTCCCTGTCGCCAAGTACCGCAACGTGGCAACTAGCCTCTGCTCCGGAGTGATGGCTTGCCTCATGCAGGTATCCTGCCTGCTGATATAGGGGGTCAGCAAAGCCAACAAACGGTCAAAAACGGGGTCCGTCATCCGGAGAAAGTTCCTGAAATCCTCAGGATTATTCTCACGGATCTCACGGAGCAATGGCATGTGACAGAACTGGTCACGCTGGAGCAACCAATTCTTGGTCCATGAACTCCTCCTCGCCCTGTTCATGGACTGGTCTTGGTCTGAAGAATAAACTACAGCACCAAACACATACAATGCACGAGCTCAACGACGAGTACGTACAGGTAACATGGTTTCAAAACGGTCGGCTGGTCAGAACGCACTAAACAGAACGCACTGAAGAACAGCAAGGCCTGTGAAGAGCGACCTGAAAATCAGGAACGAGCGGACAATAAAACAAAGATTTCTCAATGCCAACTGACCAAACGCACTGAAAAGCAGATACAAACCTCACAAGCACAGACTGAACAACAGTTAAAACGAACTGAAAAATACGAGTCTCACAAGCGCGAATCGTCTCTCACCAAACTTCTACTAACACGAGATAAACACGAGATTAGCAGAAGGAGCCCAAAGGGTGTCGTACAGGCTATTGAACTTCCGTTTTATAGTCTCGTCGGACTTGGTGTACGTCACCGCGTACTAGGCTGTCGTACTTTTGTGTGGTCGTGTGTAGGCAAGTCCGTTCGTTAGAAAGTCTGCCGCAAGTCCGCCGAAGGTACGCCGGAAGTATGTCGGACAGGCTGTCGGACTTTTGTAGCTGAAAAGTCCGACCGTGTGTACGCGGCATTAACCTTTTCTGCCTGTTTTCCTTATATGTTTAAGATAGCTGTAGTATTAAGTTGTTACCACATGATGGCGCTATGCAATCCAAGGTGCGAGTGGTTTTTTGGTTGGCAGGTATGCCCTATATAAGAATGATCATTTCATAAGCACAAACGTCCAGATGAAGTGCTTGTTCAAGGAATGAAATGCGTCGACATAGCAATGCTATAGACGCTGGCAGCCCCCCCTGACACCCCACTCTATCTCTGACAGCAGCGGGACATTCCCTGCTATTTTTATACTGAAGAAACAAGCGTTATCATGGAATTACCTAAGAGCTCCCTCCAGTGACCAAACACAGCAACACCATCTGTGCAGAGAACCGAACACAAACTGATCCATTGCTTTCCATGCAAGTGGGTGGCTACGCCGTTGGACACATGGAAATCTCCAAGTCTGCATGTCAGCAGCTTTTCTTTGCCTGACCAGCTGGAACCACAGCGTGTGAGACACCCTCAGTAAGGACTCAGTGACTACAGACAAGGGAAGGGTAAAAACCCCACAGGGACAGTTACCTCCTTGCTATTTGTGTCTTTACACACACTTAAACCTGTGGTCACAGCTTGCTGCTATCAGGCTAGGCTGCAGCAGCACTGTGTTTTGAACCACCCTGGCAGGTGTTTATAGTCTGTTGCATTTGCTGAATAAACTGTGTATATTCAAGTGTGCCTCTTTCTTTCTTTGAAATTCTGGAGGCTTACTGATCGATTTATACATGGATACATTGTTATTGGACCATATCCCGCACTGGCCTGGCTTTCAGTGTTAGCCACATGCTTGTTATTATCACATACAATCCATGGTTCCACTGCCTATTGTGCACGTCTACTGACTCCTTCACCTTTCATTCATCAAGCCCGTGGCAGGGCATTAGTTTACAAGGTTATATGAAGTCAGTTTTTGGGGGGCCTGCTGATACCACTTTGCCAAACAAGGGACTCTTATCTTCATACGCTCAGGGTCTTTATCATAACATTTCAGGGAGACCACCACTCAGACCCGATCTACATATATGGGGGAGGGTGTGCCAGCATGCTTGTTTTTAATGTAACAACGTTGTTTATTACCCCTTTTTTTTTTCTACAGTGTGCTATACATGTTAGTGTTGGTGTTGTTTGTGAGGGAACCCATCTCACTCATACGGCCTTGGTGCCACATCAGTGAGATTTATATATTTTTATAGTACTGTGCAATAATCAATAAAGTTGTATTTTTCATTAATCAATACCATTGTGATTCTCCCATTGATTGCAGTCCTGGGACTGCTCTGGTCCCGACCCCCCCCCCCCTTTTTTTTCTTACTAGATTATTACTCTGCTACTAGGGAGATACCCCGTCATATAGACGTATCGGCCGATCAATCATTATTATTATAATTTTTTACACTTAAACACAAGTGGATTCCAGTGGTTTTTATCTTTTTGTTACTATTTGTATATATATAGTCTAGCCAAGCCTATACCTGACTGTAGGCCATTCCTGGAGTGCGTGTTCAAAGACACTTTCAGGCAGGCAAGCAGGTGACTCAGTGATCTGCAGTTCATTTAATATATATATATATATTATACAGGCTTGTATGTATATATATAGTCTAGCCAAGCCTATACCTGACTGTAGGCCATTCCTGGTGTACTGTTTTTAGTAAACTTCAGGCGTTGTTTTGCTAATCTAATTGTACAGTATGTCTGGAAGGCCACCAAGGAGAGGCAGACGCTCACAGGCCACTAAAGGAGGGCGAGCAGGCTCTGTACAGCCAACAGTGCTGGTCGTGGACACGGTGCATCCTCAGCACGTGGCCGCGGGGCACGCTTGTCTTTTTTTTTTTTGGCAGCTAGCCGTGTTGATCACAACATGCAGAAGAGTTGGTAGAGTGGATGACCAAGCTGTCCTCATCCTCCTTATCCTCTGTCACCCAGGCTCAGGGTACTTTGTCTGCCAATGCAGCTGCCAAAGCGGCCTCTTCCATCGGCTCAATGTCATCAGCCACTCCTTCCCTAGCCCCACCATCATGCCCTGAGGAGTCCCCCGAACTGTCTTTTTTTTTTTTCGGCAGCTGGCCATGTTGATCACAACATGCAGAAGAGTTGGTAGAGTGGATGACCAAGCCGTCCTCATCCTCCTCATCCTCTGTCACCTAGGCTCAGGGTACTTTGTCTGCCAATGCAGCTGCCAAAGTGGCCTCTTCCATCGGCTCAATGTCATCAGTCACTCCTTCCCTAGCCCCACCATCATGCCCTGAGGAGTCCCCCGAACTGTTCAAGCACAGTGTAGGGTACATGCTGCAGGAGGATGCGCAGCATTTTGAAGGCTCTGATGATGGTACCCAGGTTGAGGATGAAGGCAGTAACGTGAGCCCAGAGAGAGGGTGTGATTCCAAGAAGGACAAGAAACTGGCAGTCATGTTCCCCCAGCTGCAGTATACTGCCGGGTTTGCTCCACTGGCGAGGAGGGAGGGGATGATGAGGTCACTGACTCTACGTGGGTGCCAGATATAAGAGAGGAGGAAGAGGAGGCACAACGAGGCAGGATGCCCTCCAGGGGCCAGCTTAAGGGCAGGCAACCAACTGCATCACACCACAGAGCTCCGCATGTGCAGGGTACTGCTCACGTGCATTTTTCCAAAAGTTCTTTGGTGTGGGCCTTTTTTGAGACCTGTGCAGCAGATCGCACCGTTGCTGTTTGCAACATATGTCTAAAGCGTATCAAGCGTGGCCAAAACAGCAGCCACTTGGGCACCACATGCTTGATCAGACATATGTCGAGCTCCCATGCAGTCCGTTGGCAACAGTACTTAAAAGACCCACACCAAAGAACAAGGGGGACCTCTCCTTGCTCCTCATCAGCTGGGATCTCCAACCCCACTATAACTTCAGTACTCTCAGAGACCTGCACTGAGAGGAATGAAGGTGTAGAATTAGGTATCCCAAGCACAGGCAATCTGCTAGCGGTACACCAACATCCGATTGTAGCAGGCAAATTTCCCTACCCCAGTTGCTAAACCGGTGAAAGAAATTTGGTCCCAGCCATCCACATGCTCAGCAGCTGAATGCTAGTTTGGCTAAATTGCTAGCACTCCAACCGCTGCCTTTTCTGCTGGTAGACTCTGCCCCCTTTCGAGAATTTGTGGAATGTGCAGTACCTCAGTGGCAGGTTCCCAAACGCCAATTTTTTTCTTGGAAGGCCATTCCAGCTCTCTACCGATATGTGGAAGGCAATGTCTTGGCCTCGTTGGACAGGGTGGTCAGCGGTAAGGTGCATATTAACGCTGACTCATGGTCCAGCAGGCATGGACAGGGATGTTAACTTTCTTTCACGGCGCACTGGGTAACTCTGCTGGCAGCTGGGAAGGGTGCAGTATTGTTGGAGCTTGTTCCGCCACCACGCCTCCAAAATGCTGGTAGTGGTTATTCTGCCACACCTCTCTCCTCCACACCCTCCTTTTCTTCTTCCTCTATGGCCTCTTCCTGTGCAGATTTGTCCTCGGAACCAGCGGTGCTCTGTAGGCATTTTAGGGGCTACGCAAGCACTCAGGCAAAAAAGATGCCATGCAGTGCTTGAGTTGGTTTGCTTAGGGGACAGGAGCCACACTGGGGGAGAGATTCTGTCAGCTCTGCAGGGGCAGGCTCAGAGGTGGTTGATGCCACGCCAGCTTCAGCCAGGAATGGTGGTTTGCGACAATGGCACCAACCTTCTCTCTGCCCTCCGACAGGGACACTTCACCCATGTTCCCTGTTTGGCTCACGTCCTTAATTTGGAAGTGCAGCAGTTTTTGTGCAGGTACCCAGGCTTACAGGATCTCCGGAGGCAGGCCAGGAAAGTCTGTGGGCATTTCTGCCGGTAATATAATGCCAGTGCTCAGCTGGCTGACCTCCAAAAGGAATGCAACCTGCCCAAGAACCGCCTCATCTGTGACATGCTCATCAGGTGGAACTCAACGTTTGATGGCCCTCTGCTCAATGCTGCAGCGGCTGCACATGCAGCAGAGGGCCATCAATGACTACCTGTGCGAGTATGGCACCAGCACAGGGTCAGGGGAGCTTGGCTTTTTTTCGCCATGCCAGTGGCTCATGATCAAGGATGCATGCACTGTCCTGTCACCATTTGAGGAGGCCACGAGGATGGTAAGCAGTGACAGTGCATGCATCATTGATACTCTCCCTCTTGACTTCCTGTTGGAGCACACGTTGAGTGGAATAATGGACAGGACACTTGAGGCAGAACAGAGGGAGGAAAAGGAGGACTTCCTTACCTCTCAAGGCCCCCAAACAGTATTCCTGCAGGCCCACCTATCACACAGGAAGAGGAGGAGGAGGAGGATTATGTCAGCATGGAGGTGGAGCCTGGCACTCAGCATCAGCAGCAGTCTTCAAGGGATCATTTTCAGTCCTCAGAAACCCATGGACTTGTACGTGGCTGGGAGGAGGTGGCTGCAGGTCAGGTCGTCCTTAGTGACCCAGAGGACTCTGGACCAAATGCCTCAGCAAACATATGCTGCATGGCCTCCCTGATCCTGCAATGCCTGCGAAAGGACCCTCAGATTCGTGGTATCAAGGAGAGGGATCAGTACTGGCTGGCAACCCTTCTTGATCCACGTAAACTTATCCATCCGTCGCAGAGGGAGCAGAGGATTAAACATCTTCGGGAGGCCTTGCAGAAAGGTTTGTGCAATGCATTTCCAGAGCCTGGGAAGTTACAATTTCCTGGTACTCATGGACAACGTGTTGCTGAGGCTTCGGTCAGTCACAGAAAGAGCGGTGGAGAGGGTGGCCGTCTGACCTATGTGGCACCACCACCACTGCCTAAAGCCCAATTTTTCTGCCCCTGTTTAACAGGGGCGTGTAATTACAATTTTTGATCTAATATTTCACAGCAGGGCTTGTTCCTGTACTCAACAAAAGTATCTGTGAGGCTTTACAGTGTTGTGCCACCACCACCGCCTAAGGCCCAATTTTTCTGCCCCTGTTTAACAGGGGCATGTAATTACAATTCTTAATATAATATTTCACAGCAGGGCCCACTCCAGCGTCCACCAAGAGTAACTGTGAGGGCTAACAGTGTTCTGGTACCACCAACACCTAAGGCCCAATTTTCTGCAGAGTGTATAGGGCAGGCCGTATAGTATATACAGGCGGTCCCCTATTTTCAAAAATCCGACTTACAGACGACTCCTACTTGCAAACGGAGGGAGACAACAGGAAGTGAGAGGAAATCTACCCCTAGGAAGGGAAATTCTCTCCTGTAAGATTTAATATGGGAAAAAAGGTGTCTCATGCACTGATTTATCACCAATCCTTGTTTCCTTTAAAAACCCCAAATTTTCAAAATCCAATTGTCATTGGGACAGAAAGTGAGGTGAAATCTTCTAAACAGGGGCACAGACTGCAAAACAAATGTTACAGAGGTGATAACCCTTCCCTATGTTTTCCAAAAAGCTTTAAAATATATTTTTTAGCTGGAGCTACACTTACAAAATGCACCTGTTCCAAATTACAAACAGATTCTACATAAGAACAAACCTACAGTCCCTGTCTTGTTTGCACCACCTGTATATTGCTGTTCAGCGTATATAGGGCCTGGAGGCCCAACGCCTTTTCTTTTTTTAATTTGGGTTCGGGGTTCCCCTTAATATCCATACAAGACCCAAAGGGCCTGGTAATACGCTCGGGGGGGTACCCATGCCATTTGTCTCACTGATTTTCATCCCTGTTGCCGAGACCTGACATTACATTAAAGCCTCAAGCAGTTTTAAATGACTTTTATTTGTTTAGAAATGTCATTTTGTGTAGGGACTGTTCTAAGCACGGGAAACACGCGCCAATTTACAGGCATACTACTGACACCCCCCAGGTACAATATTTAAAGGAATATTTCACTTTTATTTTTTCACTTTAAGCATCATTAAAATCACTGCTCCCGAAAATACGTCAGTTTTTAAAACCTTTTTTTCCATTGATACATGTCCCCTGGGGCAGCACCCAGGTCCCCAAACCCTTTTTAGGACAATATCTTGCATATTAGCCTTTAAAATTTGCACTTTTGATTTCACGCTCGAGTCCCATAGACTTTAACGGTGTTCGAATGTTCGCACAAACTTTTGGTTCGTTCGCATGTTCTGGATGCGGACTGAACCTGGGGGTGTTCGGCTCATTCCTAATGCTGTGTCTGTGTTGTCACAATGGGCCCCTGGGTGACGTAGACAGGTGGGCCCACCCCTTAACCATATAAGAAATCTCAAAGTGCAGAGCAGGCATTTGGCAGGAGGCCATCCCAGGAGGCAAAGCATTTTATAAAAAAACAATTATTTTTGGGGGTCGGCGGTGCGGCGGGTGGCGTAAATGATGATGGATTTACATTGAGGAACACTATTTTTTAATTTTTTAATAAAGGATTTGTCAAAAACTTGTTTTTATTACACTTTTACACTTTTTTGATGAATGGGTAGTGTTACTATGTACCCGATACTCATTCACATGAGCCTAGTGGCTTCACTTCCTGGTTCCCTACTGCGCATGCGCGACTCGCGCTGTGCGATCCCACTGGTCCCTGCTGTCTTCTGGGACCTGTGTCTCCCCCAGAAGACAGAAGGGGGGACGGGGAAGCCGCTGGAAGTGGCGTAGATACCCGCGGGTGGCTCAGCTATCTATGCCCGGAAGTGGCAGCAAAATACCTGTATTAGACAGGTATCTGCTCCCCCCTCCCCCCTGAAAGGTACCAAATGTGACACCAGAGGGGGGGAGGATTCCGAAAAGCGGAAGTTCCATTTTTGGGTGAAACTCTGCTTTAAGGTCTAAGAGATTGTTCTGTGCTCAGAGAAAAATTGGCTTGGACTCCTTCAGGATGGTGTTGCATTTCTTTCTTTTTTTTTTTTTTTTTAACCATAGTTTTTTATTGATTTTCATAGTGTACATTACATTATAAGTTGCATTTCGTACAAAATATTAGTTATACAAAGTATTAACACAAGAGGGGATTTCAATGTTGAAACGTAGCTTATCATATGCTGGCCTCTTATAATGCAATAAATAATGGTTTTGCTTTGAGCTACAACCTGTCACCCCATCTGGGTTCACACTGTGAGCAGGCTTTTGGTCATACATTAGTATGAGGCCCACCCCGACCCCTGGAGAAGGGCTCTTGTGCTCGGTCACATCAATGCTGCTTGTGCTTAGTGGTATTTGTTGATAAGCAAACATATAAACTCATGCTTAGGGTGTAGAGCTATACACATTTTCTAGCAATTCTCAGCTCCATCTATACTGTCGCCTCTAGAAAGCTGGAGTTATCATCAATCAGTACTACCACTGGAGGGTGAACACTTTACACGTTTACATCAGTTATCATCATTCTTTTAATGAATAAATCGTACATCATAAATGTGAGGTGGCTTTTGGAGAATTTCTCCAGATATCCCAAAATTTATGAAATCCCAATGCTCTCCCTTCTTTATATGCAAACAACTTTTCCATTGTGTATTGTGTATTCAGTCTGGAGATTACCTCCTCAATTTTTGGGGATGGCTTAGAGCACCACTCTTTCGCTAGGCTAATACGTGTGGCAAAGAGTATATGAATGACCACTTTCCTCGTTAGAGGGGGGGAACTGCTCAATCCCCAGGCTCAGTATGGCTAATGATGGGGTTAAGGTGCAATTGTGCCCTGTAATTTCTTGGATAAGAGATGAGACCTCTTCCCAGAAAGGACGTATCACTACACAATTCAAGAGTGTATGAAGGAGATTGCCAGTACCATAGCAATCTCCCAGCATAATGGTGAGGTATTTGGGTCCATTTTGTTTATACGTAAAGGTGTGAGGTACCATCTGTGGAGTATTTTCTGGGTGTTGTCCCAGTGGTCTACACATGCTGACGATTTACTATTATAATGTATAGCTAACTGCCATTGGTGTAATGTAAATTCATTTTGCAGATCTCGTTCCCATTTTACCATGTTTGGTAGTTGAGCTTGTTTGCATAGAGGGGAGGATATCCCTTTAGTTTTACTTGGATTTTTGTTCCTTAATTAGTTCCATATTGATAGAGGTAATTCTATGGGTTGGGCTTGGTTCGAGGTTTTGTAGTGCTGTATTTGGTAAATGTTGTACCTGTCCAATGCATCTGGATCTGTTATATCAGCTGTGGAGTAATGCGCCCCCTTTTTTGCCCAGGATTGAGTGGATAACCCCTGGGATTAGGTATTCATGGTATGCTAAGGGTATTGTAAGTGTACAAACTGGCGTTTCAGCAAAGTTTTGCTTCGTCAGTGAGGACCACATTGCCGTAGTGGCTTGAATGGTCAAGTAAGGAGGAATTGATGGGCTATGGTGCAGACTGCCATTGCTAAAGCTGGAAGGTTATGTCCTGGAGTAATCTCTCTTTCTAGTTGAGTCCACCTATTGTCTGTTTGGCAAGAGAACCAGTACTTCATTTAGTCTAGTACTTTGGCTTTGTAGTAGATGGTGTTGCATTTCATTGTCTCTTGCTTCAGAAAATAAGACACTACCATCCTGTTGTTTGTTTGAATTAGAGTTTTCTTACTCCTGATTAGAGAAACAAAGAAGTGCAATGTCTGTCATGCTGCTCAAAGTTCCAGAATATTGAAGGCTGTTACTATTTCTGACCTTGGCTATTTGCCCTGGACTAGAATATCCTGAAAATGAGCTCTGCAGCCTTGAGTGCTGACATCTGACATATTGTGATCCAAGTTCCCATGTCCAGCTGCTTTTGCAGATTTAATACCTAGAGCCAATTTGGCTTATCTAAAGTAATGATCTCCATATGCACTGGCTCAGGAAGCCTGTTTGAAAGCATGGAAATAAAAGCATGGAACATGTGCAGGTCTGTCTTTACCACAGGGTAAACGGGGCAGCCTGCCAGGGCCCTGTCATTGTTTTGGGGCCCAAAGCAGAGCTGCCCCTTAAGCTTGTGCTGTCCACAAATCAAGACCCCCATCAGCGCTGCAGACAGTGACACAGGCAGCCAGCATCAGCATGCAGTGCTGCATATTCTCGAGCAAGGAGCGAGCCGTGGGCTGGCGGGGCCTTGAGCTCCACTAATGCTCTGACCCCACCCCTCTCTGTGTGCCGTGCTTCCTGTACATCGGAGTCCTCGGGTAGGACCATGCAGTGGAGCCGATGTCAGAGTGCTGGGTGGTAAATTATGGCAGCCAACAGCACTGGCGTGAGCCCGCCTGCAGATGGTGATCAGAGCTGAGCTGGCAAGGAGGACCAGGTAGGTCTTTCTCCTCCCCTGACTCCCCATATGTAGCTTTTCAAAACCCTGACCAGTCCAGGCTGTGGCTGTATTTATTACAGAGCATGTAGCATGGGCCACCAGATCAATCAGAGTTCCCCCTGAGGAAGACATGTGACCCTGTGTCGAACACACGTAGGGGAGGGGCTAGGACGGTGAAGGCACTCGGGCGCTATAGTGATTTGAGGAGCTGATCAAGATTTTGGATGTGTGGTGCGCTGGAAGCACTCGCATATTGTGAGAACCCTGTACATTTTAATAAACGCATGTTAAAGTTTTTTAAACAATTCAAGCATTATTGGAGTCTTTCTCTCTGCATAGACTCTGCTGCTGACATACTGAGGAGGAGATCTTGGGAGAAGTTTAGGAGCCAGCTGTGTTGGATAACTCACTGAGTCCTGGGGTGGCTCACAGGCATTTTTGACCCTGCTAAAATGGGGGTCGCAATCCCAGAGGTGAGCCTATACTCATGGGGGGGGCACGTGTGAGGTGATTCGTTGGTGGTCTGGAAGTTTTACATATAGGTTTTTACAATTGCATTTAGTCATTCATCAATCAATATACATTTGTGGAAAGTTCACTTATTTATTATGGACTATTATTTTTGCACTTTATTGTATGGACATTTTATTATGCACTTTATATGTTGTTTGATTCAATGATTTTTGATATTTGTTTGTTTATATTTCATGATTCAGAGCTTATTTTTTGCACATGCATATGGGGATGTGATCAGTGCTAGAAGCTCGTCTTTTGAATACCTTTCACACACACACTCTGTGTTTCTAGTACATGTATAATTACTTTTGGTTCTTGAGTAGCTCGCAAGACTCTATCACATATAAGTACTGTATTTTATTGCTTGATGGGCTTATTTTAGGCCTGGTTTACATGGATGTGATTTTCCCCTGGCACAGCGGCCCATTCATTTGAATGGGCTGCCATGCCTGCGTTTCCTGCAGAAAAAAAGGTGCATGCAGCATTTTAAAAATCAAGTGGTCTTGAAACCTTTTCTGCTTTTGCACCATACGACTTACCTGCAGTTCCTGCACCAGCAAACTTGCTGGGTTTTTAGATGCGTGGGCCATGCACTTAAAAACACAGTGCGTTTGTGCAGAGACTGCAGGTAAGTTTCATGGTGCAAAAGCATAATGGATTTCAAGGCACTGCATTTTTAACCACTTCTTGCCCACCATATAGCAGAATGACAGCCATAAAGTGGTTGCAGCCGCTCTTGCGCATCCCGGGGGCATGCAGCGCGGTGATCTGTGGTGTGGCGTGTCGATCCGACACACCGAATTTCTGGTCTAGGTAAAGAGCCTCTGACATAGGCTCTTTACCACGTGACCAGCTGTGCCCAATCACAGATGATCACAGTGGTAACTAGGAAGTGCTGTTTATTGGCTTTCCTCTATTCAGGCTGACAAGGTGTGGGTAGAGGAGAGCTGATTGGCAGCTCTCCTGACAGGGGGGGTCTACGCTGATTATCAGTGCAGATCAATCAGCAATGCCCACCAGTGCCCGCTAGTGATGCCCATCAGTAGCCCACCTGTATGCCAAATAGTGCCAACTGTACCCACATCATATGCCAATCAGTGGCAATAAAGGATGCAAATCAGTGCTCATTAGTAATGCCTATCGTTGACTCCTTATCAGTGCCATCTATTAGTGCCCATCATTGCCCATCGGTGCCCATCATTGCCACCCATTACTACTGCCCATCAGTGCCAAACAGTACTGCCCATCAGTGCCACCTATTAGTGCCCATCAGTGCCCCCTATTAGTGCCACCTTTTAGTGCCCATCAGTGTTGCATAACAGTGTCACCTATCAGTGCCGCATATTAGTGCTGCCTCATCGGTACCCATCAGTGCTGCCTCAGTGAAGGAGAAAATGTACTTATTTACAAAATTTTATAACAGAAACAAAGAAACATTTTTTTTTTAAATTGTCTTTTTTTATTTGTAGTGCAAAAAAAAAAAACAAGCCAGAGGTGATTAAATACCACCAAAAGAAAGCTCTATTTGTGTGAAAAAAAATTATAAAAATTGCTTATGGGTACAGTGTTATATGACCGCGCAATTGTCATCCAAAGTGTGACAACGCTGAAAGCTGAAAATTTGGCCTGGGCAGAAAGGGGGTAAAAGTGCCCAGTATTGAAGGGGTTAAAATGCTGTATGCACCTTTTTTCTGCATGTAACACAGGCATGGCAACTCATTGAAATGAATGGGCTGCTGTGCCTGTGCAAATCTTGGCCGCCAACTCACATACAGGTGAACCAGGCCTAAAGTGGTAGTAAAGTAATTTACAAATTAAAACACTGCAGGTTTAAGTCATAATGCACTAGTATACATTGTGATGTGAAAATGGCTGCAATGTAATTGGGGTGCTGTGATGTGTAAAGGGGCACTATGACATGAAGGGGACTCTAATGTAATGGGGCACTGTGATTTGTAGAGGGGCACTATGATGTAGAAATGGCTGCAATGTAATGGGTGATAAGGGGAACTGAGATGTTGGGGTGAAGAGCAAAATTGCTGGGGGGGTGGGGGGCAAAGAAAATGTTTGCCCAGGGTCCAATCCATATTAAAGACGGCCCTGAACACATGTCCTGTGCTTCATTAATAGAACACCACATTACTTGTTACCTGCTTATTACACAATACCCCCACAACCACCAGAATAGGGTTCCTCATGGGGGACACCTTTAGCACCTGTGGTATGAGGAATTCATGGAGGAGAGTTTCAGAGGACTTGCCTGAAATGGACCAAAGGTATGAAGTCAGGTAATGGTAAAAATTGTAAAAAAAATGTATTTCTTTAGTAATGAATTTCTTGCTAGGGACAGTAGCTGCATCCTATTACTGTGAGGATAAATAAGAAAAAAAGGATTCTGGTGCTAGGTAGAGTTTTTTTATTTATGGAGTAGTCAGTCTTGTAGCCTTGTAAGGTTTGACCCATCAGTATGCTGCTATGCCATGCACAGGAAAGTACTATTAGGCAGAATGCAAAAATTAGAAATGTATTTAGTCGAAGGTAAAATGTTTTGAAATACAATCACAGTGAATAATCAGTTAAGAGAACAAACTTAAAGAGGAGGTCCAGCCTCCCCACGAAAAAAAAATTCAGCAGCTACAAATACTGCAGCTGATAACTTTTAATATATGGACACTTATCTGTTAACCTCCCTGGTGGTATGATTATTTCAGATTTTTGCGTCTTAAAGCGGTACAATTATTTCGCATAGAAATTTGGCGTTTTATATTGTAGGTCTGTAATTCTTAGCAATAACACACTTAGATCTGTCCACCAAGAGTCTAGTAGATATCCCGGGTATGATGAAGTTTGAAACACAAAATAATAAATTATAATATAATAAATAAATATAAATACCGTATTAATCGGCGTATAACACGCATAGCAAGTTTAGGAGGGAATTTTAAGGAAAAAAATCTTACATTTAAATGCCCATCAATGCAGCCTTATCAGTGTCCATCTGCAGCCTTGTCAGTGTCATTGAAGCCTTGTCAATGCAGCCTTGCCCCAGTGCAGACTTGCAAGCATGTCAGTGCAGCCTTGTTAGTGTAACCTTCCCCAGTGTCCATTGCAGCCTTGTCAGTGCAGCCTTGTTAGTGCAGCCTTCCTAGTGTCCATTGCAGCCTTGTTAAGATTTAAATATGGCGCCACGGAGATCGCAGGGACTCGGCGGAGCAGAGTGAGCGCCGCCAAGATCGCAGGGACTGGGCGGAGCCGAGATACACATAGCCGAGTGTACTGCTCTTTTCGGCTCCGCTCACAGTCACTCCCAGTCCTGCCCTATGATGAACATAACACAGGTCCAATGGCGGGACTTGGCGTGACTGTGAGCGGAGCCGAGAAGAGCCAAGTACACTCGGCTGTGTGTATCTCGGCACGATCGCTCCGCTCACAATCAGCGGAGATCGGCGGAGGATCGGCGTATAACACACACTCACGCTTTTCCCCTGATTTTAAGGGAAAAAAGTGCGTGTTATACGCCGATAAATACGTTAATTAAAAAAAAAAATAATAATATAATAATAATAAAATAAATTTCCACACGATTCACTATCGCTCAATTCTGCAAGTGTTCTAATTTACTATCGCTATTTTCTAGCTGGTCTAAAACCATTTTTGACGTAAGGGGACACTTTTTGGTTGCTATGGACAAGCTCAAGTTTCCAGGCAGAAAGAACAGTATATGTAATATAAAACTGCATGCAGGGCATGGGCCAGAGTACTGGGGACAAAAGGGAAGTGAAATGATTTCATGCAGTACTGTAATCTGTAAGATTACAGTACTGTATGTGTTATGATTTTTAATTTTTTTTTAATTTGCTGCCAGGCTCCGCCCCCGTGCATCGCGACGCTCTCAGGGAACGGAGCCTGGCATAGAGAGGCTTCGGGCAGAGGATGGAGACTGCAGACAGCGCGGGGGGACATCGCAGGATCCTGGGGACAAGGTAAGTAACCTGCACCAGGATCCTGAGATGTAATCCCGAGTGTGGCTCGGGGTTACCGCTAATGGTACTGAAATTTAACCCCGAGCCACACTCGGGAATACCGTCAGGGAGGTTAAGGGATCTTGCGGTGTCGGGTGCAGCCACGGCCATTCAAGGTAAGGGGACTTCGGCAGTGAAGCTTTTCGACTTCACAGCCAGGTCCCTACTGCGCATGTGCAAAGTGGGCTGTGCTTTCTAATTGGTCCGGTAGTGGAGGAAGGAGGAGGGGGCCGAACTTCCGAGGGACGGGGCCTCTGTTTTTTAGGGTGCTATTATTACACTTTTTGGAGTTAATTTCCTAAAGACAAATAGACATTGCAAAGGAAGTTGTACTTTGCAAGGGAATTTTACCCTGCACTTAGCGTATAAAGTGAAGGTCTGCTGACTTCTATCATTCAATCACATGCAAGTAAAATTTTAATTTTTTTAAATTGTCTTTGTGTTTGGGTATTCTTTGCAAAGTGAAAAATCACCTCACTCACTAAGCTCTGGGGAAAATGCCATTGCAAAGCGCAACTTCACTTTCAAAATCAACAGTCTATTTGCCTTTAGTAAACCACCCCCATTGACTTACTAGTTCAAGGAACAACAAGGAAACACAAACATGTAATTTCAGTGACAATAACTTGTCCAACAGCCCTCCAGAGGACCTAATTTAAACATAAAAAATGACCTCCTATTCACTGCAATGTAATTTAATTTTAAAATCCTAGTGTAGCACCCTCCAGTGCGTGCTACTAGAATGGAGAGTAGGCAAACTATCGTCTAGCCCAGGGATAAACCTGGGTCACTGGATCTAAGTCAGGGTTATTAGAGGCCAAGGCTGGATGACTCATCCTAGCAGCTCTCTGATGCCCCCACCCTGTTTCTAGAATGTTGGAGAACATTCTGGAAGATAGTGGACGGAAGCTAGGAGAGTTTGCCTTGAATATTTAGGGATCCTTAGCCAATCCCCAGGTTGGGGGCCTGGCAGGGAACTAATGACCCATGCCAGCAAAGGAGATGGGTGGCAGATGGAGAAGCAGTGTTGAACAGAGTTTGTCGGTAGCCCTTGAGGGACCCCTGCCAGGAGGGGCTTTACCTCAGGCTAGAGTTCAGTAGGCAAACCTGGAAGGATCCCACTACAGGAGGCAGTTGGAGGGACCCTAGCTAGAGAGGCAGTGAGAGCAAGGAGAGACAGCGAGTAGATCAACACAGTGCAGGGACAGACAAGGGGAGAGACTTCCAGTTGTAGCAGTGCTCTCTTATAGACAGTAGTGTGCCAAGTCTTCATCCAACCTTGCCCTGGGGAGTCTCCATGTGTGTCAGTTGGGAGGACTGAGAAGAGAAAGCAGCCAGATGGGCTGGTGGCAGCCAGGTGGGCTAGCATTTCTGTAAGCAGTAAAACTGGGATGAGCCTCTACGAAGAGGCAGAAGGTTGTGTGAGATGCTGTTCCCTCCATATTGAAAGAGAAAAATTATGTGGTTCATGGCACCATCAGTAATTGGCCTCCATCCCAAATATGGACAGAAAGAAAGAGAATTTTGGTCAGGGGGACTTTGAATGAGGCCAATTACTATATAGAGCAAGCACATAGGATATACAGTGCCTTGCAAAAGTATTCACCCCCTTGGCATTTTTCAGGTTTTGTTGCCTCACAACCTGGAATTAACATGGATTGTTTGAGGATTTGCATCATTTAATTTACAGAACATGCCCACAACTTTGAAGATTTTTTTTTATTGTGAAGCAAGCAACAAATAGGACAAAATAACAGAAAAAGTCAATGTGCATAACTATTCACCCCCCTAACGTCAATACTTTGTAGAGCCACCTTTTGCGGCTATCACAGCTCCAAGTCGCTTTGGATAAGTCTCTGAGCTTGCCACATCTTACCACTGGGATTTTGGCCCATTCCTCCTTGCAAAACTGCTCCAGCACTTTCAAGTTGGATGGTTTGCGCTTGTGAACAACAATCTTTAAGTCTGACCACAGATTTTCTATTGGATTGAGGTCTGGGCTTTGACTAGGCCATTCCAACACATTTACATGTTTCCCCTTTAACCACTCAAATGTTGCTTTAGCAGTGTGTTTGGGGTCATTGTCCTGCTGGAAGGTGAACCTCCGTCCTAGCCTCAAATCACACACAGAGTGGTACAGGTTTTTCTCAAGAATATCCCTTTATTTAGCACCATCCATCTTTCTCTCAACTCTGACCAGTTTCCAAGTCCCGACTGCTGAAAAACATCTCCACAACATGAAGCTGCCACCACCATGTTTTACTGTGGGGATGGTGTTCTTTGGGTGATGTGTTGGGTTTGTGCCAGACATAATGTTTTCTTTGATGGCCAAAAAGTTCAATTTTAGTCTCATCAGACCAGAGCACCTTCCTCCATACATTTTGGGAGTATCCCACATGCCTTTTCTCAAACTCAAAACATGCCATTTTGTTTTTTGCTGAAAGTAATGGCTTTCTTCTGGCCACTCTGCCATAAAGCCCAACTCTATGGCATATGGTTTATTGTCGTACTATGTACATATACTCCAGTCTCTGCTGTGGAACTCTGCAGCTCCTCCAGGGTTACCTTAGGTCTCTGTGCTGCCTCTCTGATTAATGCCCTTCTTGTCCGGTCTGTGAGTTTTGGTGTGCGGCTGTCTCTTGGCAGGTTTGCTGTTGTGCCATGTTCTTTCCATTTGGTTATGATAGATTGGATAGTGCTCTTAGGGATCATCAAAGATTTGGATATTTTTTTATAACCTAACCCTGACTTGTACTTCTCAACAACATTGTCCCTTACTTGTTTGGATACTTCCTTGGTCTTCATGGCAGTGTTTGGTTAGTGGTGCCTCCTGCTTAGGTGTTGCAGCCTCTGGGGCCTTTCAAAAAGGTGTGTATATGTAATGACAGATCATGTGACACTTAGATTGCACACAGGTGGACATCATTTCACTAATTATGTGACTTCTGAAGGTAATTGGTTGCACCAGAGCTTTTTATGGGCTTCATAACAAAGGGGATGAATACATACGCACATACCAATTATCAGTTTTTTATTTCTGAAAAATTGTTTTATGTATATATTTTTCTAATTTTACTTCACCGACTTAGACTATTGTGTTCTGATCCATCACATATAATTCAGATTTTAAAAAATGAACTAAAGGCTGTAATGTAGCAAAATAGATAAAATGCCAAGGAGGGTGAATACTGTTGCATGGCACTGTAAAGCACAGTATTGCTTGTATGAGTTTATTACATAATATCCAACAAAAAAGGTGTTTTTTTGGGGACTTTGAATGAGAGATGTATAACAAAAAGCAGTCATTGCAAAGAACATTTTACTGTACCTTGCGAGATCTTATACAGCATACTCATTGACAAAAAATGCATACACAAAATAGCATAAATGCAAGGCATGCTAAAAACCACATATAAATATTGACGCCATGGTACTTTGATATATCATGGGATGAAGACAAGTTATTGTCCTGGTTGACCTCATACAGGCTAGAAAAGAACTCTTATGGGGCGTACACACGGTCGGACTTTTCAGCTACAAAAGTCCGACAGCCTGTCCGACAGACTTTCGACTGACTTTTGGCAGACTTTCTAATGACCGGACTTGCCTACACACGATCACACCAAAGTCCGACGGATTCGTACGTGATGACGTACACCAGACTAAAATAAGGAAGTTGATAGCCAGTAGCCAATAGCTGCCCTAGCGTCCGTTTTTGTCCGTTGGACTAGCATACAGACGAGCGGATTTCTGGGTCCGGCGGAGTTACGACGTATAGATTTGAAGCAAGTTCCAAATCTAAAGTCCATCAGATTTGTGACTGGAAACATCCGCTGAAAGTCCGGGGAAGCCCACACACGATCGGATTGTCCGCCGGATTTGGTCCATTGGCGTCCGTCGAACTTTTGTAGCCGAAAAGTCCGACGTGTATGCCCCATTAGAGGAGTTGGGCAAAACATTGAAACGCAAATATCTACTAACACAGAAGCTGTTTTATGAGTTTGGGAACAAACCAGGAAAACTGTTAGCGAGAGCCCTGCAACATAAAAAGGCATCTTGGACCATTCACATGATTAAGGATCCCCTAGGACGTGCTCACGTGACCATAGAAGATATTGCAGACCAGTTTGTCCACTATTTCTCTAAACTCTATAACCTGCCTTCCCCTCACACAACGGGATGCATCAACGACAGGACTGCGCTGCTTAACGCCTTTTTAAAACAATATTGTCCAACGCCCATTTCAACTGAGGACTCGGCGAACATAGATCACCCTAGATCATGGTGGACAAAACTGTTACTGCCCTAAAACAACTTAAAACGGGTAAAAGCCACCGACCGGATGGCCTAACGGTGAGCTATTATAAGACTTTTCCTAACATACTCACCTCCCATTTCACCAAGGCATTTAACTCTTTATCATCATCTCCTCAAGCTAACAAAGATATCCTCGAAGTCCACATAACACTCATACCCAAACCAGGCAAAGACGTCACGATAATATCTAACTAGCGACCCATATCCCTTTTGAATGTGGACGTGAAACTTTACGCTAAAATTCTTGCTAACCGCATACTACCCCTACTCCCCAAACTGATCTCATTGGACCAGACGAGAAGCCAGGGATAACACCATAAAAGCAATAAACATTCATCAATGGCTCACAAATACCTCCACACAAGGCTTTTTTCTTTCCCTCGATGAGGAGAAGGCGTTTGACAGGGTGGCATGGGACTACATGTCGGCTACATTACAGGCTATGGGTTTCCCAGCCCACTTCCTTCACTTAATAATGGCATTATATTCTATTCCCACAGCCAAAATTAGAGTCAACGGCCGCCTGTCGAGCGCCTTCTCCATCTCGAACGGCACACGCCAGGGATGCCCCTCTCCCCCCTAATTTTTGTGCTCACTCTTGAACCCATGCTACGCAAAATAAGAGTGAACCCAGACATTAAGGGCATTAATGTTCTAAACAAAACCTGTAAAATCACTGACCCCATTACCACCACCCCCAACCTGCTTAAGGAATTTACCCTCTTTAAATCTATATCTAACTTACAGCACTAAATATTTCCCTTCCTTCCACACTGGTTTCTCAATGTCAGACCAATTTCCCGTTTGGATGGGAACCACAAGCCCTTACTTATTTAGGTATACAAATCTCAGCGAAACTGACTGAATTGTACGACAGGAATTATTATGTTCCAATAATCAAAACTATCCAACAAGACCTCCACAAAATGTCACCAGGGAATTTTTCATTGTTTGGTCGTTTAGCAATAATAATAATGAACATCTTGCCCAGAATCTTATATCTTTTTCAGACAGTCCCAACTAAAATCCCCTTGTCTTTCTTCACTCATTACAAACGAATCTGCAGGAGTTTCATTTGGGCAACTGGATCCCCGAGAATTAGTTGGAACCAAATGACTATCCCCAAAGGGGGATTGGGCCTTCCTGACCTACACAAATATCATGGGGCGTGCCATCTCACCAGAATAATACGTTACGTAATGGGTGGCCCCGCCCCCTCTGACGTCACGGGAAATGCCACAGGGAAGTCCCCGTCAAGTCCCCGTGCGTCAGAGGGGACAGGGTCACCGGGTGGCCCCACCCTCCATTATTTAAGAACCATCAGAAGAAGAGAAGCGTCACACAGCGGGAGCCTCCCATCATGGTGGATGCTGAGCGGCCCGAGAAGGGAAGAAGACGGCGTGGAGGAAGATGCCGAACGAGAACACCGGAGGAAGAACCAGAAGAACCAGAAGAAGAAGAAGATGGAGGAAGATGGAGGAAGAAACCGAAGGAAGATAGAAGAAAGAAGAAGCATTTAAATAAAGGAATTGTCAAAAACTGTCTCTGGTCATTTTTAACATTTTTGACAGTTTTTTTGTGAAATGGTAGGGGTACTTTTGTACCCCCTTACCATTTGACACAGGGGGGAGGGCCGGGATCTGGGGGTCCCCTTGTCAAAGGGGGCTTCAAGATTCTGATAAGCCCCCCACCCGCAGACCCCCACAACCATCGGGCAAGGGTTGTGGGGATGAGGCCCTTGTCCCCATCAACATTGGGACAAGGTGTTTTGGGGGGCTACCCCAAAGCACCCTCCCAATATTGAGGGCATGTGGTCTGGTACGTTTCAGGAGGGGGGTGCTCTCTCGTCCCCCCCTATTTTCCTGCGGCCTGCCAGGTTGCGTGCTTGGATAAGGGTCTGGTATGGATTTTTGGGGGGACCCCACGCCATTTTTAAAAAAAATGTTGGCGCGGGGTTCCCCTTAAAATATATACCAGACCTGAAGGGCCTGGTATGGAATTTAGGGGGACCATCTTTTTTTTTTTTTTTTTAATTTTGGTTTGGGGTTCCCCTGTGGGGAATTCCCATGCCGTTTTTATCAATGAACTTTTATGTGTATTGTTGGACCGGCAATTCATTAATAGCCGCGAGTAGTTTTAAATGACTTTTTTTCCTTTGAAATGTCATTTTGCTGTCAGACTGTTCTAAACACGGGAAACATGTGCCCCTTTACAGGCATACTGTAAAGGGGCGCAGGACACCCCCCAGGTATGAAATTTAAAGGAATATTACACTTTTATTGTTTCACTTTAAGCATTATTAAAATCACTGCTTTTTTGCATTGTTCCATGTCTCCTGGGGCAGGACCCAGGTCCCCAAACACTTTTTATGACAATACCATGCATATAAGCCTTTAAAATTAGCACTTTTGATTTCTCCCATTAGACTTTTAAAGGGTGTTCCGCAGCTTTCGAATTTGCCGCGAACAGCCGATGTTCGATTCGAACATGAGTTCGACTTGAACTCGAAGCTCATCCCTAATCCCTAATTTCTCATGCTAACCCTTCATGCAGTAAGGAGAAACTATCTCCTTATACTATTGCCCCAACCTTGCTAAGCAGGGACTACCTAAAGGTAATACTAAAGGTAATATGTAAAAATACTTTTTCTGATGGCTCCTTATTTACGGCTTACTTTACCAAACCATCTTGCTTATGGTGAAGGCCAGTTAAGCCAACAAGTATTCTATTACTATGGATTTAAATGCTAACAGCTACAATCGCCCCTCCCTAACAAAGTATGATCCCATCTGGGGTGTTGGGGATATGGGACGGCCTGCTTTGGTTTACCAGACACTCTGGTGCAAGATTTCTGAGGAATACCCTCCTAAGCCGTATTGCAGCAACGTTGGTGTTCACCATACTCTACGCTTAGCATGAACAATCTAAGTATAGACTGTATTTCAAGTGTATAGATGTGCTATTTCTGAAACGTGCTCTTTATTGATATTTGCCCAGTACATTGTAAAACTATCTATACCTGATGTAATGATTACAAATCTGTTGTGCTTGTTTGTATAACTTGAAATTCTAATAAACTTTTTGGAAAAAAAAAAAAACAAGCTTATAAAAAAAAGTGAAAGTTTGATGGACGATTGTTAATCTGTCCCATTACTTTTGGTCCCTTAAAAAGTGGGAGGCACATATACAAACTGTTGTAATTCCTACACCGTTCACCTGATTTGGATGTAAATACCCTCAAATTAAAGCTGAAAGTCTGCAGTTAAAGCACATCTTGATTGTTTCATTTCAAATCCATTGTGGTGGTGTATAGAGCCAAAAAGATTAGAATTGTGTCAATGTCCCAATATTTATGGACCTGACTGTATATACAGTACCTCACAAAAGTGAGTACACCCCTCACATTTTTGTAGATATTTTAATATATCTTTTAATGTGACAACACTGAAGAAATAACACTTTGCTGCAATGTAAAGTAGTGAGTGTACAGTTTGTATAACAGTGCAAATTTGCTGTCCCCTTGGCCAATCATCATACAGCAATGCACTGCGATCTCGCAGTGCATTATGGGGCATTCTGCGGTGCTCAAATTTTCCATAAATGCCCCATAATGTTTGCTGTTCGGCGAACGGGCGAACACCCAATGTTCGAGTCGAATTTACTGTATGTTCGACCCGAACATCAAGCTCATCCCTATTTCTAGCCTGTAACGGGCTGTTGCTGAACTAACTAAAGACTGTTAGTTCCCCCAGGAGTGAACCAGCAGTAGCTGTACAAGGGAACCAAATTTGTGCAGGTGTAAGGAAGAAGAGAAATCTGTCAATAAGGAGGAAGTTGTCCCTGGTTTTAATTGTTGGACATTTTCAAGTTGGGTATCCCATAATCCCTTACCCAGGGCCATCTTAATACAAGGGCACTCCTGGGCATCATACTTGGCAACTGTCCCGGATTTGCTGGGACAGTGGTGCTTTTTACTAAACTGTCCCAAGATGGCCGTGTTCTGGGAAGAGTACCAGAACCTACACTGTGCCCTACTGATCCTAATATTGTGCCCTCCTGACCCCTCCTGTACTGTGCCCTTCTGCATTCCCCAGTGTACTGTGCACTTTGTTTTGATTTAGTCTTTGATTTTTAAAAATTTATTTTATTGAAAGTACTAATGAATCTATGTTTAATTCTATGAACTATTTCTTGAAAGTAGGTGCGTAAATTGAGGCAAGCTGGTAGGGGTCCCAGTGCATTACTTTGCCCAGGGGCCCATGATGCTATTAAGACGGCCCTGCCCTTACCCCATCCAAGTTATCATCCCCTAATAAAACAACAAAAAACAAGCCAAAGGTCTGATCACTGTGTCTGGATACAAGAAGGAAATGCTGTGTGACTGGCTGTGCAGTAGTGGGGAACCCTGCCATTAGCAACTCCTACAGGGGTAGTGCTACACTAGTATGAAAATTTTATTTTAACTTGTCAAATTACAGTCTAACTGAATTTTGGCAGAATTGCTTATTACGCCACATCACTGTATATTGAAATATTTCTTGTAATGTCCATATTATGTTTTTTTTTTTCTTTCAGAGATCAACTTCAGCAGAAAGACATGTGCCTAAGGTCATCCATCAAGCAGATTTTGAAATGTGATTTTGAACAGGAAAACATATCTTCCCCGGTGCTACTACCACTTGCTGATTGTATTATCAGTGCGTGGATACTGGAAATGATCAGTAAAAGTGAAGATGAATACATTAAGAATCTGGAGAAGACAATAAAGCTGCTAAAACCCGGAGGCCAACTGTTACTTATTGCGACATTAGATGCAACTTACTGGTTTGCTGGAGCAGAACGGTTCCATTGTTTTACATGTAATGAGGAGTTTGTGAAAAACGCCTTTGGTAAGGTGGGTTTAGTCATTGATTTCTGTGCAGTGCAGAGGAGACGCAATGTCAGCGATCTCGCTGATTATAAAGCTTTTCTATTCATTGTAGGACGCAAAGGGGAGTAGATGATTGGACCCAAATAAACCTAAATAGAATTATGTAATGACCTACTAATGGCAGTCAGAAATCACAGCAGCTGCGCTAAAGTCAGCAATGTTATTTTGCATTAATCTGTGTTAAATTGTTTTAACAAATATCGCTATCCTAATAAAGATTCAGAATATAAATGTGTGTTGACTTGTCTTGGAAAAATATTGGAAACCTTTTATGTATACAATATATCTTTTTATCTATTTATTGATAACCAACGCATTTCAGGACATTTACTGTGTGCCTTTCATCAGAATATGGATAAAGATTATGTAAAAATACAATATCAGATACAGTGTATGGACAATATATTAGAAAACATAAAAAAAATAACATTATCAGGTTCAATACTTAAACATTATTAAAAGTTTGTGAGGAGAAAAAACATAGGAGATTAAATTGAGTGTTAAGTGTTGTACAGGACAGCAGGGATGGGTCCTGGCTGGCAGCTATATTCCCCCACTATTTGGGTTGTGGTCCCTTTAACCACTTGTTTACTGGGCACTTTTACCCCCTTTCTGCCCAGGCCAATTTTCAGCTTTCAGCGCTGTCACACTTTGAATGACAATTTGAATGACAATTCAGCGCGGTCATGCTACACTTCACCCATATGACATTTTTATCATTTTTTTCACACAAATAGAATCTTTTGGTGGTATTTAATCACCACAGGTTTTTTAATTTTTTTTCTAAACAAAGACCAAACACTTTTCAAAAATATTTTTTTTTCATAGTTTGTTATAGAATTTGGCAAAAATAATTTTTCTCCTTCACTGATGGGCATTATTAGGCTGCACTGATGGGGACTGATGAGGAGGCACTGATGGGAACTGATAGATGGCACTGATGTGCACTGATAGGTGGCACTAATAGGTAGCACTGGTGGGCACTGATGTGCACTGATAGGTGGCACTGATGGGCCCTGATAGGTGGCACTGGCAGATGACACTGATAGGCAGCACTGATAGGTAGCGCTGGTAGGCAACACTGATAGGTGGCACTGATGAAGAGGCACTGATGGCTACTGATTGGCAGCACTTATGGGCACTGTTGGAACTGCATTGATAATCAGTACACTGATAATCGGTGCCCTTATTATATTAGTGTTGATGTCCCTTTAACACAAGCCAGTTTTTGGCTTCCTTATTCTCTCCTAGCGCTGTCAGTGTGGGGAAAGAAACACAGATAATCGGCTCGTGTTTACATCCATGATCAGCTGTCATTGGACACAGCTGATCATGTGGTAAAGGACCACTGTGATTGGCCCTTTACCCCAAACTGTATTCAGTGAGTCTGAACCCGAGGGAGAGAAGAGGACTGACTTATGGTCCCCTCTGGATCGATAAGTCCTCATTTGGGACCCGAAATTTGGAGTTTCAGAGAGATATTTGGGTGAGAAAGAACTTCCATCCCTCATTACAGGAACTTTTACCCTGAAAGGGTTCATCCACTTGCATCAGAGTCTAGAAAAGGAGGAGGAAACACTCAGTGCCTGTTTGTGAGGTGAAGTAGAGAAGAAACACAACAAAATGAGCAATGTGGGCTAGTGCGTGGCTGAGACAAGGTTTTTGAACTCTGATGACCTTCTCTTTGGGACCCCTTAGGCATCCGGGAGATTTAAAACACCCTGTTAAAGTAGAAGTGTGACTGGCAGTGAGCCGAGAATTTATGTTTTGTACCAACAATTGTACATTTTTTGCTTCCGGAGGACCAGCTGTCTTTTCTGTTGGCCTGTTTTTGAATGTAAAAGGGACTGTTTGCTTTTACTAAGGTGCCCCGGCTCCAATATCACAGTGCATATATATTAAATAAACTATGTTTTGTAAATAGCATGCCAAATAAATTACTTTGAATATTAATTAAATATACACATCATAGAAACTAAAAAGTAAATGTTTACATTATCACAAAAGGTGACTTTCTTTAGTTTATAATTTTTCGATTCTATAATGTGTTTATATATGTAGTAATAACTAATGATTTGTTATTACTATAATTAGATAAAGCTTTAGACTCCATTCACACAGGGGCAACTTTGGAGTCGCCCCTAGTCGCCTCAAGTCGCGCTACATGAAAAAATCAATATAAATGAATGGATCCGTCTTAATGCACACTACTGCAGTCGCCCCGACTTCAGAAAAGGTTCCTGTACTACTTCAATCCAACTTCTAGGTGACTTGTACCCATTGATTTTAATGGAAGTCGCCTCCAAGCCGGATCCCCGTTCATAATGAGGCAACTTTACAGGAAAAAGAAAAGAATTTACCCAGGAAGAGTGACCGCGATATGCCAGCGCTGAGCTGGCTCGCTCATCGGGAAAGGAAAAATGTGTTTTTTCCTTTCCCGATGAGCGATAAGCAATACTGACATGTGTTTGGTATGAATCATGAGGGGAACTCCATGCCAAATTTTAAATAAAAAACCGGCATGGGTTCCCCTCCAAGAGCATACCAGGCCCTTAGGTCTGGTATGGATTTTAAGGGGAAACCCCTTATGCCAAAAAAACGGCGTGGGGGTCCCCCCAAAATCCATACCAGACCCTTATCCGAGCATGCACCCCGGCCGGTCAGGAATGGGGGTGGGGAGGAGCGAGCCCCCCCTTCCTGAACCGTACCAGGCCACATGCCCTCAACATGGGGGGTGGGTGCTTTGGGGAAGCGGGACACCCTGCGGCCCCGACACCCCAAAGCACCTTGTCCCCATGTTGATGAGGACAAGGGCCTCTTCCCGACAACCCTGGCCATTGGTTGTCGGTGTCTGCAGGCAGGGGGCTTATTGGAATCCGGGAGCCCACTTTAATAAGGGGGCCCCCAGATCCCGGCCCCCCACCCTATGTGAATGAGTATGGGGTACATCGTACTCCTGCCCACTCACCTGGGGGAAAAAAGTGTCAATAAAAAAAAAAACACACTACACAGGATTTTAAAGTAATTTATTAGGAAGCTCGGGGGTCTCCTTCCGACTTTGGGGGTCTCTTCCGACTTCTCCGCTCTCTCTGGCTTCTTCTCCGCTCTCTCTGGCCTCTTCTCCCGGTGTCCGGTTCTTCTCCTGCTCTCCAGTTCTTCTGCCAGGCTCCTCCGCTCTCTTCTGCTCTTTTGCTGCTCTTTTGCTAGTGGTGGCCTGGTCTTCTTCGCCGTCTTCTTCCCTCTTCTCTTCTTCCGATGTTGACACAATGCTCTCTCCCGATGTAATGCCGTGTACATGGTGCGCAATGACTTATTTAGGCATGGGGTGTGGTCACCGGATGATGTCACCCGGTGACCCCGCCCCTTATGATGTCACAGTCCCAGGGCATGGTGGGACTGTGATGTCATAAGGGGCGGGGTCACCTCATTCACATAGGGTGGGGGGCCGGGATCTGGGGCCCCCTTATTAAAGGGGGCTCCCAGATTCCAATAAACCCCCCCTGCAGACCCCGACAACCAACGGCCAGGGCTGTCGGGAAGAGGTCCTTGTCCTCATCAACATGGGGACAAGGTGCCCCCAAAGCATGTGGGCATGTGGCCTTGTATGGTTCAGGAGGGGCTGCTCGCTCGTCCCCACCCCCTTTCCTGACCGGCCAGGCTGCGTGCTCGGATAAGGGTCTGGTATGGATTTTACGATGAAGTCGCCCCAAGTCGCGCTGTGATTCATACTCAAGTTGTGTCCAAGTTGCCTCCCAAAGTCGCCCTGGAAGTCGTGTTGCCCCTGTGTGAATGGGCTCTTAGGTTAGTGTTTCTGTTTTTTTTAACCAGTACCAGGGACAGTACTAACATAAATGACTTTTGCAAAGTACCTGCAAAAGGGCATCTGCAGGTCTTCAGGCAGAAGCTGCATAGTAGCCAATTACACGATGTGCTGACCAGGATATTTGAGGCCACATAAATGGAGCCATGTAAGTAAAGAACTATACTTCAAAAAAGTTGAGATGTCTTTTTCACAAGACAGAATATAAAAGGCTACCGGGTTTATTAGAGAATAAAAATCACACTACATAGGTTTAACTGGATGTATTTTTTTAACATTATAAACTGTATAACTATGTAAAGGAACAGAAATGAGGGTGAATACAAGATGCAATAGGTCAGGCCTAGTCTTATCTATACCTATTTGCCAATGCTGTGTCTTAGACCAATAGAATTGTAAGAACAAATTATCAAAGTATTCTGCACCTCATGGAGTTGCTGATGTTTGAGGTCCTGCATTCAGAACCTTCTTAAAAGATAGCACTGAAATTGGCAGCTACAGTCCTCATTTTCTATGACCTATGGTGATGAGGAAAACCCCTTGGCGCCAGAGCCTCCTGGCCCTTTATGGGGTTTCAGATGCCGGGAGGCAGGGTGAGGTTTATGATCATGTGACCACCATGATTGTCTGTCACAGCAGTCACATAATTGGAAAGCTTTCTGTTAGTCACCGGTAACTGTGCTGGGAGCGCACTGGGTACAGCTGTGTTTACAAAATGATATGAAAATCTGCGGCCGCTCGGAGAGGCCACATATTTGTGTACTGTTGGTGCAAAGGAGTTAAAAAGACCAGCTAGGAAATGCACCACTATGCAAACAGTGTGGCCAAAGGAGCTGATTGTAGATACATATAAACCGAACTATTGGATTCGTTAAAAGCTAAGTTCACCTCATTGCATGCATTGTGATAGTACATAGCCCCAAGAGCTGTGCAGTGAATACTCCAAGTGTGAGGTCTGTTACACAGGCTGGTGTGGATGGTCATAATATACTGTATAAGTGCAGCAGAGATTGGGGGAGGGGTGCTAGGGTGATATGAGCTACAGTAGTTCATCTTTTCATAAAAAAATTAGAAACCAAGCTTAAATACTTTGGTTTTCACTTGTTAGAGCCACAACATGATTAGTATAATTCATTTAGAGGTTATATGTATTCAACCTCTGGATAAACCTTTTAATACAGAAAAATAGGATTTTTATAACAGCTTACCTGTAAAATCCTTTTCTTGGAGTACATCATGGGACACAGAGCCACAGTAATTACTGTATGGTTATATAGGCACCTTTAGGTGATGGACACTGGCACACTCTAGACAGGAAGTTTAGCTCCCTATATAACCCTTCCCCTTACTGGGAGTACCTCAGTTTTGTAGCAAAACAATATACATTTATTAGAAGAGGGGAGGGACCTCTGTGTCCCGTGATGTACTCTAAGAAAAAGGATTTTACAGGAAAGCTGTTAGAAAAATCCTATTTTCTTTATCGTACA
Source organism: Aquarana catesbeiana (assembly GCF_042186555.1). Taxonomy (NCBI): domain Eukaryota; kingdom Metazoa; phylum Chordata; class Amphibia; order Anura; family Ranidae; genus Aquarana; species Aquarana catesbeiana. The sequence goes on along the minus strand of NC_133333.1, from coordinate 228,824,011 downwards.
TCATGGGACACAGAGCCACAGTAATTACTGTATGGAATGTCCCAGAACAATGCTAACTGAAGGGAGGGAGACACAAACAAAAATAGAGTGCAATCAGACCTGAGGACCTATACTGCTGCCTGCAGCACACTGCGCCCAAAGGCGATATCCTCATGCCTTCTTACATCCACCTGATAGAATCTGGTGAATGTATGGACTGAAGACCAAGTTGCGGCCTTGCAGATTTGAGCCATGGAGGCTTGGTGATGCACTGCCCATGAAGCTCTAACAGCCCTGGTGGAGTGCGCTTTGATTTGAAAAGTTGGAACTTGCCTCTTCAAACCATAAGCTTGAATAATTACTTGCCAAATCCACTTAGCAATAGTAGATTTCGACGCTGCCTGTCCTTTTCTAGGATCTTCAGACAACACAAACAAAACATCCGTTTTCCGAATCTGAGCAGTCACCTCCATATAGATTTGACCGCTCTCCCTACATCCAGAGAATGTAGTGACTTTTCTTCCGTAGAACAGGGTTCTGGAAAAAATGAAGGCAGAACAATATCCTGGTTTAGATAAAAACCTGAAACCACCTTCGGTAGAAAGCTAGGATGAGGACGCAATACTACTCTATTTTAGGGATGAGCCGAACACCCCCCTGTTCGGTTCGCACCAGAGCATGCGAACAGGAAAAAAGTTTGTTCGAACACGCGAACACCATTAAAGTCTATGGGACACAAACATGAATAATCAAAAGTGCTAATTTTAAAGGCTAATATTCAAGTTATTGTCATAAAAAGTGTTTGGGGACCTGGGTCCTGCCCCAGGGGACATGGATCAATGCAAAAAAAAGTTTTAAAAACGGCCGTTTTTTCAGGAGCAGTGATTTTAATAATGCTTAAAGTCAAACAATAAAAGTGTAATATCCCTTTAAAATTCGTACCTGGGGGGTGTCTATAGTATGCCTGTAAAGGGGCGCATGTTTCCTGTGTTTAGAACAGTCTGACAGCAAAATGACATTTTGAAGGAAAAAACTCATTTAAAACTACCCGCGGCTATTGCATTGCCGACAATACACATAGAAGTTCATTGATAAAAACGGCATGGGAATTCCCCAAAGGGGAACCCCGAACCAAAATTAAAAAAAAAAAAAATGACGTGGGAGTCCCCCTAAATTCCATACCAGGCCCTTCAGGTCTGGTATGGATATTAAGGGGAACCCCGGCCAAAATAAAAAAAAAAAATGACGTGGGGTTCCCCCTAAATTCCATACCAGGCCCTTCAGGGAACAAAAAAAGTGTCAAAAATGTTAAAAATGACAAGACAGTTTTTGACAATTCCTTTATTTAAATGCTTCTTCTTTCTTCTATCTTCTATCTTCCTTCGGTTTCTTCCTCCATCTTCTTCTTCTTCTTCTGGTTCTTACTCCAGTGTTCTCGTCCGGCATCTTCCTCAGCGGCGCCTTCTTCTCTTCATCTTCTTTTCTCGGGAGGCTCCGCATACATGATTGGATGAGGGGCTCCCGCTGTATGACGCTTCTCCTCTTCTGACAGTTCTTAAATAATGGAGGGCTGGGCCACCCGGTGACCCCGCCCCCTTTGACATCACGGGGGATGCCACAGGGAAGTCCCCGTCAAGTCCCCATGCTTCAGAGGGGGGAGGGGTCACCGGGTGGCCCTGCCCTCCGTTATTTAAGAACCATCAGAAGAGTAGAAGCGTCACACAGCGGGAGCCTCCCATCCAATTGAAGGTGCCGCTGAGGAAGATGCCGGACAAGAACACCGGAGGAAGAACCAGAAGAAGAAGAAGATGGAGGAAGAAACCGAAGGAAGATAGAAGAAAGAAGATAGAAGAAAGAAGAAGCATTTAAATAAAGGAATTGTCAAAAACTGTCTCTTTTCATTTTTAACATTTTTGACACTTTTTTAGTGAAATGGTAGGGGTACTTTTGTACCCCCTTACCATTTCACACAGGGGGGAGGGCCGGGATCTGGGGGTCCCCTTGTTAAAGGGGGCTTCCAGATTCCGATAAGCCCCCCACCCGCAGACCCCAACAACCACCGGGCAAGGGTTGTGGGGATGAGGCCCTTGTCCCCATCAACATGGGGACAAGGTGTTTTGGGGGGCTACCCCAAAGCACCCTCTCAATGTTGAGGGCATGTGGCCTGGTATGGATTTTAAGGGGAACCCCGCGCCAAAAAAAAAAAACCGGCGTGGGGTCCCCCCAAAAATCCATACCAGACCCTTATCCGAGCACGCAACCTGGCAGGCCGCAGGAAAAGAGGGGGGGACGAGAGTGCGGCCCCCCCCCCTCCTGAACCGTACCAGGCCACATGCCCTCAACATTGGGAGGGTGCTTTGGGGTAGCCCCCCAAAACACCTTGTCCCCATGTTGATGAGGACAAGGGCCTCATCCCCACAACCCTGGCCGGTGGTTGTGGGGGTCTGCGGGCGGGGGGCTTATCGGAATCTGGAAGCCCCCTTTAACAAGGGGACCCCCAGATTCCGACCCCCCCCTGTGTGAAATGGTAAGGGGGTACAAAAGTACCCCTACCATTTCACTAAAAAACTGTCAAAAATGTTAAAAATGACAAGAGACAGTTTTTGACAATTCCTTTATTTAAATACTTCTTCTTTCTTCTATCTTCCTTCATCTTCTGGTTCTTCTGGCTCTTCTGGTTCTTCCTCCGGCGTTCTCGCCCAGTATCTCCTCCGCGGCGTCTTCTATCTTCTTCTCCTCGGGCCGCTCCGCACCCATGGCATGGGGGGGAGGCTCCCGCTCTTCTCTTCATCTTCTTCATCTTCTTCTCTTCTTCTTTTCTTCTCTTCTTCTCTTCTTCATTTTCTTCTCCGGGCCGCTCTGCAACCCATGCTGGCATGGAGGGAGGCTCCCGCTGTGTGATGGCGCTCCTCGTCTGACAGTTCTTAAATAACGGGGGGCGGGGCCACCTGGTGACCCCGCCCCCCTCTGACGCACAGGACATGACGGGACTTCCCTGTGGCATTCCCCGTGAAAGGCAAGGATTCTACCTATGACATACTTTCTGGGATGCCAACCCCTGGATTCACACCAGGAAACATATGCCTTCCAGACTCAGACTTCATTGATAAAAACGTAATGGGAATTCCCCACAGGCCCTTCAGGTCTTGTATGGATATAAAGGGGAACCCCGGCCAAAATTAAAAAAAAATGGCGTGGAGTGCCCCCAAAAATCCATACCAGACCCTTATCCGAGCACGCAACCTGGCAGGCCGCAGGAAGAGAGGGGGGAGGAGAGAGCGCCCCCCCTCCTGAACCGTACCAGGCCACATGCCCTCAACATTGAGAGGGTGCTTTGGGGTAGCCCCCCAAAACACCTTGTCCCCATGTTGATGGGGACAAGGGCCTCATCCCCACAACCCTTGCCCGGTGGTTGTTGGGGTCTGCGGGTGGGGGGCTTATCGGAATCTGGAAGCCCCCTTTAACAAGGGGACCCCCAGATCCCGGCCCTCCCCCCTGTGTGAAATGGTAAGGGGGTACAAAAGTACCCCTACCATTTCACTAAAAAAGTGTCAAAAATGTTAAAAATGAAAAGAGACAGTTTTTGACAATTCCTTTATTTAAATGCTTCTTCTTTCTTCTATCTTCTTTCTTCTATCTTCCTTTGGTTTCTTCCTCCATCTTCTTCTTCTTCTGGTTCTTCCTCCGGTGTTCTTGTCTGGCATCTTCCTCAGCGGCACCTTCAATTGGATGGGAGGCTCCCGCTGTGTGACGCTTCTACTCTTCTGATGGTTCTTAAATAACGGAGGGCAGGGCCACCCGGTGACCCCTCCCCCCTCTGAAGCATGGGGACTTGACGGGGACTTCCCTGTGGCATCCCCCGTGATGTCAAAGGGGGCGGGGTCACCGGGTGGCCCAGCCCTCCATTATTTAAGAACTGTCAGAAGAGGAGAAGCGTCATACAGCGGGAGCCTCCCATCCAATCATGTATGCGGAGCCTCCCGAGAAAAGAAGATGAAGAGAAGAAGGCGCCGCTGAGGAAGATGCAGGACGAGAACACTGGAGTAAGAACCAGAAGAAGAAGAAGAAGATGGAGGAAGAAACCGAAGGAAGATAGAAGATAGAAGAAAGAAGAAGCATTTAAATAAAGGAATTGTCAAAAACTGTCTTGTCATTTTTAACATTTTTGACACTTTTTTTGTTCCCTGAAGGGCCTGGTATGGAATTTAGGGGGACCCCCATGTCATTTTTTTTTTTATTTTGGTTCGGGGTTCCCCTGTGGGGAATTTCCATGCTGTTTTTATCAATGAACTTTTATGTGTATTGTTGGACCGGCAATTCATTAATAGCCACGAGTAGTTTTAAATGACTTTTTTACCTTGAAATGTAATTTTGCTGTCAGACTGTTCTAAACATGGGAATCATGCGCCCCTTTACAGGCATACTATAGACACCCCCCGTATGAAATTTAAAGGAATATTACACTTTTATTGTTTCACTTTAAACATTATTAAAATCACTGCTCCCGAAAAAACTTCAGTTTTTAAAACTTTTTTTTGCATTGATCCATGTCCCCTGGGGCAAGACCCGGGTCTCCAAACACTTTTTATGACAATAACTTGCATATAAGCCTTTAAAATTAGCACTTTTGATTATTCATGTTCGTGTCCTATAGACTTTAACGGTGTTCGTGTGTTCGAACAAATTTTTTGCCTATTCGCATGTTCTGGTGCGAACCGAACAGGGGGGTGTTCGGCTCATCCCTATCCAGGAAGATGTCGGGGTGAAGGAACCATTCCCCCGGGAACAACTGCTGGTGACTTAAGTAGTCCGTCTGCCAGTTTTCTACCCCTGGAATGAAGATTGCCGATATGCACGGCACATGCTTTTCTGCCCCGCTGTGTGACGCTTCTACTCTTCTGATGGTTCTTAAATAACGGAGGGCAGGGCCACCCGGTGACCCCTCCCCCCTCTGAAGCATGGGGACTTGACGGGGACTTCCCTGTGGCATCCCCCGTGATGTCAAAGGGGGCGGGGTCACCGGGTGGCCCAGCCCTCCATTATTTAAGAACTGTCAGAAGAGGAGAAGCGTCATACAGCGGGAGCCTCCCATCCAATCATGTATGCGGAGCCTCCCGAGAAAAGAAGATGAAGAGAAGAAGGCGCCGCTGAGGAAGATGCCGGACGAGAACACTGGAGTAAGAACCAGAAGAAGAAGAAGAAGATGGAGGAAGAAACCGAAGGAAGATAGAAGATAGAAGAAAGAAGAAGCATTTAAATAAAGGAATTGTCAAAAACTGTCTTGTCATTTTTAACATTTTTGACACTTTTTTTGTTCCCTGAAGGGCCTGGTATGGAATTTAGGGGGACCCCCATGTCATTTTTTTTTTTTATTTTGGTTCGGGGTTCCCCTGTGGAGAATTTCCATGCTGTTTTTATCAATGAACTTTTATGTGTATTGTTGGACCGGCAATTCATTAATAGCCACGAGTAGTTTTAAATGACTTTTTTACCTTGAAATGTAATTTTGCTGTCAGACTGTTCTAAACATGGAAATCATGCGCCCCTTTACAGGCATACTATAGACACCCCCCATATGAAATTTAAAGGAATATTACACTTTTATTGTTTCACTTTAAACATTATTAAAATCACTGCTCCCGAAAAAACTTCGGTTTTTAAAACTTTTTTTTGCATTGATCCATGTCCCCTGGGGCAAGACCCGGGTCTCCAAACACTTTTTATGACAATAACTTGCATATAAGCCTTTAAAATTAGCACTTTTGATTATTCATGTTCGTGTCCTATAGACTTTAACGGTGTTCGTGTGTTCGAACAAATTTTTTGCCTATTCGCATGTTTTGGTGCGAACCGAACAGGGGGGTGTTCGGCTCATCCCTAGCCAGGAAGATGTCGGGGTGAAGGAACCATTCCCCCGGGAACAACTGCTGGTGACTTAAGTAGTCCGTCTGCCAGTTTTCTACCCCTGGAATGAAGATTGCCGATATGCACGGCACATGCTTTTCTGCCCAGGTTAGGATCTGGTTTACCTCTCCCTGGACTGCATGACTTCTGGTGCCCCCTTGGTGATTGATATAAGCCACTGCTGTGGCATTGTCAGATTGGATCCTGACAGGAAAACCCTGCAACCTGAATGTCCAGGCCTTTAGGGCTAGGTACGCTGCCCAAATCTCTAGAATGTTGATCGGTAAGGTCCTTTCGGTTCTGGACCATTTCCCTTGGACAGTCGTCTTTTCCAGGACTGCTCCCCAACCCGAAAGGTTGGCATCTGTTGTTACCACCTTCCAGGTAACTGGTAAAAAGAATTTCCCTTTCCGCAGATTCTTGGGTGTCAACCACCAACTGAGGCTCTGACACACTATTGGCGACAAACGCATCAGAAAATCTAGCACCTGGACTTTCTTGTTTCAGGCAGACAGGAAACTGTTTTGCAACAGTCTCGAATGAAACTGAGCAAAGGGAACCGCTTCAAATGAAGCCACCATGTTTCCCAACAACCTCATGGAAAGGCGAATAGAAGGACCCTTCTTCGCCCTGACCACCTGAACTAGCTCCTTTATGGTGCTGCTCTTTGCCTGGGGTAAAAACACCCTCTTCTGGGTTGTATCTATAACCAGACCCAAGTACTCTTGTCTTCTTACTGGCTTTAAAGAAGACTTCTCTAGGTTGAGGACCCAACCTAGGTATTCCAGGTAGTTGACTGTGGTGACCAAGCTTTGGTCTAAGTGGGCTACCAACTGGTCTATCAAGAGCAGGTCGTCTAGGTAAGCTATAATCGTTCTACCCTGGGTCCTTAATATGGCCAGAGGAGGAGCCAGAACCTTTATAAACTCCCCAGGTGCAGTAGCTAGACCGAAAGGTAGAGCTACAAACTGAAAATTAAGTTTTTCCATTTCGAAACTCAGATATTTCTGATGAGGGGGGAAAATAGATACATGCAGGTATGCATCCATGATGTCGATTGATGCCAGAAGTTCTCCTCCTTATAGGATAGAGACTACTGATCGAATTGATTCCATGCGAAAAGATCGAATTTTCAGGAACCGGTTTAGATTTTTGAGATCTAGAATGGGTCTGAAATCTCCATTTGGTTTTGGCACTGTGAAAAGGTTTGAATAAAATACCAACCCCTGCTCTTCCATGGGAACCACTATGATCACTTTTTGCGACAAAAGTCGGTCTAATGCTTGGTGGAGAGACTTCTTTTTCTCTGGATCTTTGGAAACATTTGATCTGAGGAAACGAGGAGACGGGGATTCTTGGAACTCTAGTTTGTAACCTAAAGTTATTGTGGAGACCACCCATCTGTCCTGAAAATCCTCCTACCAGACCCTTGAGAACTGTAGCAGCGGGGGGCGCCCCTTCATAAAGAGGCTTTAGCGTTATGTCTTGTAGGTTTCCTCCCCCAGGACTTCTTTTGTCCCTGGGGTTGACTCTGAGTTTTACCTCTTGAAACTGACGGTGGAGGCTGTCACGACTGCCTGGAGGCTGATGCCCCTGGCACTGGAGAAAGAGCCTATTTAAATGAGGGATGTTTACTCCTTTTCTTAACTGGCTAAGGGGGACTTTTCCCACTTGTTATCTTTTTGGATATAATTGTCCAAATTATCCCCAAACAGCCTTTCACTGCGGAAAGGACAACCAGCCAGGAGCTTTTTGCATGGCGCTTCGGCTGACCAATTTTTCAACCATAAGATTCTACGCATATGCACCAACCCAAGCGTAAGGTGAGAGGTCTGAAGGATAGAATCTCTGATTGCGTCAATTGCAAACCACAAAGCCGCTGGCAGCTCAGCTAAATCTTGGGCCTGCTGTTCAGGGAATACTTGAGCACCTGTTTCAAGTGGTCTCTCAAGGACTGACACACTCCAATTGCCGCCACTGCAGGTTGAGTTACTGAACCTGCCAAAGGAAAAATGTTTTTTAACAAGAATTCCAACTTTTTATCGGTTGGATCCCTAAGCATTTGGGCATTGTCAACAGGACAAGTCAAACTTTTATTCACAGAGGATATAGCAGCGTCAATATCCATAAGATAAAGTTTTGAAAACTTTTTGGGAGGGAAAAAATGCTTATCTGGGTGATCCCACTCAGAATATATAAGCTTTTCCAGCAATGAATTGACAGGAAAAGCATGCACAGCTTGAGGAGGCTTCAGTGAACCCAAACAAGAAGTGGGCTTTTTAACCAACTCAGTTACGGGTAACTTAAATGTGGAGCGGACCATTTCAGTAAGAGAATGCACCAGCAATTTCTCAGCCTGCGAAGCTGAAGAGGGTCCTTCCCCACTTGATTCCTCGGAAGAGGAGTCATCAGTCTCTTCCCGGACCCCTGAGGGGGATTCATCTTCCCTCTCCCAGTGTTCCTCTGTTTGAGGGTCCTGGGTGGTAGAAGGGGACCTAATGCATTTTCTTCCACTTTGTGAAGATGCGATTAAGGCCGTTAATCTTTCCTCCAATTCTCTCATGGCTGAGGAAAAAACCTCCTGAGTAATATATACAGGGGCTGAAATTCCAGAAGCAGTTGCAGCCCCTGACCAGCCTCCCTAGGTTTTTCAGGGGGGATGGTGTTGCAGAGGGAGGGTCCTCAGAGCCTGAGGGAGATCCCTTTGAGCCTCTATTTTTCGGGGTATTTGTACCTCCCCTTCTGCCCATAGTGCTAAGCACAAATGCAGAGGTACTACCAGAAATGCACCCACTGCTGAGCAAAATAGTCCAGCAACTGCTGCTGCTATCAAGGCTCAGTCTGATGCTAAGTAATTGTGCCTGGGAATGCCTGTGTCACCCACACTCACATGCCATCCATCTGCTCTGTGTCCCTTCTTTAGCTGTTTGTACCTGCAAAAAGTTCACCTTTATAGGTTTGCATAGCCTGCGTTGTGGGCGTTAAAACACGCCGACCCCGCGCTGAGGCCCCACCCCCCTTCCTCTGACCACCCACTTCACGAGCCGGGGCACAGATCCGACTGGATCGCACGTGGAGGGGGGCTGGGGTGGAGGAGAGGAGGAGAGCTGGTGGATGGAGAGCTGCCATAATGGCAGCAGCTGCGGGAGCGGTGCGGCATACCGCTGACTGACCCATGCCCTCTTTGCCTGGAAAGAAGCTGTGGGGGGGCATTCCGAAGAGAAAAGCCCCCCTTCCCACATTCTACCTGGAGCTTGGGCTCGGAGGAAGCGTGCAGCTTGTGACAAAGAGCGAGACTGACAAGCATGGAATCAGGTACATGCTCTTGACAGCCCCCGGTGGCGAATTTAGGCATAATACATTTACTTAAAGGAGAAAACCCACAAGAATTAGAAAAATTTCTTAGGAATCTCCCTTACCTTATCCGGCTGCAGGGTTCTGTGGTAAACCAAACAGACCCAGTCTTCACCACTCACGGTGGGCTCAGTTATAAAACCTGGAACCGGGGCCCCTTTTTATCGGGGATCCACACTCCTGGGCCTGTAAAGCACCCCGCCAGAAAATATGGCTGAAAAAAACAAACACTGAATCCCAGGGTCCAGCTCTCTAGAAAGAGAAGCGTTACAGGCAGAACCTCGTTTATTCCGACACAAGGCCCAGGTACCATTCAATTCGGCCTGGAAAATACACTTTGAATGGATCCGGTTGCATGGCTTGCCCCAGCAAAGATTCCTCCAGCGGAGCTCAGCACAGCACAGCAACATCTAAGACACTGTTGAAAAAACTGAGGTACTCCCAGTAAGGGGAGGAGTTATATTGGGAGCTAAACTTCCTGTCTAGGGTGTGCCATCACCTAAAGGTGCCTATATAACCATACAGTAATTACTGTGGCTCTGTGTCCCGTGATGTATGATAACGAAACTAAAAGACTCTGAGAATTTGCCAGGAGTTTGAAAGGTTGTTTAAACTTCAAAACAATGGGTTGTATTGGTAAATAAAGAGATAAGACCTGGACCCAGAAAGAAGTTAACTGTTAACTGAAACAGGGAAGCCCGGAATGGTAATGGAAATATGGAATGGTAATGAAGGGCTGGGCATGACAAGGTGGAACAGGAGACAACGGAGGGTTAAAAATGGAAAGGAAGTAAGAGGGAGGGGATTGAAGTTAACTTTAGGGGTGGAGAGATATAAAAGGAATAGGCGGGGTTTAAGCAGGAGCAGTGTGAGGAGACAGACAAAGGGGAAGTTGCCACAGGGGGAGAGAAGCTTTTGCAGCAGCATGGCAGACATTGATTTGATCCTAGCAAGGCTGAGGACGGCGGCGGCCACGAGGGGACAGGAATGGCTACAGGCTCAGGTAGCTCCATTGCTCCTAGACGAAGCGGGGGGGTCCGGCGGGGGGGGGGAAGCGACGCCACGCGCCAGGCGGTCTAGGCCGCCTGAGCGTTTTTCACCAGGCCCCTCATCCAGAACAGCTCGCCCTAATAGGAGCCCGGGAACGGACCCGTCGGCCCCACCAGCAAAACGGGTGGCCGCCGTCACCCCTGGGGGGACCGGGCGGAATCCTCCACAACGGCGGAGCGCGGGGGGCGGGGCTTCGGGCCGTTATGGCGCCCGGGCTTCGCCACCCAGAAGACAGGACAGCAGCAGAACGGTCCCCCCCACAGCACAGGCATCTGCTAGGGGGGAGATCCGACGGGGGAGGAGCAGGGGCACGGCTGGAGGTCAGCTACCAGACGCTGCTGGCAGCCCCCATGCAGCCAGGAGCGGAAGAGAGCCAGTGGAAGACAGAAGGAGAGGTCCAGGGGCCAGCAGAGGTGACAGCAGTGTGGGACAGCAGAGCACAGCAGCAGGTGGTCGCAAGGAAAGGGGGAGAACAGCCACAAGATGGGAATCCACAGCCCCTAGGCAAGCTTCACCTGGGAGGTTACTCACGCCGATGCTCCAAGCCACGGAAGTTCGGTCGGAAGGAGAGCTGTCGGGTTCGGATGAGGACGTGCGCCAGGACATCGCGCCTTCTGGAGGATCCAGTGCAGCGGCGATGGGAAGCAGACCCAGTCAGCCTGGTGAGTCACATGTTTTAACTGATTCTGTTATCAATGTTGATGGTGGTAATTGGTTAGATAGGGGTGATGGGGGGGACACCATGGCTCCTGGGGGAGTTCTAGGGGCCGTGGCGGGGGGATCGCCTGGCTTAAGGGGGACGGGCGTTCAGCCTGTCGCCGCTGGGACAGGGGGAACATTGCAGGAATTGTTGGGAGGATTAAGGGATTTGGTGCAACGATTTGCAACCAACCAGACGGCGCCAGCGATAGTGGCGCCGTGGGTTGGAGGGCAGGTGGAGCAGTCGGGTGTTGGGGGAACAACGGGGACAAGGGGTGAGGCTGTCGCCGACTCAGACGCCGGGGTGGCGGAAAACACCGCCACGGGGGAATCTGCAGTGGCGGTCAGGAAGGATGTGGTCAGGATAGCGGATGCGGCTAAATGCGAAGTGTACGTCTGCTATGAAGGCCCGCTGGGAGCACACTTAAAACAAGAAGTGCGGGAGAAAATAGTAAAAGGTGAGTATGTGGAAATTTTTTCCTTGTTACCGTTAGAGAAGTTCAACTTGGATAGGGTAAAGCCGGACGATTCCAAAAAAGAAGATGAGGAGAAGCGAAGGTATCGTCTGATCCCTAGGACCTTTAGTAATTGGTTGCAGGCGTTCGCCATTATGGCGAGCGTAATTGGCGAAAAGAACCCGGAGCATTGCTCTGCGTTGTTTTGCTACATGGATGCCATAGGCGAGGCACATAGGGTGTATGGGGGCACTGCGTGGCTTCGATACGATGAGCAATTTAGGCAACGCAGGGCGGTGAGGCCGGCTCTTAGGTGGGACCATAAGGATATAAGCTTATGGATGCGTTTGATGTCTTCCGCCAGGGCACCAAACCAGCCTTTTCATGGGGGGGCCGGGGGATCGTCTACCTCTGGACTCCCGGCCGGGAAAAAATTTGGGGTGTGTTGGCAGTTTAACGAAGGATCCTGCAAGTTTGGGGGATCCTGTCGTTTTAAACATGAATGCTCAGGATGTGGGGGGAACCACGCGTTGTCACGCTGCTTCAAAAGAGGAAAGAAGACAGGGGAACCTGCTCAGAAGAGGGATAACGCCAGTGAAGGAGGTAAGGATGCGGCCTTTTTTAAATAGGTACCCGGACAGAGAGGCAGCGAGGGAGTTGGGGGAGGGTTTTTCAGTGGGTTTCAGAATTCCATGTTCTCTGACAGCTATACCTCCGATGGCCAAGAACTTGCGGTCTGCACTGCAGAATCCTGGGGTGGTTTCGGAAAAACTGGCCAAGGAGGTTGCGTTGGGGCGAATGAGTGGGCCTTTCGCAACTAAGCCGTTACAGAATTTAGTAGTGTCACCGTTGGGAGTGGTGCCTAAAAAGGAACCAAACAGGTTTCGCCTTATTCACCACCTTTCATTTCCAAAAGGGGCGTCTGTGAATGATGGTATCAATCCTGAAGATTGTTCAGTGTCGTACACATCGTTCGATGCAGCGGTGGGATGGGTGAGACATTACGGTCAGGGGGCACTCATGGCAAAAGCAGACATTGAGGCGGCATTCCGTTTGCTTCCAGTACATCCGGACAGCTTTTGGCTGTTGGGTTGCTGTTGGCAGGGGGAGTTTTACGTCGATCAGTGCCTGCCAATGGGTTGCTCGATATCTTGCGCCAAGTTTGAGCTGTTTAGCTCATTTCTTGAATGGGTGATTAGGGATGTGTCAGGGATGGATTCTGTGATTCATTATCTGGATGACTTTCTCTGCGTGGGGCCTCGTGAGTCCAAGGGGTGTGCGATTCTGTTGGCAACCTTGGAACACATTGCAGGTAAGTTTGGGGTACCATTAGCAGCGGATAAAACAGAGGGCCCGACGACAGTGTTGAGTTTTTTGGGCATCGAAATAGATACCAGAGACATGGAGTGCAGGTTGCCAGGGGATAAGGTGGACGGGTTAAAAAGGGATGTCAGGGATTTGATGGGACAGAGGAAAGTGCAGCTGCGGCAATTACAATCCCTTTTAGGTAAGTTGAATTTTGCGTGTCGCATTATTCCAATGGGTAGAGTTTTTTGCCGCCGGTTGTCAGCTGCCACAGCGGGGATACAGTCTCCGACTCACTTTATCAGGCTTACCAGGGAACATAGGGAGGACTTGAAGGTGTGGCACACGTTCCTGGAAAGCTACAACGGGCGCTCGGTGTGGATGGAAGGACCGGTAAGTAACTGTGACATGGATTTGGTGACGGACGCCGCGGGATCTACGGGGTATGGGGCTTTTTTCCAAGGGCAGTGGAGTGCGGAGGCATGGCCTGATTTTTGGGTAGAGTCGGGATTTACCCGGAATCTGGTGCTTTTGGAATTATTCCCGGTGGTATTAGCAGTAGAATTGTGGGGGGAGAGATGGCGGAACTTGAAAATACGTTTAAATTGTGACAATATGGGGGTAGTTCAGGTCATCAATCGGCTATCGGCATCATCCCCGCCGGTAATACGATTGTTGCGTCACCTGGTGTTGAGGTGCTTACAAATTAATGTTTTTCTATATGCTGTGCATATCCCGGGCGTAGACAATACTTTGGCTGATTCCTTGTCTCGGTTCCAGTGGGACAGATTCAGGGAGCTGGCGCCCGCCGCGGAAACAGAGGGGATTCCTTGTCCGGGGTGGCTTTGGGAGACGGTATTGGAATCGCCGCAGGATGGATCAGGAAATCGGTGAGTGGGTCGACATGGGCGGCATATGAAAAAGTATGGTCGGAATGGGCCACGTTTACACGGCTGGCGGACGCCGGGCTGGGAGAACAGGACTTGAGGCTGTTGGTAGTGTATTTTGTGTCACGACACATGGAAGGGGGTGGTTCAGTGTCCGCAATTGAGCGGAAATTGGCGGGGTTGGCCTTTCTGTTCAAGTTGCAGGGCCTGACTGATTTTACCAAGGATTTCTGGGTAAAACAGGCCTTAAAAGGTTATAGGAAGAGCCATGCGAAGAAGGATTCGAGGAGGCCGGTATCTTTTTCATTATTACAGGTATTGTGTAATAAGTTAGGTGGGGTATGTAAGTCGGGTTATGAAGTGATTTTGTTCAAGGCGGTTTTTTCTATCGCGTTTTTTGGAGCGTTTCGGGTTGGCGAGTTGGTGAGTCCAGCAAAACAAGTAGCAGGGGGTTTGAAGATGCAGGATGTGGAAGTAAAACGGGATAGGGTGTTGCTGAAACTGGGCAGGTCAAAAACAGACCAAGCCGGAAAAGGGGTAAAAGTGCAACTGTTCAGGTTACCAGGGTCGGGAATTTGCCCGGTTCAAGTAGTTGAGGAATTTCTGCTAATTCGCCCGGTCGGGGAAGGGCCGTTGTTTGTGCATGAAGATAGAACTTTCTTATCTAGGTTTCAATTCATTGCAGTGTTTAGAAAATGCATTGGGGCTGCAGGATTGGATAGTAGGCAATTCGCCTCACACTCCTTCCGTATCGGGGCGGCTACTGAAGCTGCCAGGTGTGGGTTGGATGAGGCAGCAATCAAGAGGATAGGGAGGTGGGAATCCAGGAGGTTCCAGTCTTATGTGCGCCCTCAATTGTCATCAGATGCGATATGAATAAAAAAAAAATAAATAAATAAATAATATACATAGATATTTTATGATTACATGCATTTGAGGACAAGGGTAGGGGAAGTGCACATGTTTCAATTTGTTTTTTGTTGTGTTATGTCTTTGCAGATGGGGGTCAACCACGCCTCGTTTGGATCTTGGGGCACTCCTATGTTTTCTGGGGTGCAAAAAGGGGGGACGTCAGACCAGAAGGCAGGCAACTGGGGATTTCCAGGAGGGAGGCATGTATTCGCTGGTTGGGCTTTCCAGGCATGGGGTGGGGTAGAGTGGTTCAGGAATTTGAACGATACACTCGACTCGATAGACCCCCGGATATTTTAGTGATACATGCAGGAGGGAATGATCTGGGGGTCCGATCTACCAGGGAACTGGTGTCGGCCGTCAAGTGTGATTTTTTGGCACTTCGGGTGGCCTTCCCGGGCATGATCATAGTTTGGTCTGACATAGTGGCAAGGACGTCATGGCGCATGGCTAGATCGGTACCTAGGATCAACAAAGCCAGAATTAAAGTAAACAAAGCAATTGGAAAGTTTGTGGTTAATAATGGGGGATTGGTGGTGAGGCACACGGAGTTGGAGGTTAATGTGGGGATGTACCTAAGGGGAGATGGGGTGCACCTTACCGCAGTAGGCATTGATCTTTGGGCTCTCGGGCTTCAAGATGGCATTGAGAGGGCATTGCGGGTGTGGAGGTGCCCTTAAGGCTAAGGGGTCATCCTTGCGGGCTGTGGCGGCATCTTTGGTCTCTGATGGTGGTAAAATGCAAAGAGGTGATGGTAAATGGTGGGGGGCTTTCAGTATTCTGGGCCCCTCTGGTGTGTTCTGTTCTGACAGCGGAAGGCGAGGCTGGAAGACAGATGTTACACTGCGGGAAGGGTGTTGTCACCGAGCTGTTTTTAAATACGGCTGGTGGCCTGGTATGGTAAATTATGTACCGCAGTGTATGGTGTTTGGTGAAGTTGTTAAAATGGAGGAGATGAAGTTAAGAGTGCCATCAGAAGACCAAAGATTGGGAGGTGTAAGAACTGTCAGTTAAAAGTTATACATAGTTGTACAAAATGTTCATTAAAAGAGTTATTTAAAGTTATTTAAAAATTGGTTTTATATTTTATAATAAAGGAGGCTGCTATGGCCGGTTTTTACTCCAAAACAACTCCTGTGTGCGTTTATCTAATTATTATAGATAAGAAAGGGAAAGGGGAGTAGTAAATAAAGAGTGGGTAGTGGAAGTTGGGGACATTAGTTCCTACACTGGTCAAGGGAAGCCCGGAATGGTAATGGAAATATGGAATGGTAATGAAGGGCTGGGCATGACAAGGTGGAACAGGAGACAACGGAGGGTTAAAAATGGAAAGGAAGTAAGAGGGAGGGGATTGAAGTTAACTTTAGGGGTGGAGAGATATAAAAGGAATAGGCGGGGTTTAAGCAGGAGCAGTGTGAGGAGACAGACAAAGGGGAAGTTGCCCACCCACCCTCCCTTTTTTTGGTTTGTTGTGGGTATTTTCTGGTTTGCTGTTTCTGTTTTTTCTTTATTACAGGTGAATGGATCATGGTCGTCATAGCAGCAATTTATCGGCGGCATCTTTGGTCTCTGATGGTGGTAAAATGCAAAGAGGTGATGGTAAATGGTGGGGGGCTTTCAGTATTCTGGGCCCCTCTGGTGTGTTCTGTTCTGACAGCGGAAGGCGAGGCTGGAAGACAGATGTTACACTGCGGGAAGGGTGTTGTCACCGAGCTGTTTTTAAATACGGCTGGTGGCCTGGTATGGTAAATTATGTACCGCAGTGTATGGTGTTTGGTGAAGTTGTTAAAATGGAGGAGATGAAGTTAAGAGTGCCATCAGAAGACCAAAGATTGGGAGGTGTAAGAACTGTCAGTTAAAAGTTATACATAGTTGTACAAAATGTTCATTAAAAGAGTTATTTAAAGTTATTTAAAAATTGGTTTTATATTTTATAATAAAGGAGGCTGCTATGGCCGGTTTTTACTCCAAAACAACTCCTGTGTGCGTTTATCTAATTATTATAGATAAGAAAGGGAAAGGGGAGTAGTAAATAAAGAGTGGGTAGTGGAAGTTGGGGACATTAGTTCCTACACTGGTCATGTTCCATGTTTACAAAGGCTTTCAGAACTTACAAGTGTTACTGCTGCCAAGCTAGTGAAAAACAAACCTAAACCTTTCTATTCAGCTGACCAAAAGTCAACACTCTTAAATTCAATGACGGTGTCTTCTATTGTTCAACTTAAAGTGAAAGTGAACCCAACTATCATTTTCAGCCCAGGAAGCTGTCATCTTCGTCTCTGTTTACTCTTCAACTGCCATTAAGCTGCACATGTGATCAGTTGATTGGATGGTTTATCGGGTTGAGGTCAGAAATCTGTGCAGGCCAGTCAAGTTCCTCCACCCCAAACTCGCTCCTCCATGTCTTTATGGACCTTGCTTTGTGCACTGGTCCAAATCCTTGGGTGGAGAGGGGATTATGGTGTGGGGTTGCTTTTCAGGGGTCGGGTTTGACCCTTTAGTTCCAGTGAGGTGAACTCTTAAGGCGTCAGCCTACCAAGACATTTTGTACAATTTCATGCTCCCAACTTTGAGGGAGCAGTTTGAGCATGGCCCCTTCCTGTTCCAACATGACTGCACCTCAATGCACAAAGCAAGGCCCATAAAGACATGGATGAGCAAATTTGGGGTGGAGGAACTTGAATGACCTGCACAGAGTCCTGACCTCAACCCAATAGAACACCTTTGGAATAAATTAGAGCAGAGACTGCGAACCAGGCCTTCATGTCATACATCAGTGCCTGACCTAACAAATGAACTTCTGGAAGAATGGTTAAACATTCCCATAGACACACTCCAAAACCTTGTGGACAGTTTTCCTAGAAGAGTTAAAGCTGTAAAGGGTGGGCCAACTCAATATTGAACCCTACGGACTAAGACAGGGATGCCATTAAAGTTCATGCACATGTAAAGGCAGGCATCCCAATAATTTTGGTAATATAGTGTCTATATCCAGGTACATGTGCAAAATTCCTTTTGCTGATATACCTTTTTGTACATTGGATGTATGTACTGTTAATAACCTTTTCTTATGTAAAGCTTGTATTATTTCCATACAGGTGTGCATCTTTATACTTATGCAGGAGGAAAAGGAAAAAAGTGGCAAGCAGACATCATGAAGCACAATTTGTTAAAGGATAAAAAATTATATAAACAGCAATGGCATTCACAAGCGGGTGTGCTGAGGGATGAAGTTTGTAGTGGATGGGAAGTCCAAGTGTGAACCGGGAGCTATGGTCTTTATCCAGAGATCTATCCAGAAGGAGCCGGCGTCAAGCTGCCCTGTATAGCCAGGATGGTTCGTCAGGTGTTTGGATATCCATCCAAAATATGTATCTCCAGCCGGAGTGTAGAGAGGAGCTGCCAGTCCGTCTGCCATGAGAACCAATGGGAACGCGTTTCGGAAACAAGCCACACTACCTTCAACAGCCTCTTTTTTTATTATTGACATTTATTCCTATACCTCCGGGAATAAGACTTTTTTTTGGGGCTTTTTATTTTAATCAGTTGCTTAATTATATACTATGACCATGGGATTGGCACATAGATAATGCTGTAGTATATTGTGTTTTGTGGTTTTATCTTTAGCCCGGGTTCACACCTATGCGAATTAGATGTGCATTTCTGCACATCTAATTCGCATAGCAGGAGAATGTGACTGGCTCCCTATGGAGCCGGTTCACATATCTCCGGGGCGGCTGCGGAGCACACTGCACAAAAATGCTGTGCATCTTTGGCTCCGTTTCAGGGCCGAATTCAGGCATAGAATCGGCCCTGATTCGTCCCTGAAACGGGGAACAGGGAAGTACAGCGCTCCTGTGCGATCCGCAGCCCTTTGTAGTGTGAACCCGGGCTTATACTTATGGTTGATGGTATATGCCGATAAATTTACCACAGCGCTGTCACTTTAAAAGCATGAATATTTGCCTTGGACTGTTGCTGTTTATCAAGTACCAGAATTTTAAGCAGTTGTTTGTACTATTAATCTCTATCCACAGTACTGTCCTTCTCATGCTAATATTATCACATCAATATTACCATACATGATCTCATCATATATGCATTTGTGCATTAATTACACAATTAATGAAATTGGTATAATCATTTCGTATTTCTTGTTATACCAGTTTCATTAGTTTTGTATTTAATGCACAAATGCATACAGTATATGATGAGATCATGTACGGTACTATTGCTGTGATAATATTAGCATGAGAAGGACAGCGCTGTGGAGTGAGGTTAATAATGGTATATGCTGGTTGCAGTAGTTTCTCTGCTCCCAATTACTTTGTTTAATTTCTTAGTAAGGGAGTCCCCGCTGTTCACAGAGGCCCTGTCCTGGGTGGAGACACTGCCAACTTTATTATCAAACTCACACTTCCACTTACCGACAATTCTGGTTCTCTTAATTTCCTTGGGGTTTAGTGCAATATCTTGTTTGGGATTGCTATTTCCCATATCCCCCCCAAAAAAGAAGTACACTCTTTAAACTTTTAGTCGGGTAAATATGAAATATCGCATACACATACTTAATATTTACTAATAATATTTCTAACCACATATAAAGCTCTCAGCTCCTTTATACAGCTCAGTAGCTCAAGCAGAAATTTATGTAGAACTGAATGAGTCAGGAGACAAGCATTTCCAACTTTCAATTTTTTCTGTCTATAAAGCCTGGTACACACTAATGCCCTGTACACACGGTCGGACTTTGTTCAGACATTCCGACAACAAGATCCTAGGATTTTTTCCGACGGATGTTGGCTCAAACTTGTCTTGCATACACACGGTCACACAAAGTTGTCGGAAAATCCGATCGTTCTAAACGTGGTGACGTAAAACACGTACGTCGGGACTATAAACGGGGCAGTGGCCAATAGCTTTCATCTCTTTATTTATTCTGAGCATGCGTGGCACTTTGTGCGTCGGATTTGTGTACACACGATCGGATTTGTGTACACACAATTTTATATCTTGCTCTCAAACTTTGTGTGTTGGAAAATCCGATGGAAAATGTGTGATGGAGCCCACACACGGTCAGAATTTCTGACAACAAGGTCCTATCACACATTTTCCGTCGGAAAATCCGACCGTGTGTACGGGGCATAACAGGTTTTTCTTTGCAGACTGAACAAAAAAAAAATGAAGAGCTCGGGAGGAGCCGCTTTCCTAACTATCTGATGTTAGCGATCTTCCCGGCTGAGCTATTGTGTTCTGACAGGGGACCCTGCCAGAACACACTGGTCAGCGACCTCAGCCATTGGCTGAGAACGCTGATGGGGTGGTGATCAGCAGACCTTTTTTGTCATGCCCCTTCAACAGAAGGGCCGATTGTCACCCAATTTACATTGAATCGGTCTATGCCACCTGACATGCGGCTCGTGTGTGCGGCCCTTAAAGGAGTTGTAAAGTCAGAAGATTTTTGTTATCTTAATGCATTCTATACATTAAGATAAAAAGCCTTCTGTGTGCAGCAGCCGCCCCAGCACCCCTAATATTTCCCTGAGCCCCATCTCTGTCCAGCGATGTCCACGAGTGTCTCGGCCGTCCGAGACTCCCTCCTGATTGGCTGAGACTCAGCTGAGCTGCTGTCAATCAAAGTCAGTCAGCCAATCAGGAGAGAGAGGGGGTGGGGCTGGGCAGCAATTCCGTGTCTGAATGGACACAGGAATCTGTCGCTCAGCTCGGGTGCCCCCATAGCATGCTGCTTGCTGTGGGGGCACTCAACAGGGGTAGGGGCCAGTAGAGCCGAAGAGGGACCTGAGAAGAGGAGGATCTGGGCTGCTCTGTGCAAATCCGCTGCACAGAGGAGGTAAGTATGACATGTTTGTTATTTTTATAGGAAAAAAACTAGACTTTACAATCAATTCTGAATATAACTTGTAGATGTTGCTGATAAAAAATTTTTGCGGAACCAAAATTTACGTTCTTCAATTGACGAATATTGGAAACGTTCCCTGCAATGCCCATTTAATAATCTTATTCAGAGAGGAAATTCAGGAGAAAAGGAATGCACCTAAATTTGTTTATCAAGCAGGGTTTAAAATGTGATTCTGAACAGGAAAACATAACCTCCCCGGAGGTGTTACCACTTGCTAGCTGCATTGTTAATGCATGGATACTGGATTTCATCAGGAAAAATTAAAATGAATGCATTTTCATCTCTGACCACCTCTGTACTATGTGCACATCCTCTGACCACCTCTGTATCATTCATGTCCGCATCCTCTACCACCTCTGTATCATTCATGTCCGCATCCTCTGACCACCTCGGTACCATGTCTGCATCCTCTGACCACCTCCTCTGTATCCTGTCCGCATCCTCTGACCACCTCTGTACCACGTCTGCATCCTCTGACCACCTCTGTACCATGTCTGCAATCTCTGACCATCTCTGTACCATGTCTGCAATCTCTGACCATCTCTGTACCGTGTGTGCATCTTCTGACCACCTCTGTACCATGTCTGCAGTCTCTGACAATCCTCTGTACCATGTCTGCAGCAGCTAACCATCTCCTGTATCATGTCTGCAATCTCTGACCATCTCTTGTCTTGTATCATATCTGCAGTCTCTGAGAGGGAGCCTGGAGAGGCATTGAAAGTTAGAACGTCCCCAGGATGGGGATTACGGGAGGAGTCAGTGTGGACTGTGGAGAGGAGACTATAGGATAAATAGGATAAATATAGGATAAAACCAGAGCCACCAAGCTGGAGCTGACTGACTGAGCCCTGCACGGTGCACCAAAGAGGAGGTCAGTCTTTCCGGCACTGCACTCGATAGACTCTACACCTTCATTCCATCGATAACAATAGTGTCCATGAGGATTTAAACTACAGGACAGCTTCTATTATGAGCCTGTCCAGATAAAGTTCCACCTCACAGTATGGGAACATTGCTCTGGCCATGCTCCATGAGCCACACTTTTTTTCACCACAGGTGAAATTGTTTTATGTTTGGGAATTACAGCGTTTGAAGTGTTAAAGCCCGTATGGTCCCTGAGGAAGATCTACTCTGTATGTGTAATCGAAACGGGTCAGTCATCAGTCTGCGGGCCTCCTTCCTTCCTTCAGCTTGTTTCCATACTCGTCTCCCATACATATGTTTTTATCATTGGCTATTTATGTTTTTCATGTTGTAATTCACTGTACCGCATAATAAATTTTGTAATTTTTATACTTATCACTGCCTGGTGTCCATTTAAAGTCCCATTTTTGAGGAATCTTTTTTCTACTGAAAGGAGGCCAGTGACATCGCCGTCAGGCCTGTCTGGGGGGGGGGGGGGGTCACTGGTGTAAGGAGGGAGTGAATACAATAATGTAAGGGGGCTCTGATATAAAGGTTCCCCCTTATATCAGTAACCCCCCTTATGTTAGAGTATTCACTCTGCAAAAGGTGGACTCTGATCTCCAGAGTGCCCCCCACATCAGAGTTCCAGGTGTTCCCCTTTACATCAGTCTACAGGGGGAATTCTGCAAAACCTGATTTAAAGGAGAACTCTTATATAAAAGGCAATGCTGCAGACCCTAATGTAAGTGGGAACTCAGATGTAAAGGGGAATGCAGTGGACTCTGCTAAAGGGTGGTCTTTGGTGACCAGAGCTCCCCCCATTTTACATCAGAGTTCCCCTTTAGATCATGATCTGCAGAATTCCCCTTTATGTCAGAATTCTCTTGCACTGTAAAGCCCTGTACACACGGTCGGATTTTCCGATGGAGAAAATGTGATCGGATTGTGTTGTCGGAAATTCCGATCGTGTGTGGGCTCCATTAGACTTTTTCCGTCAGAATTTCTGACACACAAAGTTTGAGAGCAGGATATAAAATTTTCCGACAACAAAATCCGAACGTTTAAATTCCGATCGTGTGTACACAAATCCGACGCACAAAGTGCCACGCATGCTCAGAATAAATTAAGAGACGAAAGCTATTGGCTACTGCCCCATTTATAGTCCCGATGTACGTGTTTTACGTCACTGCGTTCAGAAAGATCGGATTTTCCGACAACTTTGTGCGACCGTGTGTATGCAAGACAAGTTTGGCCCAAAATCCGTAGGAAAAAATCAGATGGATTTTGTTTTCGGAATGTCTGCTCAATGTCCGATCATGTGTACAGGACATAAGGGGGAATCCTGCAGACTCTGATGTAAGGAGGAACTCTGTGTTTTTGACATTTGTTTAACTTAAAGACATTACTAATAGCACTAGCTATATGTTTATAGTGTAAATATTGATCTTTGCATTGTTTAGCACTGAAAACGGGCGTTTTGGGTACTTTTGCAGTGTCAGTAAAAAAAAAAAAATCGGCTGTCAGTAAATTGCATGATTTTTGCCAGTAAAAATTGGTGGTTTGTAAATTTTGGCATCCTGCCAGTAAATTGCACTTCAGGGGGGTTGGAAACACTGAATCCTGGTAATCAACTACAAGAAACGTCTTCCCTCTATGCTTGCCAACAAGGTTTTCTCCACCAAGTACTAAGTTGTATTTTGCATGGGGATCAAATACTTATTTTACTCACTGAACTGCAACTCAATTTATAGCATTTGTTTTATGTGGTTTTTCTGGATTTTTGGTTGATATTCTGTCTCTATCATTTAAAATACACCTATGATAAAAAAAAAAAAATATAGACCCTTCATTTCTTTGTAAGTGGGCAAACTTACAAAATCTACAGGGGATCAAATAATTATTTTCCCTACTGTATAATATTTGGGTGTTCTAAGTAATTTTCTAGTAAAAAATACAGATTTTTATTTGAAAACAACAAATGTAAAAAAAATCCTGGTCTTAAAGTGGTTAAACCTTTGCAAACTCAGATGGCAATCACACCTCAGTCAGCACTATTCCCATGACTGCTTTATAAATATATTTATGATTATATTACAATAAAATGTAACCACGTTCTTTCAAAAGAATATAAA
Organism: Aquarana catesbeiana; assembly: GCF_042186555.1. Taxonomy (NCBI): domain Eukaryota; kingdom Metazoa; phylum Chordata; class Amphibia; order Anura; family Ranidae; genus Aquarana; species Aquarana catesbeiana. The sequence goes on along the minus strand of NC_133333.1, from coordinate 228,800,508 downwards.
TAGAACTCAAACATTAAAGCTTAGATGAAAGCAGAAATCAAAGAGGTGAAGTTCAGCATTGCAGGACGATGGATTCCACAACACATAAACTCTATCATGTACATGGAATGGATCCCAGAAGTTATCTTGATATGTATTTCTCTAATAAGGAGGACATGGTCTTTGCAGAGGATTGTTTAAAATTTCCAATGGCAATGATTCACTATAAGCTCAGCTCTGGTAGGTACAGCATATATTAATATTTTCAACATAAAGACTAATGTTGTTAATAAATCTAAGAGTATCACTCACATAAATGACAGTCCCCATAGCTCTGACCTCACAGCTTCCTATTTCTGGTAGAGAGGGAATGCTTTATTTCTTTTTTTTCCCTTCAAGAAAAATTTTATTGAACAAAAGAAATCTTACATTGAGACAAGACATACAAGGCAAGTTGCTGATAATGTGGGTAATACATTATACATGGGAGTGAGACATCATAGTTATTAGCTGAGGCAAACCAGTTTAACTTTAGTGAGTGGTCTGTTATTGCCCCAGACAAAGGGTTTCAGTATGGCCTCCATCAACCTGAAATGCCTGAATATTAGATAGACTGGTGAGTGCCACAGTATATATAGGATTTTTGGCAACAGGACTATCTTTATGAGATTTATTTGGCCCATCACACCCAAAGGGAGGCGGTCCCAAGTCTGGGTTTCTTGTTTAAGCATTTCATAGAGTGGAGTTACATTCAGTGCTATATAGTCCGTTGGATCTCTGGTGGTCCGTATGCCAAGATATTTGATGCTGTCAACTCTTTGTAGGGGAAGTTCAGCTCTGTCTATGGTGGGTGGGTAGCTGTCGAGTGGGAGTATTTGGGACTTGTCCCAATTAATGCGGAGCCAGAGAAGATTCCAAAGCACGCTATGAGGGTTAGGACCGTGGGAAGAGAGACCTCTGAGTCCTCCAGAAATAGTAAGGTATCGTCAGCGTAACTACTGATAATTTCTGTCACCTCCCCTTTGCTGAGTCACACTATCTTTAGGTGTGTGCGTATAGCCACTGCTAGTGGTTCTGCCGCCAGGGCGTAGAGTAGTAGCGACAGAGGGCACCCTTGTCTTGTGCCCCTGGACAGGGGAAAGCACTCGGAGGGCCATCCATTAGCAATCACTTTTGCCACAGGGGCCTGGTATAGCAGCTGTGCCCACTTTATAGACCTTGGGTCTAATCCAAATTTATTCAGACAGGTCCAAAGGTATCCCCATTCAACCGAGTCGAATACTGTAGCTGTATCTAAAGCAACTATTATCCTGGATCCAGATCTATCGTGCACCGATTGAAGGTTGTTAAAAAGTCATCTGAGGTTGAAAGAGGTGTTCCTATCTGGCATAAAACCTGCCTGATCCCCATGTACAAGTGACAGTATGACCTTATTAAGGTGGTTAGCAAGCACTTTTGCCAGTACCTTAACATCTACCTGCAAAAGGGAGATGGGCCGATACGACTCAGGGAGATGGGGGTCTTTACCTGGCTCTGGAATTAGTACTATGGTGGCCTCACGCATAGAAGCTGGCAATTCAGACTTTTCAAAAATAGAATTATAGAGTGATAGTAGTTTAGGGACAAGTAGTTCTGAATAGGTGGAATACAATTTCACTGGTAGGCCATCTGAACCCGGGGCCTTGGACCTAGGAAACTGTGCTACAGCTCCAGCAATCTCATCTGCTGTGAGCGGTGCCTCCAGTTCCTCGACCTGCTCCTCCGTTAACTGTGGAAGAGGCAGATCGGAGAGAAACAAATCCATCACAGCTGTATCGCCTGGGGCTCGAGTGGTATATAGTGAGGTGTAGAAATCTCTAAATTGTGATGTTAACCTCCTGGGCTCCGTCACTAAAGTACCTTCAGGGGAGTAGAGTGAAACTACTACTGGTGGTCTTTCTTCACAGTGTACCAGATAGGCTAAAAGTTTCCCCGCCCTTTCCCCATGCTCAAATGAGTTCTGCCTGTGGAAAAACATTTTGCGTTTAGATTTCTCATAATGTAGTAGGTCAACTACCTTGGACCTTAATTTAATAGCGTGAGCTTTGTCAATGGTGGAGTCCCTGTGATATTCACTCCCAGCTGTAGTCAAATACTCTGTCGCCTTGTCAATAGCTTGTGCGGAGGTGCGTTTGATCTGATTCATGCCTGTCGTGAAAGTCATGCGAACGTGTAGTTTAAACGTGTCCCAGACTGCTTGTGGTGTTGCAGTGCCCTCATATATAGTGAGGTATTGCTCTCAGCCTGTGGCAATGTCATCATCTTCTGGGAACAAAGTCAGCCAGAAGGGGTTTAGTCTCCAAGTAGCTGATGGTATTTCATGGGGTAGGGACAACATGGCCCAATAGGGGCAGTGGTCAAAGAGTGATCTGGGGGAGAACCCTGTTTTAGTCAATCTTGGTTGTAGGGATTGGGACATAAGAATTAGGTCTATACAAGACATGGAGTCTAGTAGTATCCTGGCAAATCGAGTCGGGTGGGTAGGTCGTGGGGAAGTCGTTTTTCTACATAGTCTATCCATATTAGGATCAAGGACATTGTTGAAATCACCTAACCACAGTGCTGGAATTGAGGAGTGCATAGCCATAAAGTCAAACCCAGTGGATAAGATGGTGGAATTAAACGGTGGTGGTACGTAAAAGGCTAATAACAGTAGTATATCCCCATGTATTTTAACTTTCAAGAACACGTATCTACCCCAGGGGCGGATCCGGGGGGGGGCAACGGGGCAATTGCCACCCCCGAGAAATTTGTTGCCGGCCGGGCGAGTGAGATAGCGGGCGGGTGAGATAGCGGGCGGCTCCATGGACGGGTGAGATAGCGGGCGGCTCCGATAGTGGGCAGATCAGGCGGCGTGGTTTGTGGGCGGGGGGCGCTGTTTGTGGGCGGGCCGGGCTGCCAGGTGGCTCAGTGTGTTTGCAGGTGAGAGTGAGAGGCTGAGAGCAGGCTCTGTGTGGCAGCTGGCCAATCATTTAGCCAGGGGCGGGGGAGCAGAGAGATGACATCATCTCTCACCGCCAGCCCTGCATCCCTGCAGTAACTTCCGCCCTCACTGGGCAGGCAGCACTGGGAGTCTGGGACACAGCAGGAGACAACCAAAACACCACCTTAGCCGGCAAGTGGCAATCCGCAAGGTGTGGCAGGTGACATGGCAAGTGACAATCTGCATCTGGTGGCAGGCAAGTGACAATCCACAAGGTGTGGCAGGCGACGTAGCAAGTGACAATCCACAACGTGTGGCAGATGTCGTGGCAAGTGACAATTCGCAATGTGTGGCAGGTGATGTGGCAAGTAGCAATCTGCAAAGTGTGTCAGGTGATGTGGCAAGTGACAATCCACAAGGTGTGGCAGGTGATGTGGCAAGAGGCAATCCACAAGGTGTGGCAGGTGATGTGGCAAGTGGCAATCCGCAAGGTGTGGCAGGTGATGTGGCAAGTGACAATCCACAAGGTGTGGCAGGCGACATGGCAAATGACAATCCGCAACGTCTGGCAGGTGATGTGGCAAGTGACAATCCACAAGGTGTGGCAGGTGATGTGGCAAGTGACAATCCGCAACGTGTGGCAGGTGACGTGGCAAGTGACAATCTGCAAGGTGTGGCAGGCAACGTGGCAAGTGACAACTCGCAATGTGTGGCAAGTGACACACTCAGGTCTCCCACAGATTCCACATTATGGTGAGTTGAACTATTTCATTTTATATTACAATGTAATTATATAAATAATGCGCCTCAATCATCCTGACACTGTAACAACCATGGTGGTGGGATGATTGAAGCGATAACACCAGCAGTTTCCCCGATAAACTGCCCACAAAAAAAACAGATTTTCTGGCAGTGCCCCTCCCGAGACTGGACTCTGGATCCGCCCCTGATCTATCTTCTGGGTTGATCACTGAGTCCTGGAGCTCGAAGTGTGTATGTTTTGAAATAAGGACTAACACCCCTCTAGACTGGGCAGTGTGGACTGAGTGGTAGGTCCAGCCTATCCACGGGCATTTGAATGCCTTCAGCACTGGGCCCTCAAAATGAGTTTCCACCAGAACCGCCACATCAGCCCATTCTTTTTTAGGTAACGAAAATATAGCAGACCTTTTCACTGGATCCCTCATGCCTCAGACATTCCAGGTGAGGAACTTCAAGAAGGCCATAGTATCAGATGTGAAATAGATCGTGGCGCTCCAGAACTCAGCAGCCCCGGCAGGTTAAAGTAGTATAAATCATGTTTGAACAGTCTAGTTGGCTTGTCATTGTAGCATGAATAGAATTCTATAACATAATACATGCACCTGTCCCTCAATATTAATAAGCTTACATCCCCCCTCCCCGCCCTGCACTGACCCAAACTTGTGCGGGCATGTATCCCTAACTGCCAACGTGGCATAAACAGTGTCCAACCAATGAAGGAAAAGTTAGAAATTGACAGCGTTTGCGGATGTGGTTCTAACATCAGGGTGACAGGAGTGCTGTCATGTACAGAGAATCTGTGCATCTCGGTGCTGATCCTCTTTATATTTAAATATTTTTTTATTGAACAATGTACAAGATATGATACATACATTTGTGTTCTGTTATCTTTCGTTCCATAGTACTGTAGCATACTACACATTTTTCTCATTATAATAACTGTATGTTACATTATGTTGAGTAAATGCGATAAACCTGTTGTGGTGTTTATTCATGGCCTCTCCATCTTTGGATTAAGCGATCTCTCAATATGGTCGCATCCTCCGACATGAAGCCATGTTTGCTACAACTTGCTTTTAGTGCTTCTAGCGGTTACAAATACTGTGGCTGTCTGCATTAGTAAGTTATTATTTGCTTGTACCTTCATATATAGAGTATCTCTAGTCTTAACAATTATTTAAGGTAACATAAAGAAAAAGAAAACAAGTAAACAAATATAGTTTGTCCCAACAGTCTAATTGCTTCCCCTGGGTAGATGTCTCAATTTAACTCACTTTTACTTTCAATAAGTCAATCGTCTTGAGTACCATGTATTCCATGGTGCCCATAGTTTGGATATCTTCTCATAATTCCCCATAGCTGATGCGTGTAAAACTTCATATGTACCGTAATTGTGAACTGTGGTTATTACTTCTGTAATGGATGGGGGCTCTATATCCTTCCAGTGTCTAAGAATTGTAAGCTTGGTTACCAACAATATGTGGGAAATTATCGTTCTAACCTGGTTCGGAATAGATTCTAGGTTTATTGATAATATAGCCATTGATGAGCTTAAAGGAGGGGTTTGGTGCGAAAAATTTCGTATTATGCTTTCTATTTGCCTCCATAATGGTTTTATTTTAGGGCATTTCCATAGGATGTGGGATAACGTGCCGCACTCTCCACATAATCTCCAACATTCAGGAGAGGAGTTGTGATAGATTTTAGATATACGACGGTGTGAGGTACCACTTGTGGAATATTTTTTGCTGCATCTCCCTTAGGTTAGTGCTTTTAGTGGAGTTGTATATATTGTTGAAAGTTGTTTCCCATTTTTCCACCGGGTAATATTGTCCTATTTCCATTTCCCAAGCTGGTATGTTTGGGGATTTGGTGCAGACCTTTTTTTCTTGGAGACCCAGATATAGGGTTGATATCCCTTTTAGTTTTGTTGTGGTTTGTGTTAGATATTGGAGTATCTTTGTTGGTAAGTTAGTAAATATGTTGGGGTGTTTTTTCAGGAATTGAGTAATCTGTACGTGTTTATAGTATTCTGTGTGTGGTATACCAAATTCCTCCTGTATCATGTTGAATGATTTAATTGAGCTACCCTCTACTAAGTCCTCGATGTGTTGTATACCCCTCGTCTTCCATGTCTTTAAGTTAATATCTGGAATGATATGGCTAAGTGCGGAGATCTGGAGCTTAAGTGGAGCCAATGTGCCCATCCAATCTGGGTAATTTCTAAGATAACCCCATGCTCTTATTGCTGCAAGTATGGTTGGGGATAGTTTTACATCTAGGGAAAAGTTCATATGGGCTGTCATGAGAAAATCTTTCAATGATTTATTTTTTATTTGGATTTTTTCTATCTCTGTCCACAGTGTAGACAGATCCCTCTCCGATGTCATCCAATTTCTTGTTTGTGCTAGTATAGTTGCAAAGTAATAGTCCTGCATGTGTACGTGTCCCACCCCTCCTGCTGTCCTGTGCTTTATAAGCGTAGTGAAGGCACATCTTGCCTTCTTTCCTTGCCATATGTATCTATTTATTATAGGTTGCAGGGAATTAAAGAAAGAGTTTGGTAGTGGGATTGGAAGGGTCCTAAATAGGTAGAGTATCTGTGGCAGAATTTGCATCTTGAAAGCTGCAAGTCTGCCCAGCCACGAGAGTTCAGTTTTTGCCAGTTTTTTTAGTTTGTCGGGAAGCTGTTTCAGAAAGGGGATGTAGTTGGCTGTCAATAGATCTCCAGACTTAGGAGTTAGTGTAATGCCCAAGTATTTTATTCCCTCCTTTTTCCATATGTATGGGAAATTTTGTTGTAGCTTGTGACTAACCTGTGGCGATATTCCTAGGTTTAAGATATAGGACTTAGATTTGTTTACTTTATAGTACGATACTCTATTGAATGTTTGTAGGGCCTTATGGACTGATGGTAGGGAGGTTTCTGCATTTGTGAGCATCAGTATGATGTCATCTGCGAATAGGCTGATGGTATGGCTTCTTTGGCCTATCTGTACCCCGGAGATGCTTGGGTGTGTTCGCAGATGGGTTGCCAATGGTTCCATTAATAAGTTAAAGATCAGGGGGGAAAGAGGGCACCCCTGCCTCGTCCCGTTCGTAATCTGGAACGGGGCGGATAGCGCTCCTGCTATGAGTACTTGTGCTGATGGATGTGTGTATAAGGCCATAATGGCTGAGTATACTGAACCCTCAAACCCAAACCTCTCCAGTACTTGAGAGAGAAACTGCCAATGGATTCTATCAAACGCCTTCTCTGCGTCCAAAGCGAGGAGCAGAGAAGGCGTTTTACTTCTGTCCGCAATGTGGATTACGTTGATCAATCTTCTTGTGGCATCTGAAGTTTGCCTTCCCTTAGTGAACCCTGATTGATCTATGTGAATAATTTCAGGAAGAATGTGCATTAACCTGTTCGCTAATAATTTTGCATAAGTCTTAATATCCGTATTTAATAGGGATATAGGTCTAAAATTTTGTGGGGAATCCGGAGCTTTCCCTGGTTTAGGCAGTGCAATTATAGTTGCTTTCAACATCTCTGGAGGGAATGACGAGGAGGCAACAGCAGCACCGAACATCTCTGTCATATGTGGGGTTAGTATATTGTGAAAGGCTTTATAATATTCCCCTGAAAAGCCATCAGGTCCAGGGGATTTGTTTATAGGCAGTGACTGTATGGTAACACTGACTTCTAATTCTGTAATGGGGGAATTCAGTGTATGAAGGTGTTCTGCGGTAAGTTTAGGTAAGTATATATTTTGTAGGAATGTTTCTATATTTTCTATATTGGGTTGCGGTATAGTGGAGTCATTTTTAAGATTATATAAAGAGCCGTAGTAGTGGCTAAAGGCATCGGCTATTTCTTGTGGGTGTTGGTGTTTGATTTGTGTTTTTGGATGCGTAATATATGGTATGTGTGTTTTATGTCTGTGACCTTTTAGTTGATTAGCAAGTAATTTCCCTGCTCTATTACCGCTAGTATAGTATGTCAGTTTTAACTTCCTGGAGGCCTTTTCAAAGTCCTCCAGTAGAGTTAGCCTCAGCTCTGTACGGAGCATATTAAGTTGATCTATCAATTTTTGAGAAGTAAGTGTCATATTTTGCCTCTCCAAAATTTCAATTTGGTTTATGATTCTCGTTGTCTGCTGTTGCCTCATCCTCCTGGTCCTTGCCTCTTGTTGCATCAACACCCCCCTTACAAATGCCTTGTGGGTATTCCACAGGGTGAATGGATCTGAGACCGACCCCTTATTGAGTGAGAAAAACTCCTTCATCTGCTGTTCTATGTACAGCTTGGTCGGGCCATGCTGGAACAGCCTGGGGTTGGCTCTCCATATGGAAGTGTTTTTAATCTTAGAAGGTTTCCCCACTTGTAGCTCCACTGGGGCATGATCCGACCAAGCTATACTGTGTATTTTAGCATTGCTACATTTAAACAGCAACCGTTTATCAACCAGAAATAGGTCTATTCTACTGTAAGATTTATGACAGTGGGAAAAAAAAGAGTAGTCTCTTTCATTAGCATTGAGGCATCTCCATGCATCATACAGTGAATACTTGCGAAGTATAGGTTGTAGAGTTGGTGGAGATCTTTTAGGGTTGGATGTTGAGTCCAGAGCAGAGTCAGGCACCATGTTGAAGTCTCCGCATATCACTGTTGCTCCTTGGCGTACCTGATCAATTTTCTTGAGGACTGAGTGCAGGAATTTGGATTGCCCTGCATTTGGGGCATAAATGTTTGCCAAAGTGAAAGTTTCAGAGTTAATGTCACACACCATAACTATGTAGCGGCCTTGTGGGTCCAATAGGATCTTATGCAGGAGGAATGTTATTGTATCCTTAATTGCGATCATCACCCCTTTCGTTTTAGCTTTTGCGTTTGCGCAGAAAATATGGGGGAATCTCGGATGGGAGCATTTAGATGGTGAGTCAATGTGGAAGTGGGTTTCTTGTGTGCATAGGATGTCGGTGTTTTTTTGTATCGCTTCCTTCCATAAGGACTTTCGCTTGGCCGGGTGATTAAGTCCCTTTGCATTAATGGTCAGGAAATTCACTGCCATATATTCGGTTTATGTGATGGGGTGTTTGACTTATAATATAAGTGTCACTTACTTCGTCTAGGTGCTTGGCCTGTAGGTTGATTTCTTGCTGGACGTTGAGACTTCCTGGAGATGACTTTTCTTGGTTGGTGCAACATCCTCCCAGGTGTGAAGCAATGGTCTTGACTGTCGGCGTGAGAAGAGAAGAAAAAAAAAGGAAAAAAGAAAAAAAAAACTTGTAGGAACTGAGGTTCAACATTTGTGGCTGCGTGCCAACTAGCAAGTAGAAACGTTAAAGTGTGACTCTCGGTCACTCAGGTAATAACTTGTGGGTAGTAAGTTTAAATAAACTTAACGGAATGGTGGTGTGTACTCCAACGCGGGTCGTTGGTGGTGTGAATTGCCCATGCTGGTATCAGTGGTGAGTGCGGGCATTCCTGCGGTCAACCGTGCGCCATTCTGGACTCAGGCTTGTGTTGGGGCTTCTTGATCTAGGGGGTGTCTGGTTGTCTGAGATTATCCCCCAAGAGCTGAGTAGTGCCATGCCTTTAGCTAGGGAATCCATCACATACTCCTTGCCTTCTTTTGTTACGATCAGTTTGGTTGGAAAGCCCCATTTGTACCCAATCTTGTGGTTTCTGAGTGCTTTAGTTAGGGTCGTCATATTTCTCCTTTTTTGTAGCGTGTATTGTGATAAGTCTGCGTAGAATTGCAGGTTTGAATATGGCGATGGAATCGCTTCCCTCTGCCTTGCAGCCGCCATTATTCTTTCCTTGGTGTGGTAGAAGTGAAGGCGCAGGATCACGTCCCGCGGTATGTCTTCTCCTAGGTAGGCGGGTTTAGGTAATCTGTGGATTCTGTCCACCGTAAGATCTAATGTCGATAATTCTGGTAAAATGGCTGTGAATAGCTGGGTGGCATAGTCCCTCAAATCTTGTTGTTTAACGGTTTCTGGGACCCCTCTGATCTTCAGGTTATTTCTTCTGGATCTGTCCTCAATGTCCGCCATTTTGACTTTGATCCCCTCTAAATCTTCATCTTTGGCTTCATTAGCATCTACCAAGTTGTTTATTGTTGTAGCGTATTCCCCCATTTTATGTTCTATATGGGTCACTTTATTAGTCACTGATTTGATCTCATTACTAAATTTGTGCATACAGGAGATCATATCTGAGTGCAGTGATCCTCTCAGTGACACTAACATCTCTTTTAGCATAGTATCTATGACAGGCTGGCCGTTTGTAGGGAATGTATCAATGGAGTCAGGCAGCTCCCTGGTGTCATCACCTGAGTCAGGGGGAGAGCTCACCTCAGTGCTGTCATCCATGGCATCCGCCTTGAATCTGGACTTCTCCGGGCTCCCTGTTGATGGGGTGGCTGGGGGAGACCTTGAGTCTTTAGGAGGGCTGCTTCTTTTTTGTGTTTTCAATTGCTTGCAGTTGTTTTTAGCCGCAGATGTCGGCGTGGACGCCGGGCCGGCGCCATCTTGCCTGGCTTCATAGGAGTAAAACTCTGTCAGTCTCATCGGCCGGTTCCCCTCCTTTTTCCTCCTGGTCATGGTATGGTTACGTTCCCTGGGTTCGTGCGGACCGGAACGCCGTGGTTTGCGCTCAGGATCGGTCCTGGGCAAGGTGCTGTGAGCCGCGTTATTCCAGCTGGTGATGGAGCTCTGCTCTTACACGTCCATCTTGGACTCCGGCTAGCTCCGCCCCCGGTGCTGATCCTCTTTATCCCACCCAGGTTGCAGGAGTAATAGAACGGGGTGAAACTTCACTGCATAACGATGCATAATGAAGGACTTTGCTCACTTTGCTTGGTGAGCTCTCTAGGGAAGTGTCTTTCTCCGCCGGAGTAGGCTATTGATGGCGGGTATTGTTAAAGTAATGGAAAAGCAAAATAAAATAAACGGGAACAAGAATTGACCCCAAAGGTGGGAGTGATAGGCACGGTATGTTCCAGAATGCGAGTATCTGAAAGTAAAGGCATAGTTCTGATGCCTGCTATATTTGCTATTGATCAGTCATTTTGCTGCTTACCAGGAGTTCTCATCCAGGGTTGATCAAAGTGAGCATTTTCATCAATGTGACTAGGGAAATTAAACTGTGACTATCTCAGTGCTTAGGGAGCTGGCTAGAGTAAAAAGTGTAGCCAGCTCAGGTAGTGGGAAGTGGGACAAGGCAATGTACAGATACTTATCTGTGTGTCTCTCTCTCTGCTCAATCCACGCCAGGGCAGCTTCAGCTCCTCAAAGAAATGCGCTCTGTCCTCTCCTTCCACGCGTAGTCGCGCGGGGAATAACATGGCATACTTAACATTTTTAATGCGGAGGTGCCTCTTTACTTCAGTAAAGGATTTACGTCTACGTTGGATCTCTGCAGAGAAGTCAGGGAATATGGCAATCATTTTGTTTCTGAAGGGAATGTTCCCTTTCTCCCTGCTGAGGCGTAGGATGGCATCTCTATCCCTGAAGTTGAGAAACTTTGCGATGAAGGTGCAGGGGGGTGCTCTAGTCGGTGGAGGTCTGCCTGACATGCGGTGTGCACGTTCAATGACAAACGTGGAGGAGAAGGCTTCCCTCCCATAGGTATCACACAGCAGCTTTTCCAAGAATGTAGGGGGGTCCTTCCCCTCCACCCCCTCTGGCATACCAATGAACTAGAGATTACATCTGCGAAGTCTATTTTCGATGTCATCCTGTTTCTGCAAGATCTGGTTCACTTGTAGCTGCATGGCTTCTGTGGAATTCTGGAGAGGGGAGAGAATCCTCCATGCTGCTGAGGTGGGCTTCTGCCTCCGTGACTCTCTCCCTTAGTTTTTGAAAGTCCTGCCTCACTAGTGATATATCAATTTTCACCTCCGCGATCTGTGTGGTGAGGTTTGTCTGACATGCAGTAAATTCTGCCTGGCATGCCGTGATAGCTTCAAGCACTTTAGCTGTATCTGAGCTTGGGATGTGTCCTCCTCCGGTGGATTGCTGCCATCTTGGTCTGGGGGTTCTTGATCCAAACGATGATATTTCCCGAGTTTGGCCACTGCATCTTTGCTTTTCTTTGGTGGTGACATGCTCCAGGCAGGTTCCCCTTGCTGAGGTGGTGATCAGCGGGCTTTCGGTGCAGTCTAGGGTCACAGGATTTGCAATAAAGGATATTCGCCCGGCGGAGCTCAGGTCTTTAGCATCCTATCCCATGCCGCTCCAGGCTACGCCCCCTTGGCAATGCTTTATTTCTTACTCAAAAATCAAGCTGTTTCTATATATAAAAAAATATATACCTCACTATGGGCTCTTCCACATTTTGTTAAAAACTGCAATTAAAATTTATTTGATTGATATTTTATAACACTGAGGTACTTGAATTTAAATTGAATTTGTTAATAAATAACAAAGATCAACACAAAAAAATTGGGTTTCCTCTGGAGCAACCAACCATGCTCTGATTTAGTATCATTAGTTGAATGAAGTCTACTTTTGGGTAATTAATGTTCCTGGAGTAAGCAAGTCCAAGATAAGGGTTTAGCCCAGTACTAATTAAGGTTGGGTTCTAGAAATAATTTTTAGAAACTTCTCCAGTGGGTTTTAAAAAACATTTTATTGTGAAAAGCTGTCTTGGGTGCCACTTCCATGGGAGGCAAACAACAACTTCAAAACTTATGCCCTGTACACACGACCAGTTTTGCCGTTGGCATAAACTCCGAAGGTTTCTCCGACGGAACTCCGCTCAAGCGGTCTTGCCTACACACGCTCACACCAAAGTCCGACCGTCCAGAACGTACAACACTTACGACGGGACTAGAAAAAGGAAGTGCAATAGCCAGTAGCCAATAGCTTCCGTTTCGTACTTGCTTCAGAGCATGCGTTGTTTTTGGTCCGTCAGAACAGCATACAGACGAGCAGGTTTCCCGATAGGAATTGGTTCCGTCGAAAATATTTAGAACATGTTCCATTTCTAGGTCCGTCAGAATTTTAGAAAAAAAAGTCTGATGAGGCATACACATGGTTGGAATAGATGATGAAAAGCTTCCGCCTGTCTTTTTCTGTCGGACATTCCGCTTGTGTGTACACGGCATAAGCCTCTGTCCATTTACTCCATCCAATGGCACAATAAAGGGATGCATAACTCCAACTTGAGGTGGAGAGGTCAACAGTGGCAGCCTGATCCAAAGAAGATTATTGTAAAAGAGAATCATAAACTGGTACCACATTATGATGAGATGATAACAAACAATAATTTATTTCTTATGACTGTTTTATTTGGTGAATATGTCACTCAGTCATTATATTATCACTTTTTATGTATTTGCTTGCAAAAGGTCAGTTCACAAACATTATCATACTTGTTTTCTATCTTTAAGGCCCATTTTACACTTCTAAGACTTGTCATGAAACTTTGGACCCCAAAGTCACATGACAAATTTGCACTCCATGTTTTCCAATGAGTACTGTTCATATTTGTGCAACTTAAAATGGTTGTAAACCCTTTACAACCACTTTATACTACAGACAAGACCAGAGGCGTAGCTTGAAGCTTGTGGGCCCGATGCAAAAGTTGACCTGGGCCCCCTCCACTACCACCCACCACTTCCACCGTGTGTGCAGATACACCCACTGCACGCCAAGACACTCAAAGTGGCTTAAGAGTTTAGAGTTCCCAGAGTTCCTCCTTACATTAGAGGCCAGGGATCACTGCTGGAGAATCAGAGGACAGGGACCCCTGGCAGTTCATTTGGCAGGGCTACTTTCCCATTCCAGCACTATAAACAGCTCCTCCCCCCCCACAATACACAGGGCTGAAATCACATTCCTTTACACACAGTCTGTCAGTCTTCACAGGGTGTATCTGGCTTTTATGTTGCCGTTCTGATCTCTGAAATCCCCTGGTTGGAAGGGCAGTGCAGTTGCAGTAGGCAGATACACACTATGCAGATCATGGCTGTGACAGACCTAGCCGGGAGAGAGACTTTTGGAGGGGACTGTATGCTAGCCTCTTGCCAATCGATCATGGGCCCTGGCATTTGGGGGAATGGTGCTCTTTGTGAGCTGTATGCCTGGGGACCCTTGAGGCGGTATTACTGTGGATTCGGGTCCTGGTCCCCCAGACTCTGGGGACCCTGGATTTGCCATATTAGAATAGTGACTGATTCATACCGTTGGGACTCCTACTGTTAAATGCTAATGTCATCAATTCCAGCTAATATGACTCCAACTCCAGTAATATGAGCCGGAGGTATGCACCTCCACTGTTAGTGTATAAAAGAGCCTGTATTTTTGAATAAAAGAGATTCCTGGTTGAACTTACATACAGCCTGCCTGGTGTTTGTTCTGAGCTATCACAATTGGGTTAGAACGGCACATAGCTGTAGTTCTAATCCCGGAGTATTGGATGACCGAACAATCAGATGTTGCGATCTGCAATCTGATTCTATAGCTGCAGAGGAGTGTTGGGAGAGTGGAACCGAGCAAGCAAGGGGCTCGTTACAATGGCTGACTGGCTGTGGTGTAAAGGAATGTGATTTCAGCCTTGTGGAGGAGGAGCAGTATAGAGTGCTGTACTGGGAAAGAAGCTCAGCAGCTGGGTATAGAATCCACGGCGGAGGGGATGGTCAGGAGGCTTTGGGGGGGTGCAACTTAGATCTGGGGGGGCAAAGCCATGTGACACAAAATCTGGAGCCTGCAGCCCATAAGGAGGTGTTAAGGGATTTGTTTTAGCAATTTCTGAAGGTTTCTCTGTCAGTGTTGGCAAGTGGTGGGGGGAGGTCACCTCCCGGAGGTGTGTGTCTTTTCCCCAGTTGTCAGGGAAGTGGGGTAAGTGGACATCCCCGGATGGGGGAGGGTACAGAAAATCCCAGCTAGTGACTAGAAGACACTGAGTGGTGTCTTACCTCACCAGTGACATCGGTCCCATCGTGGCTACAGGACAGTTCTCTCCTCCTCTTAACTTGCTTAGCTTGGTTACCATTCCATGTTGCCAGCACACAGTACAGATACTTCCCCATTCTGGGCAAGTCTATAATTAGGCTTACTTGTAGCTACACTGGATATCTCCTAAACCTTCATGGTTTAGGAGATATCCCTGTATTTGCATGTGCCAACGTCATTGGCACATGCGCACTTAAGTAAACGGAACATACGTGCCGTTACCAGTGGCTCCCGTGCGCATGTGCGGGAGTGACATCATCGTGGCTCTGGCCAATTACAGTGAGATGTTGGCTGCCAGAGCAGTGAACGAGCACAGCTGCGGGGGCTTCGATCTCAAGTAAGTCATTCATAATGAGCTAGTAAGCTATGAATGCAAGCCCATTATGCCTTTATATTGCAGGGTTTTTTTTTAACTTTTTAAAAAGGTTAAAACTACTTTAAGACTCAGAACTTTTTCCTTCCACTTTTAGGAGCGTCAGGCGTTTTGTTTTTTTTTACATATTAAAAACGTCTCTCTATTTTATTCTTTGTGTCCACATAAGCTTTTAGGAGCTTTTAGTGGCATAGGCGTTTTCAAGCTGCAAAAAACAACCCCAGGGCCAGCGCATTCTTGAGCAGCAGCATCACAGCTGTAAAAATGGCTGACGCGGCTAAACGCATGTTAATGCTATATACAGCGTTAGGCCGCGTCAAGCGTTTTTAAGCTGTAGTAATTGGATTTGGGAGGGGAAAATAGAAGAGGGCAGAGAAACACTGCTAAACACTAATGCAGCTAAACGCAGCTAAATGGGCATTAACGCCAATGCAAAATGCTTCTAAAAGCGTGTTTTTCCTGGTGTCAGTACTGGCTTTGCAGCTTGTTTTTTTAACGCACTGTGTGCATGAGGCCTTAAAGTCACAGTGACTTAAAAGTAGTTCCTGTACTACTTTGATTGGACTTTCGTACAACATGAGGGCCATAGACTTCAATGTAAACCCTCAAAAGTCGCATGAAAGTCACACCTGATTCATATACATGTGTGTGCGACTTTGTAGAGCACACACAGTCACATGGTCAAAGCCAAAGTCGCAGCAAACTCGCACTAGTCCAAAGTAGCAAAGTCGCATGAAGTCACACTGTAAAGTCACAGTGGAAATCATACAATTTTGAAGTCGTACAAGTGTGAATGGGGCCTAAATAATCAGAACAGATGTAGAGCAAAGTGACTGTTTCTCTGCAAATGGCCCTCTGACCCCTTTATACTCTCCTTATTCTCTCTCTCTCTCTCTCTCTCAGCTCCTTGCTCATCTGGTGCTTTCATATAGAGGATAATGTGACATATAATGGTGGCTAACCTAGCAGGAAATCCCAGAGCCATATTATATGTTGGTTGGGAATAATTTTTTAAAGCTATTTTCAACTAGCAGTGTCATTAAATGCCAAATGTTATGAAAATGTGAAATCTCTTTTTTGGCAGTGAAATTAGTTTCGGGTAAGATAACATCTGAATCTCTAATATTCCTCCAGGTCGAGCTGGAGGGTACATTTTTGATTGGCATCAGCCTTGGTTCCATCATTCACCATCTTTATTCCACCTCTAAATTTTTCAAAAAAATAGTCCTATTAAAATTCCAAGAGAAATGTATTATGGAACTGAACAGATGGCTATATGACCGTACCGGAGCATATGATTGGTTGCATACATCATCAGCTGCAGCTGAGTTAGAAGGAACGAGGTGACTTGTCCCCTTTCTGATTTTTGCATTTTAGGTTGCAGAAGATTGTTTTTTTAAAGGCAACTTCTATTGTTTTTGAGTATATTTAATTCATTAAGTTGTTTAAAATACAAACTTTCTTGATCATACATCACGGGACACAGAGCAGCCATAGTAATTACTATGTGAGTTATACATCACCTATAGGTGAATGGACACTGGTACACTCAAATAAAAGGAGGCCCCCCCTCTATATAACCCCTCCCATACCGGGAGCACCTGAGTTTTTTTGCCAGTGTCTTAGGTGTTGGTCACGGTTATGTTGTGTTAAAGATAGTTCCGCTAAAAAGGATTATCATAACCGGAAGGTTGTCTGGCAGGGTGCTATGCAGGTCCAAGGGAGAGGAACCCCATATACAAGGGACCCAGTCCTTGAAGGTCTACCATGACATGCCCACCGTGATGGGTGAAGATTGGGTCTGTCTGTACTCCAGCAGCATCCTGCGGCGGGAATGGTAAGTGAGAAGATTCTAAAGTATTACACTTGAGGATTTCTCTATTGAGTAGCTTGTGCTAACCTGTTGTCTCCACTAGAGAGTGTGAAAGAACATGCTAAGTTTTCATTTACCATGCTTCAGCTCCTGTTCAGCATTAGTGTCAGATTGTAAGCTTGCTGTAGGCCACCAGGTAAGGGCAGGGGTCTCCTGCCTGTGGGCGTTGGGTCCCCCTGGAAGAGCACCTTCCCCCCACCACCCTCCCCCGCCATTCTGTTCAATCCACGCCATCCAATTGTTCCATCTGATCGAACCACACCATCCGATCGGACCACGCCACCAAATCGGACAATGCTAAACGCGTGTGAGCTGGAATCTGACTTCTTTTGTAAGTTAGGAGGGGGAGGCGATCCTAGGACGTCCGGGGTGTGGCTTAAGTGGCCAACGTGCACGAGGAATGCCCTGCACAATGCACAGCGCAGGTGCAGGGCCCATTTCCTTAAAAAAGTTTGCTTCTATGTAAAAAACTGGTTGGCTGGTGTAATAAAGGACACAGAGCATATATGGGGCATGTAAGCTACATGGTTGGTGTACACAGGCAATTTTAAAAGGCATATCTACTCAGCATCAGGCTGAGAAAATTATTAGCAGCATAATATTAATTGTTGGACTAGTGCTAGGCAGTAGATGCACGGTGTTAGTACCTCTGCTTTGTGCTTAGGACTATGTCTTCCCCTAATACAAGGTGAAATGCCTCAGGTAGAAGTGCAAGGGTGTTACAGTCAGGGTCTGAGGATCCTAGTCATGCTTCCGTGCCTATCAATGTCCTAGAGATTTGGGCAGTACATCTAGCATTAACAGTCTGGACATACAGATTGCAAGGCTGTCCTGTCCGGATACAGTCCGATAATGCCACGGCAGTGGTCTATATCAATCACCAAGGGAGCACCAGAAGTTGTGCAGCCAAAAAGGAGGTGAATCATGTTCTGATATGGGCAGAGAAGCATGTGCCTTGCCTATCAGCAGTCTTAATTCCAGGGATAGAGAATTGGCAGGCGGATTTCTTGAGCCGTCAACAGGTTCTCCCGGTAGAATGGTCTCTCCACCCCGTCATTTTCTTGGCCATATGCCAAAGATGGGGTACCCCAGACATAGCTTTATTGGCATCCAGGTTCAACAAAAAGTTGGACAACTTTGTGTCGAGAGTAAGGGATCCTCTTGCACAAGGGATAAACGCGCTAGTGACCCCATGGGATCAGTTTGCGCTGATTTATGGGTTCCCCCCAGTTCAGCTGCTACCCCGGCTTCTTCACAGAATCAAGCAGGAATGAAAGCTGGTGATTTTAGTAGCCCCAGCGTGGCCCAGAAGATATGCAGAGATCATCAGAATGTCAGTTGGGAGGCCTTGGACTCTCCCAGATCGTCCAGACCTCCTGTCGCAGGGGCCAGTATTCCATCCTGCCTAAGACCTCTTTCACACTGGGGCGGTTTGCAGGCATTATTGCGCTAAAAATACCGCCTGCAAACCGCCCCTAAACAGCCTCCGCTGTTTGTTCAGTGTGAAAGCCCGAGGGCTTTCACACTGAAGCGGTGCGCTGGCAGGACGGTAAAAAAAGTCCTGCGAGCCGCATCTTTGGAGCGGTGAAGGAACGGTGTGTTCACCGCTCCTAAACCGCTCCTGCCCATTGAAATCAATGGGACAGCGCGGCTATACCGCGGCAATACCTATAGCCACGCTGTATGAGCAGTTTTAACCCTTTTTCGTCCGCCAGCGGGGGTTAAAACCGCACCGCTAGCGGCCAAATACAGCCGCAAAAACGACGGTAAAACAGCGCTAAAAATAGCGCTGTTTTACCGCCGACGCCCCCACCGCCCCAGTGTGAAAGGGGCCTTACAGTCGCTAAATTTGACGTTCTGGCTTTTGAAGCCCATATTTTAAAGAATCGAGGGCTTACAGGTTCTATGGTAACCACCCTGATTAATGCAAGGAAGCCAGCTTCCAGATCCATTTATTATAGGGTCTGGAAGGCCTATATTTCCTGGTGTCAGGCTAGAAAATGGCATCCTAGAATGTCATAGGTAGAATTCTTACCTTCCTTCAGTTAGGGGTAGAAATGAAATTGGCCTTGAGTACAATTACAGATTTCAGCCTTGTCAGTAATTTTTCAAAGGCCGCTTGCCTCACATTCCTTGGTCCGAGCGTTTATACAAGGGGTTATGCATATGGTTCCACCGATCAGGAAACCCTTGTGCCCATGGGATCTGAATCTAGTCCTGTCGGTTTTACAAAAACTGCCTTTTGAACCAATACAGGATATTTCTTTAATCTTCTTGACAAAGAAATAGTTATTTTTGGTAGCGGTAATTTCCGCAAGAAGGGCATCAGTGTTGGCAGATTTTTCCTCTAAAGAGCCATACCTCATTGTCCATAAGGACAAAGTAGTGCTGCATCCCCACCCAACCTTTTTGCCTAAGGTAGTGTCAGGTTTTCATCTGAACCAAGATGTGGTCATACCCTCCTTTTTTCCTCAGCCTCGTTCTGCAGAAGAAAAACTTTTGCACTCTCTTGATGTAGTAAGAGCAGTTAAAGTCTATCTGAAAGAGACAGCTCAGATAAGGAAAACTGATGTTTTGTTTGTGCTGCCAGATGGCCCTAGGAAGGGGCAGGCAGCAGCAAAATCGATCATTGCAAAATGGATTTGTCAAGTTATTTCTCAGGCCTATGACCTGAAAGGGAAAGTTCCAGCTTTTCAAGTAAAGGCGCACTCTACCAGGGCAGTCAGTGCTTCTTGGGCAGTGCATTACCAGGCTTCTATGACTCAGATTTGCAAAGCTGCAACTTGGTCATCAGTTTATACATTCACAAAATTCTATCAGATGGATATAAGATGGCAGGAGGATGCCGCCTTTGGGCGCAGTGTACTGCAGGCAGAAGTTTAGATCCTCATGTCTGATGGTGACCTGCCTTATTTGTAGTAATCCATGCGCCCCACCACACTGTATAGCCAGGTGGGTGATCATCTTCCCGGCTATTTAGTGGGCAAGATATGTGTGGTTAAAGAGAATCCTTTTATTACAGGCACATATACAGTAAACCTGCCTTATTTGTGTCTCCCTCCCCTCAGTTGGCATTGCTTTGGGACATTCCACATAGTAATTACTATGGCTGCTCTGTGTCCCGTGATGTACAATCAAGAAATTAGGATTTTTATAACAGCTAACCTGTAAAATCATTTTCTTGGAGTTCTTCACTAGGGATGAGCCGAACACCCCCCGGTTTGGTTTGCAGCAGAACATGCAAACAGGCAAAAAATTTGTTCAAACACGCGAACACCGTTAAAGTCTATGGGACATGAACATGAATAATCAAAAGTGCTAATTTTAAAGGCTTATATGCAAGTTATTGCCATAAAAAGTGTTTGGGGACCTGGGTCCTGCCCCAGGGGACATTTATCAATGCAAAAAAAGTTTTAAAAACAGACGTTTTTTCGGAGCAGTGATTTTAATAATGCTTAAAGTGAAACAATAAAAGTGAAATATTCCTTTAAATTTCATACCCGGTGGTGTCTATAGTATGCCTGTAAAGTGGGTATGTTTCCCGTGCTTAGAGCAGTCCCTACATAAAATGACATTTCTAAAGGAAAAAAGTCATTTAAAACTACTCGAGGCTATAATGGCAATACAGATAAAAGAAGTCATTGAAAAAAATGGCATTGGATCCCCCCGAGCACGTAACAAGGCAGGCCGCAAGAAAAGAGGGAGGGACGAGAGAGCGCCCCCCTTCTGAACCATACCAGGCCACATGCCCTCAACATGGGGAGGGTGCTTTGGGGTAGCCCCCAAAGCATCTTGTCCCCATGTTGATGGGGACAAGCGCCTCATCCCCACAACACTTGCCCGGTGGTTGTGGGGGTCACGTAAACGGGTGGCCCCACCCCCCTTTGGCGCCCCGGGAAAAGCCATAGGGAAGTTTATTTTTTAATAAAGGACTTGTCCCAAGCCGTGTCTTGTCATTTTTACCATTTTGACACTTTTTTTTGTAAAATGGTAGGGGTACATTTGTACCCCGTTACTATTTCACACAAGGAGGAGGCCGGGATCTGGGGTCCCCTTGTTAAAGGGAGCTTCCAGATTCCGATAAGCCCCCTGCCCGCAGACCCCCACAACCACTGGGCAAGGGTTGTGGGGATAGGGTCTTTCACCACTGCCCATGTTCAGGCTAGAGCAATGTTTGGATGTATTGTATTGTTTTTCATTTTTGCTGCCAGAAGGGCGATACCTTGTGACTTAGTGTATTAATATACATGTCCTTATGACAAACGGCGCCATATTGTAGGTTGTATACACCGGACATTGTGCCATTTTAAGCCACATCTGCTCCTATATGTCCCCCAGAATAGCGGTGCCATGTTTTTGGCTGTTTAAACCAGTCACTGTTCCACATGATGTCACATCCTCTTTCACATGTTAAAATGAGGCTTGGAACTCTTGTCCGGGCACCATTTTGGCAGAACCAGGAAGTAATCCTCCTCTACATATGAAAACGAGGCTTGGAATGCAAGCCCGGGACATGGGGGTGGTGGAAGTTGTCTCCAGCCTGTCTGCCTTGCCGCCACCGGTGGTGCACTAACTGCATCACCTTGTCTTGGGATGTTTAAGTTTGAATTGTTTTGTGCAAGCTGTTCATGTCCCAGGTATTCTGAATTCCATTGCCAATTCATTGCCTCGTTTCCAGTGGGAGAGGTTCGGAAAGCTGGCACTGGAAGCGGAACAGTGGGGGGGATCCTTGTCCCAAGCAGCTGTGGAGACTGGCATTGGAGTAGCAGGGGAGCTGTTACATCAATTTGTGAGGAAAGGTACGTGGGCTGTATATATGTCGGTTTGGGGTGAGTGGTCTGCTTTGGTAAGTGCAGTCGGTGGTTGTTTTTTCCACTCTGGATCAATTGTCTGCTTTTGGATTTTTTTTGTTGGGATGGAATTTGCCAGGGGCACATCAGTTTTGCAACTGAACAGGGGAATGGCCGCTTTAGATCTCCTCTTCTGGATGCATGGCTTGAGTGATGTTACCAAAGACTTTATGGTGAGACAGGCCATGAAGGGTTTTCAGCACGGGAGCGTGAAGCTAGATACCAGGCACTCAGTATCATTTGATTTGCGTCAGGAATTAGTGGAGGAGTTGCCCGGGGTCTGCACCTCTACTTATGAGGTGCGGCTGTTCACTGTGGCTTTTTGCTAAGCTCAGGGGCATGGTGGTTCGCCACCGGAAGCTGGAGGATCAGTCTTTCTGCTATTGGAGGGATGATGGAGTTCACCTGAATGCAGTAGGGACAGATATTTGGTCTTTGGACCTACAGGAGGGGGTGCTGAGGGGGCTGCAGGTGTGGAGGGATTCGCTTGAAGGAGGTGTCACTCAAGCTCATGTGGCGGGTCAAGGGGTCTTTGGGGGTCAGTAATTACATGGTTATAAAATTGTGGGGCCCATCTAAGGTATGGCACTTCCACTTGGTTAGTGGTGGTTCTCCCAGGAGCGAGGTCTCCTGGGTGAAGGGAATATGGAATTATCTGTGATGTCGTAATGTCTTCGAGCTAGTTGGGGCACGGCTGAGGACATGGATGATTCCAGTTAAAATTGTGCCTTAAGGACACCTAAAGACCTCTTGTTGGGCATTACATTGTTGAATTTGCACTTATTGGTATGTTTTAATATTATATTATTTTATTCTTTGGTTAATAAAATTGTCTCCTGTGGCCATATAAAACACACGTCACTCAGTCTGTGTCTTTATTCTAAGTTTGTAAGGACCTAGGTTGACAAATCCTTTAGTCAAGTGAGACCTGGAGAAGAAAATGGATGGAGGGGCTGCATGACTAATGGAGGAACAAGGTCAGGGAACGGTCAGCTAGGTCAGTGTGTTTGGTGGGGGTGTAGCCCTTATCTGATTGGAGACAGAGGTCGAAGGGGCAGGGTTCAGATTAGAGGGTCTTTGTGGTGAGGTAGTTCTCTCACATTCCAAGGAGTCAGGAGAAGTGGCACCTTCCCACACACCCACCCTGGTGTTATGGATTTACCGAAGTGGATAGGTAAGTGGTTGTATTTATGTGTCTAAAGTTTTTATAGAGTTTATATATTATATATATATAATTTACTAAATGGTGTATGTTGCTTATTTTGTCAGAGCAGTCGGCGGGTTAAGGGGTCTTTGGGAGGTCAGTAATTACATGGTTACAAAATTGTGGGGCCCATCTAAGGCGCTTCCACTTGGTTAGTGGTGGTTCTCCCAGGAGCGAGGTCTCCTGGGGGAGGGGAATATGGAGTTATGTGTGATGTCAGAATGTCTTCGAGTTGGTTGGGGCGAGGCTGAGGACATGGACAATTCCAGTTAAAATTGTGACTTAAGAACACCCAAAGGCCTCTTGTTGGGTTTTACATTGTTGAATTTGCACTTATTGGTATGTTTTAATATTATGTTATTTTGGTTAATAAAATTGGCTGCTGTGGCCGTATAAAACCCATATCACTCAGTCTGTGTCTTTATTCTAAATTTGTAAGGCCCTAGGTTAACAAATCCTTTAGTCATGTTTTACGCATTGTTTTGGTAGAGGTTTCAGTACTTCAGCATGCTCCCACAGAGATTATCATATTATATTTTATATACCAAACACTTAACTTATTGCTTCCACTTTTTTTCTCAGTGGACACTCTGATTGGTATGCATGGTTTATTATGCTTTTTTGCAGTGCCGTCACAAAGTAATCTAGAGCGATGTTTAGATGTATGAGCATTATTTTCAGCAAAAATCCCCCCCCCCCCACAAAATTGAGCACTAATATGCATGCTTACCCCCAAGTACAAATCTGCCCCCTGCTGAAATCCCCCTCCGAGCACAAATCTTTGACCCCCCATCCCCTAAATCCCCCCAACACAAATACCCCTCCCCAAAAAGTCATGCCTCCTGCCACAAATCCTCTACCCCTCAAAATTCCCTCCAAGTACAGGTACCCTCCCCCTCAACCTCCTGGCAGCACCCCCCTCCTCTCATGAACCCACAGTGCCCAGTGCAGCCAGTTCTGCCCACCCCTTGTCCCAGGCCTGCTTTTTTACACATGAACTTCCCCACCAGTGTAGCACATTGAGAGGGTGGTCTTGTATTTACACTAGTAATATTTGCATATTTGAGCCATTTTGAAGGTTTTTTTGTGATTATAGTCTATTCCATTATCAAGGAGAGTATCACCATCCTTTCATACGCATTTAATCAGATCAGGATTAAGGCCCCATTCACACTAGCGCGTTTTTTGATGCATTTTGCATTTTGCAGAAATGCACGGGAATTTTTTAACATGGGTTCCTATGGAACATGTTCACATCAATGCTTTTTTGTATCTCTGCGTTTTTGGAAAGGGTCGGGGACTTTTTTTCATGCAAAAAGCAGCGTTTTGCATGTAATGGTTTTCAATGGACAAGCATCAAAAACGCAAGTGCACCGTTTTTGCAGCATTTTTGATGCGTTTTTGGTGCGTTTTTGGTGCGTTTTTGCCTTTTTTTTTTTTTTTTTTGTAATTTTTTTTTAAGACTGTAAAAAAAAATGAAAAAAAAAAAAAAAAAAAAAAAACGCAAAACGCAAATCGCGGCAAAAACGCGGCAAAAACGCCGCAAAAACGCTGCAAAAACGCGGCTCAAAAACGTGCCAAGCATGAAAAAAAAACCTCCAAAAACGCTCAAAAGCAACATGCATAGGTGTGAATCGAGCCTAAGGCCCCATTCACACTAGCGCGTTTTTTGATGCATTTTGCATTTTGCAGAAATGCATGGAAATTTTTTAACATGGGTTCCTATGGAACATGTTCACATCAATGCTTTTTTGTATCTCTGCGTTTTTGGAAAGGGTCAGGGACTTTTTTAAACGCAAAATGCAGCGTTTTGCATGTAATAGAATTCAATGGGCATGCAAGAAAAACGCAAGTCCATAATTTGAGATGCGTTTTTGATGCGTTTTGCATTTTGCTTTTTTGGAATCACCATGTGATCAAACACCTGCCCTTTAAAAATAAACTACCCAGGATGCCTTGAGAACCAGCAAATCCCAGTTTGGACTCTAGCAAAAATGGTGAGAACTGAACATCTTATCAGCTTGGTGAGGCCAAGAACATATCTTTATACTCCTTCTGATCCCCAACACAAGGATTGTAGAAAACGGGACCAGGGGTGGCTTGAAATTGCCAAGGAGCTGTATCCACAATGGGATCTTTTCTCCAAGAAACAAGCAGACCTCAAATGTAAGTAATAGATAAAAAGTTTACACACACTTGTTAAACTTTGAGTTTTCAGTGATGTTGAAAAATTTGACAAAGAGAAATCATTGCTAGAAATTTTTAAACCTTAATGTGACCTATAAACTGTACAAACTCAACAGAAAACTTACTAAAATCTTTTATTGGGTAGTCAATATAAGAAACTCAAATAATGTTGTTTTATAAGTGTGCACATCCTCTTCTAACTGGGGATGCAGCTGTGTTCAGAATTAAGCTATCACATTCAAAAACATGGTAAGGAGTCAGTCCACACCTGCCATCATGTGCCTCTGACTAACCCCAAACAAACTTCTGAATTAATTAAAGATGGAACAAGTTCATCAATTATATATGTTTGTTTCATTTTTAAACATCACATAAACCTGACATTTTACCAGGGGTCTGTAGATTATTAGATCCACTGTAATTATGTATGTGTTCATGTGCATGATCCAAACATTTTTGACAGTTTATGTTTTTTAAATTATTTACTGACCTAAATACATGTATTTAAATTAGCTATTTTTTTGAGGATCGAGTTAGTGGAGTTCTGCTTTAGATTTTGGCCAATATCCCTTAAATTGCGCGAATTTCCCTCAAATTGGGTTAAATTTCCCTCAAATTGGGTCAAATTTCCCTAAAATTGGTCAAATTTCCATAAAATTGGGTCAATTTTCCATAAAATTGGTCAAATTTCCATAAAATTGGGTCAATTTTCCATAAAATTGGTCAAATTTCCATAAAATTGGGTCAAATTTCCCGCAAATTGTGTTAAATTTCCATAAAATTGGGTAAAATTTCCCTCAAATTGGTCAAATTTCCATTAAAATGGGTTACATTTCCATAAAATTGGTCAAATTTCCATAAAATTGGGTCAAATTTCCCGCAAATTGTGTTAAATTTCCATAAAATTGGGTCAATTTTCCATAAAATTGGTCAAATTTCCATAAAATTGGGTCAATTTTCCATAAAATTGGTCAAATTTCCATAAAATTGGGTCAAATTTCCCGCAAATTGTGTTAAATTTCCATAAAATTGGGTAAAATTTCCCTCAAATTGGTCAAATTTCCATAAAATTGGGTTACATTTACATTTACATTACATGGGGCGTTTTGAGCGTTTTGAGCGTTTGAAACGTTTTGCGCGTTTGTGAGCGTTTAGGAGGCGTTTTGAGCGTTTTGAGCGTTTGAAACGTTTTGCGCGTTTGGGGCGTTTGGGGACGTTTTGAGCGTTTTGTGCGTTTGAAACGTTTTGTGCGTTTGAAACGTTTTGCGCGTTTGGGAGCGTTTTGGGGCGTTTTGAGCGTTTGGAGCGTTTGAACGTTTTGCGCGTTTGGGGGCGTTTTGAGCGTTTGAAACATTTTAAGCGTTTAGGAGCGTTTTGAACATTTGGAATGTTTTGAGTGTTTTAAGCGTTTGGACCGTTTAGGACCGTTTGTGAGCGTTTGGAGCGTTTGGTGAACGTTTTGAGCGTTTCAGCCGTTTTTGTATGTAAAAACGCCTATGCCATTTGCATCTCAAAAATGCCTAGGTGGGCATAAAGCCATAGACTAACATAGACAGGCGTTTCAAAGCTGGCCAAAAGGCAAGAAAAAAATTGTGTACATGGACACATAGGATAACAGTGAATTAGTTCAGGTGCAGTTGGAAAAACTGTCCAACTGCCTCTGAATGCACGTTTAACAGCGCCTCATGGGCATGAGGCCTAATGTTCATTGAATAAAATTATTACACCAAAAAATGGACAAATTAGGATATTTGTTTTTAATAGTATCTTAATGTCAGATACACATTTTTCAATGCATAAAAAAAGTACAGCATACGTTGCAAAATTTGACAAACATAAGCTTCAAAAAAACACACATTTACAATGTTTAGAAGATCTGTTACATTGGGTCTATCTAGGCTATTGCATCTAGCTGCCATGGCAGCTGACCTTCTGGAGACATGAAATATGAACATAAAGTTTCACGTAAAGCAGCACCACTCCTGCTGCCCCGAGTGGATGTCATTTCAGCTCTTGTCATGGCCTGATTGGCAAGGGTGTCCTCAAATTGGAAACCGTCATGCTCTCTAATAAAATTATGGAGAGCACAAATAGCTTTCACTGCCTGTATAGCGTGTTGCATCTTTAGATATATTGGTGTGTGCAACAAACGCCATTTGTTGGCCAGTATGCCAAAAGCACATTCAACAACTCTCCTGGCCCGAGTGAGTCTGTAATTGAACACTCTTTTTTCTTGGCTCAAAGAGTGGCTTGAATAGGGTCTGAGAAGGTGTTCCCCTAGCGCAAAAGCTTCATCAGCCACAAACACATACGGCATTGCAGGCCCAATCGTTCCAGGGAGTGGTGTATTGGCTGGTAGTGCCAGCCTATTTTCTTGCAGAAGATGCCCTAAGGTTGAGTGGGTAAATATACTAGAGTCTGAGCTTCTGCCATAGGACCCTATATCAACATATATAAAACGGTAATTGGCATCTGCCATTGCAAAAAGCACAAAAGAAAAATATTTTTTATAGTTATAAAAGCTGCTGCCACTGCCTACTGGCTTCTGGATGCGTATATGTTTTCCGTCAATAGCACCCACGCAATTTGGAAAATTGCACTGCTGCCAGAAGATATCTGCTATCTTTGCCCATTCATCAGTTGTAGGTTTCGGGAAGACAACCTCTTTAAGAACGTCCCAAATGATGGAACACGTGTCCCGGATTAGGTAGCTAGCAGTTGATTTCCCAATCAAGAACTGATAATGTAAACTAGAAATGGAGTGTCCAGTTGCCAGGTATCTGAAATTAAAACAAAAATATTTTTTCATTGTTTTGCAGTAAAAGCTTTGCAAACCAGATGGCGGAGCGCAAAGGATAGTTTTAATAGTCATTTGAAAAAGGAAAAGAGTATGAGAAGTGGTTCAGGTGCAATGTCTTTCAAACCATACTCCTATGCGAAAGACCTTGAGTTTTTGAGACCTATTCTGGAGATGCGAAGGTAATTATTTTAAAAAGGATATTATGATTCTGTGTTTCTGTGCAATTATTACCCACACACCCTAAAAAAAATGGTCTGTTTTGTTGTGATTTGCAGCACAGACACCTGCTGGGAGGATGAACCTGCAGAAGAAGAATCATCAGTGCAAACACAGGAGCCTACAAACCCACAATCTCCAAATCAGGAAATTGCAGAGATACCTGGAGAAGAGGAACAGGAGGAGGGGGCTGCTGCACCATTGCGCACTACTAAAAGGGGGGGTGCCACCAAACGGCAAATTCAGAAAGAGTCTGATAAAATGTACAGTTTATTAAAAGATCTGTCAGATCGTTTCACAGGGCAATTGACACTCTCACAACAATTTGCCAATACCCTGGTGCCCTATTTTGATCAGGTGCCCGATGCTATGAAAATGGATATGCAAATTTCTGTCATGCAGACCATAAAATCATATATCCCCAGTCCCCAAAATATTTATCACACAGACAGAAGTCTTCCAATGCAACCAACACAGACAACCAATTATGCTTCTTGGCAAAATCCCCCTTTATCTTACCAGATGCCTAGGCACCAAACTTACAGAGCTGAAAATCCTTACGAATCTAGACAAACACTTCGACGGCTTGACCACCACCAACCTCCTCTACCTCCACCATCTGCACTTGGGCCACCAGGATCAGGTTTTGGAGCACCAGATGTGGGCAATAGGGGTCCACCTTACCATTTCCAAAATGTCCCAAGTGTTGCTCAGGAGCAGCAGTATGTAGAAAGTGCTCCTTGTTTGTCATCCCAGCAACCTGAATCATGCCAAGACCCATTTAATTATCATACTTTATAATTTAAAATGCTAGTTATGTTTTTGTTATATTTGTAAAAAACATATGGTGGAAACCTAACTGAACTCATTTGTCTATTGAAATTGCGATGAGCCTAATACTTCGTTACTTATTTTGTTATCGGAACATTGTTATTTTGAAAGAATGAAGCAATTCTACACATTATATGTTTGTGTTCAAAATTACAATTAAAATCATATTTAAATTATTTTGTGGAAATATAAACTTTGTGTGCCTGTTCATTTGATTAACACTTTGTGTGTTAAAGTCTAAAAGCAAAAAGTTTACATTTACCTTAATGTAATTATTAGCCTTTCAACTGGTGGAATACAATCTCTGAAAGATGTGTTCTGACGTTGCAGCTTGCTGCTGAGTAAACCAAGCAAAACATCAAAACTGTGTGGGCAAAAAAGGACATTGAGAAAACCACAAGCACAATGTCACCTAGACAAGCACCTACATTGAGCCTATTTAGTCATTCGATTTCACTTTAAAAATTTGTTTAGGGGTTAAGACTAACCCTAACCCTACTTTAAATCCTAACCCTAACCCTACTTTAAATCCTAACCCTAACCCGACTTTAAATCCTAACCCTAACCCGACTTTAAATTCTAACCCTAACCCTACTTTAAATCCTAACCCTAACCCTACTTTAAATTCTAACCCTACTTTAAATCCTAACCCTAACCCGACTTTAAATTCTAACCCTAACCCTACTTTAAATCCTAACCCTAACCCGACTTTAAATCCTAACCCTAACCCGACTTTAAATTCTAACCCTACTTTAAATCCTAACCCTAACCCGACTTTAAATTCTAACCCTAACCCGACTTTAAATCCTAACCCTAACCCTACTTTAAATTCTAACCCTACTTTAAATCCTAACCCTAACCCTACTTTAAATCCTAACCCTAACCCGACTATAAATCCTAACCCTAACCCGACTTTGAATTCTAACCCTAACCCTACTTTAAATCCTAACCCTAACCCTACTTTAAATTCTAACCCTACTTTAAATCCTAACCCTAACCCGACTTTAAATTCTAACCCTAACCCGACTTTAAATCCTAACCCTAACCCGACTTTAAATCCTAACCCTAACCCGACTTTAAATTCTAACCCTACTTTAAATCCTAACCCTAACCCGACTTTAAATTCTAACCCTAACCCTACTTTAAATCCTAACCCTAACCCGACTTTAAATCCTAACCCTAACCCGACTTTAAATTCTAACCCTACTTTAAATCCTAACCCTAACCCTACTTTAAATCCTAACCCTAACCCGACTATAAATCCTAACCCTAACCCGACTTTAAATTCTAACCCTAACCCTACTTTAAATCCTAACCCTAACCCTACTTTAAATTCTAACCCTACTTTAAATCCTAACCCTAACCCGACTTTAAATTCTAACCCTAACCCTACTTTAAATCCTAACCCTAACCCGACTTTAAATTCTAACCCTAACCCTACTTTAAATCCTAACCCTAACCCGACTTTAAATCCTAACCCTAACCCGACTTTAAATTCTAACCCTACTTTAAATCCTAACCCTAACCCGACTTTAAATTCTAACCCTAACCCTACTTTAAATCCTAACCCTAACCCAACTTTAAATCCTAACCCTAACCCGACTTTAAATTCTAACCCGACTTTAAATCCTAACCCTAACCCGACTTTAAATTCTAACCCTACTTTAAATCCTAACCCTAACCCGACTTTAAATTCTAACCCTACTTTAAATCCTAACCCTAACCCTACTTTAAATTCTAACCCTACTTTAAATCCTAACCCTAACCCGACTTTAAATTCTAACCCTAACCCTACTTTAAATCCTAACCCTAACCCGACTTTAAATCCTAACCCTAACCCGACTTTAAATTCTAACCCTACTTTAAATCCTAACCCTAACCCGACTTTAAATTCTAACCCTAACCCTACTTTAAATCCTAACCCTAACCCGACTTTAAATCCTAACCCTAACCCGACTTTAAATTCTAACCCTAACCCGACTTTAAATTCTAACCCTACTTTAAATCCTAACCCTAACCCGACTTTAAATTCTAACCCTACTTTAAATCCTAACCCTAACCCGACTTTAAATCCTAACCCTAACCCTACTTTAAATCCTAACCCTAACCCTACTTTAAATTCTAACCCTACTTTAAATCCTAACCCTAACCCGACTTTAAATTCTAACCCTAACCCTACTTTAAATCCTAACCCTAACCCGACTTTAAATCCTAACCCTAACCCGACTTTAAATTCTAACCCTACTTTAAATCCTAACCCTAACCCGACTTTGAAACCTAAACGAACTCTAAACAAGATTATGGCTAGGTAATGGTACTAAATCAAGAACTCACCTTTTAATAGACATACGTGTGTAATCCATAAACTTGTCTTCATGGGCTCGGAGGTCGTTGTAAATTATCCAGAATTGACCTCTCTGCTCCCTATTGGCAATCACTGGATGCACCCAAAATCTTCATTTTCTCCTTTGTTCTTCTTCTTCAGCTTCCTCTTCAAGCAAAACTGCAGCAGCAGCTGTGGCTACTGCTAGAAAAAAGGACATTGAAGCCAGGATAATCTAAGCACCAAAAGACAGCAAGACTAGGGAGGAAGCAGGAAGTACTAATGTCAGCTGACATTCTGTGATATAAGCAGTGATGTTTTCCAATTGGTTCTTTATAAAACGCATAATGAAAACCGCAAAACGCGGCAAAAACGCGTCAAAAACGCAGCAAAACGCGTCAAAAACGCATGTTAAAAAACGCGGCAAGCATGAAAAAAAAACCTCCAAAAACGCTCAGAAGCAACATGCATAGGTGTGAATCGAGCCTAAAACATTTCTACCATGAGGGCTCGTTCACACCATACGTGCATGAAAACTGATTTGAACTAAGCGAAAACCGCACAGATTTCACTTGCAGAGACATCAGTTTCACACCAGTTTTCATGCGTGTCAGTTATGTGCGCTGTTCACACCAATGTTGATGCCATGTCAGTTTTTTTCCCATGCAGAAAACTGCATACACGTTGCAGATTCCTGTGCAGAAAAAATCTGCATGTTGAGGTGTGAACAGGGCACAAGGCCTTAGCCCCTGGATCACACCATGATGTAGAGACTCCAGTTTTTCTGCATGCATTCTGAAAGGGCAAAAAAAATGATGGTTCTCTATGTGCCCTGTTCACACCACAACACTGGTATCACGTGTGGATTTTTTCTGTGTGGAAATCTTAAACGTGTATGCAATTTTCCACACAGAAAAAAAACTGACATGACATCAACATCGGTGTGAACAGGGCACAGAATTGACATGCATGAAAATTGATGTAAACTGACGTGAAACTAATGTTTCTGCAAGTAAAATCTGCATTCCCTTCAGTTTCCATCATTTTCACACACGTATGGTGTGAACGAGCCTTTAATCTTGCCTCAAGGTTACTTTTTTCTATGGGCTACATCACAGTCCTGTGATATTTAACCACACATATTTACCTCTGAGTTCAGCACTTAATTTATTCCTGTGGACTTATTTTTACGTTTACATATTCATCATCTTTGCTGGATTCCATGATATCTCATGAACCTACACAGACTATTCATTTTCCCTTTTTTTCTCAGTTGGAGATCATCTATTCACTCAAGTGAATCTTGTAAATAGACTCATCCCAGTTTATTGTGTCCCTATTGGTTACTTTATCAGTTTTTCTCCTGTCTTAAAACATGTATTTTTTTTTTAGCTTTTTCATACTAGATATTTTAAAGTGAACACCAATAACCAAACAACATTAAAAAATGTAATCCTTAAACTTCTACACTTGTTCAATCATATTTTTGAAGCCTCCACATATAGACAAATTGGATAATCTTAGATTTCATACCCTCCTCTGCCCCACTCAGATGCAGATGTCACCCAGTTCTCTCAGTGTCATTCAGCCTATGGGGTTCCCCACTATCACATGACCGCACTAACCTACTGTACCATTACAAAAGGATAGGGATGGGCGAAACACCCCCTGTTCGGTTCACACCAGAACTGGAAATGTTCTAACCCAAACGGCGAACCCCATTGAAGTCTATGAGAGCCTAACAGGAAAAGTCAAAAGTGCCCATTTTGAAGGCTTATATGCAAGTCATTGGCCATGGGGTATGGGGGTCTGGGTACTGCCCTGGAGGACATTAATCAATAACATTTTACTTTTTAAAAAGTAGCAGTGATGTTAATTATGCTTAAAGTGCAACAATAAAAATGTAAAATTCCTTTACTTTCCTTTAGTGCCTGGGGGTCCCCTTAATGTGCCTGTAAAGTGGCGCATCTGTAGCATGCATAAAACATGCTACAGCAAAAATGAGATTTCTAAAGAAAAAACTAAAATGACTTGAAGTTATAATTGCCGACACCCAGCTATTGCAAAAATAAAGAAAAAATGGTATTGAGTCCCCCCTAGTCCATACCGAGAGTCGTGTCTGCTTGAACATTATCCTAATCCCGATATGGATAAGTTCACTAAAATCATTAAATATGAAACCCTATTCCTAGCTAGAAAACTAATTGCAAGAAGTTGGATGAGGGCTGACCCCCCTATACTCAACTCCTGGATTTGTTAAAAACTAATAATACATTGCTTTATAAGAAATTGCCTTATAAGAAATTTATCTATGTCCATAGAGGCTGCCTGTCCAAATACAACAAAATGTGGGATAGATGGTTGCAATCGTAAGCAACATGTGGGTGACTTTGAAATATGTGTTTCTATGCCACATGAAGGATAATGGACCAACTTGTGTACTGCTTTGCCCCATGTTATGGTTGCCCAATCAGGGCTGGGCTCAGTCCTTCCTTCTCTGAGCTGGTCGCTCTGCTGTTGGCTAATTGCCAGCTCCCATCTCTCTCCACAGTTACTCAGCTGTTGTTGATATCCTGCTTGTCAGTCTTGCCTACTTAAGCCATCCAGTCCAGAGGAGCTCTGCCTTTGCCTTGGTCGACATCACATGAAACATCTCCTGTGTTCCTGTTTAAAGACTGGCTTTGCTGACATCCCTTCTGGCTCTGGATCATACTTGCTGTTCCACTACTTTGGTCCCTGACTTCAGGCTTGGCTGACTATCCGTTCCGGTTACTGAACTTTGGCTATGTTTTGACTACGTTTATTCTTTTTACTTATCTTATTAAACAAGTGTGATTTGACTGTACTTATGTCTCGGTCTGATTTCATGGTTTCTGACAAAGGGTCCTTTATTAATGGGCCACATGCCTTCTATTTGTAAAATTCCATTGACCTTATCACACCTATGCTCCACTTCCACTAAAGCCCCATACAAACTATCAGATTTTCTGCTGATTTTTTCCTTCAGATTTACCAAAACCATATAATATGAAGTCAAACCTTAGGAGTTTCAATTTGTATGCAAATCAGGCAGGCCCTTGCACTACATGGTTTTGGTAAATCTGAAGACAAAAATCAGCAGAAAATCGGATAGTGTGTATGGGACTTTACTGTTATTTGTACTCAGTTGACATGGATACCTTGTTTAGGAGTCAACCGCTTTGTTATTGATTGCAATATTGTATTACACTGTCCATTGTACTGTATAGTGTTGTATAGGGATGAGCTTCGAGTTCGAGTCGAACAGCGAACAATTTGGGGTGTTCACGGCAAATTCGAAAGCCGCGGAACACCCTTTAAAAGTCTATGGGAGAAATCAAAAGTGCTAATTTTAAAGGCTTATATGCATGGTATTGTCATAAAAAGTGTTTGGGGACCTGGGTCCTGCCCCAGGGTACATGTATCAATGCAAAAATAAGTTTTTAAAACTTATTTCTGCATTGATACATGTCCCCTGGGGCAGGACCCAGGTCCCCAAACACTTTTTATGACAATACCATGCATATAAGCCTTTAAAATTAGCACTTTTGATTTCTCCCATAGACTTTTAAAGGGTGTTCCGCGGCTTTCAAATTTGCCGTGAACACCCCAAATTGTTCGCTGTTCGACTCGAACTCGAAGCTCATCCCTAACTTCAGTTTTTTCGGGAGCAGTGATTTTAATAATGCTTGAAGTGAAACAATAAAAGTATAATATTCCTTTAAATTTCATACCTGGGGGGTATCTATAGTATGCCTGTAAAGGGGCGCATGTTTCCCGTGTTTAGAACAGTCTGACAGCAAAATGACATTTCAAAGGAAAAAAAGTAATTTAAAACTACTCGCGGCTACAGTATAATGAATTGTCGGTCCGACAATACACATAAAAGTAAACGGCATGGGATTCACCAACAGGGGAACCCTGAACCAAAATTTTTAAAAAAATGGTGTGGGTGTCCCCCTAAATTCCATACCAGGCCCTTCAGGTCTGGTATGGATATTAAGGGGAACCTAGCGCCAAGATTACAAAAAAAATGGTGTGGGGGTCCCCCTCAAAATCCATACCAGACCCTTCAGGTCTGGTATGGATTTTAAGGGGAACCCCGTGCCAAAATGTAAAAAAAAAAAATGGCGTGGGGTCCCCCAAAAATCCATACCAGACCCTTATCCGAGCACGCAAGAGTGCCCCCCCTCCTGAAACGTACCAGGCCACATGCCCTCAACATTGGGAGGGTGCTTTGAGGTAGCCCCCCCAAAGCACCTTGCCCCCATGTTGATGAGGACAAGGGCCTCATCCCCACAACCCTTGGCCGGTGGTTGTGGGGGTCTGCTAACGGGGGGCTTATCGAAATCTGGAAGCCCCCTTTAACAAGGGGACCCCCAGATCCCCCCCCTGTGTGAATAGGTAATGGGGTACAAAAGTACCCCTACCATTTCACAAAAAAAGTGTCAAAAATGTTAGAAATGACAATTCCTTTATTTAAAGTCTTCTTCTTTTCATCTTCTTCGGGTCTTCTTCCTTCCTTCCTTCCTTCTTCCTTCGGTTTCTTCCTCCATCTTCTTCTTCCTCTGCTTCTTGCTCCACGGTTCTCGTCCCGCATCTTCCTCCGCGGCGTCTTCTTCCCCACTTCGTTCTTGGGCCGCTTCGCATCTATGGGAGGATCCCGCTGTGTGACGCTTCTCTTCTTCTGACACTTCTTAAATAACGGAGCGCAGGGCCACCCAGTGACCCCGCCCCCTCTGACGCACAGGGACTTGACGGGGACTTCCCTATAGCATTCCCCGTGATGTCAGAGGGGGCGGGGTCATGGGGAATAGTTTTTAAAAAAATATTGTTTTTTCAGGAGCAGTGATTTTAATTATACCTCAAAGTGCAACAATAAAAATGCAAAAAATCCTTTAAATATAGTGCCTGGGGAGTCCCCTAATGTGCCTGTAAAGTGGCCCTTCAGATCGGGTATGGATTTGGAGGGGAACTCCACACCAAAAAAAATGGTTTGGGTTCCCCCAAGATCCATACCAGACCCTTATCTAGGCATGCAGCCTGGCAGGTCAGGAAAAGGGGGGGGGAGGAATGAGCGAGTGGCCCCCCTCCTGAAACATACCAGGCCACATGCCCTCAACATGGGGGGTGGGTGCTTTGGGTAGGGGGGCTCTGCCCCACCACTGTGGTCGGTGGTTGTGGAGGTCATCAGGCGGGGGGGCTTATCAGAATCTGGAAGCTCCCAGATCCCGCCCCAATGTGAAAACCTAGCAAATTGTGTCCCTAAATGTAAATCAATTGTCAATAACTCCGCCCACCAACCTCAAAAAATAAATAAACACTCCCACCTCCAGGAATGCCACTCCCACTGAATGCCTGCTCTGCGCTTTGACATTTCTTATAAGTAAGATAAGGGGCGGAGCCACCTGGCTACATCACCTGGTGTCACCGCCCCTCTTTTGACCTCATGGACTAGTGCATGCTGGACCTGTGATGTCACAAGGGGCCCCTGGGTGACGTGGACAGTTGGCCCCACCCCTTACCTATATGAAAAATGTCAAAGTGCAGAGCAGACATTTGGCTGGAGGCCATCCCAGGAGGCATAGCAATTTCATTTTTTTTTTTTTTTAAATTGTATTTTTATTAAATTTTTACAAAGAAAAGATTACAGAACGTTTGAGTATAGGAATGAATCAAAGGTTTAAAACACAAAAAAAAATGTTCACAAAGGCAGGACACAGAAGTTTACTGCACATCTTAATATAAAGAATGTACATCAACTTATAAGCATAACAAAACATATGCAGAGGTAATACATGTAAGGCAAAGCTGATTTAGGGTATATAAGTATGGTCAAAAAACTCCATAGGGTATTAATTTACTATATACCTAGGAGGGATGGGAGTGAGGCGAGTCTCTGCAAGTAGAGTCAGAGAGTGGAGCATGAAGATTTCAGGATTTGATGGATGAAAGTTGTGCCCCATATTCCGAACTGTCCCAAGGCTCCCAGATTTTGTCAAATTGGGGTATAGTATCACGCACAATGGCCATCATATATTCCATGCTGCGAGTCTCTGCAATAAGCTGAAGAAGTCTAGACCATGGTATTGCATAGCCAGCATAAAGGAATCAGTCTCTTAGCAGCAAGGAGGATGTAAGAAATTAGCCTATTACTTTTTTTAGTAATACCAGAAAAAGGAAGGCCCAGTAAGTAATGTAGTGGGTCAAGCGGTAGAGATACCTCCATCACTTTCTATATTAGCAACATCACTTCATGCCAAAAGTGCTGTATCAGAGCACAATGCCAAAAGATATGAAATATAGACCCCACAGCCTGCCCACATCGCCAACAATTAGCTGAGCTTGAAGGGTCATACTTATGGATGATTTCTGGGGTCTTATACAAGTGCATGAGGATCTTAATGGATGTCTCCCTCTGTAGGACACATTTGGAAGACTTGAAAGTGGAGGACCAGATCTTATCCCAAATCTGAGAGCTAATGGGCCGACCTATCAGATCTTCTCATATACAAATGCGTGTCCTCAGTGAGGTTGGGGGGGTTGACTCCTGGAGGATGTGGTAGATGGAAGAGACCAAATGTAGTTGGCAAGAGCCCTGCGCACATATATATTCAAAGAGGGAGGGTTTTTCAAGAGTCAGAAATGGAGCCTAAGAGTGAAAGAAGTGCCTAATTTGCATATAAAATGAAACTGGTGTAGAGGTATGTCAAATTTTTCGCAGAGGGAATCAAAAGTATGAAACCTACAAGAGATTGAATGGACCAAGTTTCGGAGCTAAAATAAGAAATTATTTATCCAAGGGAGAATATGTCCCAAGGATAAACTATCAGGTATAGATGGATTAAATAACACATTCATAAGAGGAAAACACGGGGAAGAAATAGAGAAGTTCTTAAGGCATTTACGCCATATGGTTATTGTGAAATTCATTGGTGCCGTACATTGTCTAAAAATGGGGTATATATAGTGCAAATGAGACCAGACTAGGGAGTAGGGATGAGCCGAACACCCCCCTGTTCGGTTCGCACCTGAACATGCGAACTGGAAAAAAGTTTGTTCGAACACGCGAACACCGTTAAAGTCTATGGGACACGAACATGAATAATCAAAAGTGCTAATTTTAAAGGCTTATATGCAAGTTATTGTCATAAAAAGTGTTTGGGGACCCGGGTCCTGCCTCAGGGGACATGGATCAATGCAAAAAAAGTTTTAAAAACGGCCGTTTTTTCAGGAGCAGTGATTTTAATAATGCTTAAAGTCAAACAATAAAAGTGTAATATCCCTTTAAATTTCGTAGCTGGGGGGTGTCTATAGTATGCCTGTAAAGGGGCGCATGTTTCCTGTGTTTAGAACAGTCTGACAGCAAAATGACATTTCGAAGGAAAAAACCCATTTAAAACTACTCGCGGCTATTGCATTGCTGACAATACACATAGAAGTTCATTGATAAAAACGGCATGGGAATTCCCCACAGGGGAACCCCCGAACCAAAATTAAAAAAAAAATGATGTGGGAGTCCCCCTAAATTCCATACCAGGCCCTTCAGGTCTGGTATGGATATTAAGGGGAACCCTGGCCAAAATTAAAAAAAAAAATGACGTGGGATTCCCCCTAAATTCCATACCAGACCCTTCAGGTCTGGTATGGATTTTAAGGGGAACCCCGCGCCAAAAAAAAAAAAAAACGTCGTGGGGTCCCCCCAAAAATCTATACCAGACCCTTATCCGAGCACGCAACCTAGCAGGCCGCAGGAAAAGAGGGGGGGACGAGAGTGCGCCCCCCCTCCTGAACCGTACCAGGCCACATGCCCTCAACATTGGGAGGGTGCTTTGGGGTAGCCCCCCAAAACACCTTGTCCCCATGTTGATGAGGACAAGGGCCTCATCCCCACAACCCTGGCCGGTGGTTGTGGGGGTCTGCGGGGGGGGGCTTATCGGAATCTGGAAGCCCCCTTTAACAAGGGGACCCTCAGATCCCGGCCCACCCCCTCTGTGAAATGGTAAGGGGGTACTTACCCCTACCATTTCACTAAAAAACTGTCAAAAATGTTAAAAATGACAAGAGACAGTTTTTGACAATTCCTTTATTTAAATGCTTCTTCTTTCTTCTATCTTCCTTCATCTTCTTTTTCTGGTTCTTCTGGCTCTTCTGGTTCTTCCTCCGGCGTTCTCGTCCAGCATCTCCTCCGCGGCATCTTCTATCCTCTTCTCCTCGGGCCGCTCCGCACCCATGGCATGGGGGGAGGCTCCCGCTCTTCTCTTCATCATCTTCTTCTCTTCTTCTTTTCTTCTCTTCTTCCCTTCTTCTCTTCTTCATTTTCTTCTCCGGGTCGCTCCGCACCCATGCTGGCATGGAGGGAGGCTCCCGCTGTGTGACGGCGTCTCCTCGTCTGACGGTTCTTAAATAACAGGGGCGGGGCCACCCGGTGACTCCGCCCCCCTCTGACGCACGGTGACTTGACGGGACTTCCCTGTGACGTCACGGGGAATGCCACAGGGAAGTCCCATCATGTCCCGTGCGTCAGAGGGGGGCGGGGTCACCAGGTGGCCCCGCCCCCCGTTATTTAAGAACCGTCAGATGAGGAGACGCTGTCACACAGCGGGAGCCTTCCTCCATGCCAGCATGGATGCGGAGCAGCCGGAGAAGAAAATGAAGAGAAGAAGAGAAGAAGGAAGAAGAGAAGAAGATGAAGAAGAAGATGAAGAGAAGAGCGGGAGCCTCCCCCCATGCCATGGGTGCAGAGAGGCCCGAGGAGAAGAAGATAGAAGACGCCACGGAGGAGATGCTGGACGAGAACGCCGGAGGAAGAACCAGAAGAACCAGAAGATGAAGGAAGATAGGAGAAAGAAGAAGCATTTAAATAAAGGAAATGTCAAAAACTGTCTCTTGTCATTTTTAAAATTTTTGACAGTTTTTTAGTGAAATGGTAGGGGTAAGTACCCCCTTACCATTTCACACAGGGGGTCCCCTTGTTAAAGGGGGCTTCCAGATTCCGATAAGCCCCCCCCGCAGACCCCCACAACCACCAGCCAGGGTTGTGGGGATGAGGCCCTTGTCCTCATCAACATGGGGACAAGGTGTTTTGGAGGGCTACCCCAAAGCACCCTCCCAATGTTGAGGGCATGTGGACTGGTATGGTTCAGGAGGGGGGGCGCACTCTCTTCCCCCCCTCTTTTCCTGCGGCCTGCCAGGTTGCGTGCTCGGATAAGGGTCTGGTATGGATTTTTGGGGGGACCCCACGCCGTTTTTTTTTTTTTTTTGGCATCGGGTTCCCCTTAAAATCCATACCAGACCTGAAGGGTCTGGTATGGAATTTAGGGGGAACCCCACGTCATTTTTCTTTAAATTTTGGCCGGGGTTCCCCTTAATATCCATACCAGACCTGAAGGGCCTGGTATGGAATTTAGGGGGACTCCCACGTCTTTTTTTTAAATTTTGGTTCGGGGGTTCCCCTGTGGGGAATTCCCATGCCGTTTTTATCAATGAACTTCTATGTGTATTGTCAGCAATGCAATAGCCGCGAGTAGTTTTAAATGGGTTTTTTCCTTCGAAATGTCATTTTGCTGTAAGACTGTTCTAAACACGGGAAACATGCGCCCCTTTACAGGCATACTATAGACACCCCCCAGCTACGAAATTTAAAGGGATATTACACTTTTATTGTTTGACTTTAAGCATTATTAAAATCACTGCTCCTGAAAAAACGGCCGTTTTTAAAACTTTTTTTTGCATTGATCCATGTCCCCTGGGGCAGGACCCGGGTCCCCAAACACTTTTTATGACAATAACTTGCATATAAGCCTTTAAAATTAGCACTTTTGATTTCTCCCATAGACTTTTAAAGGGTGTTCCGCGGCATTCGAATTTGCCGCGAACACCCCAAATTGTTCGCTGTTCGGAGAACTTGCGAACAGCCAATGTTCGAGTCGAACATGTGTTTGACTCTAACTCGAAGCTCATCCCTACTAGGGAGCATGAATGAACAACACCCCCTTCTCAATGTCAGCCCAGTGACTAAAAGCTTGTAAGCTAGACCAGGAGGCAATGGCCCTTAGGTGCGAGATGTAATAGTATTTAGCAATATCCGGTGCCCCCAGGCCCCCTAGATCTCAAAGCAAGGACAACTGAACTTGCAATGCGATGTGCCTTACCATTCCAAATAAATCTCTGAAAACTTCTCTGGATGACCTTAAGTTGGGAAAGGGGATGGCAACTAGTAAGGTTTCAAAGTAGTATAAGAACATAGGCAGGATGGACATTTTCAGTACATTAATCCTTCCAAGGAGGGAAAGGGGACACCTAGCCCAGCTTTGTAGAGATTTATTGATATCTGCAATCAAGGAAAGGTAATTTACCGAGTAAAAAGAGGAGTAAGTGGGAGTAATATGAACTCCCAGGTATTTAAGAGAGGTGGAGCACCACCTATAGGGATAGGATTCCTTGAGTTGAGATAGAAGAGACGGTGGTGTGTGTAAAGGAAGGGTTTCGGTTTTTGTAGTGTTTGACTTATAAGCAGATATGGCACCGAATGAGGACAGAATGTTGTGTAATGAGGGTAGGGACAACAACGGATTTGTGATAGTTAGTCGAATGTCATCCGCAACAACAATAGCTTATACTCCCTTTGTCGCATCACCACCCCACGTAAATCTGGATAGATACGAATGGACTCGGCAAGAGGTTCCAAACACAGGATAAAAAGTAGTGGGGATAGGGGACACCCCTGCCGAGTGCCATTAGTTATGGGAAGGCTAGGCGACAAAAAGGATGACATCTGAACTTGAGTCGTGATTTGTGAGTATAGAGCCTCCAAAGCTTTGAAAAAAAGGCCTTTTAATCCACAAGCTCGCAGACTGGAGAACATATAAGGCCAGCTCAACCTGTCAAAGGCCTTTTGTGCATCCAGGCTCAGAATAAGAGCCTGGCGGGGAGATCTATTCAATAGATTGATCAAATTTATAGTGCGGCGAGTGTTGTCTCCAGCATGTCTATTTGAAACAAAACCCATTTGATCCCTGTTAATCAATTTGGGAATATGTTTGGAGAGTCTAGACGCTAGAATTTTTGTAAGTATTTTGTAATCTGAGTTTAGGAGAGCTATAGGTCTATAACTATCTGGGACGGAAGGGTCTTTACCCGGTTTATGGATAACTGAGATATAAGAATGTGAAAACTGGGGATGCGGGGATTGTCCTTTGAGCAGAGTGCCATATAAAGTTAGCATTTGGGGAGATAGGATATCCAGGAAGGTCTTATAATA
Source organism: Aquarana catesbeiana (assembly GCF_042186555.1). Taxonomy (NCBI): domain Eukaryota; kingdom Metazoa; phylum Chordata; class Amphibia; order Anura; family Ranidae; genus Aquarana; species Aquarana catesbeiana. The sequence continues at coordinate 228,757,917 of NC_133333.1, read as the reverse complement.
GAAGCAGGGCAGTACATCTGGGCCTGGTGATTTATGAAGTGGGAGATCCTTAATTGTATTTTGAAGTTCTTCTGCAGTTATAGCTGTGTTTAGATCGGTCAGGTCGGAGGGGGACAATTTTGGAAGTTTAAGAACAGAAAAGAATTTGTCAAATTTTGCTTGGGTAAAGTTAAAATGGTTATCAGGGGTAAGGTAGTTATACAACTGGCGGTAGAAGCTGCCAAAAATCTTGGACATCTCCATGGGGCAATGGGTTCTAGACCCATCAGCCCGAAGGAGATAATCAGGAAAAGAGTTAAAGGGTCATGGACGCAGTTTATTGACCAGCATCCTGTGTGGCTTATGATGTTTCGCCCAGAATATGGATTTGGCCGCCTTACCAGGGTGCAAGGACTTTATCTGTTCCTTGAGGGAGGTGACCCTACGCAATTTCAACACTCACAACAGCCAGCGCTCTGCTTTCTGCAGGGCATCCGTCAAGGACTGTAAAAGTCTGTTTCTGTCTTTCGGGAGCCCTCCGTGATACAGGCACCACGGAAGACCAGCTTGTGCACCTCCCACAGTGTGGAAAAATCTGAGACAGACCCCAAATTGAATTGAAAAAACTCCTTTAGGTCTGTTGCCAATTTTGTGCGTGAGATCTCAGATTGTAAAACATGGTCATTAAGGCGCTAGTGACATGTTCTGGTGGGGGTCTGAGATAACATAACATCCAATACAATAGGGGCATGGTCCGACCAAGTGATGGGGAGTATGTCAGAATCTACAATGCAAGGTATGGGTGGGGCGAAAATAAGAAAATGATCCAGGCAAGAGTACATTTTGTGGGCCATGGAGTAGAAAGTATATTGTTTAGCCATGGGGTGTTTAATCCTCCAGGAGTCAAAACGTTGGTGGGATCTAATGCATTTGCGAAAAGAGTTGGCTTGGGAGGTGATCCTCTATGAGGGGACGTCTCTAATTATGGCTTGTCTATCTCTAGTGGGGGACATGATCAAGCTGAAGTCTCCTCCAAAAATCATAAAGGGTTGAGAGTGATATTGAGGCGCGTCAAAAACCTTGTTGAGGAAATCAACCTGTCCAGTATTGGGAGCATATAAATTAACTCGGGTGAAAGAAGGGGTCATGTAGCCACACTCCAGGATAAGTGCGATAGTGGAAAGTGCGTCTCTTGGAGCATGGCCACATCCGCACCTGAGGATCTGAACTCCTTCAGAGCCATCCAACGCTTCCGAATGGAGCCCAGACCCTTTAGATTATACGACATGATTCTCAATGCCATGAGAACAAATCATCAATGGTAGCCAACATTGGCATATAGACCCTGTGGAGAAACATAACATAAAAGGCATGATAACTGTTAGATGAATAATTATGAACATAGCAAAGGGAACTAGCCCTATGGTATCTGTGAAAGAACATATATACCTCACGGGAAGAAACCCATATCAATAGAGATAAAACAAAGTGTTGCGACCTTAACCTACAAAGCTGAGAAACGTGAGCGTTGAGGTGTGGAGGCTTGCTTCCTTGATTGGGGGTCCAGGCGCGGCTGGGAATAGTAGTAGGAAATGGACGGGCTTGTCCAGGGGGAAGTAGCAAATCTTCTTCAGGCAATGGGGGAAGATTTAAACTTTTCACAAAGGCTTCACCTTCCTGCAGATCCCGAAGGCTGTATTGGACCCCATCTCTGGACACGGTTAGACAAACGGGGAATCCCCAGTAATACTGGACCCGGTGATGTTGCAGGTGCGCTGTTATTGGTCGTAGGTTTCTCCGTTTTGCTAATATGATGGGGAGATGTCACTAAATATCTGTAGCTTAGCCCCCTGGTACGTGATCTTGCATTTATTGCATGTGGCCAATGTCAGGGCTTCCTTGCTATCATAAAAGTGAAACCTCACAATTACATCTCTGGGCCTAACTCCAGCCGGGGATTTCGGACCCAGAGAATGATGAGCCCTGTCCAGGTGCCAGTCCACATCCACCACCGAGGGAGCCAAGGTGTTAAAAAGCCCCAGAAACGGAAACATAGATTTTGGCTTCTTTCCCTGTTCTCCAAGTCCTCCTGCTGTAGCTGGGAGACTGTGTGTTTAAGGCTGGAGTTCTCATCTTCTATGACCTGCACATAATTCACCATTTCCTCAAATTTATGCTCTAGAGTGTCCGTGCGTTCCCCAATTTGGGTGATTTCCCCCCTTAGTTCTGAAGATATTTTGCTCACAGCAGCCGAAACGGATTGGGTAATTTGCTGAAGCAGAAGCTGCAGTTTAGCATCCAATTTGGCATCTAGGATGTCTGGGGTTAGAACTGCTGGTGTAAGAAAGGGTATGAGGCCCGGAGCCTGTATTGCAGCCTGTATTGCAAGGGAAGGGAGATTCCCGGCTTCCTCCGCCCCCAGCGAAGGATTCATCATTAAGACAAGTAAAAGAAGGCGCAATACAAAATACCTTATATACCATTGCCTATGCACACAAGGGCAGGATCCATACAAACATATATATGGCATATATATGGGTGGAGTAAAAAGTCATTCAAGGCAGCCGCCAGAAAGAACCAAAAAGCCAGGTCCAATGTGCTAGAGAAAAACAAGGAAGAGGGGCGCCACTGAATATGTATCAAATTAAATTTATTATTAAAAACAATAGCCACTCACATGTAAAACTGAAGTGTAGATCTCAGGTACATCTCATAACACAAGAAGGAGCAGAGGACTACAAGTGGCAACAAGTCCGGATGCACTGTCATCACCTCTCATAGGCTGAAGCTGCACTGAGCCAATGTTGTAGTCCATAAACACACCAAGTACAGGAGAGCAGGGGAGCCGTCTAATATGGTGTGGATTCCAGGAGACGAAGGTGAGGGCGTCCAAGCTGGTACTTCCGTGTATAGCAGTGTATCCCACAATGTCTCGTCCGGCGTCCGTGATGGAAGTAAAGCACGGCCGTGTGATCGGAGCCAGAACGAGGCTTGGATCGCAAACACAGTGGCGCCGAGCTGTGACGTCACTCCTGTGCGACGCATTTCCGAGATAGCTCGCTATCGATGGAGGAGATAGCGGCACTCCTTTATCAAGCATAGGGGAGTGATACTAGACTGAGATGTTATATAGTCCATCAGGGGGTGGGGCCGGGATAAAAAACATTAAATACACATTGGTAAAAATCAAATGAAAAACCAAACGGACATAGAATAAAATAACATAAAAGTAAAATTAAAAAAACACAGATAACATGGTTCTATGAAGCAGTAGATATTACAAAAACTAATCATAAGAATAAAGGGAAAAAGAGCAGGTATTACTGCGTACATAATTAAATGAAACCAAAGGAAGCATTGGCCCTGGGAGTGAATATATGTGGTATAAAATGGGAGATGTTGGATGAGAAGGCTCATATGAAGTATATAATTATTTTAAGTGAAAATTTATTTTAAAAAGTATATTACGGTTATGAAAAAAACGTCCCTACCTAGGGAGTAAATGAATGTGGGTGGTAATATAATGGAATAATCTAAAAAATATTAATAATAATAATAAATGATAAATGATAATAAAAAATATATAATAAATGATAATAAAGAAATAATAATAAAAAGAAAAAGAAAAAAATAATAATAATAAAAAAAAAAAAAAAAAATCTATATATATATATATATATATATATATATATATATAAAAAATAAAAATAGAAAGGGAGTATAATATGTTATATATATTAATTAAATCTGAACTCCAGAGGTACTTGGACTATGAAGGTAAATGTTTAATAGGCATATTAAATAAAAAGGCTCATATGGAATATACCTATATTTTATAGTAAGATGTTCCTGTTAAACTAGAATATCCATATATAGAGAATAGGTAGATATTAGTAGTGGTTTAATAATAATAATAAAACCACACATGATATTAATATCTAAAGGTAGCATAATCTAAAGGACAGAATACAAATATATTATCCAAAGGTAAAATAAAATAAAATAAATATATATATATGTGTGTGTGAGCACACACACATCTATATGGAGATAATGTATGAGAAAATATCTGATCTGTAAAAAACTTTTATAAAACAGTAAAGATTTCTATACTCTCGTTGAGGCCACCAGGCGAAAGAACATCGAGAGTATACATCCAAAAAGTCTCCCTGGCACAAAGCTTTTTGAAACGTTCTGCTGCAGTGAATCATTCGGGAATTTGTTCTTTTGTTCTTTTAAGGATCCATCATTGCAAACGGATCGGCGGGGGAACTGGAGGCCGAGGATTGCGGCCTAGTAACATATCGGTCCATGTCAGAAAGGACGGAGTCTGAAGCTCTCTCAGAAGACGTCCGCCATGATCAAGAGCCGTGCATGCACCCCCTCAATCTATTTTTATTTTTGGGGTCGGCAGTGCGGCGGGTGGCGTGATTGACCATGGATTTACATCGAGGGAAACCATTTCTTTCCAGATACTTATAAGTCGCCCATCTGCAGATCCCCACAACCAATGGTCACAGTTGTGGGGATGAGGCCCTTGTCCCCATCAACATGGGGGCAAGGTGCTTTGGAGTGGCCCCAAGGCACCCATCCTCCATTTGAGGGCATGAGGCCTGGTATGGTTGGGGTGGGGGCGTTTGCCCCCCTTTCCTGACCTGCCGGGATGCATGCCCAGATAAGGGTCTGGTATGGATTTTGGGGGGGACCCCAGGCCATTTTTTAAAATTTATTTGGCTTGGGATTCCCCTCCAAACCAATATCAGACCAAGCCATTTTTTCTATGTTTTAACTGGCACTTTTTTTGCTCAGCTGTCAGCGGGGGAAACCCCTTGACAGCTGATGACTCATCGGTGGAAACCCCTTGACAGCTGATGACTCATCGGTTGTTAAGGACGCTGTGGCCAACTTCCTGGCCCTGCTCCTTAACAACCATGATTGGGGCACAGAATGCCCTGTGCAGCGCTCATTGGCTTGGCCTCCTTCAGGATGGTATTGCATTTCCTTCTCCCTTGCTTCGGAAAATAGGACACTACTATCTTGTTGTTTATTTGAATTAGAGTTTTCTTACTCTTGATTAGAGAAACCAAGAAGTACAATGTTTGTCATGCTGCTCAAAGTTCCAGAATATTGAAGACTTTTATTCTAAAAAAAACATTTCTTTTAAAATAAACCACTTTGAAGCAAAATAATGGTCAGTGAGCATCAATGCAGCCTGATTAGAGCCCATCTGCAGCCTCAATGTAGCCTAATCTGTGCCCATCTGCAGCTTCAGTGCAGCCTGATCTGTGCCCAATATGCAGCCTGATCTGTGCCCATCTCCCCCATCAATGCAGCTCACCTTCTCATGTCTCACAGGAAATCACTGAGCCATTATCTCCTGTTTACTCGGCTCTCAGTGGGCAGTCACATACACAGTCCCGCCTCTGCCATCGGCATTGGACCAGCTCCTGTGGTAGACAGAACACTGGTCCAATGCCGGTGGCAGAGTCGGGACTGTGCGTGTGACGTTAGAGCTGACTGGAGAGCCGAGTGGAGAGGAGATGACAGCTCGGTGAATTCCAGCAGCACTTGTCCCCCTCCGAGGTATGCTGTCGGTGTATAACACGCACCCGCGATTTCCTCCCCTATTTTCAGGGGAAACAGGTGCGTGTTATACACGGATAAATACGGTAATTAATTTCTTGCTAGGGACTGTAGCTGCATAATATTAATGTGAGGATAAAAAAAAAAGGATTCTGGTGCTAGGTAGAGTTTTTTTTTATTCATGGAGTAGTCAGTCTTGTAGCCCTGTAAGGTTTGACCCATCAGTATGCTGCCATGTCATGCACAGGAAAGGACTATTATGCAGGCTGCAAAAATGAGAAATGTTCGGCCCTGTCTCCCGGAAGTGGGAAACAGTACCTGTCAAAAACAGGTACCCATTCCCCCTTCCCTCTAAAAGGTGTCAAATGTGGTCATGAAGGGGGGGACGGATAAGCGGAAGTTCCTCTTTTGAGTGTAATTCCACTTTAACAGGCGTTGACCAAAGAAACAAATTGTGATAAAGGGACAGCAAGAGCCATTTACTGTGTTTGGATGTATTGTACGCTATGTGGTAAGAAATATCAAATAACATTAAAATAAATGCACACATTATATTGCCTCTGTTTTTTAAGGTGCTATTATCACACTTTTTGGAGTTAATTTCCTAAAGACAAATAGACATTGCAAGGGAAGTTGTACTTTGCAAGGGAATTTTAACCTGCACTTAGCGAATAAGGTGAAGGTCTGCTGACTTCCATTATCTAATCACATGCAAGTAATTTTTTTTCACTTTCTTTGTGCTTGATTGTGCTATTCTTTGCAAAGTGAAATATCACCTCATTCACTAAGCTCTGGGGAAAACGCTCTTGCAAAGTGCAACTTCACTTTCAGAGTCGACCAGCCTTTTTGCCTTTAGTAAACCACCCCCATTGTCTTACCAGTTCAAGGAACAACAAGCAAAGACAAACATGTAATTTCAGTGACAATAGCAGACCTCCAGAGGACCTAACTTAAACATAAAATATGACCTCCTATTGACTGCAATGTAATTTAATTTCAAAATCCTAGTGTAGCACCCTCCAGTGTGTACTACTAGAAGGAAGATTAGCCACTAGCCGACCAGCGCACGGAGATGTATGTCGGCACAATGGCACGGCTGGGTAAATGGGCGTACAGGTACGTCCCCTTTAAATTGCGGCATAGTGGGCACTCTGCATACTCTGTGACCGTGCCCGCGGGTCCTGCGGACTTGATGTCTGCCGGGGGCCTGCGATCATGTCATGGAGCAGAAGAACGGGGAGATGTCTTTGTAAACAAGTCATTTCCCCGTTCTGCCTAGTGACATGACAGGGATCTACTGCTCCCTGTGATCGGAGCAGTGATCGCTGTCATGTCAGTGGTAGCCCATCCCCCCACAGTTAGAATCACTCCTTAGGACACACTTAACCTCTTGATCGCCCCCTAGTGTTTAACCCCCTCCCTGCCAGTGTCATTTACATAGTAATCAGTGCATTTTTATAGCACTGATCATTGTATAAATGACAATGGTCCCAAAATGATGTCAAAAGTGTCCGATGTGTCCTCCATAATGATGCAGTCATGATAAAAATCGCAGATCGCTGCCATTACTGATAAAAAAAATGAATAATAAAAATGCCACAAAACTATCCCCTATTTTGTAGACGCTATAACTTTTGCGCAAACCAATCAATATATGCTTATTGCGATTTTCTTTTCCAAAAATATGTAGAAGAAGAATACACATCGGCCTAAACTGAGAAAGAAATTAGTTTTTTTATATATTTTTTGGTGATATTTATTATAGCAAAAGTTAAAAATATTGCTTTTTTTTAATTGTTTCTCTTTTTTTGTTTATAGTGCAAAAAATAAAAACCGCAGAGGTGATCAAATACCACCAAAAGAAAGCTCAATTTGTAGAGAAAATAAGGACATCAATTTTGTTTGGGTGCAACGTCGCATGACTGCGCAATTGTCAGTTAAAGCAATGCAGTGCTGTATCGCAAAAAGTGCTCTGGTCAGGAAGGGGGTAAATCCTTTCGGGGCTGAAGTGGTTAGGTAAACTATAGTCTAGCCCAGGGATAAACCTGTTGCTGGATCTAGGTCAGGGTTATTAGAGGACAGGGCTGGTTGACTCATAGCAGCTCTCTGATGCCTCCACCCTGTTTCTAGAATGTTGGACAACATTCTGGAAGATAATGGGCAAAGCTAGGAGGGTTTGCCTTGAATATTTAGGGGTCCTTAGCCAATCCCCAGGTTGGGGGCCTAGTAGGGAACTAATGAGCCATGACAGCAGAGGAGTTAAGTGGCAGAAGGACAAGCAGTGTTGAAGAGAGTCTGTCGGTGGCCCTTGAGGGACCCCTGCCAGGAGGAGTTTTACCTTGGGCTGGAGCTTGAAGGGCTGGCCTGGAAGGATCCCATTACAGGAGTGGGAAGAGAAAGCAGCCAGGTGGGCTAGCATTTCTTCAAGCAGTAGAACTGGGACAAGTGTCTACGAAGAGGCAGAAGGTTGTGTAAGATGCTGTTCACTCCACATTGCAAGTTTACCAAGGGACTGTTCCTAGCCTGTAATGGGCTATTGCTGAACTAACTAGGGACTGTTAGTTCCCCCAGGAGTGAACCAGCAGGAGCTGTACAATGGAACCAAGTTTGTGCAGGTGGAAGGAAGAAGAGGAATCTGTAAATAGGGAGGAAGTTGTCCCCGGTTTTAATTGTTGGAGATTTTCAAGTTGGGTATCCCATAATCTTTTAAAGTTACCCCATCCAATGTATCATCCCCTAATAGGGATGAGCCGAACAACCCCCCAGTTCGGTTCGCGGCAGAACATGAGAACAGGCAAAAAATTTGTGCGAACACCATTAAAGTCTATGGGACTCGAACGTGAAAAATCTAAAGTGCCAATTTTAAAGGCTAATATGCCAGTTATTGTCATAAAAAGTGTTTGGGGACCCAGGTCCTGCCCCAGGGGACATGTATCAATGCAAAAAATAAATAAATTAAAACGGCCGTTTTTTGGGAGCAGTGAAATATTCCTTTAAATATCATGCCTGGGGGGTGACTATAGTATGCCTGTGAAGTGACACATTTTTCCCGTGTTTAGAACAGTCCCTGCACAAAATGACATTTCTTTTTTTTCAAAATTTTATTTTTATTCTTTTTTTTTTTAAAAGAACGTATATAAAATTGTTACATAGTGATATCAAACAAAGAAAAAAGAGGAACAAATAAACAATGTCCATACATACAGAGCACAGGGGTGATCTGTACAGCTTGTCAAAAAGGCAAAAAAAAAAAAACAACTGATAGGTAAGTAATAGAAATCAAAAACAGAGGGCCTTCATAAAAGTAAAAAGACAAAGTGTTTTTGTATAGGATAAATGATAAACAGGAGACTCAGGAAGGTACCAAATGGCATATATATTGACAAGGGGGGAGGAAGGGTACGTAATCAAGGATAATATAATGTTAATGTAATTTATGATGTGACACTTGGCATAGGGTTCCCATATTCCGATCGATCCCAAGGTTTCCAAACTTTATCAAACTGGGAGATAGCATCATGTACAGAGGCTGTTAGATATTCCATTCTCTGAATCTCAGCCACCAGGTGAGGAAATCTGGACCACGGTGGAGGTGTATTAGACAACCAGCACAATGGAATAAGCCTTTTGGCAGCTAACAAAATATAGGAAATTAGCTGATTGACTTTTTTGGTTATGCCTGAAAAAGGGAGACCCAGTAGATAATTTAAGGGATCGAGCAGAAGGGACATATCCACCACCTTTTGTATCAGGAGCCTCACGTCATGCCAAAAGGGTTGGATCATAGAACAGTGCCAGAAAATATGAAATAAAGAACCTGTATCAGTCCCGCAGCGCCAACAGTGTGACAAAACTGAGGAATCAGATTTGTGAATGACATCAGGGGTTTTGTACCAAAACAATGTTAATGGATGTTTCCCTTTGGGTTACACATTTGGAGGACTGAAAGTAGAGGACCAGATCCTATCCCATACCTGGACCGAAATAGGTCTACCTATAAAGTGGGACATCTCCTTGTGTAGTGATGTGTGGTCTCAGTAAGAGGGGTCGACTCATGGAGGATACGGTGGATGGAGGATATTAAATGTAGTTGGTGAGGACCCTGGGCGCATATATACTCAAAAGCGGTTGGTTTATCGAGAGTCAGGGTTGGGGATTTGGAGTGAAAGAAATGTCAAACCTGTAAATAAAAATGAAATAGTTGGGGAGTATATCAAATTTCTCATGTAGAACATCAAAAGTATGTAATCTCTTGGAGCTGGAAGAGGGGGCCATTAAGCCATGGGAAAACCCTGCCCAGGGACAGACTGTCTGGTATGATTGGGCTAAACAGTACATTCACAAGAGGAGAGCAAGGGGAAGCAAAAAGAAAGCCTTTAAGGCATTTACGCCAGATGTTAAAGTGAAGATCATTGGCGCAGTACATTGACGTTTAAAGAAGGGATCTAGGGATGGGAGGGCATTCCAAACGAAAGAACACGGGTGAACCGGATATAACACTCCCTTTTCAATGGCTGTCCATTGATTTGGTGCATGTAAGGAGGACCATAAAACAATAGCCCTCAAATGTGAGGCGTAATAATATTTAATAATGTCCGGGGTGCCGAATCCCCCCCCCGGGTCTTGGGGTAAGTATCACCGAACTCGCTATGCGGTGGGCACTGTCACCCCATACGAACTTTAGAAAGCTCCTCTGAAGTGCTTTTAGTTGAGAGGAAGGGATGGCAACTGGTAATGTTTTCAAAGTGATATTGTAACCTGTGTAAAATAGTCATTTTTAGGACGTTAATCCTACCCAACAGAGACAGGGGATACTTTATCCAGGTCAGCAGGGATTTGTTAATGTCTAGAACCAGAGGGGGATAATTAACATGATAAAGGGAAGAGTAAGACGGGGTAAGAAGGATACCTAAATATTTGAGGGAGGTAGTGCACCATTTGTAAGGGTATGAATCTTTAAGCTGAGATAACATGGAGGATGGGATGTGTATGGGGAGAGCTTCAGTTTTAGAAGTGTTAATCTTATAACCGGAAATGACACTAAAGGAGGACAATAATTTGTGCAGTGAAGGGAGAGATATTAATGGTTTGGTAATAGAGAGCAGGATGTCATCTGCGAAAAGCGACAGTGTATATTCCCCCTATCGCATCACCACACCACGGATATCTGGATGAATGCGGATGAACGGCCATTTTGTAAGTGTATCTCCAGCCAAAAAAATCTATTTTTAAGCTTTTTGAATAACATAGGGAAAGGTTATCATCACCCCTGTAACATTTGTTTTGCTTTCTGTGCCCCTGTTCAGAAGATTTCACCTCACTTTCTGTCCCAATGACAATTCGATTTAGAAAATTTGGGGTTATTGGGGAAACAAGGATTGGTGATAAAGCATTAGTGGAGACACCTTTTTCCCATATTAACTCTTACAGGAGAGAATTTCCATTTCTAGGGGTAGATTTTCTCTCACTTCCCGTTGTCTCCCTCCGTTTCTAAGGAGGAGTCGTTTGTAAGTTGGATGTTTGAAAATAGGGGACCGCCTGTATATACTATACGGCCTGCCCTGTACACTCTGCGGAAAATTTGGCCTTAGGTGTTGGTGGTACCAGAACACTGTAAGCCCTCACAGTTACTCTTGGTGGGTGCTTGAACGGGCCCTGCTGTGAAATATTATCAAGAATTGTATTTACATGCCCCTGTTGAACAGGGGCAGAAAAATTGGGCATTAGGCGGTGGTGGTGGTGGCACAACACTGTAAAGCCTCACAGATACTTTTGTTGAGCGCAGGAACAGGCCCTGCTGTGAAATATTAGATCAGAAATTGTAATTACGCATCCCTGTTAAACAGAGGCAGAAAAATTGGGCCTTAGGCAGTGGTGGTGGTGAAAATATTCCTAAAAGCTATCATCATGAAGATTGAGGAGGAATAGGATAGTCACTCAACATATGCAGTCTTTAAGGGATCCTACTTTCATACAAAAATAAATCGGTTACATCAGCATCAGGTGCTTGGTAGCTGATGACCCAAGACTGACTCATTTTTATGAATGTGAGCCAATCAACAGAGTCTGTGGACAGGCGGACCAGTGGTCCATCCTCAAGACCCAGTAACCCAGTGGATGTTCTGGTGGAAAGGTCTCCAAGTCTGATCTTGCCCCTAGATATTCCTGCACAATGTAATTCAGACGCTGGCGATGGTTGCTGGAACTGATCAGACCTGGCGCTGAGGACTGAAGAATTGTCTGAAGGCATCGGTCAGCCGGCCACCTTCTGCACCACTGTTTCTGTGACTGAACAAAGCCTCAGCAACACGTTGTCCAGCACCAGGAAATTGTAACCTCCCAGGCTCTGGAATCGCATTGCACAAACCTTTCTGCAAGGCCTCCCGAAGATGTTTCATACTCTGCTCCCTCTGTGAAGGCTGGATAAGTTCTGCAACCTTATCCTTGTAACCGGGGATCAAGAAGGGTTGCCAGCCAGTAATGATCCCTCTCCTTGATACCATGAATCCTAGGGTCCTTTTGCAGGATTTTCAGGATCAGGGAGACCATGCAGTGTAAGTTTGCAGAGGCATTTGATCCTGAACCTCTGGGTCACTAAGGATCAAAGGATACTCAACCACCTCCTCCCAGCCACATACAACTCCATGGGTTTCTGGGGACTGCAAACCATCCCTTGAAGACTGCTGCTGATGCTGAGTGTTATCCTCCACCTCTATGCTGACACAATCCTCCTCCTCCTCTTCTTCTTCCTGTGTGATCAGCGGGCCTACAGGAATACTAGTATCTGGATAAAGGGGGCCTTGAGAGGTAAGGAAGTCCTCCTCTTCCTCCCGCTGTTCTGCCCCAAGTGCCCTGTCCATTATTCCACGAAGCATGTGCTCCAACAGGAAGACAAGAGGGACAGTATCACTGATGCATGCACTGTCACTGCTCACCATTAGGGATGAGCCGAACACCCCCCGGTTCGGTTTGCACCAGAACCTACGAATGGACAGAAAATTTGCACGAACGTTAGAACCCCATTGAAGTCTATGGGACTCAAACGTTTGAAATCAAAAGTGCTAATTTTAAAGGCTAATTTGCATGGTATTCTCCTAAAAAGGGTTTGGGGACATATTTAAAGGAATAAAAGTCATTTAAAACTGCTTGCGGCTTTAATGTAATGTCGGGTCCTGACAATATGGATGAAAATCAGTGAGACAAATGGCATGGGTACCCCCTGTCCATTACCAGGCCCTTTGGGTCTTGTATGGATATTAAGGGGAATCCTGCACCCAAATCAAAAAAGGAAAGGTGTGGGGCCCCCAGGCCCTATATACTCTGAACAGCAGTATACAGGCGGTGCAAACAAGACAGGGACTGTATGTTTGTTGTTAAGTAGAATCTGTTTGTAATTTTGAACTGGTACATTTTTAAAGTGTAGCTCCAGCAAAAAAATCTATTTTTAAGCTTTTTGGAAAACATAGGGAAGGGTTATCACCCCTGTGACATTTGTTTTGCTGTCTGTGCTCCTCTTCAGAAGATTTCTCCTCACTTTCTATCTCAATGACAAATGTTTTTAGAAAATGTGGGGTTTTTAGTGAAACAAGGATTGGTGATAAAGCATCAGTGGAAAGGAGAAACGTTTTTTTTATTAACTCTTACAGGAGAGAATTTCCCTTCCTAGGGGTAGATTTCTTCTGTTGTCTCCTTCCATTTGCAAGTAGGAGTCGTTTGTAAGTTGGATGTTTGAAAGTAGGGGCCTGCCCTATATACTCTGCAGAAATTGTGGCCTTAGGTGTTGTTGTTGCCACAACACTGTAAGCCCTCACAGGGCCCTGCTGTGAAATATTAGATCAAGAATTGTATTTACATGCCCCTGTTGAGCAGGGGCAGAAAATTGGGCCTTAGGCACTGGTGCTGGTGGTGGTGCTGGTGACACAACACTGTAAGTCCTCACAGTTACTCTTGTGGGCGCTGGAACGGGCCCTGCTGTGAAATATTAGATCAAGAATTGTAATTACATGTCCCTGTTGAACAGGGGATGAAAAATTGGGCCTTAGGCACTGGTGCTGGTGCCACAACACTGCAACCCCTCACAGATACTCTAGTTGGAGCGCAGGAACGAGCCCTGCTGCAAAGAATTGCATCAAAAATTGTAAGTACACGCCCCTGTTAAACAGGGGCTGAAAAATTGGGCCTTAGCCACTGGTGGCGGCACCCAGAAACAAAAATATTCTTACAAGCTATCAGCATGATCATTGAGCAGGAAGAGGATAGTCACTCAGCATCAGCATAGGCAGTCTTGAAGGGATCTGATATTTCAAAAAAATGTATTCGGTTACATCAGCATCAGGTGTTTGGTATCTGGTGGTGATCCAAGACTGATTCATTTTTATGAAGGTCAGTCGATCGACAGAGTCGGTGGACATGCGTACCCTGTGATCGGTTACAAAGCCTCCAGCAGCACTAAATGTGCGTTCCGAAAGAACGCTGGACGCAGGACAGGCCAGTAGCTCAGTTGCATACTGTGCAAGCTCTGGCCAGTGATCCATCCTCAAGACCCAGTAACCCAGAGGATTTTCGGTGGGAAAGGTGTCCAAGTCATATCTTGCCCCTAGGTATTCCTGCACCATGTAAAACAGACGCTGGCGATGGTTGCTGGAACTGATCATACCTTGTGTCTGCGGGCTAAAAAATTGTCTGAACGCATCGGCCAGACAGCCACCACTCCTTCTTTGACTGACCAAAGCCTCGGCAACACGTTGTCCAGGAACAGGAGTTTGTAACCTCCCAGTCTCTGGGAACGCGTTGCACAGACCTTTCTGCATGGCCTCCCGAAGATGTTTCATCCACTGCTCCCTCTGCGATGGCAAGATAAGGTCTGCAACCTTACTCTTGTAACATGGATCAAGGAGGGTTGCCAGCCAGTAATGATCCCTCTCCTTGATAGCACGAATACGAGGATCCTTCTGCAGGCTTTGCAGGATCAGGGATGCCAAGCAGCATAGGTTTGCTGAGGCATTCGGTGCGGAGTCCTCTGGGTCACTAAGGATGACATGGTCAGCAGCAACCTCCTCCCAGCCACGTACAAGTCCATGGTTTTCTTGGGAATGTAAATGATCCCTTAAAGACTGCTGCTGATGCTGAGTGCCAGGCTCAGCCTCCATGCTGACACAATCCTCCTCCTCCTCTTCCTGTGTGATCAGCAGGCAGGCAGGAACACTGTACCTGGATAAAGGGGGCCTTGAGAGCTAAGGAAGTCCTCCTCTTCCTGCCTCTGTTCTGCCTCAAGTGCCCTATGCATTATTCCACGCAGCGTGTGGTTCAACAGGTGGACAAGGGGGACAGTGTCACTGATGAATGCACTGTCACTGATCACCATCCTCATGGCCTCCTCAAATGGTGACAGGACAGTGCATGCATCCCTGATCATGGCCCACTGGCATGGGGAAAAAAAACATGCTCCCCTGACCCTGTCCTGGTGCCATAGTAGCACAGGTACTCATTGATGGCCCTCTGCTGCGTGTGCAGCTGCTGCAGCATGGCCAAAGTTGAGTTCCACCTGGTGGGCATGTCACAGATTAGGCAGTTCTTGGGCAGGTTAAATTCCTTTTGGAGGTCTGCCAGCCGAACACTGGCATTATATGACCAGCGGAAATGCACACAGACTTTCCTGTTAAGCACGTGAGCCAAACAGGGCACATGGGTCAGTTGTCCCTGTCAGAGGGCGGAGAGGAGGTTGGTGCCATTGTCGCAAACCACCATTCCTACCTTAAGTTGGCGTGGTGTCAACCACCTCTGAACCTGTCCCTGCAGAGCTGACAGAATCTCTGCCCCAGTGTGGCTCCTGTCCCCCAAGCACACCAGCTCAAGCACTGCATGGCATCTTTTGGCCTGCGTATTTCTGTAGCCCCTTGAACGCCTATGGAGTACCACTGGTTCTGAGGATAAAGCACAGGAAGAGGCCATGGAGGAAGAAGAAGGGGAGGGGGTGGAGGAGAGAGGTGTGTCAGAATCACCAGTAGTGGCATTTTGGAGGTGTGGTGGCGGAACAAGCTCCAACACTACTGCACCCTTCCCAGCTGCCAGCAGAGTCACCCAATGCGCCATGAAACTTAGGTAACATCCCTTTCCATGCCTGCTGGACCATGAGTCAGTGGTAATATGCACCTTACCGCTGACCGCCCTGTTCAGCGAGGCCAAGACATTGCCTTCCACATGCCGGTAGAGAGCCAGAATCGCCTTCCGTGAGAAAAAGTGGCATTTGGGAACCTGCCACAGGGGAACCACACATTCCACAAACTCACGCAAGGGGCAGAGTCTACCAACTGAAAAGGTAGCAGTTGAAGTGTTAGCAATTTTGCCAAGCTAGCATTCAACTGCTGAGCATGTGGATGGCTGGGAGCGAACTTCTTTCTGCAGTGCAGCAGCTGGGGCAGGGAAATTTGCCTGGTACAATCTGATGTTGGTGTACTGATAGCAGATTGCCCGCAAGTACTTGGCTGTGACATACCTAATTCTACACCTTCATTCCTCTCAGTGCAGGTCTCAGAGAGGACTGAAGGTATAGTGGGGTTGGAGATCCCAGCTGATGAGGAGCAAGGAGAGGTCCTCTTTGTTCTTTGGCATGGCAGGTCAACATATGTCTGGTCAAACATGTGGTGCCCAAGCGGGAGATGTTTTGGCCATGCGAGGTACGCTTGAGACATATGTTGCAAATAGCAGCGGTGGGATCTGATGCACTCGTCTCAAAAAAAGCCCACACCAAAGAACTTTTGGAATAACGTGCAGAGACAGCAGCGCCCTGCACATGCAGAGCTCTATGGTGTGATGCAGTCAGTGTGCTGCCCTTAGGCTGGCCCCTGGAGGGCATCCTGCCTCGTTGGTGATGTGCCTCCTCCTCCTCTCTCCTATCAGGCACCCACGTGGAGTCAGTGACCTCATCATCCCTTCTCCCTCCTCATCACTGGAGCAAACCTGGCAGTATGCTGCAGCAGGGGGAACACGACTGCCAGATTGCTGTCCTTCTTGGACACCTCCTCTGTCTGGGCTCACGTTACTGCCTTCCTCTAGCTGAGTACCATCATCGGAGCCTTCAAAATGCTGGGCATCCTCCTGGGCATGTACCCAACACTATGGTGAAACAGTTTGGGGGACTCCTCAGGAGGACATGGTGGGGCTAGGGAAGGAGTCACTGATGCCATTGAGCCGAGACAAGAGGCCGCATTGGCAGCTGCTTTGCCAGAAAAGTACCCTGAGCCTGGGTGAGAGAGGATGAGGAGGATGAGGATGGCTTGGTCATCCACTCGACCAAGTCTTCAGCATGTTGCTGCTCAACACGGCCAGCTGCCGAAAAAAGGCCAAGCGTATCCCATGGCCACGTGCTGATGAGGATGCCCACGACCAGCACTGTTGCCTCTAGACACAGAGCCTGCTTGCCCTCTTTTATTGGTTTGTGACTGTCTGTCTCTCCTTGTTGGCCTTCCAGACATACTATTGGCCTGTAGTGAGATGTAGCTGCACAAAACTGGGATATATACTGATTATACTGCAGCTAGCAGAATCAACTGTCTGCCTGTAGTATTAGAAACCAAAATAAGTGTAGCGCTTTTGAAGAAAAATCAGATGTAAAGTCTATGGACTGACAGTTCAAAATGCATGTATCCAAAGGCAAGATATCCTTGAGAAAAAATTATTTTCTCAAAATCCCCTGGAACAGATCTCTTCAAGGGTGTAAACCATCTGGAGAGAAAGCCCACACACCACCACTGAAAGTGAAAAGGCTTACCGGACTCGGTGGACTCAACAAGGCATACGCTAGGTGGAGTCAGACAGGCTTGGGTGGTGCTGGACTGTAGGTGGCCCAGAAGGGCAACGTTGGTGAAGTGGCTTCCACGAAGCTGTGTTCCTTGGATGATAACGAACCCGAAAATATGAGGCAAAACAAACGTGGATCGTATCCCTCGGACCAGCGTTGGAACCAATGATGATAGCAGCAAGTGAAGGGAAAGAAGGAATTGCCAAATAGTGTAAATCCGTATAAATGGGAATTTATTAAAAATAATATACACTCACATGAAAAGATATCTAAAAACAGCGCTGTAAAGAAGTGTCGACAGTGGGGTCCTACCCGACGCGTTTCGTCTGCATAGACGTCGTCTGGGGGGTTCCCCCCACTGTAGCCACCAAAGTATATATAGGGAATATGTCAAAATTAATGAAAAACAGCTCCACGGTAGTGAAAAACGTCACTTCCGGTATCGGAGGAAAATGGCCGACCGGCGTGCGTTCCACGCCTCCGATTGATAAAGACCGGAAGTGTGGAAAATAGACTGCCCCTAGGATTAACATGAAAAAAACGACCAAATAGGTGATGATGATTGCACAAGAATCCAAGATGAGTGAACATAGGAAGTGATGTGCGGTAGTATTGGGCGTGTAAGTGGCGCAACGATGTGCGCGCGCATCAAATTAGGAAAATATGCACAGCGCATGTGCATGAGGCGCGTGCATCATAGGACAGTGAAGGGGCGGAACGGCAGCACTAGGGATGACACTCACAGCGCATGTACGTGGGGTGTGTGCGTCATAGGACGGTGAAGGGGCGGAACGACGGCAATCTAAGGCCAGCCCAGGCAATGTGTCAAGTGCGTGCATAGTGGTAACCTCCCAAGGAAGCGGGCCGATGTAAATGCCAAGAGAGACGGTTGGGTAGCTATAGTAACAGACCACAACAACGGCATAACATGCAAATAGGAAAAACGTAAGAAAAACGTAAACAACACAATGAAAAGTGACATGATGTGACGGACTGGTGACACAAAGGTGTAATGAAGTCCCCAAAAGAAAAATCTATAAATAAAGTGAGAACAAATGCATGGAAAAAGTGCAATGATGCAAATTTAACCAATGATATAAAGAAACTGGTGATGTTAACCCATAAAAGGAGGGGTAGATAATATTCAAACTCGTGGAGCTGGTTTACACGATATGGTAATCACAAATGTGGTAATCAATGAACATATGTACTGAATAACATGTGTCTGTATATGGAACATATCCGCAAACCCAAATTACATTATTATAAGCTAAATTAAATAAATGTCTATACCTATCGGACTAAAATAAATAAATGTCTATACAAGTGTGGCCAAAGTAAGGTGTATAGAATAAAAAAAGGGAAAAAAGGGGTAAAATACATACAAATAAATGGAATGTATATACAAAATATATAAAAATGTTATTATATTAAAGGTGTTATTATATAAAAGGAGAGAGAGTCGCCTCAGAAGATGGAAGGCAAAAATTGGGGCAACAAAAACAGGCTTTGTTGATGAAAGCATTAACATCTATTTCAACATTCATACCTAATGGAAAGAGTGTACAGAGCTCATGGATCCAATAGGAGGTCTCTAGACGGGACACACCCCTGGTCATGGCACCACCCCTCCAAGGGGGGACATATCTGTCGATAACCACAAATTGCATCCCGTCAATCACGCGGTTGTGATGTAACTTATAATGGCGGGGGACAGTGTGTTTGGTGTCCCCGCTTTTAATAAGCGCAATGTGTTCCGCCACTCTTATGGCAAAGGAACGGATGGTGCGGCCCACATATTGTTTCCCACATTGACATGTAATTAAGTACACGATATAGCTGGTGGTGCAGGTACAAAATTGTTTGATTGAATATGTTTTGTGGGTAACTGATGACATGAAGGATACAGTTTTCCTCCCTATGCCAGAATTGTGTAGGCAAACAATACATCTTTTACAAGAGTAAAATCCCTCCATCTCATAAAAGAGAGGTTGGCGTACGGGAGGGTT
Source organism: Aquarana catesbeiana (assembly GCF_042186555.1). Taxonomy (NCBI): domain Eukaryota; kingdom Metazoa; phylum Chordata; class Amphibia; order Anura; family Ranidae; genus Aquarana; species Aquarana catesbeiana. Next base: position 228,738,546 of record NC_133333.1, on the reverse strand, counting down.
GATGATGTTTGGGGCGATCTTGCTTTGTGCACTGAGGTTTCCTGCACTGAGGTACCGCACATTCCACAAATTCACGAAAGGGGGCATAGTCTACAATCTGAAAAGGTAGCAGTTGCAGTGCTAGCAATTTGGCCAAGCTAGCATTCAGACGCTGAGAATGTGGATGGCTGGGACCGAATTTCTTTCGACAGTTTAGCAACTGGGGTAGGGAAATTTGCCTGCTAAAATTCAATGTTGGTGTACCGCTAGCAGATTGGCCGCAAGTACTTGGGACACCTATTTCTATACCTTCATTCCTCTCAGTGCAGGTTTCTGAGAGGACTGGAGGTATAGTGGGGTTGGAGATCCCAGCTGATGACGAGCAAGGAGAGGTCCACCTTGTTCTTTGATGTGGGTCTTTTAAATGCTGTTGCTAACGGACTGCATGGGAGGTCATCATATGTCTGGTCAAGCATGTGGTGCCCAAGCGGCTGCTGTTTTGGCCATGCTTGATACGGACATATGATGACATATGTTGCAAACAGCAACGGTGCAATCTGCTACACATGTGTCAGAAAAAGCCCACACCAAAGAACTTTTCAAAATATGTGGGGAGTCAGCAGCACCCTGCACCTGCTTAGGTCTGCGGTGTGATGCAATAGGGTGGCTGCCCTTAAGGTGCCCCCTGGAGGGCATCCTTCCAAATTGGAGATGTGCCTCTTCCTCCTCTCTATCAGGCACCCAAGTAGTCAGTGACCTCATCATCCCCTCCCTCCTCGTCACTGGAGCAAACTTGACAGTATGCTGCAGCTCGGGGAACATGACTGCCAGTTTCTTGACCTTCTTGGGCACCCCCTCTCTCTAGGCTCACGTTACTCCCTTCCTCAACCTGGGTACCATCATCGGAGCCTTCAAATTGCTGCGCATATTCCTGCAGCATGTACCCGACACTGTGGTCGAATAGTTCAGGGGACTCCTCCATGCATGATGGTGGGGCTAGGGAAGGAGTGGCTGCTAACATGAAGCCGATGGAATAGGCCACTTTGGAAGCTGCAGTGGCAGGCAAACTGCTCTGAGCCTGGGTGACAGAGGATGAAGATGGCTTTGTTATCCATTCCACCAACTCTTCTGCATGTTGTGGCTCAATAACACGGCCAGCTGGAGAAAAAAGGGACTAGCGTGCCCCACGGCCACGTGCTGAGGATGCACCGTGTCCATGACCAGCACTATCGACTGTAGACACAGAGCCTGCTTGCCCTCTTTTTGTGGCCTGTGAGCGTCTGCCTCTCCTTGGTGGCCTTCCGGACATGCTGTAAATTTTGTTTAGCAAAACCACACTACACTGTATTGTTTACTGTGTACACCACCAGAAAAGTAGTAGCAAGTGCACTGGGGGTGCGTGGTACTGTGTACACCAACAGAAGTGTAATAACTATGGGTGTACTGTATGTATTGTGTATACCACCAGGAAAGTAGTAGCAACTACACTAGGGGTGCACGGTATTGAGTACACCAACCGAGGCTGTTTTTTGGCCTAGGTTGACAAGGTCCAGGGCAGCACTTTGTGGGGGGGGGGCGGCGTATGAGAGAAAGCCCCCATCTTCCTAATTCCAGGCTCCCGCGGCTGCCCCCCACACACATGCAGCCCACATCGGCTGGCATGCTGTAGTGGTGCTGCTGTGTATGGATGTGCTTTGCAGTGTAGTGGGGCATGTGATTCACGCCCCCATAAGCAGCCGGTGACTGGCGGACGTGGAGCCTTATGCTCTGTCTACCCTCCTCCACACTGCTTTCCTTCTCCTCTGCACCAGGGCAGGGTCTGGCTGTGATGTCAGGAGGAAGAGAGAGAGAGGAGCACGAGGAAATCCCCCAGGACAGCAGCAGGTAAAATTTATTGAATAAATTATATCAGTGTTATGGGCACAGTAGCAGCATTTGATGGGTACAGTGGTGACATTTGATGGCACAATAGCTACAATTGATGGGCACAGTGGCTGCCTTTGAGGGCACAGTGGAGGGCACAATGGCTGCATTTGAGGGCACAGTGGCAGGGTTTGATGGGGAACAGTGGCTACAATTGATGGGCACAGTGGCTGCTTTGATGGCACAGTGGCTACAATTGATGGGCACAGTGGCTGTAATTAATGGGCACAGTGGCTGCAATTGATGGGCACAGTGGCTGCAATTGATGGGCACACTGGCTATGTTTGATGGCACAGTGGCTGCATCTGATGGCACAGTGGCTGCATTTGATGGGCACAATGATGGTCACAATGGCTGCAATTGATGGGCACAATGGCTGCATTTGATGGGCACAGTGGCTGCAATTGGTGGGCACAGTGGCTGCAATTGGTGGGCACAGTGGCTGCAATTGATGGGCACAGTGGCTGAATTTGATGGCACAGTGGCTGCATTTGATGGGCACAATGGTGGTCACATTGGCTGCAATTGATGGGCACAGTGGCTGCAATTGATGGGCACAGTGGCTGTGTTTGATGGCGCAGTGGCTGCATTTGATGGCACAGTGGCTGCATTTGATGGGCACAATGATGGTCACAATGGCTGCAATTGATGGGCACAATGGCTGCATTTGATGGGCACAGTGGCTGCAATTGATGGGCACAGTGGTTGCAATTGATGGGCACAGTGGCTGCAATTGATGGCACAGTGGCTGCATTTGATGGGCACAATGGTGGTCACATTGGCTGCAATTGATGGGCACAATGGCTGCATTTGATGGGCACAGTGGCTGCATTTGATGGGCACAGTGGCTGAATTTGACGGGGCACAGTGAGGCTGTAATTGATGTTTTTTTTCTGAAGTTTTTAGTTTGTTTGCACCCCCCAAAAATTTTGAGCATCAGCTGCCACTGGCATGTGCAAAGTGCTCCATGCATGCTAAAATCAATGCAAACCCATTAAACTGTCCACATTTAGTGAAAGTGCATTAATAAGCAGATCATGATATTGCAATAAAGTGCTCCATCAATGCAAACTCATTAAAACTCAGCAGCTACAAATACTGTAGCTGCTGACTTTTAATATTAGGACACTTAACTGTCCAGGGATACCGTGATGTTGACAGCTCAGCCGATTTTCGGATTGGCTCTCGGGTTTTGCCACCATCATTCATGTTAAGGGAAAACGGTCGGTTCCCTTCTGCAAATGTGCGAAGCGCGTTGCACTTTCTGAATGGCCCAGTGAAGGAAGAAGGAGGGGGGCCGAACTTCAAAGGGGGCAGCGCAGTGTCCCGGGAGTGGGGAAAGGTACCTGTCAAAAACAGGTACCCGTTCTCCCCTCCCCCCTGAAAGGTGCCAAATGAGCCTAAAGAGGAAGGGTGTGGTTTACAGATGATAGCATGGGTCTTAAACAGGAAGGGGTGGGACATATTTAAATTAGGGGGGTACATGAGTTTAGTCAGGCCTAGGGCAGCACAAAACCTAAATACAATACACCACTGACACCAACAGAAGTTTAATAACTATGAGTTCACTGTATGTATTGTGTACTGTGTACACCACCAGAAAAGTAGTAGCAACTGCACTAGGGGTGCACGGTACTGTGTACACCAACAGAAGTGTAATAACAACTATGGGTGTACTGTATTGTGTACACCACCAGAAAAGTAGTAGTAACTGCACTGGGGTGAACAGTATTATGTACACTACCAGTCTAATAACAACTATGGGTGCACTGTAGGGATGAGCCCGATGTTTGAGTTGAACGTAAGTTTGACTCAAACATCGGGTGTTCGCCTGTTCACCGAATAGCGAACAATTTGGGATGTTTGTGGCAAATTCGAAAGCCACAGGGCACCCTTTAAAAGTCTATGGGAGAAATCAAAAGTGCTAAATTTTAAAGGCTTATTTGCTTGGTATTGTCATAAAAAGTGTTTGTGGACCTGGGTCCTGCCCCAGGGGACATGTATCAATGCAAAAAAAGTTTTAAAAAAGGATGTTTTTTCGGGAGCAGTGATTTTAATAATGCTTACAGTGAAACAATAAAAGTGAAATATTCCTTTAAATTTCGTACCTGGGGGGTGTCTATAGTATGCCCGTAAAGTGGCACATTTTTCCCGTGTTTAGAACAGTCCCTGCACAAAATGATATTTCTAAAGGAAAAAAATCATTTAAAAGTACTCGCGGCTATAATAAATTGTCTATGGGAGAAATCAAAAGTGCTAATTTTAAAGGCTTATATGCATGGTATTGTCATAAAAAGTTTTTGGGGACCTGGGTCCTGCCCCATGGGACATGGATCAATGCAAAAAAAAGTTTTAAAAACAACCTTTATTTTGGGAACAGAGATTTTAATAATGCTTAACGTGAAACAATAAAAGTGAAATACTCCTTTAAATTTTGTACCTGGGGGGTGTCTATAGTATGCCTGTGAAGTGGTGCATTTTTCCCATGTTTAGAACAGTCCCTGCACAAAATGACATTTCCAAAGGAAAAAAGTCAATCAAAAGTACTCGGGGCTATAATGAATTGTCGGGTCCGGCAATACAGATAAAGGAATAGATTCTGGACATCCGCACTCTTGGATTAGCCTTGTTTATTTGAGAAGATTCACATCAAAATCAAAGGTAACAGCAGACAAAAGAGAGCTGACGTTTCGCACTAACCTTAGTGCTTACTCATAGCTGACAATCACATGACAGGAAATGGAATAAATACCATTTCTAGATGTTGTACTCATGTGGCCAAGTAATTAGCTGATGACCCAGACTTTTATTGAGCACAGGTGTGGGTGAAGTCCATAGTTAGCCATCATGGGCAACACCCCTTGATAATATAACAATTTCTCATACTCAATTGTGATTGAGAAGTAATGAAATGGATATATAAATGATACATGAAAGAAAGAAAGAAAACAGTGTAGTGCCGTAAATGAATTGTTAAAATATGTATGAATGAAAAATGTATATATACAAAGAAGAAGAAAGGAAACGTGAATGAATGTGCTAATTAGGCAAAGCAAGAAGCACAAATGTGTGTGGAAATGAAAACTGTGATATAAAGTGAATGAAGGGAGCTGTTTATGTATAATACATGTAAAATACTACCAATAAACTTAAATATTTAAAAATGAAAATGTGAAGATGATGCTAATAAATGTGATGAGTGCGATAGTGAATGTGAAAGTAAAATAAATGTAAAAATGAATAATTGGGAAATGAAAAGTAAAATGAAAAAAAAGGGAGTATATATAGATTAGTTTGTATGTAAATATGAATGGGTTATAAATGCCCCTAAATACAGATCTGTACAAGCATTGGTGCTCCCATGATGAACTAACTATGTCCATATACTATAATGTAAAAAACATTGTAACACTATACATAAACAATGCATGGATAGATGGGATATACAAATGCAACAATAGCCAGTCGTGAAAAAAAAGAAAAAAAAAAGAAAAAAAGGGAAGAGAAAAAAAAAAAAAATGAGTAGAATCAAATGACAATAGATCTATCCATGTGCATAAAAAACAACCATTATATCGACACAGCTTGTATTAAATGTCAAAATTCGGTTACACAAATGATACAGACATGTAAGTGAGAGTAAATAAAAATACATAAAACATTTATCTATTAAAGATGTGCATATATGCCCAAATAGAAATCAGCACTAATGAACACCTAAAAACCCTGGAGGATAATATGTAAATAAAGAAACAACCCCCTTTTTTTTCTGTGAAAAAGTGTTTACAAAAACCTTCTTTTTATACATATATAGTTATTAATCGTAGGTACAAACAAAGTAAGTACCGTCACTAGAAATAGGGGGGAGGGGAATACCCAAGAAACGGGAGAAAGGTGTACAAATAATATTTAAAATAAATGTAATATATAATATATAAATCCAAGTTCAAAACTTACAGCAGAATCCTTAATTCTGATATAATTTTATTCTTGTATATGTTCCTTAATATCAGAATTAAAGGCACTTCTATCCCTCAAGGAAGAATCTATACCTCGAAATTGTATATAACTGTATCATGGCCAACAATCGATGGCCCGATGTAGAACGGGAGGATAAGAAAATGGTAACCGTTGTAATGCCCCGTACACACGGTCGGACATTGATCGGATATTCCGACAACAAAATCCATGGATTTTTTCTGACGGATGTTGGCTAATACTTGTTTTGCATACACACGGTCGCACAAAGTTGTCGGAATTTTCGATCTCCAAGAACGCAGTCACGTACGACGAGACTAGAAAAGGGCAGATCTGAACCAAGCACGGCACTCTTTGGGCTCCTTTTGCTAATCTCGTGTTAGTAAAAGATTGGTGAGAGACGATTCACGCTTTTTCAGACTCGTGGTTTTCAGATCGTTTTCTGCTGTTCAGTTTGTGCTTGTGGGTTTGTATCTGCTCTTCAGTGCGTGCAGCGAGTTACGCGTGACTTTATCATTGTGTTCTTGTTCGTTCATTACTGTTTTTCAGTTCGCTCTTCACAGGCCTTGCTGTTCTTCAGCGTGTTCTGTTACTTCGTTCTGAGCAGCCGACCATTTTCTAGCCATGTTTCGTATGCGTACTCCTCGTAGAGTTCATACTGTGCGGGGGCTTGGTGTTGGGGTCCTGACCTTGACACAAGTCCAGTCCATGAACAGGGTGGGGAGGAGTTCATGGACCAAGAATTGGTTGCTTCAGCATGACCAGTTCTGTCATATGCCTTTGCTCCGTGAGATCCGTGAGAATAATCCTGATGATTTCAGGAATTTTCTCCGGATGACGGACCCCGTATTTCACTGTTTGTTGGCTTTGCTGACCCCTTATATTAGCAGGCTGGATACCTGCATGAGGCAAGCCATCACTCCGGAGCAGAGGCTCGTCGCCACCCTGCGGTACTTGGTGACAGGGAGAAGTCTGCAGGACCTCAAGTTCTCGACAGGCATCTCCCCCCAGGCTCTGGGGATCATTATCCCAGAGACCTGTTCTGCCATCATTCAGGTCCTGCAGAAGGAGTATATGAAGGTAAATTCGGTCAAATTTTTTTTGAATGCGGTAGAATTTTTTCGAATTTGATAGTTTTTTTTCGAATGCGGTAGAATTTTTTCGAATTTGATAGTTTTTTTTTGAATGCAGTAGAATTTTTTCGAATTTGATAGTTTTTTCAAATGCGGTAGAATTTTTTCGAATTTGATAGTTTTTTTTTCGAATGCGGTAGGATTTTTTCGAATTTGATAGTTTTTTTCGAATGCGGTCGAATTTTTTCGAATACGAAACTAAACGAATCCCGAAAACGAATGTAACGAATGCAACTAATTTAACGAAACAAATTTAGTTAAATAACGAATCGAAACTAAACTAAACTAAACAATTTTTTTCATCCTGCACATGTCTGTTCCAGGTGTCCCCCTTTACATCAGTTTGCAGGGGGAATTCTGCAAAACCTGATGTAAAGGGGAACTCTGATGTGAAAGGCAATGCTGCAGACCCTAATGTAAGTGGGAACTCTGATCTAAAAGGGAATACAGTGGACTATGCTAAAAAGTGGTCCCTGGTGACCAGAGTAACCCCCCTTTACATCAGAGTTCCCCCTTAGATCATGATCTGCAGAACTCCCCTTTACATCAGAATTCCCTTGCACTGTAAGGGGGAATCCTGCAAACTCTGATGTAAAGAGGAACTCTGTGTTTTTGACTTTTGTTTAACGTAAAGACATTACCAATAGCACTAGCTACATGTTTATATTGTAAATACTGATGTTTGAACTGTTTAGCACTGAAAACTGGCATGTTAGATACTTTTACAGTGTCATTAAAAAAGTGGCTCGGTCAGTAAATTTCATGATTTTTGCCAGTAAAAAATTGGTACTGTTTGTAAATTTTGGCATCCTGCCAGTAAATTGCATTTCGGGGGGTTGGCAACAGTGAATCCTGGTAACCAACTACAAGAAACGTCTTACCTCTGTGCTTGCCAACAAGGTTTTCTCCACCAAGTACCAAGTCATATTTTATATGGGGATCAAATACTTATTTTACTCACTGAACTGCAACTCATTTGTTTTATGTGGTTTTTCTGGGTTTTTGGTAGATATTCTGTCTCTATCATTACAAAAATAAACCCATGATAAAAAAATTATAGACCCTTCATTTCTTTGTAAGTGGGCAAAATTACAAAATCTGCAGGGGATCAAATATTTATTTTCCCCACTGTATAATATTTGGGCGTTCTAAGTAATTTTCTAGCAAAAAATACAGATTTTTTTCTTGAAAACAACAAAATGTAAAAAAAAAAAACCTGGTCTTAAAGTGGTTAAACTTTTGCAAACTGAGATGGCAATCATACCTCAGTCAGCACTATTCCCATGACTGCTTTATAAATATATTTATGATTATATTACAATAAAATGTAACAAGCTTATTTCAAAAGAATATAAATAGAACTCAAACATTAAAGCTTAGTTGAAATCAGAAGTCATTGCAGGACGATGGATTCCACAACACATAAACTCTATCATGTACATGGAATGGATTCCAGAAGTTTTCTGGATTTATATTTCTCTAATAAGGAGGACATGGTCTTTGCAAAGGATTCTTTAAAATTTCCAATGACGATGCTTCACTATCAGCTCAGCACCGGTATGTACAGCATAGATTGATGCTTTTAACAAAAAAAGACTAATGTTGTTAATAAACATACACTAACATACATGGGAGTCCCTATAGCTCTGACCTCACATTTTTCTTACTAAAAAATCAAGCTGTTTCTATAAAAAAAATTATTCACCTCACTATGGGTTCTTCCACATTTTGTTGTGTTACAACCTGCAATTGAAATTGATTTGATATTTTATATCACTGATGTACATGAAATTGAATTGAATTTGTTAATAAATAACAAAGATCAACACTAAAAAATTGGGTTACCTCTGGAGCAGCCAATCGCCCTCTGATTTAGTATAATTGGTTGAATGAAGTCTACTTTTGGGTAATTAATGTTCCTGAAGTAAGCAAGTCCAGGATAAGGGTTTAGACCAGTTCCAATCAAGGTTGGGTTCTGGAAATAATTTTTAGAAACTTCTCCAGTGGGTGTTAAAAAGTATTTTATTGTGAAAAGCTGTCTTGGGTGCCACTTCCATGGGAGGCAAACAACAACTTCAAGATTAAGCCTCTGTCCATTTACTCCATCCAATGGCACAATGAAAGGATGGAGAACTCCAACTTGAGGTGGAGAGGTCAACAGTGGCAGCCTGATCCAAAGAAGATTATTGTAAAACAGAATCATAAACTGGTACCACATTATGATGAGACGATAACAAATGATAATTTATTTCTTATGACTGTTTTATTTGGTGAATCACTCTTATGCCCCGTACACACGGTCGGACTTTGTTCGGACATTCCGACAACAAAATCCTAGGATTTTTTCCTACGGATGTTGGCTCAAACTTGTCTTGCATACACACGGTCACACAAAGTTGTCGGAAAATCCGATCGTTCTGAACGCGGTGACATAAAACACGTACGTCGGGACCATAAACGGGGCAGTGGCCAATAGCTTTCATCTCTTTATTTATTCTGAGCATGCGTGGCACTTTGTCCGTCGGATTTGTGTACACACGATCGGAATTTCCGACAACGGATTTTGTTGTCGGAAAATTTTATCTCCTGTTCTCCAACTTTGTGTGTCGGAAAATCCGATGGAAAATGTCCGATGGAGCCCACACACGGTCGGAATTTCCGACAACACGCTCCGATCGGACATTTTCCATCGGAAAATCCGACCATGTGTACGGGGCATTAGTCATTATATTATCACATTTTATGTATTTGCTTGCAAAAGGTCAATTCACAAACATTATAATACTTGTTTTCTATCTTTAAGGCCCAGTTTACACTTGTACGACTTGTCATGTTACTTTGAACCCCAAAGCCACATGACAAGTTGCACCCCATGTTTTCCAATGAGTACTGTTCATATTTGTGCAACTTTGACTCAGGACTTTTTTCCTTCCACTTTTAGGATTAAACACATCTCTCCATGTTATTCTATGTGTCCACATAGGCTTTTAGGAGCTTTTAGTGGCATAGGCTTTTTTAAGCTGCAAACAACCCCACTGGCCAGCATGTTCTTGAGCAGCAGCGTTACAGCTGTAAAAATGCCTGACGTGGCTAAATGCATGTTAATGCTGTATACAGCGTTAGGCCACGTCAAGCGCTTTTAAGCTGTAGTAATTAGATTTGGGAGTGGAAAATAGAAGAGGGCAGAGAAACACCGCTAAACGCTAATGCAGCTAAACTCAGCTAAATACAGCTATGCAAAAATGCGTTTTTCCTGGTATCGGTACTGGCTTTGCGGGCTCGTTTTTTTTTTTAAAAACTGTGTGCATGAGGCCTTAAAGTCACAGTGATTTTAAAGTAGTTCCTGTAATACTTTGTTCAGACTTTCACGCAATATGAGGGCCATAGACTTCAATGTAAACCCTCAAAAGTCGCATGAAAGTCACACCTGAATCATATACATGTGAGTGCGATTTTGTAGAGCACACGCAGTCACATGGTCAAAGCCAAAATCGCAGCATAGTCACATTTGTCCAAAGTAGCATCAAAGTTGCATTAAGTCACACTGTAAAGTCGCAGTGGAAATCACACAATTTTTAAGTTGCATAAGTGTGAATGGAGCCTAAATCATCAGAACAGATGTAGAGCAAAGTGACTGTTTCTCTGCAAATGGCGCTCTGATCCCTTTATTCTCTCCTTACCCTCTCTCTCGCTCTCTCTCTCTCTCTCAGCTCCTTGCTCATCTGGTGCTTTCATACATGGAGGATAATGTGACATATAATGGTGGCTGGCCTAGCAGCAAATCCCAGAGCCATATTATATGTTGGTTGGGAACTATTTTTTAAAGCTATTTTCACCTAGCACTGTCATTAAATGCCAAATGTTATGAAAATTTGAAATCTCTTTTTTGGCAGTGAAATTAGTTTTGGGTAAGATAACATCTGAATCTCTAATATTCCACCAGGTCGAGTTGAGGGTACATTTTTGATTGACATCAGCATTGGTTCCTTCATTCACCATCTTTATTCTGCCTCTAAGTTTTTCAAAAAAATAGTCCTATTAAAATTCCAAGAGAAATGTATTATGGAAATGAACAGATGGCTACATGACCGTACCGGAGCATATGATTGGTCGCATACATCATCAGATGCAGCTGAGTTAGAAGGAACAAGGTGACTTGTCCCCTTTCTGATTTTTGCATTTTAGGTTGCAGAAGATTGTTTTTCAAAGGCAACTTCTATTTTTTTGAGTATATTTAATTTATTAAGTAACTTAATTACAATTTCTTGTATTTCAAAAGTTCAAATCTATGTTTTCATCCAGCAGATGGAGCTCTCAGCTCTTTATAATGTTTTTATTCCAGCTCTCCTTATCTACTGTGCTGAAAAAGCACATTCACATTGTTTAAAGTGGAAGTCCAGTCAAATCTAAACTTAACCCTGCTCTCACCCCCATTCTAAGCCATATACTAACTACTCTGTAAAGGAAGGATGTCTATGCTTACCTATTCTGAGGGCCCTCCAGTCCAAACCAACTACAGATGCCCCATAGTAAGCCTATAGGTGAAGAGTAATCATCGCTCAAGGTTGGTCTCCACCTGTACCACCTCCACTGCACACTACCAGGTGCTTGCCCTGTCCATTACAGGATTCACAGTAGAGGAAAAGGGTCTGGTTGGCCGCACATCTGATAAAATCACTTTTATTAAGGAGACATATTCCAAATAGACACTCCACAATGTACAATTGAGGGAAAATAGCACTAGCTGGTGTGCCATTTTCCCTCGATTGTACATTGTGGAGTGTCTATTCGGAATATGTCAAAGTTAAGGTGATTTTATCGGATGTGTGGTCAACCAGATCCTTTTCCTCTACTGTGAAGCCAATACCAAACAGGGCCAGTACCTGGTAGTATGCAGTGGAGATGGTACAGGTGGAGACCAACCTTGAGAGGTGATTACGCGTAACCTATAGGCTTACTATGTGGAATCCTTAGCAGGGCCGATCCTAGGGTCACAGGCGCCTGGGCGCAGAAATATTTCTGGTGACCCCACATGGGCGTGGGCATCTTACCAACTCCTCCCCTTTACAAATGTTTCTATGGCAACAACTCAAACACAGAGATGCTCCCCTAATAATTCTTTGTTACCTTGGGATCCTCCCATGATCTCTTAACAATAAAGAAAATACAGGAAGAGAGTACACTATTGAGACCTGGAGGGGAGTCTCTCTGATGCACACACAGAGGGTTGCCTGTTAGAAAGAGCCCCCAGACATAATACAGGATACAGTCAAAGACTGCAGACATGTTACAAGAGACGGTCAGAGACTGCAGACATGCTACAAGAGACGGTCAGAGACTGCAGACATAATACAGAAGATGGTCAGAGACTGCAGACATAATACAGGAGATGGTCAGGGACTATAGACATGATACAAGAGATGGTCAGAGACTGTAGACATGATACAAGAGATGGCCAGAGACTGCAATCATGGTTCAGGAGATGGTCAGAGACTGTAGACATGATACAAGAAATGGTCAGAGACTACAGTCATAGTACAGGAGATGGTCAGAGACTGCAGACATGATACAGGAGATGGTCAGAGACTGCAGACATGATACAAGAGATGGTCAGAGACTGCAGACATGATACAGGAGATGGTCATAGACTGCCGACATAATACAGGAGATGGTCAGAGACTGTAGACATGATAAAAGAGACGGTCAGAGACTGCAGACATGATACAAGAGATGGTCAGAGACTGCAGACATTATACAAGAGATGGCCAGAGACTGCAAACATTATACAAGAGATGGTTAGAGACTGCAGATATAATACAGGAGATGGTCAGAGACTGCAGTTCCTATGGACGTTAGTCACCTGACCCAGCGATACTGCAACGGTTCCTCTGATCAGGAGTCTGCTCACTCTGCATTGCCCGTGGCGACTCCGCTGGGTAGCACCCAGATCTGTATTCTGGCAATGACTCCATTCCTTGCTCCACCAGGGATGGTGCTAGACTGTGTGGCTTTCTCTCTGGTGGCGCAGGGCAGCGGTGTTCTCTCTCTGATGGTGTTCTCTCAGCACTGTCCTCTCCCTCTGGAGTCCTGGGAGTACTTCCCTGAAAGCAAAGCTTTCAGGGATCTCCCATTCATCTGAGCATGCTGTGTGGGCTGCAGTTTCCGTGTTACAGTGGGGCTGCCAATCCTCGGGACTACATGTCCCACAATCCTCTTCTCTGCTCATTTTTCTATTCTATTTCTTCCCTGGCTGATATGAAGGCGGGGGAAGAAACACAGTGGGAGGCTGTGCTAGCCAGCGCTGATCACTAGTACAGCAGTGCATGTGAGGAGGAGAGGGAGGGGGGAAAGAAGAGCCCGCAGCTGCAGTGGTGTCACTAGGGCTGTTGTTACCAGGTGCGGTATAACATGGTGTCACCCCCCCTACACCAACTATAGTCACCCCTCAGTACAGACGCACTCCACTAAGTATAGACCCCCCTTCGTCAGTGCAGACTAAGTATAAACCCTCCCTCAGTACAGAAACCCTTCATCAGTATAGACCCCCCAAGGACAAACCACCCCCCTTCATTAGTACAGACCCCCACCAGGACAACCCCCCCTCCATTAGTACAGACCCACCCAGGACAAACCCCCCCTCCATTAGTACACACCCCCCAGGACAAACCCCCCTTCCATTAGTACAGACCCCCCAGGACAAACCCCCCTCTATTAGTACAGACCCCCAGGACAAACCCCCCTTCATTAGTACAGACCCCCAGGACAAACCCCCCTCCATTAGTACAGACACCCCCAGGACAAACCCACTCCATTAGTACAGATCCCCCAGGACAACCCCCCTCCATTAGTACAGACCCCCCTGGACAAATTCCCCCTTCATTAGTACAGATCCCCCCAGGACAACCCCCCCATTAGTACAGACCCCCACCAGGACAAACCACCCTCCATTAGTACAAACCCCCCCAGGACAAACCCCTCCTCCATTAGTACAGATCCCCCAGGACAAACCCCCCCTCCATTAGTACAGACCCCCCAGGACAAATCCCCCTTTCATTAGTACAAACTCCCCCAGGACAACCCCCCTCCATTAGTACAGACCCCCTGGACAAACCCCCCTCCATTAGTACAGACTCCCCACCAGGACAAACCCCACTCCATTAGTACAGACCCCCAGGACAAACCCCCCTCCATTAGTACAGATCCCCTCAGGACAAACCCCCCCTCCATTAGTATAGCCCCCAGGACAAACTCCCCCCCTCCATTAGTACAGACCCCCCCAGGACAAACTCCCCCTCCATTAGTACAGACCCCCCCAGGACAAACCCCCCCTCCATTAGTACAGACCCCCCAGGACAAACCCCTCCTCCATTAGTACAGACCCCCCAGGACAACCCCCCTCCATTAGTACAGACCCCCAGGACAAACCCCCCTCCATTAGTACAGACCCCCCAGGACAACCCTCCCTCTATTAGTACAAACCCCCCAGGACAAATCCCCCTCTATTATTAAAGACCCCCTCTCCATTAGGGTACATAAAAACACCCGGGCGACAGCTAGAGAGGAGAGGACACTGTGCAGCCGCCCGGGTGGAGAGCAGATCGAGACAGGCTTGGGCAGGAGTGAGAGACAGAGGAGGAGAACATGTGTCAGGCTTGGACCGCCCCCCCAGCGACGTCACTGCACAGCTGGTCTCTCTTCACACAGAGACCAGCCGCTCCGATCTCCGGCGGCTGCTCTCCTTCTCTGACAGGAGGAGGGAGGGGGGACGGGCTTGAGCAGCGAAAAATACAGCGGCGGCGGTGACCTGCTGAGAGAGCGCCCCCTGGACACAGAGAGGAGGAGGAGGAGGAGGGAGGGGAGCACTCTTCCGCGCCCCCCACCTCTCTGGCGCCTGGGTGCACTGCACCCCATGCCCCCGCCTGGGATCAGCCCTGATCCTTAGTCGGTTGTCCCTCCAATACACTGAAGCCGTCTCTGGGAGCCATTCATGTGACCAACCAGACCATTTTCCTCGGCTGTGAAGCCTATGGGTAATGTCACCACCCAGGCACTGCAGCTGTTGTCGGCGATCTCTCTTCTCCAAGGAAGCCGGCTGCTGAGAAGATCATGTGACTGGACCAAAACACCTGGTACCTATTTCCTTTACAGGGTAGTTAATATAGGCCTTAGAATAAAGGTGGGAGCAGGTTGAAGTTTAGAAAGTATTTGATTAGACTTCTACTTCAATAGCTCAATCTATAACTTATAAATAGAACTTAGATCAGCAATGCCTTGGATTTGAGCAGTTCCATCTCTCTCTAGTTTTTCTGATTGTCTGCATTGGGGACACCCAAGCTGATGTCTAAGCATTTCAACAGTGTTGAAGTCAATAGGGGTACGTTTTTGATGGTCACTTTTGGCCCTTTGATAAGGGAGGTGTATTAAAAAATCCCAGCAGGCTTGTGTTTCATGAGCAGCTGGTATTGATCATTAACATGCAGAAGAGAAAAGTACAGAGATCTTGCACTTACTGTAACTGCTCATTAACCACTTGCTTACTGAGCACTTAAACCCCCTTCTTGCCCAGGCCAATTTTCAGCTTTCAGCGCTGTTGCACTTTAAATGACAATTGCGTGGTCATGCAACACTGTACCCATATGACATTTTTATCTTTTTTTCACACAAAAAGAGCTTTCTTTTGGTGGTATTTAATCACTACTGGGGTTTTAATTTTTTGCTAAACTAATAAAAAAAGACTGAAAAAAAAGAAAGAAAACAGTTTCATAGTTTGTTATAAAATTTTGCAAACAGGTAGTTTTTCTCCTTTATTGATGTGTGCTGATGAGGCTGCACTGATGGGCACTAATAGGCTGCACTGATGGGCACTGATAGGTAGCACTGATGAGGCGGCACTGGTGGGCACTGATCAGGAGGCACTGATGAGGCTGCACTGATGGGCATTGATAGGTGGCACTGAAGGGCACTGATAGGCGGCACTAATAATTGGCACTAATAGGTGGCGCTGATGATGCAAAACTGGTGGGCAATGATTGGCAGCACTGGTGGGCACTGTGGGCCTCTCTGTGTGAGTGACCGATGTCCTGTTTACAGAAGCCAGTGATCAGCTTTTTTTTTTCTCTTCACACTGTCAGCACGTGGTAAAAAAAGCTTATTACTTCTGTTTACATCACGTGATCAGCTGTCATTGGCTGACAGCTGATCACGTGGTAAGGGATCTGTGATCCGCCAAGTCTCATTGACTGGATGAATAAGGTGAATATTTATGCATATAAAAAGAGAAAAGTACACTGATGGGCACTGATCGGCTGCACCGATGGGCACTGATAGGTGGCACTAGTGGGCACTTATCTGGAGGCACTGATGAGGCTGCACTGATGGGCACTGATAGGTGGCACTGAAGGGCACTGATAGGCGGCACTAATAAGTGGCACTAATAGATGGCACTGATAGGCACTGGTAGGTGACACTGATAGGCAGCACTGACAGGTGGCACTAATGATGCAAAACCAGTGGTCACTGATTGGCAGCACTGGTGGACACTAGTGGGCACTGATGAGGCGGCAGTGCCTCTCTGTGTGAGTTACCAATGTCCTGTTTACAGAAGCTGGTGATCTGTGTTTTTTTTTCTCCTCACACTGTCAGCACAAGGAAAAAAAAGCTTATTACTTGCTTCTGTTTACATCACGTGATCAGCTGTCATTGGCTGACAGCTGATCACGTGGTAAGGGATCTGTAATCCACCAAGTCTCATTGACTGGATGAAAACGGTGAATATTTATGCATATCAAAACAGAAAAGTAATAATCATTTTCTATAACGAGATGTATTTTATATGTATATATTAAAACTGAATTCTAGGCAGATATATAAGACTCAGATTAACGGAGCTCTGTAATCATTTTAAATGTAAACAGTGTAAGTACCTGAATCCAACCTGTTATCCGCCTCTTGCAGTCTCTGTACTACAGGACTGGAGTGTGAGAGGAAAAAGCAGCACATGTTCATGTGGCGATAGAAGGAAGGAGCAGCGTGACAGAGAGACAAGACCATCACTGTGCTGCTTCTCATATCACTGTCCAGTCACAGAGTGGGGAGGGTCCAGGACAACCTGGAAGGAAGTGGGTTCAATGATCCCGGGCCATCAGACCGAGGACATCAAGTGGCAGAAAAATGGTAACATGGGGGATATCTCTGGACTGAAGGTGAATATTGTAGAAAAATCTGGTTATATTATTTTATCTTTTAACATGCTATTCATCTTGTTATTTGTATCTGGAGTTCTGCTTTTTTTTTTTTAAATCCTAAAATTGATAGATATAGTATAGAGTAGATATAAAATAAAATCCTGTTTATTTGTATTTGATCAGAAATTAGTTTGATGTGTTTTCCAGTGTAGCACCCTGATGTTTAGGCAGGGTTGCTCCTAAATTTACCTGCCAGATGTATTGGCCTTTGCCAATTGTTAGGAATCAATTGAGTTCACCCTGGAATTGCTGCACTTCTCTCTTCTGTCACTAGATGGCCGGGTATCTGGTGACATTAGATAAGACAAAGGCATTGCAAGGACGGATTAGGAATGGGTGAGGTGTCTCAGCCAATGGGCATGGATCTTCTTGGGTCCCTTGGCCTGCTGGGAGAGCCTATTTGTTTGGGTGGGGTCAGGTGATCGGGGTTTCTGTGCCAACTGGACAGTTTTCTGGGTGGACGTGTATTGTGCTAGCCAGGGCTGCTAGGCCAGAATTTGGGCCTATCCCTGGCTCATCTGGCCGCTAGGCTGTCTGAGGGCCTATCCAGAAGCAAGAGAGCAGCGTAGGGTTGGTATTGCAGTCCAACCAGAAGTGACGGTTCTACCGGCCGGAGAACCTGTCATGGTCTGAGGTAGAGGGGAAGTTGTCGCCACTAAAGGACCATCCACCTTGTTATCAGGGACCACAGTGAGTAGCTGAAGCAAGTGCTGGAGCTGTATTCTCACCAACCGGGGACAGTGAAGAATCAGGTAACTTCAGCAGGTGCCAAGCTAGGGACCCAGCCAGTGGGGTGACAATTGAGGAGTATCTAGAGTGCCAAGCCAGGGACCCAGCAGGGAAATGGGGGTGATGCTTGAGGAAGATACTAAAGTAAGAAGATTAGAAGAGCTCACGGGATTCAGTGGCAGTGAATCAGCAAGTCTAGTGAGAGAGACTGAGAGCTCAGTGGGCTGGGAATCTCCAAGAAGTGATTGTATAAAAGTAAAGGAGTTTGTTGCAATTTGTGTTAGGAACTGTTCTAAGACTGTTGCCATAGGAGACAGCATTCCTACACATGCAGATGTGGTGTCTTGCTGGATGCCTTTCTCTGCATGGCTGTCTACCTGTAGAAGTCTTGGAGTCTGCCAATTGAAACTGCAACTACCTAAGGGTGTCCTGGCTCCAAACTCTCTCTCCCACCGTTCTGTTCAAGAAAAAATAAATCTGTTTGCATTGAAGAAGTGTCTGGCACCCATAAATCTACCTTACATTACACCCATTATGCCTTGCACCCCACTCTATACAGAAGGATGTCAGCTGTCCCTTGCTCTGGAGGTTCTCATTAGACTAAAGGAGGCCTGGGACCTTGCTACACCAGATATGTTGGAGCAGCTAGTGCGTATTAGAATGGTGTATTAGGCTGCCCATAAATGAGCAGGCTGAATGAAAAAAAGTGATCAGATCCCCCTATCCACACATTTAAGGTGGATGAATGAATCCTCCCTGCTGTGTCATTATCTTCCTGAAGCACTGATCGAGTGTAGAAAATTCAAGAGGGTGGTTGTACAGAAATCAATCAGTAGATCGACTTCTGTACAACTACAGTGCCCATACATAGATCGAAATTCAGTCAGTCCCTGCTGAACCAGTCTAATTTTGATCCATGTATGGCCAGCTTTAGATAGTAGATACTGAAATATAAAATATTGAAAGACACATACAAATCAGAAAACTATATACTTACCTATGGTAATATTCCTTTATTAACACGTACAATATGTATGGCATCATTCTGATAGTATATAACAATATAAAAACAGGGTAAAAATTGCAGGCTATAAAGTTTAAAGGAGAAGTCCAGCCAAAGCTTGTTTTGCTGAGCTTCTCCTATGGATCACAGGAGTACAATTTGTCCGTTCCCTGCTGACTTCATAGATATCAGCCCAGGCACCGCGTCATCCCGACAGCGGGAGTCGGGATCCGCCAGGTGCCAGGTGTCCGCCAGGTGCCTGGACTGACACCCGTCTCAGCCTCTCAGCGACCTGCCCTCTACAGCTCAGTGCTCCAATGAGTGTGGAGGGAGAGGAGCAAAGAGCTGTGACTGAAAGTCTACAGCTCTCTGCTCACGGAGCTGTTTTCAGTGCAGAGGCACCGGAGGACAGATGCAGCATCAGATTGATGCTGCATTCACCGAGGTAAGTATAAATCTAAAAAAAAAAAACCCTTACTTCTCTTGTAATTATTAATATTTGAAGTAGAAGAGAAAACTACAGATCTTCCAAAGTCCTCTGTGGAAAGGGCAATAGCATTGACCCTGTCAGGTGTCAAGGAGGTAGCATAAGATGACCATATTGCTGCCTTAAAAATCTCCAATGGAGTGTAGCACTAACTCATGGTGGAGCTGCTGGTTTAAGCGGGTCTTTTACCTTAACCTTGCTTCCCTTGGTTTTACCGGCACCGGGTCTAGGGGTCCTGTTGAGTTTACTTCTGGACGACACACGCACCAACACTGGAGTACGTTTTCAATGCTTTATTGAACAAACAAACTTTAGGAAGTAGCAGGAAAGAGGCGGAAAAGGAAACTTTCAGGAGAAACTCAAATATCTTCTTATAGAATCTTAGTAACTAATGTCCCGGTAGAATTTAGATAATTAGGTGGAATGCGCTCCCCTCATGGGACACACTCCTTGCTTGTCTGGATAGGCCTCTCTCACTGGTCTAGCAGCCAGTAGGCAGCACGAATCAAAAGTCTCTGCCACAGACTTGTTTGGGGGGTAAATCCGCACTATCCTCTGCCACAGGATGTATCAGATTTTCTCTGCAGTGAAATCCAGTCACAGTGCCTTAACCTTTAAGCCGAACCGGCAACACTATGCTGTATGGTTACTTCTTTTGGATACGTCCTTCGTCCGAGTCACCAGACCCCTCTATAGATCAGCACGCTGCATGATCCCTCCAAGACGGGTCCTGCCCTGGGCTCTCCCTGGTCGTCCAGCTTCGTCACACAGGACTGACAGCTCAGGACCATTCCTCGGCCATGGTGGTAGGCCCCAGACAAGCCTCTGGGCCCACCCCTGCGCCGCTGTATCGTGGGCCTCCCGATCGGAGGACCACGAGGTAGCTCCTTAACGCATACCTGTCGGCCAGGAGGGCCAGCAGGTGGCTGTAAAAAAACCTTAGAACATGGCGTCTGTCCCATAAATACCCTCTTCCCAGAATGCAACTAGGAGGACCACCTTCACCGAGCTTGCCTCCGAGACAGAGGAGCGTCTATACACTTCGACATGTTGCCTTTCCAACACCAACCAGTGGTAACAGCGACACCCACCAGTCAGCACGGAAGCACACACAACGTCAGCCAAGCTGGAACAGAGGCGAACTTTTAACCTTCCTATCACACAATTTACTAGAATTACCTAACCTGCGGTAGATTGTAAATCTACCAGCGCTACAGGAGTGAAATCTTCTGCATGTTGCTATAGATCAGGGATCTCCAAACTACGGCCCTCCAGCTTTTGCAGAACTACACATCCCATAAAGCATTGAAAAACTCTGACATTCACAGACAGGACTAGGCATGATGGGAATTGTAGTTACTGAACAACTGAAGGGTCATAATTTAGAGACCCCTGCTATAGTCCAATGGTCTCCAAACTTTCTAAACAAAGGGTGTCAGAGAAGCTCCCGGAACAGACTCAGTACCAGGCACCCTGGCCCTGTCTGAACTTTTGATCTCATTGATACCTGGCTTGTCTATTGGATTTCTCTCTGCTATCTGCCTGCATCTGACCCCGGCCTGCCTTTGACCTTGAATCTGCCTGCTCCTTTGTACTACGCTGCCTGCCTGTTGACAACCCTGCCTGTGACATGGACTCTGAACCTGCCTGCTCCCTTGTACTGTGCTGACCGCCTGTTGCCAACTCTGCCTGTGACTGGACCTGGGCCCCCCGTCTTCTGGAGCAAAAGTCAGCATTCCTGGATGGCCTGGATGCCTTCTTTGCTGCTATGTTTCAGCTATATGAGGACCCTCAGTTAAAAGTCACCTCTGAATCCCCCTTGTACGCCCTACAACAAGGGCGTAGACCTGCAGAGGACTATGTGCTGGAATTCAGGCATTGGGGTTCTGATACGGGCTGGAATGATTCTGCCCTGCGTTATCAATTTTGCATGGGCTTATCTGATTTGCTTAAAGATGAGTTGGCACGGGTTGGAATACCCCAATCTTTGGATGACCTTATCAACCTGTCCGTTCAAATAGACTGGCGTCCAAGGGAGCGCCGCTCTGAGAGATCCACCAACCAATTCCGCCCTACCTCAGTCCTCCCCAAGGTCCCTAGTGCTACCAGCTCTGTCGGCCAATGTCCTCGTGCACCATCTACCCCGATCCTCGATACCCCCGAACCTATGCAGCTCGGTCTTCTCCGCCCGTTTCTCACTCCAGAACAGTGGCAGCGCCGATGTGTCAACAATCTGTGCATGTATTGTGGGGGATCGGGTCACTACGTGAGATCTTGCCCTAACAAGACACGTAGGTCCCTTTCAACCTCTCCTAAGTATGCACCTGCCTTGCCTAATCCTGCTAATCACCTTACTCTCTCCATTATTCTACAGCTTCCAGGACAGGATCTTCCAGTCTCAGTCATAATTGATTCCGGAGCATGCAGATGCTTCATTGACCTAACTTTTGCTGCTAACCACCGCATCCCTCTCCAATCGAAGACTCAGGGTCTCGCTGTACACCTTGCTGATTGCTCCACCCTTAGTTCTGGTCCTGTCACCCAAGAGACTATCCCTTTGCTGGCCATCATGGGCACTCACCATCAGGAACTTCTTCAATTGGATGCCATCTCTTCACCACTTTTTCCCATTATCCTGGGAATGCCTTGGTTACAGGCCCATAATCCTAACATTGACTGGGTCACTGGGGAAATTAAGTTCCTCTCCAGATATTGCCAACAGCACTGTTTGCACAGTACCTCCGTAAAACCCACTCAACTCCTCTGTCTGGACATTCACACTGAATCGCAGCAGGCAATTCCAGCTCCTTATCGGGACTTTCTTGATGTATTTAGCAAGAAGGGGGCAGAGACCCTTCCTCCCCACATACCTTATGATTGCATAGAACTTCTGCCTGGAACTGAAGTCCCTTTTGGAAGAATTTTTCCACTAACAGGGCAGGAGCTGCATACCCTTAAAGCGGGATGCCGGCCTGGAAAAAAAAAAAAAATTAAAACTCAGCAGCTACAAACACTGTAGCTGCTGACTTAAAATAAGTACTTACCTGTGCTGGGTGCCCACGATGTCGGCCGCCCGAGGCCGCCCTGTCCCTCGGCTCTCGGGTCCCGGCACCGCCATCCTAGGTAAGGGAAACAGGCAGTGGAGCCTTGTGGCTTCACTGCCGGTTTCCTACTGCGCACGCTCCGCTCTGTGAATGGCCCCGTGGTGTTCTGGGAACACACACAGTTCCCAGAAGACAACGGGGCCGCTCACCGAGGAGAAGAACACGCCGCGTAATAGGAAGAGGCAGATTAGGAAGACTGCCTAGCAACAAGGGTTTAGGTAAGTTTAATTTTTTTTTTTTTCAAATGTTTTTTTTATTTTTTTTTTAGGATTTTTGGTGATTTTTTTTTTTCAGGGTGGCCCTCCACTTTAAGGTCTATATTGATGAGAATCTAAAAAAAAGGTTTTATCCATCCATCCACCTCACCGGCTGGGGCCGGCATCTTCTTCGTCGAGAAGAAGGATCACTCCCTACAGCCTTGTATTGACTACCGGGAACTAAATAAAATAACCATCAAGAACCGTTACCCTCTACCTCTTGTGCCCAAACTTTTCCAAAGACTGGGTTCTGCAATAATCTTCACCAAACTAGATCTCCGTGGTGTCTACAACTTAATCCGCATTAGAGAAGGAAATGAATGGAAAACAGCCTTCCGTACCCAATTCGGGCACTTTGAGTATCTTGTTATGCCCTTTGGCCTGTGCAACGCACCAGCAACATTTCAACACTTTGTTAATGATATCTTCCATGACCTTCTGGACTTGTATGTTATAGTGTATTTAGATGACATTTTAATCTTTTCCTCTTCAGTCACCGAGCATTGCAGGCATGTCCGAAATGTATTAACCCGGCTCAGGCAGCATGGACTTTACGCCAAGTTGGAAAAATGCGAGTTTGAACTCCAGTGCATCCAGTTCCTTTGCCTAATCATTTCTGTCGACGGCATTAAGATGGATCCCCAAAAAGTGGCAGCTATCCTGGACTGGCCCACTCCCTCCGATAAGAAAGGAGTCCAACGCTTCATTGGCTTTGCCAATTTTTACCGGAAGGTCATAAGGGGCTTTTCTGCAATAATTGCCCCATCACTGAACTGACCAAGCAAGGGAACCGATTCTGTTGGTCCCCTAAGGTACAATCCGCCTTTGAAAAACTTAAGGAGCTATTTACCTCTGCTTCCATCCTGAAACATCCAGATCCTGCCTTACCATTTGTCCTTGAAGTGGATGCATCAGAGTTCGCAGTAGGGGCAGTACTTTCTCAGCGGCAAGGCGCCAAGGCCCTCCTCTATCCAGTAGCCTTTTTCTCACGTAAGCTCTCCACTGCGGAGAAAAATTATGATGTAGGAGATCGGGAGCTTCTGGTCATCAAGGCCACCCTGGAGGAGTGGCGCTACCTACTGGAGGGTGCTGCACATCCCATTCTAGGCTATACTGACCACAAAAACCTGGAGTACTTGAGAACGACCAAGAGATTGAAACCGCGGCAGGCAAGGTGGGCTCTGTTTTTCTCCAGATTTCAGTTCCACATCAAGTACAGACCAGGCTATAAAAATATCAAGCTGGACGCATTATCCCGCATGTTCCATGATTCCGGGGAATCCTTACCCCCAGACACCATCCTTCCTGCTGGAAATTTCTTGTTACTTCAAGGGGATCTTCTATCCCAAATAAGACAAGCCTCTATGGGTTGGTCCCCATCTGCTGAAGACAATGTAAGCATGCAAGATGGTTTGTTCTGGCACAAGGACAAAATCATGGTCCTAGAGAATCTGAGGGTGGCAGTACTGGAACTCTGCCACGACCATAAGTTTGCCAGACATTTTGGTGTTCTATAAATGACAGAGCTGGTACAACGCACATTTTGGTGGCCTCAGTTGGCAAACAACTGCAAGAGCTACATGGAATCATGCACCACCTGCGCTCGGAATAAGAATTGCCGAACGAAAGCCTGGGGCCTACTAAGACCCTTACCTGTTCAAGAAAGGCCCTGGAAAATAATTTCGATGGATTTCATTGTAGAGCTCCCTCAGGCAGAAGGTTTTTTCTACCATCTTTGTCATTGTGGATAGATTGTCTAAAATGGCTCACTTTCTACCCATGAAAGGCACACCTTCAGCATTGGAAACAGCAAAAGTTTTCATTAAGGAAATAGTGAGACTGCATGGAATCCCATCAAGTATAGTATCTGATCGAGGTGTTCAGTTCACTTCCAGGTTTTGGAAGGCTCTCTGTGGGTCTCTCGAAATTGAATTGGCATTCTCGTCTGCCTACCATCCCCAGACAAATAGGCAGACGGAGAGAACTAATCAGACTCTGGAATAGGGATGAGCTTTGAGTTCGAGTCGAACTCATGTTCGACTCAAACATCGGCTGTTCGCAAGTTCGCCGAACAGCGAACAATTTGGGGTGTTCGCGGCAAATTCGAATGCCGCGGAACACCCTTTAAAAGTCTATGGGATAAATCAAAAGTGCTAATTTTAAAGGCTTATATGCATGGTATTGTTATAAAAAGTGTTTGGGGACCTGGGTCCTGCCCCAGGGGACATGGATCAATGCAAATAAAGTTTTAAAAACGGCCATTTTTTTGGGAGCAGTGATTTTAATAATGCTTAAAGTGAAACAATAAAAATTTAATATCCCTTTAAATTTCATACCTGGGGGTGTCTATAGTATGCCTGTAAAGGGACGCATGTTTCCCGTGTTTAGAACAGTCTGACAGCAAAATGACATTTCAAAGGAAAAAAAGTCATTTAAAACTACTTGCGGCTATTAATGCATTGCTGTTCCGACAATACACATAGAAGTTCATTGATAAAAACGGCATGGGAATTCCCCACAGGGTAACCCCAAACCAAAATAAAAAAATTTAAAAAAATGACGTGGGGGGTCCCCCTAAATTCCATACCAGGCCCTTCAGGTCTGGTATGGATATTAAGGGGAACCCCGGCCAAAATTTAAAAAAAAAATGACGTGGGGGTCCCCCTAAATTCCATACCAGACCCTTCATGTCTGTTATGGATATTAAGGGGAACCCCGCACCAAAATAAAAAAAAAAAAACGGCGTGGGGTCCCCCCAAAAATCCATACCAGACCCTTATCCAAGCACGCAACCTGGCAGGCCGCAGGAAAAGAGGGGACGAGAGAGCGCCCCCCCTCCTGAACTGTACCAGGCCACATGCCCTCAACATTGGGAGGGTGTTTTGGGGTAGCCCCCCAAAACACCTTGTCCCCATGTTGATGAGGACAAGGGCTCATCCCCACAACTGGCCGGTGGTTGTGGGGGTCTGCGTGTGGGGGGCTTATCGGAATCTGGAAGCCCCCTTTAACAAGGGGACCCCCAGATCCCGGCCCTCCCCCCTGTGTGAAATGGTAAGGGGGTACAAAAGTACCCCTACCATTTCACTAAAAAACTGTCAAAAATGTTAAAAATGACAAGAGACAGTTTTTGACAATTAATTATTTAAATGCTTCTTCTTTATTCTATCTTCTTCTTCTGGTTCTTCTGGTTCTTCTGGTTCTTCCTCCGATGTTCTCGTCCAGCATCTCCTCCGCGGTGTCTTCTTCCCTTCTTCTTCTCGGGCCGATCCGCATCCATGGCATGGAGGGAGGCTCCCGCTCTTCTCTTCATCTTCTTCACTTCTTCATCTTCTTCTCTTCTTCATCTTTTTCATTCTTCATTAAGTGGAGGGGGTATGGACCAGAAGATAATTCCTGGAAACCGGAAAGCAACCTGCTTAAAAGAACTTTAAAGGGATTTTTTAGAGTGCCCACACCAATAGACTGGCCCAGATGGGCATCCGGAGGCTGCCCTTAAGGAGGGGGCACTGTCAGAGAAGCTCCCGGAGCAGACTCAGTACCAGGCACCCTGGGGTGCGCAGTTGCACGCGCCGTTGTGTGGGAACGTGTGGGGGTGCGCGCGCCCGTGTGCGTATTCAAACTGTAGGTGCACTTTGCTCGGTGCTGTCCGATCTGCAGCTCCCAGTACCCATGCTTCCTGTTAACCTGTCTGAACGTTTGATCTCCTTGATACCTGGCTTGTCTATTGAATTTCTCTCTGCTATCTGCCTGCATCTGACCCCGGCCTGCCTTTGACCTTGAATCTGCCTGCTCCTTTGTACTAAGCTGCCCGCCTGTTGTCAACCCTGCCTGTGACCTGGACTCTGAACCTGCCTGCTCCCTTGTACTGTGCTGACCGCCTGTTGCCAACTCTGCCTGTGACTGGACCTGCCTACCCTTCTCCTGCACTGCATCTGCTGCCTGTGCTCCAGCTTACCAAGGATCTCCAGTCCATTTGCACCAGGATCATGGGCCTTACTTCACCCGCCAGGCTCTCATACCATTCTGTGCTCCTGTGCCTTCTGTCTATACTACCAGGGGCCAGGAACCAGGTACGTAAGGGAGACCTTCCCCTGCTGTACTGGGCTCATCAGTCAGGTACATGGAAGTCTGACAAAGGGCCAGTTTATTGTCTTTCAGACTTTAGGAGGGCAGGACTGTGGACATTGGGAGTAGAGAAGGTCCCAACATCAGTGGGAAGAAACAATGCCCTTATCATTGGTGTCAGTGGGAGGAATCGTGTCCCATCATTGGTGTCATTGGGAGCAATTGTGCCACTTCATTGGGGTTAGTTGGAGAAATGATGCCCTATTTTTGGTATCAGTGGATGAAAGAGTGCTGAAGGGACCAGATAACAGCAGGCAAAGGGCTGCATCTGCCCCTCATGCCACAGTTTGGAGATCACTGCTCAGAGGCGTAGCTTGAAGCTTGTGGACCCCAATGCAAAATTTGACCTGGGCCCCCCGACTACCACCCACCACTTCCACCGTGTGTGCAGATACACCCACCGCACACCAAGATACTCAAAATGGCTTAAGAGTTTAGAGTGTCCAGAGTTCCTCCTTACATTATAGGACAGGAATCACTCCTGAAGTATCAGAAGGCAGGGATCACTGCTAGAGAATCAGAGGACAGGGACCCCTGGCAGATAATTTGGCAGAGCTCCTTTCCCATTCCAGCACTGTAAACAGCTCCTCTCCCCCCACAATACACCAGGCTGAAATCACATTCCTTTACACACAGACCTGTGAAATCCCCTGGTCACAATGGCAGTGTAGTTGCAGTAGGCAGATACACTCTATGCAGATCATGGCTGACTGGCTGTGTTGTAAAGGAATGTGATTTCAGCCCTGTGGAGGAGGAGCAGTATAGAGTGCTGTACTGGGAAAGAAGCTCAGCAGTGGGCATAGCATCCAGGGCAGAGGGGGTGATCAGGGGGCATTGGGGGGGCGCAACTTAGATCTGGAGGGGCAAAGCCATGTGACACAAAATCTGGAGCCTGCAGCCCCTCAGGGACCCCTCAGTAGGTGTTAAGGGATTTGTTTTAGCAATTTCTGAAGGTTTCTCTGTCAGTGTTGGGGGAAGGATACCTCTCGGAGGTGCGTGTCTTTTCCCCAGTTGTCAGGGAAGTGGGGTAAGCGGACATCCCTGGGTGGGGGGTACAGAGAATCCCAGCTAGTGACTAGAAAACACTGAGCGGTGTCTTACCTCACCAGTGACATCAGTCCCAGTGTGGCTACAGGACGGCACTCTCCTCCTCTTAACTCGCTGAGCTTGGTTACCATTCCATGTTGCCAGCACACAGCACTTCCCTATCCTGGGCTGTTCTCACATTATTCTCCTCTCTATTCAGGAAATGGCTCACAGCTTCTCCCCAGCCAATGAGAACAGAGGGGTGTGGACTGTGGAAGGCAAAGTGGAAGCCCAGTACTGGAGCGTGGCTGTGGGGCCCTAGGACAGATCGGAGCTGGACTTTGTGGAGGATATGATAATATGACACAGAGGCTGCAGGGGCCCCTGGAGCTAGGGGCATGGTTCCGATTGTGACCCCTGCAACCCCTTATGCTACACCCATGTCACTGCTATAGACAAAGATAAAGCTCTCATGAATATTCTGTAATACCAGTTGGAACTTACATGCCCTGGACAGAGTTTGCCTTTTTGATGATTTTTTTCTAGCCATGAGGCAAACGATTCTGGAAGTCACTGGCTGTCTTTTGCATGGTCTTCATGGTAGCACAAATACATTTTCTGTGGCACCATATTCTGCTCTTTTACAGGTAAATTTGGATGGTAAGAGCATGAAGTTGGTCTATGATAAGTTTTGGACAATTGGCAAGACTATTTCTTGATGTAACAATTTCCTTCCTGGGCCAATTCTGACACTTCTCACATACATGTAAAAATCTCCATTTGTTTTTGCTAGAATTATTTAGAACTCCCACACATTGTGGGAGTGGTCTGGTATGGAATTTAGGGGGTCCCCCACATCATTTTTTTTTTAAATTTTGGCCGGGGTTCCCCTTAATATCCATACCAGACCTGAAGGGCCTGGTATGGAATTTAGGGGGACCCCCCAGTCATTTTTTTTTTTAATGTTGGTTCGGGGTTCCCCTGTGGGGAATTCCCATGCCATTTTTATCAATGAACTTTTATGTGTATTGTCGGCCCGGCAATGCAATAGCCGCGAGTAGTTTTAAATGACTTTTTTCCTTTGAAATGTCATTTTGCTGTCAGACTGTTCTAAAAACGGGAAACATGCGCCCCTTTACAGGCATACTATAGACACCCCCCAGCTATGAAAATTTAAAGAGATATTACACTTTTATTGTTTGACTTTAAGCATTATTAGAATCACTGCTCCTGAAAAAAAGGCCGTTTTTAAAACTTTTTTTTGCATTGATCCATGTCCCCTGGGGCACCAAACACTTTTTATGACAATAACTTGCATATAAGCCTTTAAACTTAGCACTTTTGATTATTCATGTTCGTGTCCCATAGACTTTAACGGTGTTCGCGTGTTCGAACAAACTTTTTTCCTGTTTGCATGTTCTGGTGCGAACCGAACAGGGGGGTGTTCGGCTCATCCCTAGTCTAAACAATGTCAACAATGAGGCTAAGTTCTTGTCTCTGACTAGATCATATGGACTGTTGTGAACAGTTGGACAAATTACATTTTTTGAGACTTTTTGATGGTTTATCTGCAAGTATAATGGCTCCTTAGATATCTCAATCTGACACTTTGCTGAATGTGTGAGCCATGGCTGATATTATTAAGCTATACAGCTGGAGCACTTTTTCTTAACCCTTTATGCCTTGTACACACGAACAGAATGTCCGTCAGAAAAAGTCTGATGGGAGCTTTTCATCGTATTCAAAAATTCAGACGGACTTAGATAGGGAACATGTTCTAATTTTTCTGATGGAACTAATTACTATTGGGAAACCCGCTCGTCTGTATGCTGTTCCGACGTACCAAAAACGACGCATGCTCTGAAGCAAGTACGAGACGGAAGCGCTGGGTTTGGTAAAACTAGCGTTCGTAATGGAGATAGCACATTCCTCACGCTGCAAATTCTGTGATCTTTTAATACAGCGCATTCTTTTGTACTTTATAATGCTAGAATAATGAAGTTGATTTGCTGCTGATATTCACACAGAGTTCTCACAAACTTATTTCTTTATTATTTCTCATGATCTCATGAATAATCTTTTATTTTTGTAAAGCCAGATCTCCATAATAATGATTAGAATTATTTTTTATAGTCATCTTTTTGTATTATTTTTATTTCATCAAGATCTCCGTTTTTTGGATTATTGCAAAATTATTTTCTAGTGATCTCCATAATTTTTTTCTTTATTTTTTGTGTGTCAAGTTACCACAATAACATTATTATCTCGTATTTTTTAACCTCAAGGAGGCTGGTTGGTGTTCCTTGTTAATTTGACATTGTCTTTTTGAAATGTACCTGCCTACTCACAAACAAACTGTCCTGTTTTTAGAAAAAACACATAGGCAAGTATTTTCAGAAAATAAAACATCATTTATTCTGGGTAACAAAATAAAGAGGAAGGCAACGCTGGAGAAAATTTTGGAATTTGCAAAGCCTTTTGGCCCCCAGGGCACACATCAAGTCTGTGGGAAAAAAAATTGTTATCTTGAGTCCATATAATTTGGAGCCCAATTTGGTCCAGGACTCTCAGAGATCAGGACCAGCAGCAGATGACATATATGTCCCCAGACGGTGGTACTACACCAGCCTGCATCTTCTGTCAGACCAGACTGAACCCAGGCCATCACTTTCTTCTCTTCCCTGCAGCCTTCCTTGGAGGCTGTGGCTCTGGTGGTGGACTTGTGACAGGAGGAGGAGGAGGATGGGTGAGCTCATATATGTGGCTGTTCTGTCAGCTGGCCCCTCAACCCCTTCTGAAGGGCCTCACCAAAAATTCCCTCACAGAGTAAGCTTTGGCCCTCCTCCAATTTCATAAATCTTGTGGCTAGATAGCAGCCATAGGCCTCTTCAGCATCGGGGGGGCCTCTGAGGACATTGCTTGCTTCCCTAATGAGGCCCAGTGCTGCCTCCTCCATCATCATCCCCTTCCTGGGCCTTTTTGTTGTAAGGAGGAGGGGAGGCACCTGGGATTGGGTGAGGCTCCTATTGGGGCCAGTCACCTCCTGGCTGACACTGGGCCTGCCTACCTCCTGGCTGACACTGGGCCCGCCCACCTTCTGGCTGACACTGGGCCCGCCCACCTCCTGGCTGTCACTGGGCATGGCCACCTCCTGGCTGTCACTGGGCATGGCCTCCTCCTGCCTGCCACTTTCCAGACCCTCGTCCTGGCTGAGCTCATCCTGTGTATAAAAAAGGGACATGGTTTTAGTTTTTGCTTCATCAATCACACACAATTTTTAGCTCGTGACCTGCAAATTGAATGTTAATAAATAGAAAAGACTATCATTCTGACCCCAGCATTTTTCATTCTTGTCCCAAACATTTTTGGCCACTACTGTCTATTGATATGTAAATCTCTTTGTTTTAAATCATTAATTAGTTATCAATTATAACATCTAGTTAACATCATTAATATTAGGACAATAAATACGTCTAAAAATAATATACCTGGCTCCAGCTGGGCGCATCCACTTCTTCCAGGATGGAAGGCCCAGGTTGTTCCTCGTCAGCCTCTGCTGGAGTTGAGGGAAGGGTGGAGGGAAGGCTGCAGGGAAGGGAAGAAAGTGATTCCCTGGCTTCAGTCTGGTTGTCCAGAAACCGCAGTTTGTTGAAGTACCACAGCCTAGGTACATACACTTGCACTGCCCCTGCTCCTGATCTGAGTGATTTATGGATCTTATTATGCTCCTTCTTATACATGTTCCTCAAGATCCCAATATTCTTTTCCAAGAACTGGATGGTTGCATCGGGGACCTGAGTCTTGACAAATTCCAGAAGTTTCTCCAACGATGACCTCCTAGCTTGTTTATTATACTATAAGCTGTGTTTCACCTCCCACAAATTCCTCATCTCCCTGTACCTGTCTATGAAACTGGCCATGAATTCTGGGTCCTTAAAGTGATTCATCTTTGCTGTAAGACAATACACAAGACAAAAACACTAATGTCAGCCTAAACTCTCATAATCTTATCCCAATATAGGCCTCAATCTTGAAGCAGTATAGGCCACTGATGGGCCAAGTTCAAATTTTACCTTCGTTTAGGACGCTCGCAACTTCCGTACCTCCTTCCTCCGCACACAGAACGTACGTATGTATGACACATGTGTGTTAGCTTCATATACACTGTGCATGTGTGAAACTCTGCCCACGTCGCCCGCCCCTAATGTTCTTTCTATTCTATTCCCCGCCCCGTCTCTTTAGGCGAGCAGTAGGAACGACATGGTGGAGACACAGCAGGTGTGTGGTAATTGTAGTAACGAGGAGGAGGAAAGCCAGAAATGACCCGATCCCAGAGGAGAAGATTTAAGGCCTCAAATATGGCCTTTGTAGAGATGGTGGAGATGGTGGACATATTGAGAATGACCGACTATGATGGGAAGCATGGACCGTACACCAACCCTAATGAGAGAAAGGCCAAGATCATGACTAAAGTTATGCACAGGAATTTTGGGGTACAATGATCCAAGGAGCAATTGAGGAAACGCTGGTCAGACCTGAAACTGAGGGAGCAGGATCAGTATAGAAGAATCAAGAGAGTGCTTCTAAAAAGTAAGTAGTTGTCGTGTGTTCCTATTATTATTATGAATTTCATGCTGCGCCATGTGATTTTCTTAGCTGTTGTACAGTTTAAAATGGTGACTTTCATGTTCGTGGGCACAGTAATCGGTCGTCTGAAACATTGTTCGGCTCATTAAATAGGATGTTTTGGGCAGATACAGGTTAAATACATTTGGTCATGCCTATTTGTCTAAAAATAAGTTTTGTACATTGCTGTCTAGATGTGTTTGTAACTAGAATGAAATGCAAGCTCGATTCAGTGTAATGTAAGGAGAGGACACTCAGCAGCTGTTTACACATCTGGACTCAGGAGCACTAGTGTGGGACACAAGAACAAACTTTTTAAGGTGTCCCACACAGGTACTCCAGTGGATACTTGGGGTGTCTCCATGTGTGAAAATTGTCACAAAAAGGTAAATATTCCAGCTTTGGTAAGGTAAAAAATCATGTTTTCAGCTTGGAACTCTGCCCAAAACAGACAATTGTACCCCAATTCCCAGCAATTTTTTCATATTCCTATTTCTGGACTCAAATATCTGTGTGCTAAGTATACCTTTTGTTTCATATTAATAGGGGAGAAAAGACTTGGAGAACAACACTCAGAGGACACCAGGAACCCCCCACCTCAGAAACAAGGGGAACTCAGAACAAGACCACACCCCGAGGATCTGGAGGAAGAAGAGGTGGAGGAAGTCGGTGAAATTGTCACCACAACAGGTGAGTGTCCCAGCTTCAGGTAATATATGTATGCCTGCATATTTATAATTACATGTTTTTACTCAAATTTTTAGGTGATGTGCTGGTTGTTGAAGAGCAAGCTGAACATTTCACAAGTAATAGTGCACAAAGTCTAATACAGGACACCATGGTGTAGAATGGTGAACTTGATATCATAAGGAAGAAACTCAATGTTATGGAACAACAAATGAAGAACATGATTGAAGTGTTGGTGAGAATCCGAATTTCTTCAAAATGCCACCATTTTACCATTTGTTGGACTAAACCAAAACTTTTTTGACATTTTAAAAGCCAAATTTTGAAGATGCACACAGTGTGTCAACATGTGCTATCTGCCATCAGGGGATATCAATGTACACGTTTTGTGGGTGCAACTCTAGTAGGTGAGAGGAAGGGGTTGCACCCCAAAAACATGTCCATTGATCCCCCACGATGGGAGATAGCACATGTTAACATTAGGCATGGGATCAGGAAGGAAATACCCATTTTGACTCCCAAATTGTGTGTATCTTCAAAATTTGACTTTTACAGGGGTGACATCACCCCATCTGATGAAGGCAATATCAAGACATTTTTGACACTATATTGTCTGATATTGCCTTCAGTTTTTCTACGTTGAACTTTGTAAGTTCCAGAGTTGGGTATGTTATGTTTAGAAACATGCATGTTTAGAAAAAAAATTTTTTTTTAAATGAGGAAAAACAAAATTTACAGCAAAATTTTTTAACGCACATGTAAATGTGCACAGAGTAAAAAGTTTGCCAATCAACAATGTGTGGCTTCTTCTTTCAATGCTCAATACCAGTTTTTGAAGTAATTTTGTGTTTACAGTGACAATGGTGCTTATTTACTAAAGGAAAATCTACTTGGCATTATATGTGCACTAGGAGAACCTAGGAGACAGCCAAAAAGAAACACAAGCAATAAAGAAAATTCTAGATTTTATCAGTTTTTATTTATTAAAAACATATATACACATTGTCTGGCATTGCAATGCCCCCTACCCCTAAAATATTTTACATATTTCTCCCGAACTTCACGGGTGCTATGGGGTGCCAAGCTAGGACGGCCAGTTTCCAGGCCCGTCTGTGGATTTGCAGGAAGTGCCGCCTCAGGCCCAACTGAGGCTACATAATTGTGGGCATTTTTTCTTAAAAAATTGTGCAATATGCAGCAGGATAAGATGTTGTGGTTGATTTTGTAGTCTGCCATGTGTATTGCTGTCAGAAACAGGCGGAACCGGCTGGCCATTATCCCGCAGGCATTTGCAAAGACTCTTCTGGCTCTGTCCAGCCAGTAGTTAAAAACCCTCCTCTCCGGGGTGAGGGTCCTCTGGGGGAATGGCCTCATCAGGTGCTCGCTCAGACCGAATGCTTCATCAGCAAGAAAGACAAACGGGAGTCCTTCGACGTTGTCCGCATCAGGTGGCAATCCCAGGCCACCAGTCTGGAGACATTGGTAAAACTCCGTCTGGGCGAAGACTCCTCCATCCAACATCTGGCCATTCTTCCCCACGTCCACATAGAGGAACTCATATTGAGCCGACACCACCACCATTAACACTATACTATTAAACCCTTTATAGTTATAATAGTAAGTGGTGGCATGATGTGGACGTGCTTCCCATCTATAGCCCCTCCACAGTTGGGGAAGTCCCAATGGTTGGCAAAATGTGAGGCCACAGTCTGCCATTCCTGTTCCTGTGGCATTGAAGGAAACAACAATAAAACATTTGTACACATTTCAGGGCATATTTGGGGTAAAGCACTACAATGGAGCTGACAAAATACATTGTTAAGTAACTAGGCTAGGTGTTTATGGGCCCAGGATAGCATGCTGGGGAGGTTAGTGAAGGAGAAAACTTACCTTAATATAGTCCTTCTGCAGGACCTGAATAATAGCAGAACAGGTCTCTGGGATAATGATCCCCAGAGCCTGGGGGGAGATGCCTGTTGAGAACTTGAGGTCCTGCAGGCTTCTCCCAGTCGCCAAGTACTGCAACGTGGCGACCAGCCTCTGCTCCGGAGTGATGACTTGCCTCATGCAGGTATCCTGCCTGCTAATATAAGGGGTCAGCAAAGCCAACAGACGGTGAAAAACGTGGTTCGCCATCCTGAGAAAGTTCCTGAAATCATCAGGATTATTCTCCTGGATCTCACGAAGCAAAGGCATATGAGAGAATTGGTCACGCTGGAGTAACTAATTCTTGGTCCATGAACTCCTCCCCACCCTGTTCATGGACAGAGATTGGGTCAAAGAATGAACCCCAACAGCAAGCCCTCACACAGCACAAACTCTGCAACGAGTACGTACACGCAATATGGGTTCAAAGCAGTCGGCTGGTCAGAATGAACTAACAGAATGCACTGAAGAACAGCAAGGCCTGTGAAGAGCGAGCTGTAAATCAGAAACGAGCAGACAAAAACACACTGAAAAAACAGTTGCGAGCTGTCTACACGCTCTGAAAAGCAGATACAAACCCACAAGCACAAACTGAAGAACAGTAAAAAAGCACGAAAGCTGAAAAGCGCTAATCGTCTCTCACCAAACTTCTACTAACACAAGAAAAACAAGAGATTAGCAGAAGGGGCACAAAGGGTGACGCGCTGGCTATTGCACTTCCTTTTTCTAGTCCAATCATACGTGTTGTACGTCACCGCGTTCTTGATGGTCAGACTTTGGTGTGACCGTGTGTAGGCAAGACTGCTTGAGCGGAATTCCGCCAGAATTCTGTCGGAGAAACCTTCAGAGTTTATTCCAACGGCAAAACCGCTCGTGTGTACTTGCCATAAGATGCAATTTCCTGCACAATTGACCTTTGTTTTGGGGTCTAAACCTATCAGATTATTTTAACTTTCATTTGTATATTCACTTTTTAGTGATCAGGTATAAAGTGAGACCTGTAGGAGAAAATGGACGGAGGGGCTGCATGACTAAGGGAGGAACAAAGGCAAGGAATGGTCAGCTAGGTCAGTGTGTTTGGTGGGGGTGTAGCCCTTTCCTAATTGGAGGCAGAGGTCGAAGGGGCAGGGTTCATATCAGAGGTCTTTGTGGTGAGGTAGTTCTCTCACATTCCAAGGAGTCGGGAGAAGTGGCAGCTTCGGTAACCCCCCGCTGGAAGAGAGAGACAGAATGAGTGAAGTGGAAGCCTTGTTGGGCCAGGTCAGGCCTGCTGCAGAGGATCGGGGCCCTCAGTGGCTGCAGCAGCAGCTATCAGACATGCTGGGGGGGTCGTGAATGGCTCCCTCACCTGCTACTTCCCCATCTGCTTAGAAAAGGGCTAGGAGGGTTCCCCCTCCTGAGCACCTGAGTCCTTCACCTGTCCCCCAGGTCCAGCATCCACATAGGAGCCCCTGTCTCAGGGACCCTCCAGGGCCTGCTGCTGGGCTTCCTGCTCCAAGTCCCAGCGGTGACCCCAGGAGGAATCCTCATCACCGTCGGGAGCCGAGGGCAGAGGGGGCATTCTGCTCTTACCCCCCTTTTTCCCCCTCTCTTCAGATACCAGAGTTTGCAGCTGCCCCCTGCTGAGGTGCCAAGCGGAGGGGCTGCTCAGCGTGGGAGACAATCGGGAACATGCAGTGGGGGATGTCACAGCCCCTCAGCTGCTCCCGGTGGGAGATCATCTGCCCTGGATGTATCCACTTTACTCCCCTGCCTGCCGTTGACTCTCTCTGTGGCTTCAGTGCAGAGAGGAGCTTGACCAGCAATTAGATCAGCTATTGACAGCAGGAGAGTTTGGGTGCCCTCTGCTACAGCCTGGTAATGCCAGTGGAAGGAGGCCGGAGACACGATCTGGGGGATCCGCCCCCTTAAAGAGACAGCATGTCCCTGCTGCAGCTGAGGGTTCTAAGGTACCCCGCAGCTCATCATCCTTGCAAGATACAGCTGGGGCAGATGATGATGCTTCCCGGAGCCCTGAGCTAGAGTCAACAGAATGCAGAGTTACACACTTTGGAATCTATTGGAACACGCTTTGGGATTCCTCTGGCGCCTGAAACCATGGAGCGTTCTGCCACGGTCATCCAATTCTGGGCTATTGTTATTGACACGCGAATGATGGAATGTCGCTTGCCGATTGACAATTTGGAAGATCTTCATCGGATGGTTGACGAAGTCTAGACAGCAAAGAGGGTTAGGCTTGAACAATTGCAGTCCTGGGTATGCTTAACTATGCCTGCCGCATTATGCCTATTGCTCTAAGTTTCGGGATCGTCAAATTTGTTTTCATTGCGACAACATGGGGGTGGTGGAAGTTGTGTCCAACCTGTCTGCCTCGCTGCCGATGGTGCGCTTACTATGTTACCTTGTCTTGTGGTGTTTAAGTTTGAATTGTTTTGTGCAAGCTGTTCATGTCCCAGGTGTTCTGAACTCCATTGTCTCGTTTCCAGTGGGAGAGGTTCCGAAGGCTGGCAGTGGCAGTGGAACAGTGAGGGGTTCTTTGTCCTGAGCAGCTGTGGAGACTGGCATTGGAGTAGCAGGGGAAGCTGTTACGTAGATTTGTGAGGGAAGGTACGTGGGCTGGATATTCGTCGGCTTGGGGTGAGTGGACCTCTTTGGTAAGTTCGGTCGGTGGTTGTTTTTTCCACTCCGGATCAATTGTGTTTGCTTTTGGATTTTTTTTGTTGGGATGGAATTTGTCAGGGGCACATCAGTTCCGCAACTGAACAGAAGCTTGGCCGCTTTAGCTTTCCTCTTCCGGATGCATGGCTTGAGTGATGTTACCAAAGACTTTATGGTGAGACAGGCCATGAAGGGTTGCACGGGAGAGTGAAGCTAGATACCAGGTACCCGGTCTTGTTTGATTTGCATCAGAAGTTACTGGAGTAGTTGCCCGGGGTCTGCACCTCTGCTTATGAGGTGCAGCTGTTCACTGTGGCTTTTGCATGGGCCTTTTTTAGGGCATTTCAGATTGGGTAACTGGTTAGTAAGAACAGGAGTTGTGTGGGTGGGCTGCGAGCCTCGGATATGACAGTGGCTGACAACTGCATCTGGATTTATATTGGGAAATCTAAAACTGATTAGTTGGGAAAGGGGGTTACTGTGTCCTTGTTTCGGGTGCTGCCAACCTCGGTTTGCCCAGTCTCTTCTGTTCTGCAGTTTGCTGAGGCGAGGGGGTCGGCACTTGGTAAAAGAGTCGGTGCCTTCTTTGCAGCACGAGGATGGATTGTCATTGTCGCGATTTCAGTTTTTGGCTGTTTTTCGCTGTTGTTTGGGTGGGTCGGGCAGCAGGGTTTTTCCCAGTTCAATACTCATTCCTTTCATGTGGGGGCAGCTACGGAGGTGGCCAGATGGGGTTTGGAGACTCAGGTTGTGAGACGCATAGGGAGGTGGGAGTCTGATTGTTTTAAGATTTATGTTTGCCCTCATTTGCATTGAAGTTGTCAGCTGTTCTTTACATTGTGGGTTTTTGGTGTGGCACTCTGTTTTCCTTTGTTTTTCTTTCAGATCTTCCTCCTGGGCTTGTCTGGATCTTGGGGGATTCCTGTGTTTGGAGGGCTGTGAGGGATGATGCTCATCCTGAAGGGAGGCAACTTGGCAGTCTACAGAGTGAGGCTATTCTGAAATGGCTGGGGAGTCGGGGCATGATATGGGGCCAGGTTCTTACTGCATTTCATTACTATTCTAAAGTCGACAGGCCTCCAGATGTTTTAGTGCTGCGGGTTGGTGGTACTGAGTTGGGGGTCCGGGCCACCAGGGACCTGGTGAGGGATGTCAAATTTGATGTTTGCGCATGATGCGCAATTTTCACGGATGCATCATTGTATGGTCAGATATCGTGGCTAAAAAGGTTTGGTGTTTTGCTCACTTGGTCGTCTGAACAAGGCAAGAATTAAGTTAAACAGGGAGGTAGGCGGGTTTGTGGCTAAGCTTGTGGGCATGGTGGTTCACCACCGGGAGCTGGAGGATCAGTCTCTCTGCTATTGGAGGGATGATGGTGTTCACCTGAATGCAGTAGGAACAGTTATTTGGTCTTTGAGGCTACAGGAGGGGGGTCTGGGGGAGCTGCAGGTGTGGAGGGATTTGTTTGAATGAGGTGTCACTCAAGCTCATGTGGCGGATCAAGGGGTCTTTGGGGGGTTAGTAATTACATGGTTACATAACTGTGGGGCCCATCTAAGGTATGGCACTTCCACTTGGTTAGCGGTGGTTCTTCCAGGAGCAAGGTCTCCTGGGAGAGGGGAATATGGAATTTTGTGTGATGTCAGAACGTCTTCGAGACGGTTGGGGCACGGCTGAGGACATTGACAATTCAATTTAAAATTGTGCCTTAAGTACACCCAAAGACTTCTTGTTGTTGGGCATTACATTGTTGAATTTGCACTTATTGGTATGTTTTAATATTATGTTATTTTATTCTTTGGATAATAAAATTGGCTGCTGTGGCATATAAAACCCATGTC
This sequence comes from Aquarana catesbeiana, assembly GCF_042186555.1. Classification (NCBI taxonomy): domain Eukaryota; kingdom Metazoa; phylum Chordata; class Amphibia; order Anura; family Ranidae; genus Aquarana; species Aquarana catesbeiana. Next base: position 228,698,820 of record NC_133333.1, on the reverse strand, counting down.
ACTCAGTCTGTGTCTTTATTCTAAATTTGTAAGGACCTAGGTTGACAAATCCTTTAGTCATGTCTTACACGTTGTTTTGGTAGAGGTTTCAGTACTTTGGCATGCCCCTACAGGGATTATCATATTATATTTTGTATACCAAACATTGCTTCCACTTAGACTTTTCTCAGTGGACACTCTGATTTGTATGCATGGTTTATTATGCTTTTTTGCAGTGCCGTCACAAAGTAATCTAGAGCCATGTTGAGCTGTATGAGCATTATGTGTCAGCAAAAATCCCCCCTCCCAAAAAAAAATCTGCATGCTTACCCCCAAGTACAAATCCGCCCCCCCCTGCTGAAATCCCCCCTCCGGGCACAAATCTTTGCCTCCCCATCCCCTAAATCCCCTCAACACAAATATCCCTCCCGAAAAAAAAGTCATGCCTCCTACCACAAATCCTCTACCCCTCAAAATTCCTTTCCAGGTACACATACCCTCCCCCTCAACCTCCTCGCAGTGTCCCCCTGCACAGTGCCCAGTGCAGCCACCCGTCCTGCCCACCCCTTGTCCCACGCCTGCTTTTTTACACATGAACTTCACCACCAGTGTAGCACATTGAGAGGGTGGTCTTGTATTTACACTAGTAATATTTGCACATTTGAGCCATTTTGAAGTTTTTTTGGATTATAGTCTATTCCACTATCAAGGAGAGTATTATCATCCTTTCATATGCATTTAATCAGATCAGGATTGAAAACATTTCTACCATGAGGGCTTGTTCACGCTATACGTGCATGAAAACTGATGGGAAATGAAGTGAAAAACGCGCAGATTTCACTTGCATAGACATCAGTTTCACATCAGTTTTCATGCGTGTTGACATCAGTTTTCATGCATGTCAGTTATATGCTCTGTTCACACCCATGCATACACATTGCAGATTCCTGCGCAGAAAAAATCTGCATTTTGAGGTGTGAACAGGGCACGAGGCCTTAGCCCCTGGATCACACCATGGTGCAGAGACTCCAGTTTTTCTGCATGCGTTCTGCAAGGGCACAAAAAAATAATGGTTCTCTATGTGCCCTGTTCACCCCACCACAATGGCATCATGTGTGGATTTTTTCTGTGTCGAAATCTTAAATGTGTATGCAGTTTCCCACACTGAAAAAACTGACATGACATCAGCATCGGTGTGAACAGGGCACAGAACTGACACGCATGAAAATTGATGTAAACTGACATGAAACTGATGTTTTTGCAAGTAAAATCTGCATTCCCTTCAGTTCTCATCATTTTTCATGCACATATGGTGTGAACGGGCCTTTAATCTTGCCTCAAGTTTACTTTTTTCTGTGGGCTACATCACAGCCTTGTGATATTTAACCACACATATTTACCTCTGAGTTCAGCACTTAATTTATTCCTGTGTGCTTATTTTTACATTTACATATCCATCATCTTTGCTGGATTCCATGATATCTCATGAACCTACACAGGCTATTCATTTTTCTCAGTTGGAGATCATCTATTCACTCAAGTGAATCTTGTAAATAGACTCATCCCAGTTTATTGTGTCCCTATAGGTTACTTTATCAGCTTGCTTAGATTGTGGTAGTTTTGCCCCTATCTTACACAATATTTCTGTTAAACATTTGTGTATTGTCCCTTTTTCCTTTTATGAATCTTGGACATTTTCTTGTAATTTTTTATTGAGTTTTACAATTGGGATTTAGTACGCAGGTTTATTATCATGGCACAATCTCAACACCACCTATGTTTTTCTCCTGTAAGACATGTATTTTTTTTAGCTTTTTCGTACTACATATTTTAAAGTGAACACCAATAACTAAACAACATTAAAAAATGTAATCCTTAAACATCTACACTTGTTCAACCATATTTTTGAAGCTTCCACATATAGACAATTCGGACAATCTTACATTTCATACCCTCCTCTGCCCCACTCAGATGCAGATGTCACCCAGTTCTCTCAGTGTCATTCGGCCTACGGGGTTCCCCACTATCACATGACTGCACTAACCTACTGTAACATTACAAATGGATAGGGATGGGCCAAACACCCCCCTGTTCGGTTCAAACCAGAACGGGAAATGTTCTAGCCCAAACGGCGAACCCCATTGAAGTCTATGAGAGCCGAACAGGAAAAATTAAAAGTACCCACTTTGAAGGCTTATATGCAAGTAATTGGCCATAAAAGGGGTGTGGGGGTCTGGGTACTGCCCTGGGGGACGTTAGTCAATAACATTTTTCTTTTTAAAAACTATTTTAGCAGTGCGCATGCGCGGGACCTCCAGAGCGCCACGCTAACTGGGAGCTCCGCACCGCTCAGGCCCTCCAGAGCACAGCACACTTGCTATATCTAGCGGATCCCAGTGAAAAGACCAAACATCGCACCCTAATAGTCCCGGCATCAGCCTAAATGTCCGGAACCCAGACGAAGAAGGACGTTAAACGGCAATTGAGCTTTGGCCTAGCTCCCCCTGTGCTTCCCAAGATGGCGGCCGCAACCTCTCCATGCGGGGACACTGTGATCCAGCAGGGCCCAGCGAACCCTCTGGCAATATCTACAACTGCCACAGCACATGTGAGTAATCTCCTGGGCGCCCAAGGCTACTTAGCATCCCCTGCTTCTACTGAATCTCTTCTGAGCAGAATGCAGAACAGTAACCCATACTCTCCCCTACTCAATTCCCCTGATAGCATTGCGGACTCCCCACAGCCTTCTCCCATTACTAATAATCATCCTCCAGAAATGGCTCAACTTCTCAGCAGCTTTTCTGACATGCTGCCTGCAGGGCTACCACAAAATGCAATGCAAATCACCTCTTCAATTAAAGCTGATCTTCAGAGTCTAGGAGCCGGAATGGATGCTATTGAACATGCTGTAGATGAATCTGCAGCAGGCACCAACCAACATGCTTCCTGTATCCAGTCTTTACAGGATCAACTCGAAAATGCTCTATCTAAAATTGAAGATTTAGAGAATAGAAGCAGACGCTATAACTTCCACGTACGAGGCATTCCTGAAGCTAATACTGATATCTCTGACACCATCAAATCTCTAATCAAAGAAATCATCCCTGACATCCCAGACCATAAGCTCGAATTGGACAGGGCCCACAGAGTACTACAACCCCCCCCCCGCCAGGACGGACTCCCCCGGGATATAGTAGTCAAGCCACACTTTTACGGGGTAAAAGAAGAAATAATGAAAAGATCTCGCTTTAAGGATGGCATCACTTTATTTGGTAACAAAATCCAAATTTTTGCTGACATCTCCCCAACCATGATTCAGAAAAGAAGATAACTCAGACCACTTCTGGACATTCTATCACAGAAGATGATCAAGTATGGATGGGCCTTTCCCTTCCGCTTCAATTTCACTACAGAGAAAAATCCTACAAATTCTCGAATTTCCAAACAGGCGAGCACTTACTTCTCCACCTTGGGCTCATATCTCAGGACCTGCCCCCACACAATTCAGAGAATCGGCCAACCTCATCCAAAAGGTCTCCACCAAACAGCCCCCTTACCCCATTGTGGGTGAAACAGCAAATGAAGAAACAACGGGAATCCATGCCCCCCAGATGAACTCTGTTGTCATTTGATCCATTGGGCCAAGTCCCTACCTTTTCCGTTTCAAGGGAAACCTTTGATGTTTGATGTTTGGTGTAGAAGCCTCTCCTATACACACCCAGTCTTTTTTAAGACCTACTGGATTTACTCTCCCCTTCCACCCGTGACCTTTTTTTTTTTTTTTTTTTTTTTTGCCATGATACCCTGACGCACTTTTGGCAACGTATCCCCACATCGTATGAAGACTGCAAATCTTTAAATTTCACAACTCAAGAAGAAGCTTCAACTCGGGACACTTCTGAATCCCCCAAAGCATCACCCTACCCCACCTACCTTCTCCCCATTCCCTTTTCCCTTCCCTCCCCTGTTACTCCCCTTCCCCTCCCTACCCTCTCCTGATATATTGATCCTTCATCACAGGAATGTTCAGCAAGATACGAGGCTGGACTTTCACCTTTTTATTTTTAATGTTTGGTCTATTCCAGTTTACAATGTCCATCTCACACTTTTTGAGATGGTAATTTAATATCATTTAATGTTACTTTTGATAGGGTAAAGTAAGTAATTGTTATAGGGGGACCTCCCCCATATTTGGTTCTTTTTAGGGATGCTCTGCGGCCGGAGTGGGGCTAAATGCCACTCTACCTATTGTAACCGAGAGGAATTTTGATCCCTTGGTGACAATAGATTTGCAGCCCTATTTTGGGTTGCTTTTTTACTGAACCCTTCATTTTTTAGGGTTTCAGTGCAGGTTCTGATCCTGCAATCAAAGGGTCCAGGGTTCTTCATACGCTGGACTCCATCTTTCTCATCTTCCTCTATTCTCTTGTCTCTTTCTGTTCTGTCCTTTTTTCCCCCGCCCTTCTTTTTCCCCCTCCCAGGTGCCTTCAAGGAGAGCTGGCCGTGTCTGGCATCTTGAATCCCAAAGCTGCAATCATACTCCCCAGATGGATGGATCAACTCCTCTAGACCGGGTGAGAAATAGTTTATTATTGGCGAACATTCCCCACAATGCCCATGGCTGACGAACCTCCCCCACAGTCATTTCTTAAAATAGCGTCCTACAAAACACAAGGCCTAAACTCCCCAGTGAAAAGGCGCAAGACCTTCCATAGCTACCACTCAAAGTGGTTGGACATCATCCTCATTCAAGAGACCCACTTCCCGAAGAGCTTTAACCCATCCTTCATGTACCGTAATCATCCTATCTTCTACCTGGCCAACGCTGATGACAAAAAAAGAGGAGTAGCTATCCTCATTTCCAAACGCACTCCCTTTACTTTAACCCAAACTGTTAAGGATGAGGAGGGAAGATACATTCTGGTAAAAGGCCATATAAATGTAACACTTTTCCCCATCACATCATACTATGCTCCTAATAAAGGACAGGCTTCCTTCTTCTCTGCCATGCTTACCTCTCTCTCCCCCTACCTGGAGGGCAAGGTGATCATGGGAGGGGATTTGAATATTGCCTTTGATTATATGCTTGACAAATCTGCACGAAGCCATTCCAAGCTCAAACGACCCCCAAACAAAGCCTTCGTATTGCTCAGCTTCTACATTCCCTAGGACTGATAGATACATGAAGAGAATTAAACCCTAATATCAGAGACTACACTCACTTTTCAGCCCCTCATAGAACTTACGCACGTATAGATCACATTTTTCTCCACACCTCTGACATACATTTAGCATCTCAAGCAACTATTAGTGAGATCCCTTGGTCAGACCATTCCTTGGTTTCCACCAAAATTTGTGGTTTCCTAAGCAAAGCGAGCCCTCCACAGTGGCGCCTCAATGAAGCCCTCCTTTCCAACCCGGTAAATTGTACTATGATCGAAAAAGATATTATGAAATATTTACGCATTAATGATACACCAGATATTTCTCCAAGCTCTTTATGGGGAGCTCATAAAGCAGTAGTAAGGGGCAACCTCATACAACTAGCATCACAATTAAAATGAGAAAAACAAATAGATCTTAAAAACTTACAAAAAAATTTCCAATCCACATGTAAACTTCACTAACAACACCCCACTTCCTCCTTGCAAGCTAAATTAGACGCATCCAGGATTGAACTAAATACTGCTCTCACATCTAATGCAGAAAAACATTTAAAATGGGTAAGGGGGAGATTCTACCTCAACTTTGACAAATTTGGACCCCAGCTTGCCTCAAAACTTTCACCCAAACATAGATTTCAAACCCTACCCAAAATTAAATCCCTGTCGGGCTCCTTAACCCAAAACCCCAAATACTGCAAACATTCCACGCTTTCTACTCTAAACTATATTCATACCCCACTCTGGACAATACCCACAAACTTAATACATTTTTTGACAATATCCCCCTCCCTAAAATCTCTGAATCCCATTGCTCGTTAATGGAAGCCCCTATTTCTGTAGAGGAAGTTATGGAGGTTATAAAAGACATTAAAAAGGGTTCAGTCCCAGGCCCAGACGGTTTCTCGAAACTTTATTACAAGAAGTTTGGAGCAGTCTTATCTCTACTCCGAACCTAAAGCCCAGATCAGAATCCAAGGACACCTATCAGACTCTTTCCCCATAACCAAAGGGACTAGACAAGGATGCCCTTTATCCCCTCTTCTCTTTGCCATAGGCATAGAAAATTTGGCTATTGCAATAAGACACCACCCAGACATCCATGGCGTTAAATGTGGTCAATCAGCACACAAATGCGCTCTTTTCGCAGATGGAGTTCTCCTCTTCATCACATCCCCCCTCATTTCCACCCCCAATGTCCTATCACTCCTAAAAAATTTTGGACAGATTTCAGGCCTTCAAGTCAATATGGCCAAGTCTATTGCCCTCAACATTTCTACCCCTTCACTCTTAGTGGAAAGCTTAAGGGACCATTTCCCCTTTGCATGGAGCTCGACCTCCATCCCTTATCTAGTCATACAGTTAACCCCCCAAATAGACCAACTATACCACTTTAACTATCCTCCCATGTTCAGAAAGCTTAAATCTGATCTCGAACAATGGTCACTACATAAATTGTCCTGGTTAGGACGGTTAAATGCGGTCAAAATTACTCTACTCCCACGGATTCTATATATCTTCCGATCCCTTCCCATTCCTGTCCCCAAATTACATATCCACAAATTACAATCCTCGATCATCCAATTTATCTGGAGTAAATCAGACCACAGGCTTCCTAAAAAGACACTCTTCAGACCAAGAAAAAAAGGGGGTCTTGGACTGCCCAATCTCTGGTGGTACTACCAGGCAGCACATCTTAGCCAAATATCAGCTATTTACTCTAGAGGTCCAAAACCAGAATGGATAGAGATGGAAAGACAAGCTATACCCAACTTTACTATAGACTATCTTCTTTGGCGTCCCTATAAATATAGACCACCAATCCCCTCCCCCTCCCTTTCACATTCATTCGCATTGTGTGACACGTTATATAAACTAAACATTATAACATCTAAATGGCATAATAATCCCCTTTTCCCACCAGGCATGAACATAAAAGCATTCCAGTGGTGGCTTGATAAGGGTTTATATAGAATAGGTCATTTTTTTAACTCTAGTGGTCCCCTCAAACTGACCCTCTGCACATCAAAGTTGGTCGGATTCGAGTGGGATTTAGACACCTGGCACTCACATTTTGTTTCAGCCTTTAAGGGGATCCTAAACGTCTCCCTAACCGAAGCAGACCTTAAGGTTATGTCCCGATGGTACCTAGTCCCAACTAAATTGGCTAAATTTTGCCCACAGTCCTCCCCTCTATGTTTCAGGGGATGTGGCCACCTGGGCTCTCTCCTACACACTTTCTGGGAGTGCCCAAGAATTAGAGGCTATTGGAACAAAATCTTCAATGTAATACGCAAAGTCACTGGCAAAGCGCTCCCACAAACCCCAACAATAGCACTCTTAAACGAAAAAGTCCCCAAAATTCCTAAATATGACCAAATTCTAATCCATTATATACTCATTGGAGCTAAACATACCCTAGCCCGGGCTTGGAAATCTCCTAAGGTCTCCTTCCACTTAACCAAACAGAAAATCTCCTGGATCATGTACCAAGAAAAAATTTCCAACATTATCCTAGATAAGACTGAAAAATTCAAACACATATGGGAACCGTGGGCCCGTCATATTGTCGTGACCCTCTAGTCCCTAATTCAACCATAACCTTGTTTTTTAAGTCTCCCCTCACAGATGCCTCACACCCCACTCCAGCTCTCCTCGAAGCGTAGGCCTTCCTCCCCCACCCTTCTTGTACCCCCTCTTCTTCTCTTCCATATTCTATCTCTCTCCTTCACCTTACTTCCTCCTATATACTCTTCTCTCCCACCAGATCAGAATGGTGGGATCTGAAGCGGAAGTTACAATATTTTTCTCTTTTACCTCTATGATTTGTTTGGTTCTCATACAGTATATTTTAATTTGGTTATCCACCTTAGTTTAAACTCAGAATTTAGCAGAACAGATACTGGCTCAGAGAGGATGATTTCTAAGCATTTTGTTATCATAAGGAACTCATTTATTTTGCCTCATTCTTTATGAATAAACTAGGACATATTTATCATCCAGGGACCAGAGGCCGTTGAAGCCCGGACACAGCATGATCCCAAAATGGGGTGTCTGGATTTCAAGGCGGATGGTAGCTTAGTTTGCATATCAAGCAGGGCTCCCACTTTGTCTCCGCTTATCATTGTTGCATAGAAGCTATATATATGAATACTTCCTTTACATTGTATCTCCTGCTAATCTCTGGTTCATTGTTTTCTACATAAATAACATCAGTTGTCTTTTTGATCCCCCTGTGTGGGAAGAGAATTATTGTTTTTGTTGTTTTACTTCAATAAACACTTTGAAACTCAAAAAAAAAAAAAAAAAACTATTTTAGGAGCAGTGATTTTATTACAAACGATTTTTATTTTTTAAGAGAAATAAACAAAAAAGTAACATTTACAGTACTACAGGAGACACATTTTTCACGGACCTCTGCCCCTAGATACCTACATACAAAATACCCCACGGTCTTTTTGTCAAATGGATAAGATAAAAAATGGGGAGTAGCCATATGTATCGCTAAAAAGATCTCATTCACACCTACCAAATTAATAAAAGACAAAGAAAGCTGCTATATTATGGTAACAGGGAAAATCAACGAAAACATAATCATCCTACTATCCTATTATGCTCCCAATACAGGGCAAACACAGTTCCTTTGCTTAATGCTAGCAGTGATTATGCCCCGTGTGATGGGACATGTAATTTTAGGAGGGGATAGCAACACTTCCGTAGACAAATTTTAGATAAATCTAACCCCAGGAAGGCAATTCTAAAACACACCCCAAAGCAAAGTGGGGGAATAGCACGCTTACTACACAGCTATGATTTGATCGATATATGGAGATGCTCATTCCACCACCAGGGACTACATGTTTTACTCCCATGTACACAAAACGTATTCCCGTGTAGATCACCTATTGACATTATTCCCACTACTTTCATATGTCTCATCGGGTAAAATTCTCCCTATGGCATGGTCAGACCATTCCTCGATCCAAGTCACACTAACAAACCTATGGTCGAAACCATGACCATCATCTTGGGGACTAAACGAGTCCTTATTAAACGACCCTATTATTGCAAAAGAAGTTGAAACGGCTCTCCAACACTACTTTCAGGATAATCCCCCCTCGTCCTCCACCCCAGCCATGATTTGGGCGGCCCATAAGGCCACCAGCCATGGCAAACTGATACAAGTACTAATTATGTGGGGGTCTTGTGAGCCAAAGATGGACTGATGCCTCTGTGAGGTGAAACAAATATAGATAAGCTGCAAACACTAACCACGTTTCATTGCGTGCATAAACCAAAAAATATAAATAAACGTGCCTGCGCTGAAAAAACAGATATATCCCAATAGTTGGGAGGTGCATATATAGTGTAAAACTATACTACAAAATTTCAATATAAAAAAAAAAAAAAATGCTAGTAATATATAAATTATAGAATGAATACAATCCTTATATAAAAGTATCCCATAAAGTGCAACATGCAAAAAAAACAATATATATATGTGGTTATAAATATAAGATCAAAGTGCAAAATCCAGTGTCCACATTTAAAAAGTTCAATTCATTGATATCAACACATAAAGTGCAAGTAAGTGGTGTCCACAAAAAACAGTGTTCCTCATGCTCCTCCTTAATGGTGTTCACAATCCAGCATGCTTCAGTGCTCTCCTGTGACCCCCCGCTTGTGCTTGCGCTCACCTCTGAGCGTGTGACACGGTAATTAAACGGTGTCTAAACACGCATTGGAGCCACCCCTTGGGCTCATACAGGGTATGCTGGTATAAACTCCACCACTCTCAGATGTCATCAGATAGTAATATGTAGGTGCGTGAGTGCACCAATCTTTCCAGAGAGTGTTTGTATAAAACAAGCGTTTGTATGGCGTGCGGTGTGTCGTTCCTCATCCACCTCTGTTGCTGACAGCTCCGTCCTACCCTACCCTAAGAAGGCAGACGCACTGACGTCATCGTTTCTTTCTCACTGCGAACGGGTGCATGCAGGCCGGCCGGCTGCTATACAATACATGCTGTTTATTCGTTGCATCTATGTAAGTGTGCTACTTTTACTTTTACTTATTAAATTGTTTTATACGGATTCACACTATGGAGGATGTGTCTTTCATTCCCTTGGGTTCCCCCTGTTGAATTCTGGTCCTTATGACGGAGAGTTCCGGGTGATCCTCCCTCCATGCTGAGACCGATGGTGGTGTCCCCGAAGAGTGGATTGTGAATACAAGCTTTGATTAAGCTTACCTCTGGTAAGCGCACATTTTTTATAGGTGGTGGATCTTCCTCACGAGGTGTTTTTGTTTATTTGAGGCATCAATCAATACTGGTGGAATTATCTACATTAAGGACTGTTTTTTATTTGAAGTCACTATTAGTTTACGGACTCATTCTTTTTTATCACCTTCTATAATTTATTTGCTTTAAAGTTTATAACACAGTCACAGTTATCTATAACTATTTAATTAATTACAATCATGCTGTGTTGATATTTGGGTTTAGAATAATATATTATGTTGCCTTGATTTTAAGTAATTGAGATATTCTGGTTGATGGGAATTTTATTCACTTTAGTCTTCTAGCGCGGTTCTATTAATTGTTTTATACCCTGTATGAGCCCAAGGGGTGGCTCCAATGCGTGTTTAGACACCGTTTAATTACCGTGTCACACGCTCAGAGGTGAGCGCAAGCACAAGTGGGGGGTCACAGGAGAGCACTGAAGCATGCTGGATTGTGAACACCATTAAGGAGGAGCATGAGGAACACTGTTTTTTGTGGACACCACTTACTTGCACTTTATGTGTTGATATCAATGAATTGAACTTTTTAAATGTGGACACTGGATTTTGCACTTTGATCTTATATTTATAACCACATATATATATTGTTTTTTTTTGCATGTTGCACTTTATGGGATACTTTTATATAAGGATTGTATTCATTCTATAATTTATATATTACTAGCATTTTTTTTTTTTTTTTATATTGAAATTTTGTAGTATAGTTTTATACTATATATGCACCTCCCAACTATTGGGATATATCTGTTTTTTCAGCGCAGGCACGTTTATTTATATAAACTGATACAAGTAGCTTCCAGAGTGAAACAAGTATGAGAACAAACGATCAGCCAACAAAATGAGGAGTTGCAACGACTTATGTGCAAACAAAGAGCCAAACAGCATCTTGATCTTAGAGACTAGATTGATGCAGCCTGTATAGCCCTGAATTTGAGCCTCACCACAAGAGCAGAAAAATATATTAGATAAAAATATATCAGACATCAATACTACACCATGGGAGATAAACCCAATAAACTTTTAGCGAGGAAACTAACTCCCAGACCATTTACACCTGCTCTACCTAAATTGCGATTGCAGGACAGCTAGATAACCCAAAATCTTCAGCTAATACTGCAGGAATTTTTCACTTTTTATTCCAAACTATATGATTCCCCTACCCCTCTCCATAAGGATAAGGCGGAGGAGTTCCTCCGAGACATCCAGCTCCCAACACTAGACCGAGATCATGTAGAGCTAAAGGATGTGGAATTTACCGCAGGAGAAGTAGCAGCAGCTATTAAAAATCTAAAGGTGCCAAGATGGATTCTCTGGCCACTACTATCGCACATATGCAGAGGTTCTGACCCCACATCTGTGCTCTTTCTACAACGAATTAAGAAAGGGCTCCCCTTTACCATCACACGAAAAAAGCACCTTTATTCATATTATACCAAAACCGAATAAAGACCATGGGGACTGCGTGAATTACTGCCCGATATCGTTAATAAATGTAGACCTCAAGATAATGACAAAGATCTTAGCTACTCGCATAAATTCATTCTTATCAAAGTATATCCACCCAGATCAGGTAGGGTTCGTTCCCAATAGACAAGCCGCAGATCAGACCAGACGGATTATCGATATCATATCTGCTCTGAATTTGGGCTGGGATGGTGGAGGACAGAGGGGGTTCAGTCCAAAATTCTTGACTACGCTTAAAACTATATATAGCTCTCCCACAGCGCGCCTCGTAGTCAAGGGCTATCGGTCACAAAATATAGGTATACGCAGAGGGACCCAACAGGGATTCCCACTATCCCCCTTATTGTTTATTATGGCGTTTGAACCACTAGCCATCAAAATTCAAGATCATCCAGATATACAGGGAGTTCACTGCGGAGACCACAAACATAAATGCGCGTTGTTCGCGGATGATATATTGCTACTTCTCTCCTCCCCAGTCACCTCTCTGCCCACTCTAAACATAGTACTACATCACTTCACTTCAATTACAGGCCTGAAAGTGAACTATTCAAAATCTCAAGCACTCAATGTATCCCTACAAACACATATAATCCAGGCTTTGCGAAACTCATTCTCATTTAAATGGCAGAATGAGGCCCTTCCGTACTTGGGTATCTTTTTAACCCCCACCCTCTCCACCATATATAAACAAAACTACCCTCCACTGTTCAAAAAATTATCAGAGGATCTCAAAAGATGGTCAAACAACCCCCCATCATGGTTCGGTCAATTGTACTCTGTTAAAATGGCCATTCTACCTAAGGTACCATACTTGTTCCGGACTCTCCCAATAGCAATAGTAAGATCTGATCTAGGGAAGTTTCAGACAAAACTGCTGGGGTTTATATGGGGGAATAAAAGACCAAGGGTGAACATTATACACACCTAAACTGAGGGGTGGCCTAGGAGTACTGGATCTGATCAAGCACTACCATGCAGCGTAACTGTCCCAACTGATTCGATTCCACACATGACAGCCCAGACCACTCTGGATGATAATGGAATCCTCCCTATATCCAAATAGAGAGATTAGCCACTTAATGTGGGTGAAAGGGACAGATAGACTGACAATATTGTGTCCGACTCTATCTTTCTCTCTAAATTTATGGGACAGACTGGCAGCTACATACAAATTTAAATCCCCACACACCCCATTAGCCCCATTGTTTGGTAATCCTTCATTCACCCCGTGTCTTCATCCTCAGGAATTTACATGGTGGACTAACAAAGGTCTGCTACGAATAGCGGACTTCTGTGACCATAGAGGTGCTTTGTCGAAACAGGTCCTCCCAAATTCAGAACTATATTGCTATACCCAGCTCATTTCCTAGTGACATTAAATCGCACTTCGGATCTAACCACATCCACCCCAATGGAAAATTTTTGCAGGACCCTCGACAAACACACCGGTCACATATCGCAGATCTACAGTATTTTAAGTTCGACTTCTCAAAAACTGTTTTACATGCAAAAATGGGAGCAAGATTTGGCAATCAACTTAGACTTGAAGAATGGAGCAAAGTAACACAATGTGCTTCTAGATCATATATCAATACCTCGTTGATAGAAGCAAACTATAAAGTCTTGATGAGGTGGTATATGGTTCCAGCGAGGGTAGCAACCTTTTGTCCTGGGGGCCTCCCCACAGTGATTCAGGGGATGTACCATAGATGGCACCATGTTCCATACATGGTGGACATGCCCAAAAGTGTGAAGGTTCTGGATACGAACATACAATTTCATATATTTACTGACTCAAGTGAATCTCACTAAGTCACCCCTACAGGCAATGTTGGGACACCCAGTGGAGGGGACATCAAAACACATGAAGAGACTCATCGCCTTCATATTTGTAGCAGCAAGAATATCGATTGCAAAATCTTGGAAATCCCCAACGATTCCTTTTCACTTGCTAAAGTCTAAACTGTCATGGATAATGGTGAACGAATGCCTCTCGGCAATTTTAAACGATAAAATGGCTTTGCTTGATAACATATGGGACCCCTGGATTAACTACCTCTCGGCTACATAATGAGATGAGAGTGGCTCGGGAGTACTTTTCTCCAGGGCAAGAGTGCACCCCCTACACTATCCTCTAACCTTCCTTCTATCATTCCTTACCTCTCTCTCTTTTCTTTCAACTTGAATTTGCCTCTGAGGGCCCATGGACCAATTATGGCTCCTTGCTCAACTCAGCAGGTAAACTCAAGTTGAAAGAAAAGAGAGAGAGGTAAGGAAAAGGTAAGGAGAGAGAGGGGACCCCTTCTCCCTCTGTGGAGGTGACAGAGGGAGAAGGGGTCCCCCCCACAGTTCTCCGTGCTACAAGTTGGAGCACATCTGTGCACTTCCTGGAGGAGGTTTTCTTTTTATTTTCTTTGTTTTATATTTTTTTCTTTCTTTTTTCGGTTTAGGTCTGACCATACTTTATAAACTTAAAATGAGGACAATGATACACAAAACTTCACGTAAATACAAGGTAATTTGTGATGTAACTGACTCATAACCAATTTGTTACCTGTTCCATTACTTCATACTAAGATGGTAAATGTCGATCTTGTACTTGTTAAAAATTTTCTGAATAAAAATATTGGAAAAGAAAAATTCCTTTAAAGAGAATTCAGTCAGGAGAATTATATGGCAAATCTTGCCCATTTTTTAAAACTTTACAATCTAAACCCATACAGGTAGATTTGGTAACAGAAAATTCTCAGTTAAATGTATTCAGAAAGCCTGTAAATGGGATTGTTAGAACAAGAGATGAGGGATGCTTTGAGACAGGATTTGTCAATAACATTAAGAATTGTTCAACAAGTCTTTCTATGTGTTACCCAAAGAATGGTTATGCTATTCAGCAAAAATTCTACAGAAAATGTTGAATTGAAAAATGTTAGAAGTACAGTACAGCACGCATTACTCTGAAAAATTAAAGAGGAGAAGTGAATGGATATACAGTTTGCTTCAGTCTTCTGGGGTTGATTTAAAACCTACTTTGTTTGTGAAAACAAGGTTTTATATCATGACAAAAAAAGAGAAATCATGTCCTGTCATTTAAATACACAGAATAATAAATGAATACACATATCATCTCACTCATTTTTAAATTTTTTCCAGCTACCCCCCAAGATGTCCTTACTCAGATACACCACCATTCCCAGGGCCCACCACCCCTTGGAGTGTTGTCCGCCCCCGACGCTGTCATGTGGGGGTCCTGCGCGGGCCAAATGCCTCCACAGCTCCCGGAAAAGATGCCCTTCGGGGAGCCTCCAGCTCTCATTGTTGCACTTCCATTGCATGGTAGTTGTGAGTATCTTTACCACCAGGGTTTATTCCCAGTTACATTTTTGCATTTCTCTATAAAAGAATTGACTTTGAAACCTAATATGTTCTATTTCAGATATACACATTGTTGCTCCTGAAGAGTGGATACAAATACTCCATGAAACGCATAGAGCCTCTATATATGCAATGTGTAATACCAATGTAACACAGATACATGTAATATAGATGAATTACTGTGACCTATGTACCAATCTGTATGGAATCTTTTTATACAATAAATATACAATTTCTTGACCACTCACTATTGACTGTGCTCTTCTTTCAAAGTCCCGCCTTTTCCCCTTTTTTCCCCTTTTTTCATATTGACAGGGATGGAGGCATGAGACCAGGTCTCTGCCTCATTCAAAGTCCCAACTTCTCCCCATATTCTTGCTAACTGCAAATAGGGATGGAGGTGTGCAGTTTGTATAGAGTCGGGTCTGATCTTAGCAATCAGTACAATTTTATTGCAGTTGGTTGTAAACATGCTATCCAATTCCATTAGTCTGTTCTATTTGTCCTACCCGTGTTTAATCTTGCCAAGGAATTACCTATTTCACAGGCTGTGTATGCCTGTCTTATTAATCAATTTATTATTTTATCTCCACACCTGCCATGGTTGGTGCCCCTTGATCTGGATCCTTGAGCCAATGGCTCACTTCATGTCCGGGAGCTGCAATGCACACCGTGGGGTCTCCTCCCCTCCCCTTGTTTCTCTGGGAGGGTTGGGATACCACCGCGCTGTACATCAACATCATGCCCCTCACACTATGCATGTGGCATCCATTCAAGCACCTTCACGCTGCCAGTGTCTTCCATCAGCAGCATACCGGGTGTAATTTTGGCACCAAACGCCGAGAGACTTGGCATCCCAGCCACCGGTGCCTCCCCCTCACCTTGCACGTTAGAGTGATGTTTGGAGGTGATTGGCGTGCATGCCCTTATATGTCCCATTTGGGGTCGGTCTTCCCCACAGGTTGGTCTTCCCTCCTCACTTTGCCAGCACACAGCACTATACTCCATTGTTTCACAATTTTCAGCACCAAGTAAGGCATTTAGGATAATGTATTCACTCACATCTATTGTAATTTATTTCACCTTTTTCTTTTGAATATGGTTAGTAAACATATTTTCCCAATTTTTGATTTATGGTTTTGTTTTTTTACTGACATCAGCACTGTCACAGGTCCATTACCCTGCCTTTTTTGATTACACTTTCAATTTTACACACATACTTTCTCTTTTAATCTTTTTTTTTTCTCTCTCATATCATCTCACTCACTTTCACATTTTTTCCAGCTACCCCCCAAGATGTCCTTACTCACATACACCACCATTCCCAGGGACCACCACCCCTTGGAGTGTTGTCCGCCCCCGGTGCTGTCATGTGGGGGTCCTGCACATGCTGAATGCCTCCACAGCTCCTGGAAAAGATGCCCACCAGCTCTCATTGTTGCACTTCCATCGCATGGTAGTTGTGAGTTTTTTTACCACCAGGGTTTATTCCCAGTTACATTTTTGCATTTCTCTATAAAAGAATTGACTTTGAAAACTAATATGTTCTATTTCAGATATAAACATTGTTGCTCCTGAAGAGTGGATACAAATACTCCATGAAATGCGCAGACCCTCTGTATGTGTAATATAGATGAATTACTGTGACCTATGCACAAATCAGTAGGGAATCTTTTGATACAATAAATATACAATTTCTTGACCACTCACTATTGACTGTGCGCTTCATTAAAAGTCCCGCCTTTTCCCCTTTTTTCTTTTTTTTTTTTTTAAATTAAGGAGTATAGGTCAGTTTAAGAAAAATAGAGCAAAGTAAGATAATTAGAAATGTTGTTATTAAAATATGTTTTGTATGTCATAATAAAACATTAGAATTTTGGTATGTAAAATGAATAAATAAATGAAGGTATATTTTGCATTTATTTAAATTCTCAATAATGATACTACATTCTTTTTTTAGGATCTGACTTGTAAGTTACCAAAGGAAAGAAATTTAATATTTCTAGACCTTCCAGATGGAAACAAAATCTTGAAGTTTAAGAATATCAGTTCTGGGAGAAGAACTGACAGAAGAGATTCATTCATTAAAGAAGAAGAATAAAAAACTCTCGAGAACCTCTGATAAGAGAGGAAATTCTAAAAACAATGGACTTCTGATTTTTTGACTACTGACTATATATATATTAATATATATATATATATATATATATATATATATATATATATATATATATATATATATATATATTCATTTTTATGTGACAGGTCATGTTTATCATATCAAGATAAGATATTTTTTACACATCAATTTTTACAATCATATATAGTATATTTTCAGAGTTGAAAGGGTTAAACATCCTTACAATAGAGTCGTTCTAGTTAGAGGGAGCATCTGGTGTTAATTAAGACAGAGTACATTTTTCTTAAAGGTACATAAACAAGATAGGATTACTTTTACATTGTAATATGTATTTAGTTTTGAAAGCATCTCACATATATGAACAAATTGAAGTTAAGAACATATTTTATGTTTCATTTTGACAAGGTTAGAAAGGTTTTATGGATTATAGATTTATTTCAAAGTATTGTACAACAATGTTACATTTATGAATTATGAAATTAAGAGGATTGATTTATTTGGTAAAAGAAAAAGAAAATAATAAGGGTGAAAATATTTTTTATGGTATGTGAAGCAAAAGGTTTATGAAGTTCACTTTTCCTTATATGGAATTAAATTTAAAAATATATATTCAAGTCAATTATCTTAAGATCTAATTGTATGGATGGATGCAAATGTGATGCATTTGAGATATAAATGGATTTAGATTTAGAATTATATGGACTTAAGAAAATGATAAGATTGTTTAATATATAATTTTGAGAGGGAAATGTTAGAATATCAATATTTATAAATGGTTTGGGTCTTTTGAGAATGATTGACTTGCTTATGTATATCATCATATATTCTAGGTATGGATAAAGTGATATATATATACATAGATAGATAGATAGATAGATAGATAGATAGATAGATAGATAGATAGATAGATAGATAGATAGATAGATAGATAGATAGATAGATAGATAGATAGATAGATAGATTTTTACATATGTTTATGTAAAGATTTATTTGAAGCTTCAAATACATTTATTGGAAAAGCAGTTCTATGTAGAATTCTCATGTGGTATCAATTAGTTTCACCCCCCACCCCCCCCCCATCGTAAGAGATAAGGTTACATCCTTTTCCAAAGACACAAAGTTTATATATGTTAAGTTAAGAATATAAGTTCTTTTTTTACATTACAACATTTCTTGTTTAGGATATTAATAAGAACACTGCATTTTAAATGTATATATACTGATATGTAGTAGGATTTTAGATGTTTAAAGGAAACTTTTATATTGTATAAGTTAAATGAGTCTTATTTTAGTTACTCTCACATAGTTCATAGCCCCACCCTTAGGAATGTTAGATTGAATGACACCCACCTTTTAGAAAGGTGGGAGGGAATATGCTTATTCAAAGTTCCCGGTTTTTCTGTGGGACTATAAGAAAAAAACAAACCTTTAAAGCAGCCTGAATAGGAAAAGGGAGGGGTTGGTTTTTTAGAAGTAGAAAAGCTTGTAACAGGAGGGACCAAAGGCAGACATTCATTCCAGCTCTCCATGAGGACACACTCACACACATACATCTTAAGACATTGATGCTACTTTTACACACAGACATATCTGATTTAAACTTCATTTTAATAATAATAATATATTTTTATATTCTAAATTTTGACATGGTTTATAATGTGATAAGTTTAGACCCCTAAATAAAGGTCAATTGTGCAGGAAATTGCATCTAAATGGTTATGAAAAAAGGCACCAGCTGTGTAACTTAATAATATCAGCCATGGCTCACACATTCAGCAAAGTGTCAGATTGAGACATCCAAGGAGCCATTATACTTGCAGATAAACCATCAAAAAGTCTCAAAAAAAGGTAATTTGTCCAACTGTTCACAACAGTCCATATGATCCAGTCAGAGACAAGAACTTAGCTTCATTGTTGAGATTGTTTAGACCTGTGTACATGCTGGGATGTGCCCCAGCTAACAACTCATTCACCAGAGTAGTGCCTTCAGGTGAGGCATAAATCATAAGCAATAAAGATAAAAATAAATATAAATATAAACTGGCCAAGTATCAAGATCCTGTATAGAAATCAGGCTCTAAAGTGCATAGCTTCAATAAGTACACAATGGACCAAAGCCCCCGACACCAGGGAACCCGGACGTACTCTCTGTGACCCATGATAAATGCTTAAGGGTACCCGCTCATGTTGTCAAGGTCCCACGAGTTGGATGCTACTGACAAGTGAGGGTGCATGCTGAGGAGAAGTCCGCCCAGACCCAAAGCATACTGAAGAAATAGTCCAGCACGCCTCACCCGGCCCAAGTGATTAGCAGGTAAAAGGTAGCTCTGTGTAACTATAAATAGGTAACCTGTAAAAGTGTTTAAAGTGTCACCTATGGAGAATTTTAAGTACCATAGTTAGGTACCATACCACGGGCGTAAGCAATTTTAAAGTGTGACATGTTAGGTATCTATTTACTCGGTGTAACATCATATTTTATATTTTACCAAAAATTGGGTATTGTATTGTGTTTGTGTGCAAGTATATTAATTTACTTGCACAACTATGACCCTTCAGTTATTCAGTAACTACAATTCCCATCATGCCTAGTCATGTCTGTGAATGTCAGAGTTTTTCAATGCCTTATGGGATGTGTAGTTCTGCAAAAGCTGGAGGGCCATAGTTTGGAGATCCCTGGTCTATAGCAACATGCAGAAGATTTCACTCCATTGGAGATTTTTAAGGTAGCAATATGGTAGTCTTATGCTACCTCCTTATCACATGACAGGGTCAATCCTATTGCCCTTACCAAGGTGGACCTTGGATGATCTGTAGTTTGCCCTTCTACTTCCAATATTAATAATTAAAAGAGAAGGTTTTTTTTTTAGATTTATACTTACCACAGTGGAATCTAGGATGGAAAATGACCTGGGGGTCCTAGTAGATGAGATGCTCAGCAATGGCATGCAATGCCAAGCTGCTGCTAACAAAGCAAACAGAATATTGGCATGCATTAAAAAAGGGATCAACTCCAGAGTTAAAACGATAATTCTCCCACTCTACAAGACTCTGGTCTGGCCGCACCTAGAGTATGCTGTCCAGGAGCAAGTACAAAGAAGGGCAACAAAGCTAATAAAGGGTCTGGAGGATCTTAGTTATGAGGAAAGGTTGCGAGCACTGAACTTATTCTCTCTGGAGAAGAGACGCTTGAGAGGGGATATGATTTCAATATACAAATACCATACTGGTGACCCTACAATAGAAATAAAACTTTTTCGCAGAAGAGAGTTTAACAAGACTCGTGGCCACTCATTAAAATTAGAAGAAAAGAGGTTTAACCTTAAACTACGTAGAGGGTTCTTTACTGTAAGAGCGGCAAGGATGTGGAATTCCCTTCCACAGGCGGTGGTCTCAGCGGGGAGCATCGATAGCTTCAAGAAACTATTAGACAAGCACCTGAATGACCGCAACATACAGCGATATACAATGTAATACTGACATATAATCACACATAGGTTGGACTTGATGGACTTGATGGACTTGTGTCTTTTTTCAACCTCACCTCACCTACTACGTAACTATGTAGTACTATGTAGTAGATGCTGCATCTGTCCCCCCGGCACCTCTGCACTGAAAACAGAGCGATTGAACACCGTTGATTGCTCAGTTTTCACAGCTCCATGAGCAGAGAGCTGTAGACTGATCCCGACTCCCATTATCGGAATGACGCAGTGCCTGGACTGATATCCATAACGTCAGCAGAGAGGGGACTTCAGTCCCCTCTCTGCTGAAAGCGGGTCACAGGAGTGCAAAACATAGGAGAAGCTCAGCCAAACAAAGCTTTGGCTGGACTTCTCCTTTAAACTTTATATGTAATGTTCACCCTGATTTTAGATTGTTATATATTATCACTATGATGCCATGCATATTGTACGTGTTAATAAAGGAAAATGACCACAGGTAAGCATACAGTTTTCTGATTTGTATGTGTCTTTCAATATTTTATATTTCAGTATCTACTATCTAAAGCTGGCCATACATGGATCGAAATTAGATCGGTTCAGCAGGGACTTTGTATGGGCACTGTTGTTGTACTACTGATCGACATCTGTACAACCACCCTGTTGAATTCTCCACGCTCGGTCAGTGCTGCAGGAAGACAATGACACAGCAGGGAGGGTTCATTCATCCACCTTGAATGTGTGGATAGGGGGATCTGGTCAGTTTTTTTCATTTAGCTCGCTTATCTATGGGCAGCCTAATACACCACTCTAATACCGACTAGCTGCTCTAACATATCTGGTGTAGCAAGGTCCCAGGCCTCCTTTGTTCTAATGAGAACCTCCAGAGCCAGGGACAGCTGACATCCTTCTGTATAGAGTGGATTGCAAAACATAGTGGGTGTAATGTAAGGTAGATTTATAGGCGCCAGACACTTCTTGAATGCAAAGAGCTTTATTTTCTCTTGAACAGAATGGTGGGAGAGAGAGTTTAGAGCCAGGACACCCTTAGGTAGTTGCAATGTCAATTGGCAGACTCCGAGACTTCTACAGGGAGACAGCCATGCAGGGAAAGGCATCCAGAAAGACACCACATCTGCATATGTAGGAGCACTGTCTCCTTTGGCAACAGTCTTAGAACAGTTCCTAACACAAATTGTAACAAACGCCTTTACTTTTATACAATCATTTCTTGTAGATTCTCAGCCCACTGTGCTCTCAGTCTATCTCACTAGACTTGCTGATTCACTGCCACTGAATCCCATAAGCTCTTCTAATCTTCTTCCTTTAGTATCTTCCTCAAGCATCATCACCGCTTCCCTGCTGGGTCCCTAGCTTGGCACTCTAGATACTCCTCAAGCGTCACCCCACTGGCTGGGTCCCTAGCTTGGTACCTGCTGAAGTTTCCAGATTCTTCACCATTCCCGGTTGGTGAGAATACTGCTCCAGCACTTGCTTCAGCTACTCACTGTGGTCCCTGGTAACAAAGTGGTCTGTCCCTTAGTGGCGACAGCTTCCCCTCTACCTCCGGCCATGACAGGTTCTCCGGCCGGCAGAACCGTCACTTCTGGTTGGACTGCAAACCACAATCCCAACCCTACGCTGCTCTCTTGCTTCTGGATAAGCCCTCAGACAGCCTAGAAGCCAGATGTGCTGGGGATAGGCCCAAACTCTGGCCTAGCAGCCCGGGCAGCACAACACACATCCACCCAGAAAGTCGTCCAGGTGGCACCGAAACCCCGATCACCTGACCCCACCCAAACAAATAGGCTCTCCCAGGTGTAGTAATATAAGAATATGTGTAGTAGTATCGTGGGTATGATCATTAATTCGTAAGTACTCTTCCGCAGCAACCAAATTCTTCCAGAGAGATGCACTTTATTGACTTCCAACACAGAACAAAGTCCAAAGTCCACAGATGACAAAAAAATCCGACACAGTAGATATAATTCAGAGTCCCATTTTCCTAGGTCTGTGCCTTCACAGTCATACACAGACAAAACTATATCAAAACTAAATGCCAGCTTGAATGTCCTCTCTGAAATACTAGTCCACTAGGAGGGAGTTTCTGCTAGGTCAACCCAAAATACTCTTTGATCTTATTGTTACCCCCTCAAGTCTAATTACCATCAATAAATACTTCTTCTATGGTCCTTTAAACAATGTACCCTTTGAAATGTTCAATTAGGTTTACAGACCATACCTCACCTCACACACCTAGGTAGACTTGCATAAGATCAACACATCAAAGGGTCTTCAGCTGTCCCCTTGATATGTTAAAATTCAGTTGACTTGGACAAGTCAACTGAATTTCTGGTCAACATGGCACTCCAGTACAACATTTTACATAAATTGGCCAACATATTACAACACCAGCAGGTCAAGGGACCCAAGAAGATCCCTACCCATTGGCTGAGACACCTCATCCATTCCTAATCTGTCCTTGCAATGCCCTTGTCTTATCTAATGTCACCAGATATCCGGCCATCTAGTGACAGAAGAGAGAAGTGCAGAAATTGCAGACTCAACTGAACTCAGTTGATTCATAACAATTGGCCAAGACCAATACACCTGGTAGGTAAATTTAGGAGCAACCCTGCCTAGACATCAGGGTGCTACACTGGAAAATACATCCACTAATTTCTGATCAAATACAAATAAACATGATTTTATCCTATATCTATATACTATAGCTATCAATTTTAGTATTTAAAAAAAAAACAGAACTCAAGATACAAATAACAAGATGAATAGCATTTTAAAAGATAAAATAATACAACCAGATTTTTCTGCAATATTCACCTTCAGTCCAGAGTAGGGATGAGCTTCGTGTTTGAATCAAACACATGTTCGACTCAAACATCGCCTGTTCGGTCGTTCGCCAAATTATGAATGATATGGGCTGTTCGCACCAAACTCGAGTGGCGCGTCACGGCCCATAATTTACTGCGGCATCGCAGTGCATTGCTGGCTGATGATTGGCCAAGCATGCACTATGACCCGCATGCTTGGCCAATCACAGCGCCGTCTGTACAGAGAGCCATAATTGGCCAAAGCCAGGGTGGCTTTGGGCAATTATGGCTCAGGGGGTTTAGTACACTCCCCACACTATATAATGCCACCTGCACAGCGGCCCTGTGTAGTGTGTTCCGGCATTGAGAGAGAGATAGATAAACAGAGAGACAGTGTCATTTGGTTTAGGTTAGATAGAGTAGGCAGGCGAGTCAGTTAGCTGCACTTACAGTGTATTGTGTATATATATATATACATCCTAGGTGTTGTATATATACATATACATTGTATTCAGTTTAGCTAGATCCGTTCCTGTTATTCTCTTCCTACCACTGACAGGCAGGCAGGTGTTTTTACAGTATTTACAGCTATCGGAAGAAAATTGCTGGTGTTCTTCTGATCCTATTAGCCCTATTAGCTACAGTATTTACAGTTAGTGTAGTGCGTCCTCTGCACAGTGTGCACCTAAAGCTACCTGAAGAAAATTAGTGGTGTTCTTCTGATCCTATTAGTACAGTACCGCAAGCAGCTGTAGTATTTACAAGTTAGTGTAGTGCGTCCACTGCACAGTGTGCACCTAAAGCTACCTGAAGAAAATTAGTGGTGTTCTTCTGATCCTATTAGTACAGTACTGCAGGCAGCGGTAGTATTTACAAGTTAGTGTAGTGTGTCCTCTGCACAGTGTGCACCTAAAGCTACCTGAAGAAAATTAGTGGTGTTCTTCTGATCCTATTAGTACAGTACCGCAGGCAGCTGTAATATTTACAAGTTACTGTAGTGCGTCTTCTGCACAGTGTGCACCTAAAGCTACCTGAAGACAATTGCTGTTGTTCTGCTCCTATTAATACCACAGGCAGGCAGTTACAGTATTTACAGTTAGTGTACTGTGTCCTCTGCACAGTGTGCACCTAAAGCTACCTGAATAAAATTGGTGTTGTTCTTCTGATTCTGTATTAATACCACAGGCAGGCAGCTACAGTATTTACAGTTAGTGTACTGTGTCCTCTGCACAGTGTGCACCTAAAGCTACCTGAAGACAATTGCTGTTGTTCTGCTCCTATTAATACCACAGGCAGGCAGTTACAGTATTTACAGTTAGTGTACTGCGTGATCTGCACAGTGTGCACCTAAAGCTACCTGAAGACAATTGCTGGTGTTCTCATACTAATAATACTACAGGCAGGCAGATTCTGCTAGCTGCAGTATCAGTATATATATACATCCCAGCTTTGTGCAGCTACATCTCACTGCAGGCCATTAGTATGTCTGGAAGGCCAACAAGGAGAGGCAGACAGTCACAAGCCAATAAAAGAGAGCAAGCAGGCTCTGTGTCTAGAGGCAACAGTGCTGGTCGTGGAGACAGTGCATCCTCATGAGCACGTGGCCATGGGACACACTTGTCCTTTTTCTTGGCAGCTGGCCATGTTGAACCGCAACATGCGGAAGACTCGGTAGAGTGGATGACCAAGCCGTCCTCATCCTCCTCATCCTCCTCATTCTCTCTCACCCAAGCTCAGGGTACTTTGTCTGGCAAAGCAGCTGCCAACGCGGCCTCTTCCCTTGGCTCAATGGCATCAGTCACTCCTTCCCTAGCCCCACCATGTCCTCCTGAGGAGTCCCTCGAACTGTTTGACCACAGTGTTGGTACATGCTCCAGGAGGATGCCCAGCGTTTTGAAGGCTCCGATGATGGTATCCAGCTAGAGGAAGGCAGTAACGTGAGCCCAGAGAGAGGGGGTGCCCAAGAAGGACAGCAATCTGGCAGTCATGTTCCCCCAGCTGCAGCATACTGCCAGCTTTGCTCCAGTGATGAGGAGGGAGGGGATGATGAGGTCACTGACTCCATGTGGGTGCCTGATAGGAGAGGGGAGGAGGAGGAGGAGGCACATCACTAATGAGGCAGGATGCCCTCCAGGGGCCAGCTTAAGGGCAGCACACCGACTGCATCACAACGCAGAGCTCCGCATGTGCAGGGCGCTGCTGTCTCTGCACGTTATTCCAAAAGTTCTTTGGTGTGGGCCTTTTTTGAGATGAGTGCATCAGATCCCACCGCTGCTCTTTGCAACATATGTCTCAAGCGTATCTCGCGTGGCCAAAACATCTCCCGCTTGGGTACCATATGCTTGACCAGACATATGTTGACCTGCCATGCAGTTCATTGGCAAGTGTACCTAAAAGACCCACACCAAAGAACAAGGAGAACCTCTCCTTGCTCCTCATCAGTTGGGATCTCCAACCCCACTATACATTCAGTCCTCTCTGAGACCTGCACTGAGAGGAATGAAGGTGTAGAATTAGGTGTGTCACAGCCAAGTACTTGGGGGCGATCTGCTATCGGTACACCAACGTCAGATTGTACCAGGCAAATTTCACTGCCCCCAGTTGCTGCACCGCCGAAAGAAGTTCGCTCCCAGCCATCCACATGCCAAGCAGTTGAATGCTAGCTTGGCTAAATTGCTAGCACTTCAACTGCTGCCTTTTCAGTTGGTAGACTCTGCCCCCTTCCGTGAGTTTGTGGAATGTGCGGTTCCTCAGTGGCAGGTTCCCAAACACCACTTTTCCTCACGGAAGGCGATTCTGGCTCTCTACCAGCATGTGGAAGTCAATGTCTTGGCCTCGCTGGACAGGGCAGTCAGCGGTAAGGTGCATATTACCGCTGACTCATGGTCCAGCAGGCATGGACAGGGATGTTACTTATCTTTAATAGCGCACTGGGTGACTCTTCTGGCAGCTGGGAAGGATGCAGGACAGGGTGTGTTGGAGATTGTTCTGCCACCACGCCTCCAAAATACTACTGGTGGTGATTCTGCCACACCTCTCTCCTCCACCCCCTCCTCTTCTTCTTCCTCCATGGCCTCTTCCTATGCTGATTTGTCTTCAGAACCAGCGGTGCTCCGTAGGCGTTCAAGGGGCTACGCAGGCCAAAAGATGCCATGCGGTGCTTGAGCTGGTGTGCTTGGGGGACAGGAGCCACACTGGGGCAGATATTCTGTCAGCTCTGCAGGGGCAGGTTCAGAGGTGGTTGACACCATGCCAGCTTAAGGCAGGTATGGTGGTTTGCGACAATGGCACCAACCTCCTCTCCGCCCTCCTGAGTACCTGTGCGACTATGGCACCAGGACAGGGTCAGGGGAGCTTGTTTTTTTTTACCCAACGCCAGTGGGCCATGATCAGGGATGCATGCACTGTCCTGTCACCATTTGAGGAGGCCACGAGGATAGTGAGCAGTGACAGTGCATGCATCAGTGACACTGTTCCCCTTGTCCACCTGTTGGAGCACACGCTGCGTGGAATAATAGACAGGGCACTTGAGGCAGAACAGAGGCAGGAAGAGGAGGACTTTCTTAGCTCTCAAGGCCCTCTTTTTTCAGACAGTGTTCATGCGTGCCCGCCAATCACACAGGAAGAGGACAAAAGGAGGAAGAGGAGGATTGTGTCAGCATGGAGGTGGAGCCTGGCACTCAGCATCAGCAGCAGTCTTTAAGGGATCATTTGCAGTCCCAAGAAACCCATGGACTTGTACGTGGATGGGAGGCTGCGGATCATGTCATCCTTAGTGACCCAGAGGACTCCGGATGGAATGCATCAGCAAACCTACGCTGCATGGCCTCCCTGATCCTGCAATGCCTGAGGAAGGATCCTCGTATTTGTGGTATCAAGGTGAGGGATCAATACTTGCTGGCAACCCTCCTTGATCAACGTTACAAGGGTAAGATTCCGGACCTTATCTTGCTGTTGCAGAGGGAGCAGAGGATGAAACATCTTCGGAAGGCCTTGAAGAAAGGTCTGTGCAATGCGTTCCCAGAGACTGGGAAGTTACAAACTCCTGTTCCTGGACAACATGTTGCTGAGGCTTCGGTCAGTCAAAGAAGGAGCGGTGGAGAAGGTGGCCGTCTGACCGATGCGTTCAGACAATTTTTTAGTCCGCAGCCCTAAGGTATGAGCGGTTCCAGCAACCATCGCCAGCGTCTGTTTTACATGGTGCAGGAATACCTAGGGGCAAGATCTGACTTGGACACTTTTCCCACTGAAAATCCTCTGGGTTACTGGGTCTTGAGGATGGATCACTGACCAGAGCTTGCACAGTATGCAATTGAGCTACTGGCCTGTCCTGCATCCAGCGTTCTTTCGGAACGCACATTCAGTGCTGCTGGAGGTTTTTTAACCGATCACAGGGTGCGCCTGTCCAACTACTCGGTCGATCGACTGACCTTGATAAAAATGAATCAGTCTTGGATCATCACCAGCTACCAAGCACCTGATGCTGATGTATCCGAATAATTTTTTTTGAAATGTCAATTCCTTCAAGACTGCCTATGCTGATGCTGAGTGACTATCCTGTTATGCTGAGTGACTATCCTCTTCCTCCTCAATGATCATGCTGATAGCTTGTAAAAATATTTTTGGTTCTGGGCGCCACCACCAGTGGCTAAGGCCCAATTTTTCAGCCCCTGTTTAACAGGGGCGTGCAATTACAATTTTTGATGCAATATTTTGCAAGGAGGGTTCATTGCTGCACTCAACTAGAGTATCTGTGAGGGGTTGCAGTGTTGTGGCACCAGCACCAGTGCCTAAGGCCCAATTTTTCAGCCCCTGTTTAACAGGGGCGTGCAATTACAATTTTTGATGCAATACTTTGCAGCAGGGCTTGTTCCTGCGCTCCAACTAGAGAATTTGTGAGGGGTTGCAGTGTTGTGGCACCAGCACCAGTGCCTAAGGCCCAATTTTTCAGGCCCTGTTTAACAGGGGCCTGTAATTACAATTTTTGATGCAATACTTTGCAGCATGGCTTGTTCCTGCGCTCCAACTAGAGTATCTGTGAGAGGTTGCAGTGTTGTGGCACCAGCACCAGTGCCTAAGGCCAAATTTTTCAGGCCCTGTTTAACAGGGGCGTGTAATTACAATTTTTGATGCAATATTTTGCAGGACGGTTCATTCCTGCACTCCAACTAGAGTATCTGTGAGGGGTTGCAGTGTTGTGGCACCAGTGCCTAAGGCCCAATTTTTCTGCCCCTGTTCAACAGGGACATGTAATTACAATTCTTGATCTAATATTTCACAGCAGAGTCCGTTCCTGTGCCCACCAAGAGTAACTGTGAGGGCTTACAGTGTTGTGGCACCAGCACCACCACCACCAAAGGCCCAATTTTTCTGACCCTGTTCAACAGGGGCATGTAATTACAATTTTTGATCTAATATTTCACAGCAGAGCCCGTTCCTGCGCCCACCAAGAGTAACTGTGAGGGCTTACAGTGTTGTGGCAACACCAACACCTAAGGCCTCAATTTCTGCAGAGTATATAGTGCAGGCCCCTACTTTCAAACATCCAACTTACAAAGGACTCCTGCTTGCAAACGGAAGAAGACAACTTGAAGTGAGATGAAATCTACCCCTAGGAAGGGAAATTCTCTCCTGTAAGAGTTAATATGGGAAGAACGTGTCTCCTCTCCACTGATGCTTTATCACCAATCCTTGTTTTACTAAAAACTCCACATTTTCAAAAAACATTTGTCATTGGGACAAAAAGTGAGGTGAAATCTTCTGAAGAGGTGCACAGACAGCAAAACAAATGTTACAGGGGTGATAATCCTTCCCTATGTTTTCCAAAAAGCTTAAAAATAGATTTTTTTGGCTGGAGCTACACTTTAAAAATGTACCAGTTCAAAATTACAAACAGATTCTACTTAACAACAAACCTACAGTCCCTGTCTTGTTTGCACCGCTTGTATACCGCTGTTCAGAGTATATAGGGCCTGGGGGACCCACGCCTTTCCTTTTTTTAATTTGGGTGCGGGGTTCCCCTTAATATCCATACAAGCCCCAAAGGGCCTGGTAATAGACTGGGGTAGAGAGGGTACCCATGCCGTTTGTGCCACTGATTTTCATCCATATTGCCGGGACCCGACATTAAAGCCGCAAGCAGTTTTAAATGACTTTTATTCCTTAAAAATGTCATTTTGTGCAGGGACTGTTCTAAGCACGGGAAATACGCGCCACTTTACAGGCATACTATAGACACCCCCAAGGTACAGTATCTGACCGCGAGATTGTGTTTCCAGCGCGATACCATCACGCTGGTTCTCGGCGACAGGGTACTGTGCATGTTTTCCTTCCGCGATGAGTGACAGGCAGTGCTGACAGCTGTCTGGTATGAATCCTGAGGCGGGAACACCGCGCCAAATTTTAAATGAAAAAACCGGCGTGGGTTCCCCCCCATGCGCAGGGACTATGGGGCCACGTCCCCTTATGACGCCAGAGTCCCTGCGCATGCTGGGACCATGACGTCGTAAGGGGGCGGGGTCACCGCCTATATAAATGGCTCCGCAGCTCGCACACAGCATTCGAGCCGGAGAGAGCATCGTGTCAACATTGGGGAAGAAGAGAAGAAGCGGCGAGACAGCGGCGACAAGACAGCGGCGGCGAGACAGCGGCGACAAGACAGCGGCGGCAAGACAGCGGCAGCAGACCGGGCCCCTCGCTGGCAATAGAGCTGGAAGAAGATAGCGGCGGGGCCCAGGAGAAGAGGCCGAACACCGGGAGAAGAGGCCGAACACCGGAAGTCGGAATGAGACCCCCTGAAGTTGGAAGAAGATCCCAGAGCTGACTAATAAATTACTCTTAAAACCTGTGTACTGTGTTTTTTTTATATTGACACTTTTCCCTAGGTGAATGGGTAGGGGTATCATGTACCCCAAATTCATTCACACAGGGTGGGGGGCCGGGATCTGGGGGCCCCCTTATTAAAGGGGGCTCCCGGATTCCGATAAGCCCCCCGCCCGCAGACCCCGACAACCAACGGCCAGGGTTGTCGGGAAGAGGCCCTTGTCCTCATCAACATGGGGACAAGGTGCTTTGGGGTGGGGGGGCCCACAGGGCGCCCCCCTCCCCCAAGGCACCCACCCCCCCATGTTGAGGGCATGCGGCCTGGTACGGCTCAGGAGGGGGGGCGCTCGCTCGTCCCCACCCCCTTTCCTGGCCGGCTGGGCTGCGTGCTCGGATAAGGGTCTGGTATGGATTGGGGGGGGACCCCACGCCAATTTTTCGGCGTAGGGGGTTCCCCTTACAATTCATGCCAGACCTAAGGGCCTGGTATGCCCCTGGGGGGAACCCACGCCGTTTTTTTCATTTAAAATTTGGTGCGGTGTTCCCGCCTCAGGATTCATACCAGACAGCTGTCAGCACTGCCTGTCACTCATCGCGGAAGGAAAACAAAGTTTTCCTTTCCCGATCAGCGAGCTATCTCGGCGCTGGCTCCTGCGACGGGGCTCGCAGGTGTCAAATCTCACCGAGAAATGCGGCGAGATTGACACAATATCGCGGTCACCTACTGTACAGTCTGGTATCAGTGTACAATATAAATAATGATATCAAAGCATAGTAACAGAAAGAGTCATGGCAAAAGCATATTTCGGAGCGTACAGAATACATCCTGAGTAAATCAATACAGGAAAGTATTGCCTATACATGGTCTAAATACTTCACGTAGTCACTAGTTTTATGTCTGAAAAATGAGTTTATGGGATTTCCAAGGCTCCCATCTATGGTCAAATAAATGCATTTTGTCCTGTAGGGTATATAGAATCCTCTCCATAATCATTATCATATCAATTCTATCTCGGATGGAGTTTAGAGGGACAACTGGGGACTTCCAGTGAAGGGCAATGACCCAGAGGGTGGATATACATATTGTGTGTATAAGGCATTCCTCTTTGCGGAGGGGTCCTGGAATTGGTGCTCCAAGTAAACACATCAGGAGCGTGAGATTCAGAGGGGTTCCAGAGATTGCAGAGGCGACCGCAGTCACCTTTTCCCATATCGGGGTGAGAATACTACAATCCCAAAAAATGTGTTTGAATGTGCCCAACAGTTGGCAGCCTCTGAAACACAATCCCGATGTTCCAGGGTACATTGTTTGCAGTCTGGAGGGTGTGTAGTACCATCTAGTGAGGACCTTATAGGCCGTTTCTCTAATCGCTAGCGATTTGGTGGCTTTAAGAAGGTTTGCTAGCATGGTATCCCAGTCCTCCTGAGTGAATCGTTCATTACAGTCGGTTTCCCATTTGGTCCGATATGGAGGATCATCTGGAAAACCCAATACTAATGTATCTTTATAGAGGGTAGAAATGAGGCCTTTACCTCTTGGGTTATCATGGCAGATCTGTTCGTAAGAGGTAGAAGGAGCAGAAGGAATAAGATTGACATGGGAGATATAAAAATGCCTAATCTGCATAAAGCGGAGATATTCTCGTAGTGGTATTTGTTTATGTGTGCGGAGGAGTTCAAATGTGGCAAATGTATTTCCAAGGTGGAAGTCTGCTAAGGTAGTCAAAGAGTTAGATTTCCACCAAGCAAAGTTCTCAGGGTGAAGAAATGCTGGGGTAAATAATGGTTCCCCAAGAAAGGATGAGGCTGGTGGGGCTGGTGAAATCAGGCCAAGTCTAGTGTTATAGCGGTGCCAGAGTGGGAAACTATCAAGTTGAGGGGAGTAAGCTTATGTGTAACATTGGAAGGTGACCACAAAATGGATTGGAGGGAGTAGGGCAGAATGGAAGTAATTTCAAATTTTACCCATGGCACCCTCGAATCCAGAATGTTCCACTGCGCTATCTGTGAAAATCGTGCCGCCAGAAAGTAGAACCAAAGGTTGGGTAAACCCAGTCCTCCGGTGGATTGGGATCTATACAGAATGTGTTTTGAGAATCTAGGCCTCTTATTCTGCCAAATAAATTTGTTAACTTCTTGCTGTAATCTGTCAAGATATGTTTTTGGGATATTAATAGGGAGGGAATGGAAGAGATATAAAAGTTTTGGCAATAGGGTCATTTTTACTGCCATAACTCTGCCTAGAAGGGATATATGGTAGGAACTCCAGGTTTTAAGTAGGTTACGTAATCAGGTCAGACATGTGGGATAGTTAGCATTAAAGATAGATGAAAAGTGTGGGGTGATAAAAATACCAAGATATGGGATTTTATCGTTTGACCATTGGAGAGGGAAGGATCCTTGGAGCAATTCACACTGGGCAGGGGGTATATTAATAGGAAGGGCCATGGATTTGGTCATATTTACCGTAAGTCCAGATATAGAGGCAAATTTGTTCAGTACCACAAATAAATTAGGAAGGGAAATTTGAGGTTGGGTCAGAAATATCATGACATCATCTGCGTACATACAGAGTTTGAAGCCCCTGTATTATGTGCGCGCCATGCATCAGCTAGTTGAAAGGACTGTAGTGATTTAGACATGGATTTGGGGAAAGCTGCCGAGGCGTGAGATGTGGTGTTTCTATCCAATTGAGGGTGGGCTACAAGGTTGAGATCTCCCCCCACAAACATATGTGTTGAGGAGTATCTTTCAAGGGTCCTGAAAAAAGTGGCAAAGAAAGAGGCCTGGGCTACATTGGGTGCATAGACATTTGCAATTGTTATATCCCTGCCTGATATCAACCCTTTAATAATTTGAAATCTGCTATCAGGGTCCTTGTAGACTTGTTGTACCGCTAAAGGAAATGTGTTATGCAACAATATAGCAACACCTCTACTTTTCGTCTGATAATGAGTGAAAAAAGTCTGCTTGAAGGGGCAGGAGGCGGAGCCTAGCAGAGCAGACATGCATTGTTAGAGCTCCACACCGCTGAGGAGAGAAGAGAAGGACAAAGCGGAGCCTGCAGGCTCAAAAGGTATCCATTTGAACCTTTTTACCCCTGGGAACAAACTGTGAAAGTTTGGGCAGGAAATATGGTACTGGGAGGAAGCCGTGGCAGAAATAAAAATCACCTCACAAAGAGCTCACAGGCACTCACTGCAGCTGAAGCAGCTCCAGTCACCTCACAAGATACAGCATCAGGGCGCTCTCACAGACAGAAAATGTCACAGCAAGACTCTCCATTTGAGTCAGATACAGAACAAATCCTCTCACAAACTTCTCCACAAGCCTCCTCAGTATCCCCAGTAATATTATTACAATTTGAAAAGATGCTTCATAAGGCTTTAAAACAAACCTCAGACCAAATAACAAAAAGCCTAACCAAAGAAATAAGAGAGCTGGGAAACCGCACCGCAGCCTTAGAAATAAAAATGGATGAAATTGAAATTACAACCCAAGAAAATATAACAGAATTGGAACAATTAAAAAAAGAGAATTTAATACTTCAAACTAAGCTTGAAGATTACGAAAATAGAGCCAGACGTTCAAACTTGCGCATAAGGGGAATACCTGAAACTGTGACAGACCTGCAATCTACTATTACTGCTCTATTACAAGAACTAAAGCCAGATATCCCTATTGAACGTTTAGAACTGGACAGAGTACACAGAGCCCTCACAGCCAAAAAGAAAGATGGACCCCCACGTGATATAATCACAAAATTTCATTATTACAGAACGAAAGAACAAATACTAATTGCTGCAAGAGAAAAAAAGGAACTTAATTTTCAAGGACACAATTATCAAATTTTTGCTGACCTATCCCAACTTACTATTACTAAAAGACGATCCATGAAACCCCAACTAATGGAACTGCAACGCCACAACATTATGTATCAATGGGGCTTCCCCTTTTCAGTCAGATTTAACTACCAAGGTACAATTTACAGAAGCAGATCAGCAGATGAACTACAACAAACCCTTTTAAAATTAAATCTGACAGAACCCACAAGCAGCAACACTCCCACACGCAGAAGAATGGCATCATCTTCACCTTCAGGCAGCACCCAGAAAATATCAGAACAAAATGGGAATCATCATTCTCACAAAAGAGGCCGTTATGCCACATCATCCATGGACCAAGAAGATTCAATGGACTGACATCCTAATTCCTGATATCTCTTCATTTATTATACTAAGAGATGGTTCTCTATAAAAAACCTGTATTTATAACTGAATGTAACTGCATTCTGATAGTCACACACTGTGTGGGATCATGTTACATTCCAGTTATATTTCTTATTACTTCTGATTCATATAGCCTTAGAATATATAAGTGAAATAAGGAAATTCTTGTTCAGTTATATATTATCAGGTAATAACAATAGATTTATTACTTTTTAGGACAAATATGTTCAATAATCCAGAAGTAATGGAAGCTTTTTCTTTCTTTTCTTAAAACAAATATATTATTACCTAACTAGTTCCTAGAATTATGTTTTTGTTTATTCTAATCTGAAGCAATACAACCTCAATTTTATGAGTTAACATATCTAAACAGTTACATATGAATAAAATATGTAATTGTTTACTCTAAAAGGGTTAAAATCCCAAAATAATTCAAACTATCTTCATCAATACCAAAGTTATTAACAATACCTTTCTAACTGAATTATTTAGCCCAGGGCAAGACTAACCATATACAACCACCCTGGAATAAATAATTTCAACAAAAACTATATTCTGCACTCCAATTAATGAAACATCATTTTGATGTCTTTTGACATAGCACTTCTCTCCTGTAAGCGGAAGATCCGTGTACCCCCATTAGCCCTCCTCATTCTCCCAACCATATTATGTGGGAGTGTGACGAAGGCACTTATTCCCCTGAGAGAGATATTTATTCTCTTTCACGGGTAAATTGTGATTACTTGCAAAAAATAATTTATACAATGTATCATCTAATCTCATATGTTTTTTGTTTACTCTTTACTCCAGAATTCACTGGTTTCTTTTCTATCTATTCATCTCTTCAGTCCACACAGGTTGATCTGCGCAGTCAGCTCTGCATAACAAAAAGTAAGTCAAAACTATTTGATCTGTTGCCATGGCACCACTGAATATACTTTCCCTGAATGTTCAGGGAATAAATGTCCCTCAAAAAAGGACCAAAGCCTTCCGTACTTTCCATAACAAGAAGGCTCACATAGTATGCCTCCAAGAAACACACTTCACCAAAGATTCTACTCCAAAATATATTTCTCCTTTTTATCAACAAATTTACACGGCTTCTGCCTGTACCAAGCAAAGGGGAACTCTAATTGCATTTCACCGATCCACACCATTCACCTTATCATCAGAAATTAAAGACCCAGAAGGTAGATACCTGATACTCATGGGTTACATAATGGATACAGCAATCACGGTGATTTCCTACTACGCTCCTAACAAACAACCTACACCATTCCTCTCACATATATTACAAGTGATTAATACACACAAAATAGGAACAGTGATAATGTGTGGGGATTCGAACCAGTTCCTGCTCCCTTTTCTAGATAAATCACCTTTTACACCATCCAAAATAACCTCTAGATTACCTTTTTCTCAACTTCTTTCCAAATACAATCTGGTAGATTCGTGGAGAGAAAGTAACCCAATGAAAAAGAAATTCACTTATTTCTCGCACCCCCATCAAACCTTCACCAGAATAGATCATATTTTTCTAACAATAGGAATGATACCAGAAATTATTGCATCAGATATAATTCCGATTCCGTGGTCTGACCATAATGCAGTATACACTACTATAGCCTCAGCCATACCAAAAGCGCATGACCCAACGTGGTACTTACCGGACATAATGCTCAAACACCCACTACATCAGATGGCCATTGAACAAGCTTTAAAGGAATACATATCAATTAATAATACAACAGACATCTCCCCAATAACACTGTGGGAAGCTCATAAGCCTGTCTTGCGTGGTACAATACAAAGACAAATGGAACTATTTAAACGAGAACGCAAAAATCTAGCAAAAAAACTAGAACTCAATTTTAATGCAGCCTACATATCATTTCAAGATAATCCATCTCAGAGTACAAAATCTCATCTGGAAAAATCTAGATTGGAATACGATCTATTTCTCACTGAGTCAGTTGATAAATCCCTCAAACGCTCCAAACACAATTTGTACATGAATACAAACAAACCAGGTACATATTTGGCTCGGGCATTAAATTCAACTAACAAATCTTTCAAACCAATACGTTTGAAATTATCAAAAAATGTTTACACTTGTAATCCAGTTAAAATAGTCCATAAATTTCACTCACATCTCTCAACTTTATACAAGACAAGCAATGAATTTAATCCTACAGAGGCTGAATCCTTCTTCTCAAAAATAACCTTACCTGAGTTATCTCAGAATCAAAAAAGCAGTTTGGATGAGCCTATAACTATAGATGAAGTTGCTAACGCCATAAAAGACCTAAAACTTAACAAAAGACCAGGCCCAGATGGCTACTCGGCTTTATACTATAAAACATTCTCAGAAATACTCTCTCCCATTCTCACTGAAACTTTTAACAAACTTCTAGATGGACATTCTTTTCGGCAAGAAACACTAATGGCAATTGTTTGTATGATCCCAAAACCCCTTTCTGATGATACTTCCTGTGTGAATTATCGGCCTATCTCTCTGTTAAACCTCGATATTAAATTATTAGCAAAAATAATAGCAAAACGCCTCAATAGCATTATAGGAAAATTAATACATAGAGATCAAGTAGGCTTCATGCCAAATAGACAGGCAGGCGATAATATACGCAGGGCAGTGTTATTGGCACATATTGCTAAAAAACGGAAAATCCCTTTATGTTTTCTATCTCTCGATGTTAAGAGGGCATTTGACACAGTATCCTGGCAATATATGCAATATTCATTACAAAAATGGGGTTTTGTACCCCACTTTTTAACATGGATCAAAGCATTATATAATAAACCCAAAGCCTATATAAAATATGCTGGATACAAATCTGAAGCCTTTAATATCGAAAGAGGTACCCGACAGGGTTGCCCATTATCTCCCTTATTATTTGCCCTTATACTCGAACCCATGGCCCAATACATCAGAACAAACCAAACTATAACTGGCATTGAAGTAGGAGGTATTACACACAAATTATGTATATTTGCAGACGATATATTACTTTTTCTATCATCACCACAGGTCTCTGGTCCTAACTTAATACCAGCTCTTGATGGATTTGCAGCCCTATCCGGCCTCATGATTAATCTTAAGAAATGCCTAGTGCTTAATATTTCACTCACAAACATGGAATTGATCCCGGCTAGGGCTGCACTCCCATTCACATGGGCAGAAAAATCAATTCCATATCTTGGAATTCATTTAACAGCATCTCATTCTGACTTATTCTCAACCAATTATCCTCCTGTATTAAGACAGATCACAAATCTAATAAAACAATGGTCGCAACTTCCTTTATCCTGGATAGGGAAGATTAATGCAATCAAAATGACTATTCTACCCAAATTGCTTTATCTATTCAGAGTCCTCCCTATTCCAATTCCTTCCTATTTTTTGAGAATAGTACAAATAAGAGCAACTTTGTTTATATGGGGCTCTTCTAAACCACGTATACCTATACACACACTACATCTTCCCAAAAATAAAGGAGGCCTGGGATACCCTAATTTTACTAACTACTACAGAGCAGCACATTTGGCCAGTCTGTCCAAATACCATGCAAAACAGGAAATCCCATTATGGGTATTTATAGAGGCTTCAGAAAATGACCCTCTATTAATATCAAATTTATTATGGCTTGATCCTAAAGACCACTTTAAAATTCATAATCCCATAACTAAACACTTCTTATCTCTCTGGGATAAACTAAAAACCAAATATCAGTTACAATCTCCACACAATCCTCTCCTTTCTTTTATCAGAAATCCGGCCTTTTATCCGGCATGGATCTACCCAAATTCTTTTAAAGCTTGGACAACATCAGGCATTCAGACACTAAATGACTTCATAGCATCTAAATCATTTCTTTCATTCCCATCGCTTAGAGAAAAATATGATCTACCAAACTCTGAGATATTTAGATATCTCCAAATCAAAAATTTCTATACACCATTCCTAAAGGGGGATACACCATTATCCCAATTATCCATTTTTGAATCAATCTGTACAAAAGATCCATTTGCTAAAGGTACAATTTCATCACTTTATAATCAATTATATGGAGTAGCAAATCTTAATAGACCCTCTTACGTTCAGAGGTGGGATGAGGACCTGGGACGAACTTTAGAAGACACGGACTGGTCTAACATATGGCTCACATCTAAGTCATCTTCACCCAACATCTTAGCACTGGAGACAAATTATAAAGTCCTAACTCGCTGGTACCTTGTACCCGCTAGAGTGGCAAAATATTCACCTAATACCTCAGCTCTTTGTTTTCGGGGATGCCCAGAAATAGGCACATATTTACACATATGGTGGACGTGCCCAGTAATCCAAACCTTCTGGAAGGAAGTCTTCGTGATTGCATCTAAAATATTTAAAAAAATAATACAACCAGATCCATATTTAACTTTACTTAATCTAAAACCGGAATGGTTAACAATCTCTCAATTCAAACTTATGATCCAATTAATAACGGCTGCAAAACAAACAGTGGCCAAGGCATGGAAATCTCCTACATTGGTACTAGCAGAAACAATTCACAGAATGAATAATACAATGTCCCATGCTAAGATGGTAGCCATCGATCAAAATCAAATTCCAAAATTTGAAAAACTTTGGCATCCTTGGATAAAACAACAGTTCCTGTCAAACTTCAATGACTCTGTCCTGTTGCCATGGTAACAGATTAAATGACTTACAGAGACACCCATTCTAAGGCTTCAAAGAGAACTAAAAAGAATAATAAACTGACGAGCGGGACAACCTTGTGGACCATACCTCTACCTTTCAACCCTTTTTCTTCTTTCTCTTTCCTTTTCTCCACCTTACGATTAAAGCTCATTATCAGAATTTATTTGACCTATATACACTCTACTTGTAAACAATATGTATAGTAGGTATAAATCATTTAAATACCTACAAAAGTAACTAAGGAAATGATATATATCTTTAATTTAAGTTAGGTTTACGTAAACCCAATGTTTAATATTTGAAATTTCATGATATTTACCTATATAAACCCTACTGTAAAACAATGAGCTTACTTTATAGATCCTTGTAAACTTACTTTATGTATCTTTATAACATTGTATACTCAATAAACTTCTTTTGACAAGGAAAAAAGTCTGCTTGTATGATCTATGAAAAAAAGTAGGGTGATTATTTGTAGCAAAATGGGTCTCCTGCAGTAGGATAATTTTGGCTCCCAATTGTTTATAAGTAATAAAGGCTTTTTTCCGCTTGTGGGGAGAATTAAAGCCTCGCACATTGTGCATGATGCAGGTAACTACCATCTATGAGGGATGGTCCAATAAAAATCACCTGAATAGTGTAGTGATATGGTTTGTGTTCTGCTCAAATTCTCCACCACAAGGGCAATGCCATATAGAAGACATCCCCCATGCTGTACTCTGTATTGTTCAATATATAAAATGCCTTGAATGATACGTTTCAGACCATAAATAATAATATATAAAATGCCTTGAATGATACGTTTCAGACCATAAATAAGAATAAACTGAAATAAAAGGTGTAGAGTCAAAAAACAATTAACAAAAACAACCAGCATAGCTAGAAAGAGCTGGTAAAACATTGGGTCAGGTTGCAAACTGCATAATCCTGAAACTGAGACAATAAAATGGTAAGAGGCAAAAATACCTCCAACTCCAGAAGTCACATCCAGACTTCGAAGGGAAGTCACGATGTGAGTGGAGTGGGGTGGCATGGTAGCTACATCCGTTGGAATAGCCGACAACTATTTCTGAAACACTGTAAAGCATGTGCATGCTCGTATCATACTTATCAGGGAACTGAACTC
This sequence comes from Aquarana catesbeiana, assembly GCF_042186555.1. Lineage (NCBI taxonomy): Eukaryota > Metazoa > Chordata > Amphibia > Anura > Ranidae > Aquarana > Aquarana catesbeiana. The sequence goes on along the minus strand of NC_133333.1, from coordinate 228,658,225 downwards.
AGAAAGTACCCTCAATGTCCATGATCAGAGCCTAGACTCACGTTTCTGGAGATATTTGGAAGTGTGGTTTACCCATCTCTCCATCCAAATACACATAGATTATAACGTCCACCTAAACACAACACAAAAAAAAAGGGTGATCGTTCTGATGTTCATCTGTATGTCTGTGGTCCCGTAGTTGGGGATCCGGGGGTCAATTCAAAGGGACCAAGATGTCTGCAACGTGAGTAGATATCATCAATCAGGGAATAAGCTGGACGGCAGTTACAGGTGAACAGGGTAACAAAGGTTGTTACGAGGGACATCCAGGAACGGGCAGTAGGTGGCGATCTATCCATAGGGGAGAGCAAGCAAAGTCAGACAAGGCTAAATGGTGAGAAACAAGTCAGTATCCAAAAAAAGACAGGCCTAAGTCAGAGGTTCAATTATGATCAAAAGCATTGTCCTGCCTGACATTCCTTCTGTTGCGTCTAGGAGAAGGTGTGCGCCAAATTGGGGTCGACCTTGGGGTAGCGGGTGGGCGAGGCACAGCAGCAGCATCCAGCAAGCCCAATTTCACCAAGATCTCCTGCCCTTCCAACAAGGTAGTGGCTGTATATGTAGTACCATTATGAGGAATGGAGAGTTTAAAGGGGAATCCCCAACTATAGCGTATGTGGGCACTTGCTAACCCTGTGGTCACCTCTTTCATCTTGCGGCACCTATCCAGGGTCGCTGGAGAAATGTCTGGATATATTTGCACCGGTGTGCCATCCACGGTGATAGATTGGGAGTTGCAAGCAGCCCCGAGGATCTCCTCTTTGATAAGGAAGTCTTTCAGGCAGAGTACAATGTCTCTAGGGGGTTTATCTGGAGGTGGTTTCGGACGTAAAGCATGGTGAATGCGATCGCAAGTGAATTATTCCACCTCTTGGTCTGGTAATAATGATTGGAATAGCCTGCAGATAGTAGGGATCAAATCCGTGTTAGATTCAGGGATCCCCCTAACCCTGAGATTATTACGCCTGTTACGATTGTCGAGATCTTCAATTTGCGATTGCTGCTTCGTGACTGTTGTGGCTAGGTGTTCATATTCTCTGGAGAGTTCATTATGGGTATTACTGAGCTCATCATGTTTTGTCTCCAAACGATCTGTATGAGATCCCAGAGCTGCAATCTCCTGAGTTAGGGTATTAGTGCTTTTGTGGAGCTCTGTCTGAAATTTAGTGGCAATCTTACTGTATATGGATTCTAGGCTTTGTTCCAGACCTTCTTTTGTGAGAGGGGCAGAGTACTCACCGTCATATGGTGCATCAGAATCTGCCTGTGTGCACCATGAGGAGGGAGAGGCAGGGCTGCCAGCGCCATCTTGAGCCATGCTGTAACTTTCCTTTGAGTTCAGCAGATAGGTGGTAAGGGACCTCTGCGCCGTCCGCTCCGGTTTTTTTCATTTCGAAGGCATGCACAGCTTGTTCCTGGGGGTGTTAGGAGAGTTTGTGCTAAGTTTCACCGAGTTCTGGCCCCAGGGAGCAGGCTAAACGGAGTGAGTAGTTCGGAGCTACTCAGACATGCAGCCGATCCCGTGGAAGCCGCGCATGTGCCCAGGAGCGGTGATTTTAATTATGCTTAAAGAGGAAGTAAACCCTGATGGGTTTTACTTTCTCTTTGTTTCCCTGCAAAGGAAACAAAGAGAAATGCATCGCATAGTAGCCCATTATGTGTCACTTACCTGACACAGGAGCCTGCAATGTCCCCGATTTCCTCACTGGTAGTGAGCGTCTATTCTTCACCCCTCTTCCTTCCAAGGCCGCAAACTCTGGCTCTGTGACTGACCGGAGTCGCGTGACATCACTCCCGCGCATGCGTGCGGGAACCGCCAGTCACAGCATGGCCCCAGCTTGAAACAGCACAGCGTGCCCTTTCAAGAGTGTGCATGCGCCAAATACATCAGTGCATGCACAGAAGAACTCATCATACGGGGAAATAGTAAATATCTCCTAAACCGTGTAGGTTTAGGAGATATTTCAAGCACCTACAGGTAAGCCTTAATCTAGGCTTACCTGTAGGTGAAAGTGGTCTGTAAGGGTTTACAACCACTTTAAATGCAACAATAAAAATTTTAAATTCCTTTACATATAGTGCCTGGGGGGTCCCCTTAATGTGCCTGTAAAGTGGTGCATCTGTAGCATGCATAAAACATGCTACAGCAAAAATGGGATTTCTAAAGAAAAAAATAAAATGACTTGCAGTTACAATTGCCGACACCCAGCTATTGAAAAAAAAAATAAAAATGGTATGTCCCAAAAATTTTTAATTAAACGACGTAGAGCCCCCCCAAAATCCATACCAGACCCTTATCCACCTTGTCCCCATGTTGATGGGGAAAAGGGCCTCTTCCCAACAACCCTGGGCTGTGGTTGTCAGGGTATGCTATGCCGGTGGTACCTACAACATGCTTCAGGATCAGAACTTACCTTGGGCACATTTTATCATTTGCTATGGGTCTGTCATATTATTCAGGAGTTCTGGGCACAGGTGGTGACATTTTTGCATGACACCATGGGGTCCCCACTGACCCTAGACCTCGAGTCGTGTCTGCTTGAACATTATCATAATCCCAATATGGATACGTTCACTAAAATGATTAAATATGAAACCCTATTCCTAGCTAGAAAACTAATTGCAAGAAGTTGGATGAAGGCGGATCCCCCTACACTCAACTCCTGGATTTGTGAAACTAATAATACATGGCCTTATAATGCCGCGTACACACGATTGGAAATTCGGCCAGCAAAAGACCGATGAGAGCTTTTGGTTGGAAAATGCGACCGTATGTATGACCCATCGGACTTTTGCTGGCCGAATTTCCGCCAGCAAAAGTTTGAGAGCATGTTCTCAATTTTCCAGACGGAAAAAGTTTCGGAAATTCAGTTCATCTGTATGCAATTCCGACGCGCAAAAAACCATATGCTCAGAATCAAGTACGAGACGGAGCCACTCAGTCTGGTAAAACAACTGTTCGTAATGGAGATGGCACATTCGTCACACTGCAAATTTTTAAATCTTTCAATGCAGCGCATTCTCTTCTTCTTTATAATGCTAGAAGAATGAGGTTGTTTTGCTGCTCATATTCACACAGAGTTCTCACAAACTGATTTCTTTACTATTTCTCCTGAACTCATGACTAATCTTTTTTGTTTTTAAAGCCAGATCTCCATAACAATGTTTTTTTTTTTTTTTTAGAGTAATTTTTTTTTTTAAATCAAGATCTCCTGTTGTATTTTTTTATTTTTATTATTTTATAGTGATCTCCATATTTTTTTTTTTTGTCACGTTTCCACAACACCATTATAATCTTGTATTTGTAAACCTCAAGGAGGTGCTTGGTGTTGGTGTCCCTTGTTGATTTGACATTGTATTTTTGAAATGTACCTGGCTACTCACAAAAAAACTGTCCTATTTGAAGAATAACACATCGGCAAGCATTTTCATATAAAAAATCTCCATTTATTCTGGCTCATAATAAGAAAATAAAGAGGGAAGGCAACACTGGAGAAACAGCTGGAATTTGCGAAGTTTTGGCCCCTAGGGCAGACATCAACTCTGTGGATAAAATAATTGGTAGCTTGACAAGTCCATATAGAAGCGAGCACAATCTGGTCCAGGACTCCCAGAGATCACGAACAGCAGCAGATGACATGTATGTCCCCAGGCTGTGGTACTACAACAGGCTGGGTCTTCTGTCAGATCAGACTGAACCCAGGCAATCACTTTCTTGTCTTCCGTGCAACCTTCCCTCCACGCTGCCCTGCAGCCTTCCCTGTAGCGTTCCTTGAAGCCTTTCCTGCAGGCTGTGGCTCTGGAGGTGGACTTGTGGCAGGAGGAGGAGGAGAATGGGCGAGCGTACATAAGTGGATGTCATCTGTCATTTGGCCACTCAACCCCTTATGGATCGCCTCAAAAATGATTTTCTTGCATGTGTGGCATGGGCCCTCCTCCATTTGCTGCAAATTTGAGGCTATATAGATGCCATAGGCCTCTACAGCATCGGGGGGAGGGCTTTCAGGGCATCATTAGCCTCCTTAATGAGGCCCAGTGCTGCCTCCTCCACGTTCCTCCCCTTCCTGGGCCTTTTGGTTGGAAGGCAGAGGAGAGGGACCTGGGATTGGGTGAGACTGGGCCCGGCCACCTCCTGGCTGACACTAACCCCCACCTCCTGGCTGCCAGTTCCCCCTGACTCCTCCTGTGTGCCACATTCCAGAGCCTTGTCCTGGCTAAGGTCTTCCTGTGTATGAAAAAGGGACATAGTTTTATTTTTTGGTTCATCAATCACACACAATTTTCAGCTAATGAATGTTGCAAATTGAATGTTAATAAATAGAAAAGACTATCATTCTGAGCCCAGCATTTTTCATTCTTGTCCCAATCATTTTTGGCCCCTACTGTCTATTGATATGTAAAACACTTTTTGTTAAATCATTCATTTGTTATTAATAATAACATCTAGTTAACAACAATCAAACAATTATTTTCCCACAAAAAATATGTTAAAAAATACTATACCAGGCTCCATCTGGGCTCCTCAATTTCTTCCAGGATGGAAGGCCCAGGTTAGTCCTCGGAAGCCTAAGAAGCCTAAGCTGGAGTTGAGGGAAGGGTGGATGGAAGGCTGGATGGAAGGGGGGCCGGAAGTGTCAAAAGTGATTCCCTGGCTTCAATCTGGTCTTCTAGAAACCGCATCTTGTTGAAGTACCACAGACTGGGTACATATACATCATCTGCTGCTGCTCCTGACCTCAGGGACTTATGGGCCTTCTGAAGCTCCTTCCTATGCGTGCTTCTCAAGCTACCAATTTTCTTATCCACAAACTCGATGTCTGCATTGGGGACCCGAGTCTTCACAAATTCCAGCAGTTTCTCCATCGATGCGTTCCTTGCTGGTTTGTTGCAATATAAGGGGTTTTTCACCTCCCACAAATTGCGCATATACCTGTATCTGTCTATGAATTTGCTGAGGAAGTCTGGGTCTTTAAATTGTTTCATTTTTGCTGCAAGACCAAACAAAAGGCAAAAACACTAATATCAGGCTAAACTCTTCTAATCTTATCCCAATATAGGCCTCAATCTAGAATCAGTATAGGTTACTCATATCCCAAGTTAAAATAATTATTATTATTATTATGATTATTATTATTATTCAGGATTTATATAGCACCAACAGTTTACACAGCGCTTTACAACATTAGGGAGGACAGTACAAGTACAATACAATTCAATACAGGAAGAATCAGAGGTCCCTACTCATTAGAGCTTACAATCTAGTTATACAAAAAGGTAATAGCTGTGGGGGATGAGCTAATGGATAAAATAGTGCAGTTGTTAGATGGAGGCAGGCTTCTCTGAAGAGGAAAGTTTTCAGGGATCGCCTAAAAGTGGATACATTTGGAGACAGTCTGACAGATTGGGGTAGGGAATTCCAGAGGATGGGCGAGGCTCGGGAGAAGTCCTGGAGGCAGATATGGGAGGAGGTGATGAGGGAGCTAGAGAGCAGGAGGTCCTGGGAGGAACGGAGAGGGCAATTAGGTTGGTGTTTTGAGACTAGGTTAGTGATGTAGCTGGGGGCAGAGTTGTGGATGGCTTTGCAACTTATTGTTAGTATTTTGAATTTAATTAGCTGGGCGAGTGGCAGCCAATGGAGGGATAGGCAGAAAGGGGTAGCTGACACTGAGTGGTTTGTAAGGTGGATGAGTCTGGCAGCAGCATTCATGATGGACTAAAGGGGGGATAGTCTATTTAAAGGTAAGCCAATGAGGAGGGAGTTGCAGTAGTCGAGGCGAGAAATAACCAGGGAGTGAATCAGGAGCTTTGTGGTTTCATTGGTTAGAAAGGGACTTAGTTGAGGCAGCAAGCTTTGGAAAGTGATTGGATGTGGGGCCAAAAGGAGAGTTCAGAATCCAGGATAACACCTAGCACCCTGACATGTGGGGACGGGTGGATGGTTGTGCCATTGATCTTGACAGAGAAGTCAGGGGAAGAGGCACGTGGGGAAGGAAATATTATAAACTCAGTTTTGGACAAGTAGAGTTTGAGGAAGTGGTGTGACATCCATACAGATATGTCGGTTAGTAAGTTAGTGATGCGTGAGGAGACTGATGGAGTGAGTTGAGGGGTGGAGAGATAGATTTGTGTGTCGTCAGCGTAGAAATGATTTCGAAAGCCGTGAGAGGCTATTAGCTGACCCAGGGAAGAGGTGTAGATTGAAAATAAAAGAGGTCCAAGAACAGAACCTTGGGGGACCCCGACAGAGAAGGGAAGAGGAGTAGAGGAAGTAGAATTGTAAGTGACACTGAAGGTGCATTGGGATAGGTAGGATGAGAGCCACTGAAGAGCACAGTCATGGAGACCGAGGGAGTAAAGTTTTTTGAGGAGGAGGGGGTGGTCAACCGTGTCAAAGGCAGCTGAAAGATCCAGAAGTAGGAGTACAGAATAGTTACAAGTTAAAATGTTACCTTCGTTATTCCATTCATCGCTTCCGTTCCTCCTTCCTCCGCATACAGAACATAGGTACAACACACACGTGTTAGCTTTATAGACACTGAGCATGCGTGAAACTCCGCCCATGTCACCCACCCCTGACGTTCTTTCTAGAATATTCCCCACCCCCTCTCTTTCGTCGTAGTGGGGGAGAGGAACATGGTGGAGACACAGCATTATAGCAGTAACGACGAGGAGGAAAGCCTGGAGCCAGAAACGTCCTGATCCAGGAGGAGGAGATTTAGGGCCTCCAATATGGCCTTTGGTGAGATGGTGGAGATGGTGGACATATTGAAGAGGGCCGACTATGATGGGAAGTATGGAGCGTACACCAACCCTAATGAGAGAAAGGCCAAGATCATGACTAAAGTTGTAAAGAGTCTACGCCAGAATTTTGGGGTACGACGATCCAAGGAGCAACTGAGGAAACGCTGGTCAGACCTGAAACTGAGGGAGCAGGATCAAGAAAGTGCTTCTAAAAAGAAAGGAGTTGTTGTGTGTTCCTATTCTTATTATTACTTGCATACTGCACCATGTGCTTTTCTTTACTGTTGGACAGTTTAAAATGGCTACTTTCATGTTCGTGGGCACAGTAATCGGTCGGAGTAAACATTGTTTGTTTGCAAATAAATACAATGTTTTTGCCAGATCCAGGGTTAACTACATTTGGTCATGATAATTTGTATTCAAAGAAGTTTATGACCTTGTTGTCTAGATGTGTTTCAAACTAGAATGAATTGCAAACTTGATTCAGTGTAATGTAAGGAGAGGTCACTCAGCAGCTGTTTACACATCTGGACTCTGGAGCACTAGTGTGGGACACAAGAACAAACTTTTTAGGGTGTCCCACACAGGTACTCCAGTGGATACTTGGGGTGTCTTCATGTGTGAAACTTGTCCAAAAAAGGTAAGTATTTTTCATGACCTTGCAGTAATACATTCATGACCTGTCTGTCTCTTACCTGGTCTGTGTATCAGCTTTGAGGCTTGTACTCTCACATCTGCATGCTTAAGTAATCTTCCCTCTATGTGGCTCCACCCTAGCCTCAACAGGAAACACTATTTAACACCGTATTCTCCAAGCCTGCCTTGCCGTGCAATATTGTGTGTTTGTCTTCCTGTTTGCCGTGTGCTCTAAGTTTGTCTCTGTTACCGATCTTGGCATGTTCCCGACTATCCCTGTCTGCTTGTGACCCTGACCTTTGGCACGTTCTCGACTATCCCTGTTTGCCTGTGACCCTGACTTTTGGCGTGTTCTCTGTTATCCTTGTCTGCTAGTCGCCCCGACATTTGGCTACCTCCTTACTATCCCTTGCTGTCGTGGGCTGCTGTTTCTTCTCCATCCTCCTGTAGCCTACCGTGAGCGTGAGCTGGGAGACCCTGGGGGCCGCGACCTGGAGCCAGTTGCAGCCCAGTCCATCCTCACCACTAGAGGCTCTAGTGAACACCTGCTGGCTCTTAGACTCCGTGCCCTGGGGAATCTATGCTCTAACCCACTGTGGGATATGTGTTGGTGCTCCTGGGGACCTGCCTTCCTGAACCACCCCGAGTTCCATCCGCAGCAGTCAGCTTTATGGTCCACTATCATAGCGGTGCACTCCTGACCCCAACTGGGTGCAGGTGACCTGACAGTTTGCACAGCCATGGACCCGCCTGATGTGCCGCTACCTGCTAATGTTCAGCTGCAGGGCATAGTCCATAGACTCGAGACCCAGGAATCTAATCAGACCCAGGTGATGCGATTCCTTCAAGATTTGACTTCCCACTTTGAACAACTTCAAGCCTCCTTAGGCTCCCCGGTTCCACAACCGCAATCGGCTGCCGTATCAGCTCTGCTTACAGTCGCAGCCGCTAACCCTTTGCACTTACCAGATCCGTCCTGTTACTTTGGGGATTCCAAGGCCTGCAGAGGGTTCCTTAGCCAGTGTACCATTCATTTCAAACTCCAACCCCAAAACTTCCAGTCTGATCGGGCAAAGGTAGCCTATATTATTTCTCTCCTGTCTGGCGAGGCTTTAGCTTGGGCTGCCCCTATGTGGGAGAGGAAAGACCCAGTGGTTTCCAACCTCTCTAATTTTCTGAAACTCTTTCAGAATATCTTTGAGGAACCAGGTCGCGTCTTCTCAGCGGCCAGCGCCCTCTTACGTCTCCGCCAAGAGTCTGCTTTTATGGGACAGTATGCTCTTCGTTTCTGCATACTGACGGCTGAGCTGAGCTTGAACAATGAGGCCTTAGTCGCAACCTTTCTGCATGGCTTTTCTGATAGAGTGAAGGATGAATTAGCAGGAAGAACCATCCCCTCTGATCTGGACAAAGTTATCTCCCTGTGTAACCAGATTGATATTCGTTTTCAGGAAAGGACCCTAGAAAAGTGACGCCAGCACTCCTTGGTCCTTAGTCAGCCCAAGCGCCCCTCGTTTCGTCCTGTGGAGCATCTCCTGCCAACTAAGGAACCCATGCAGCTGGGCCAGACCAGGCTATCCCCCGAGGAGTGTGCTAGGCACAGAACTCTGGGCCTGTGATTCTGCTGTGGGGGCAAAGGTCATTTTCGTGACACATGCTCATGTCGTCCAGGAAAAGCTTGGGTAATACATCTGGAAGGTGGAGTATTGGACCCAGAAAAGACATCTTCTCATCTCCTTCTTTCAGTGTTTCTTCATGTTGGCATTTCCTCCCACTCGGCCTTGGCTTATCTGGATTCAGGAGCCGCTGGCAACTTTATGGACTTGAGAACTGCATCTTCCATGAACCTTACCCTTTTACCCCTCACCACTCCATTGGTGGTCTTGGCGATTGATGGCACTGTTCTTCCAGGGGTGCCTATCTGCTTCCAGACCCCTCCTGTTAAGATGTCGGTAGGGATACTCCACCAGGAGTGGATATCCTTTCTTATCCTTCCTAAGGTCTCAACCCCTATCGTATTGGGGCTTCCTTGGTTGCAGCTCCACTCTCCACACATTGACTGGACTTCTGGGCAGATCCTGGCTTGGGGTCCCTCCTGTTTCTCTTCCTGCCTACTCAAGGTTGCCCCTTTTTTTTCTCCTCCACAGGTGCACCCTGTGATCGGTTACAAAGCCTCCAGCAGCACTGAATGTGCGTTCCAAAAGAACGCTGGATGCAGGACAGGCCAGTAGCTCAGTTGCATACTGTGCAAGCTCTGGCCAGTGCTCCATCATCAAGACCCAGTAACCCAGAGGATTTCCGGTGGGAAAGGTGTACAAGTCTGATCTTGCCCCTAGGTAATCCTGCACCATGTGAATCAGACGCTGGCGATGGTTGCTGGAACCAATCATACCTTGGGGCTGCGGACTAAAAAATTGTCTGAACGCATCGGTCAGATGGCCACCTTCTTCACCACTCCTTCTGTGACTGACCCAAGCCTCAGCAGCACGTTGTCCAGGAGGACCTGGAAATTGTAACCTCCTAGGCTCTGGAAACGCGTTGCACAAACCTTTCTGCAAGGCCTCCCGAAGATGTTTCATCCTCTGCTCCCTCTGCGATGGCAAGATAAGGTACACAACCTTACCCTTGTAACGTGGCTCAAGGAGGGTTGCCAGCCAGTAATCATCCCTCCCCTTGATACCACGAATACGAGGATCCTTCCGCAGACTTTGCAGGATCAGGGAGGCCATGCAGCGTAGGTTTGCTGAGGCATTTGGTCCAGAGTGCTTTGGGTCACTAAGGATGACATGATCCACAGCCGCCTCCTCCCAGCCATGTACAAGTCCATGGGTTTCATCAGACTGTAAATGATCCCTTGAAGACTGCTGCTGATGCTGAGTGCCAGGCTCCACCTCCATGCTGACTCAATCCTCCTTCTCTTCCTGTGTGATCGGTGGGCATGCAGGAACACTGTCTGGATAAAGGGGGCCTTGAGAGGTAAGGAAGTCCTTCTCTTCCTCCCTCTGTTCTGCCTTAAGTGCCCTGTCCATTATTCCATGCAGTCTGTGCTCCAGCAGGTGGACAAGAGGGACAGTGTCACTGATGCATGCACTGTCACTGCTCACAATCCTCGTGGCCTCCTCAAATTGGACAGGACAGTGCATGCATGCATGCATGATCATAGCCCACTGGCGTGTGGAAAAAAAAACAAGCTCCCCTGACCCTGTCCTGGTGCCATAGTCGCATAGGTACTCATTGATGGCCCTCTGCTGTGTGTGCAGCTGCTGCAGCATGGCCAACGTTGAATTCCACCTGGTGGGCATGTCACAGATTAGGCGGTTCTTGAGCAGGCTAAATTGCTTTTGGAAGTCATCCAGCTGAGCACTGGCATTATATGACCTGCGGTAATGCACACGGACTCTCCTGGCCTGCCTCAGGACATCCTGTAAGCCCGGGTACCTGCCCAAGAACCACTGCACCACCAAGTTAAGGACGTAAGCCAAACAGGGCACATGGGTCAGTTGCAAGAAAAAGGGGAGGGTAGATCTCCAAAAGACAGTTCAAATCAAGGACAATTCGATATATACCTAAATATCTTTATTGATTATCCTAAATAAACAGACATATAACTATCTCCAAATCATGAATTAAAAATAGAACAATAGTCCTATAAAGCACTGGTGGCCACCGGTTCACTCCATGCACATCAATCACTCATATCCTTACACACGTTGCCAAATGTCCGAGACCCAGGTCTAACATATATTAATTCAATTCCCTAATGGGATATCTGTATACAGACTGGGAGGAAGTGGTATATGACGGAAGCACTCAAGCGGAGTGTGGGACGTTCCGTGACAAACATATATTAATTCAATTCCCTAATAGGGCTAAAGATTAATAGGTTACTGTCCCATCGGCATACATTAAACAAGGTGCAAGTGCTGGTGATTATGAAGGTTCCATCAGAAAATCACCTGGGAGAGAGGCTGACTCCAAAACGACCAGTGTGTTTAAATGGACATCCTAGTTTTTACATGCCATCGGCAGAATTCAAACAGCGGGCTTGCATCTTATCAAGGAAACAAACAGTAGAGAGCGATGGTTATACCTCCTATATGATTAGGTTCTAACAGCTCACCGTTTGACATCTTTTCAGATGGATGCCAGAGCCCGCAAATAGTCCCGATGGCCGCACTAGTTCAGTGTAGAGAAAAAAAAAAAAATCTTTTCCTATTTTTCTTTTCTTCTCTTTACTCATCCCCCTCCCTTTTTCTTTCTTATTGGGTCCGTTCTGAGCTATACACGGATTGAAGGGATTTAAACCATGGAGCTTTAGGAACCATTGAGAAATTATGATTTGTGTTTTATCTGGATCTGAAATGCATATGTACATAATTGTGTGATTGCGCTTATGGTGATTGTTGAATGTGGTTAGTTTACAGTGCCCAGGTGTCGCCTATAATTAATGTATACAGAGCCTCAGCTGTTCGGCTATTTAAGCATGGAGCCAAAGGCACTGCGCATGCTCTGATGAAGCTTGGCAACAAGTGAAACGCGTAAGCGGCTAACCAACGCACTGGTGGGACATCGGACTCCACATACAGATGAGGTACAACCTCTAACCATACTGGATCACTGGATCACCCTATCTGATTCAAAGCCGTCAAGGTGAACTGTGCAGCCATTGTAGGGATAGAGCTCTCCCTCCAGTTACTAGACACGCTAAACGCCTGGAAGAGTTGGACCACAAGGTGTACCGTACACCCTGACCGGAAGACAGCACTCACTGTCAGCAATGGATGAACACGCTGTATGATCGTTTCTCTACACTGAACTAGTGCGGCCATCGGGACTATTTGCGGGCTCTGGCATCCATCTGAAAAGACGTCAAATGGTGAGCTGTTAGAATCTAATCATATAGGAGGTATAACCATCGCTCTCTACTGTTTGTTTCCTTGATAAAATGCAAGCCCGCTGTTTGAATTCTGCCGATGGCATGTAAAAACTAGGATGTCCATTTAAACACACTGGTCGTTTTGGAGTCAGCCTCTCTCCCAGGTGATTTTCTGATGGAACCTTCATAATCACCAGCACTTGCACCTTGTTTAATGTATGCCGATGGGACAGTAACCTATTAATCTTTAGCCCTATTAGGGAATTGAATTAATATATGTTTGTCACGGAACGTCCCACACTCCGCTTGAGTGCTTCCGTCATATACCACTTCCTCCCAGTCTGTATACAGATATCCCAACCTCTCTGAGCACAACACAAGGCGACACTTGCTTGTTGCTACCAAGAACTGACTTTATTCAGAACCAGAATACAGTCTTATATACACAGGAGAAGATTACTCTAACAATACAAATGTAACATGAGCTAATTATCTAATCCTTTATACAGCCTAGGTGACTGAGACATGACCTTTCACCCAGACTTGTGGGCACCGAGTTTCACATAGTTATATCAACACAATAGCAGTCGTCCCGTCTCCTACATTGTATAGAGGACAATGTCATCAGCTCATTCAATTAACATAAACACAGGTTGATGACACCAGCATCTCCTCACAGGATGTGTCCCAACAGAATGAATCCATTGAAAATCCAGGGCCCATAATCAAAAGGCAACAGGCTTGCATACAGTCCTCTCCAACAGCCTCTGTTCTGGCTAGGTCTGTGACAATGTTAGACCCAGGTCTCGGACATTTGGCAACATGTGTGTAAGGATATGAGTGATTGATGTGCATGGAGTGAACCGGAGGCCACCAGTGCTTTATAGGACTATTGTTCTATTTTTAATTCATATATTAAATAAATGTAGCGCTAAATCAACTTGTATAAGTAATAAATGTGCACGTGCATATAATGTCCCAAATAATGCCGTGTGGCTGTCAACACAAAAGTCCACAATCAGGGTAAATGAACCATGGGGCAATACATGCAACTTCTCAACGATGTACTCAGAAGTCTTCAAGGTAAGTAGAAGGATGGAATACGCTTACCAGCTGTGTTGGATTCTATTGCCATAAGCATAGAATCAGTAAGACTTTGTGCCACCAAGGGCAGAAACATGAGGTGATGGAGGCAAGGGTAGAGCCTCTATGGTGGAGGCAAGGGTAGAGCCTCTCTCGGCTATGGATGTCCCTTCTGGTCCACTAGAACTGGGTCAAAGATGATTTCCACAGATCAATAGTTCCTTGATGCATCAGAACATGTGGAGAAAAAAGGGATACTTCCACATAGTGTAACTCCGTATTTTTATTAAAAAATCGCAGTACAGGGAGCAAAAATTAAAACGTGATCACGGATAAAAGCAGTGTATGAGGTAAATGAAACCACCCTACGCGTTTCGATCAAAACGATCTTCAACAGGGGTATATGAGACCCTCATAACACTGCCGATATTTATAAAATACAATAAACCATCAAACATATTCAAGGACCAATCGGCTGTCAAACATTGAACAATGATAAATCTGATTGGCCAGGGGTAAGGGTCATATAGCTAGCACTGATTCGTCCCCTCCTCTAAGCCTATCAGTAAACTTATGACAAAGAAATTAGTAAGTTTCTGGCCACTATCACAGGACGTCTCATGCTGATCGCCTGTGATTGGCACTTAGTATAGGGCGTGTATATGTTGGAAAGTCCGGAAATAAAACCGGGCTCCCACATCCAACGTCGTGACCCGGAAGTATCACAGGACGCACGTGGAGGTTGCCCAGCAACCCACCACGCTAGATGCGGAAAGCGCGCGAAATCACACCACGTGATCGCGCGGCCGTCATGTAAGACCCGGACCGCTCCCCATGTGTTGACAACATCCGCACGTGACGGATACCCACTGCAGGTTCCAATCAGCAATGGTTTAATGATATATATGGGTATAATATCAATCAATAGGCCTGTAATCTAACTTTGGCTATACCCAAAACCTATATTGGATGACCATAGGTGTCCTCCCCTTTGGTGTTCTCTCACATGGGTCAGTTGTCCCTGTCAGAGGGTGGAGAGGAGGTTGATGCCATTGTCGCAAACCACCATACCTGCCTTAAGCTGGTGTGGCGTCAACCTTCTCTGAACCTGCCCCTGCAGAGCTGACAGAATCTCTGCCCAAGTGTGGCTCCTGTACCCCAAGCTAACCAGCTCAAGCACCGCATGACATCTTTTTGCCTGTGTGCTTGTGTAGGCCCTTGAACGCTTACAGAGCACCTCTGGTTCCGAGGACAAATCAGCACAAAAAGAGGCCATGGAGGAAGAAGAAGAGGAGGGGATGGAGGAGAGGGGTGTGGCAGAATCACCACTAGTAGAATTTTGGAGGCGTGGTGGCGGAACAACCTCCAACACTACTGCACCCTGTCCTGCATCCTTCCCATCTGCCAGAAGAGTCACCCTGTGTGCGGTGAAAGATAGTTAATGTCCCTGTCCATGCCTGCTGGACCATGAATCACCAGTAATATGCACCTTACCGCTGACTGCCCTGTCCAGTAGAGAGCTGGAATCGCCTTCCATGAGAAAAAGTGGTGTTTGGGAACCTGCCACTGAGGAACCACACATTCTACAAACTCACGTAAGGGGGCAGAGTCTACCAACTGAAAAGGCAGCAGTTGAAGTGCTAGCAATTAACCAAGCTAGCATTCAACCGCTGGGCATGTGGATGACTGGGAGCGAACTTCATTTGGCGGTGCAGCAGCTGGGGCAGGGAAATGTTCCTGGTACAATCTGACATTGGTGTACCGATAGCAGATTGACCGTAAGTACTTGGCTGTGACACACCTAATTCTACACCTTCATTCCTCTTTCCTCTCAGTGCAGGTCTCAGAGAGGACTGGAGGTATAGTGGGGTTGGAGATCCCAGCTGATGAGGAGCAAAGAGAGGTCTGCTTTGTTATTTGGTGTGGGTCTTTTAGGTACGCTTGCCAATGAACTGCATGGCAGGTCGACATATGTCTGGTCAAGCATGTGGTGCCCAAGCGGGTGATGTTTTGGCCACACGAGATACGCTTGAGACATATGTTGCAAATAGCAGCAATGGGATCTGATGCACTTATCTCAAAAAAGGCCCACACCAAAGAACTTTTGGAATAACGGCACCCTGCACATGCAGAGCTCTGCAGTGTGATGCAGTCGGTGTGCTGCCCTTAAGCTGGCCCCTGAAGGGCATCCTGCCTCATTGGAGATATGCCTCCTCCACCTCCTCTCTCCTATCAGGCACCCATGTGGAGTCTTTGACCTCATCAACCCCTCCCTCCTCATCACTGGAGCAAAGATGGCAGTATGCTGCAGCTGGGGGAACATGACTGCCAGATTGCTGTCCTTCTTGGGCGCCCCCTCTCTCTGGGCTCACGTTACTGCATTCCTCTAGCTGGGTACCATCATCGGAGCCTTCAAAACGCTGGGCATCCTCCTGGAGCATGTACCCAACACTGTGGTCAAACAGTTCAGGGGACTCCTCAGGAGGACATGATGGGGATAGGGAAGCAGTAACTGATGCCATTGAGCCGAGGGAAGAGGCCGCATTGGCAGATGCTTTGCCAGACAAAGTACCCTGAGCCTGGGTGAGAGAGGATGAGGAGGATAAGGACGGCTTGGTCATCCACTCTACCAAGTCTTCGGCATGTTGCGGCTCAACGCGGCCAGCTGCCGAAAAAAAAGGACAAGCGTGTCCCACGGCCATGTGCTGATGAGGATGCACCGTCTCCATGACCAGCACTGTTGCCTCTAGACACAGAGCCTGCTTGCCCTCTTTTATTGGATTTTGACTGTCTGCCTCTCCTTGTTTGCCTTCCAGACATACTAATGGCCTGCAGTGAGATGTAGCTGCACAAAGCTGGGATGTATATATATATACTGATTATACTGCAGCTAGCAGAATCAACTGCTGGCCTGTAGTATTATTAGTATGAGAACACTACCAATTGTCTTCAGGTAGCTTTAGGTTCACACTGTGCAGAGGACACAGTACACTAATGCCCCATACAGACGGTCAGACTTTGTTCAGACATTCCGACAACAAAATCCTAGGATTTTTTCCAACGGATGTTGGCTCAAACTTGTTTTGTGTACACACGGTCGCACAAAGTTGTCAGAATTTCCAATCGCCAACAACGCGGTGACGTCAAGCACGTACGACGAGACTAGAAAAGGCCAGTTCAGAACCAAGCACGGCACCCTTTGGGCTCCTTTTGCTAATCTCGTGTTAGTAAAAGTTTGGTGAGAGACGATTTGTGCTTTTTCAGACTCGTGGCTTTCAGATAGTTTTCTGCGGTTCAGTTTGTGCTTGTGGGTTTGTATCTGCTCTTCAGTGCATGCAAGCAAGTTCCGCGTGACTTTAAGTAGTCATTGCGTTCTTGTTCGTTCGTTAATTTTTTTTCAGGTCGCTTTTCATAGGCCTTGCTGTTCTTCAGTGCGTTCTGTTACTTTGTTCTGAGCAGCCGACCGTTTTCTAGCCATGTTGCGTATACGTACTCCTCGTAGAGTTCGTGCTGTGCGGGGGCTTGGTATTGGGGTCCTGACATTGACACAAGTCCAGTCCATGAACAGGGTGGGGAGGAGTTCATGGACCAAGAATTGGTTGCTTCAGCGTGACCAGTTCTCTCATATGCCTTTGCTCTGTGAGATCCGTGAGAATAATCCTGATGATTCGCTGACCCCTTATATTAGCAGGCAGGATACCTGCATGAGGCAAGCCATCACTCCGGAGCAGAGGCTTGTCGCTACCCTGCGGTACTTGGCGACAAGGAGAAGTCTGCAGGACTTGAAGTTCTCGACAGGCATCTCCCCCCAGGCTCTGGGTATCATAATCCCAGAGACCTGTTCTGCCATCATACAGGTCCTGCAGAAGGAGTATATGAAGGTAAGATTTTTATCCTTTAAAATCACGTTTTATTGTATTGAATGTTTGATAATGTATTGTATTTCTTTCCTCATTTTAACACTAATTACGCTGATTGTAATATGCTGTGAATGTCCCCTTTGTTCTCATGCATGCTTGATTTTTCTGTAATTTTTTTTGTCCTTCATACATATTTGCCTTCAATAACCTCCCCAGCATGCTCTCCTGCCCTATATTCACCTCATGTAGTCACTTAACAATGTATTTTATCAGCTCCATAGTAGTGTTTTACTCCAAACACCCCCTAAAATGTTTTGAAATGTGATTTGTGCTTTAAATTCAGGCAGAGTGCCAGAGGCATTTTTTTGTGGTGTCCCCAAATCATTTTTATTAACCCTCCCTCCCCCCAAATGCTAAGTCAGCTGATCACAATTCTCTATCTATCCTCAATCATCTATCTGCTGACTTTGCCAAACCCATACACACTATACCCATCTCTTTTGTGCTCAGATGTATGGATGAATTACCCAAAGCATGTAGTGCAAGGGCCTCCCTGTATACTTTCAAATGGTACTGTTGAAAGTTTTTGTATCCTATTATTATTTTGATAGGTAATAGCAGAATATCCAAATGTCCTCAAATGTGTACAGTGTGTATTTATATCTTTGTATTCTGACACTTCTTACCTGTCCAGTGGGCTGCCAATAGTGTAACTAAGGAGGGGCTGTTCTAAGTAATACCCTGTATTTAGGCATTCATCTCTCAATGAAGAGGAGAGGGTTACCTGTCCAAGATCCCCCCCCCCTATAATGTTAGAAATGGCCCATGGGGGGGGATATGATAGGTGTACCTTATACTTTGGTGTTGTTAAATTCCCCTTAATAAATGTTATCTGGAGGTTGGCCAAGAATGTTTGTGTCTAATCTGCTTGCCATGTTTATGTTCAAAAATACTATTTTTTTTTGTTTTCCTCAACAGTTTTCTTCCATGCCACAGGAATGGCAGACTGTGGCCTCCCACTTTGCCCAGCGGTGGGACTTTCCTAACTGCGGAGGGGCAATTGATGGTAAACATGTCCACATCATCCCACCACTCAACTCGGGGTCATACTATTTCAACTATAAGGGGTTCAATAGTATAGTGATGTTGGCGGTGGTGTAGGCTAATTACGACTTCTTGTATGTGGACGTGGGGAAGAATGGCCGATGGTAAGGTCATCACCCAGATGGAGTTCTACAGGCATCTCCAGAATGGCAGCTTGGACTTGCCACCTCCAGAGGACAATGTGGAAGGACTCCCATTCGTCTTCGTTGCGGATGAAGCATTTGCGCTGGGGGACCATCTTATGCGGCCATTCTTGATGAGGACCCTCACCCCGGAACAGAGGGTTTTTAATTACCAGCTGGCCAGAGCCAGAAGAGTGGTGGAGAACACATTTGGAATCATGGCCAGCAGGTTCCGCCTATTTCTGACACCCATCCATATGGCGGAGTATAAACTTAATCATATAATCCTGGTGTGCTGTGTTCTACATAACTTTTTACGCCAACATTCTGCCAACTATGCTGGCTCAGTTGGGCCTGAGGCCGGAATTCTACATGATACAATCCTGACGGCGCTTGAAAGTGGCCGTCCTGGCTTGCCCTCCAGGAGTGCCCGTGATGTCAGGTTAAGATACCTTGAGTTCTTTGCGGGTAGGGGGCCATCAATATGCCAGACAATTTGTGAAGCCTTTATCAAATTTAAAAAAAAAGCTAATCTTTGGTGACATTTACTGCTTGTGTTTGTTTTAGCTGACCCTGACAGCAATGTGGGGAGTCCTGAAAATGGCGTGATTGTGTAACCTTTTATACAAAGCACTGTTGGGTGTTATTTACTAAAGGTGTAGACACTTTGCACTACAAGTGCACTTGAAACTGCACTGAAACTGCACTTCTAGTGCAAAGAGGATTTGCCCTTAGGAAATAACCCCCATTTTCACAGAAAACAGCAATTACATCACCACAAAAGTGTTGTAGAGTTGAGACAATAATCCACACATTCTTGATTAACAATCTTTTTAATACCTGCACAATCACATGTGCATTTAGAAAAGGTTTTCAAAACAAACCAACATGTTTGTTGTATAACAATTTTTGGGGTGGCATTATCAAAAATAGAAATGTCCATTTAAGATAAAACAGGCCTGTGTAAAACCAACAAGAAAGACAAAAATCTTGAACTTACAAAGTTCACATATGGTGAAACTTGAAGGCAATATCAGACATGAGTATTTAGGAACTGTGTTTGATATTGCGTTCAGATGGGGTGAAGTCACCCCTTGAAAAGCCAAATTTGGAAGATGCACACCAATTTACGAATGTCAACATGTGCTAGCTGCCATCACGGGGGATCAAGGGACATGTTTTGGGGGAGCAACCCCTTCCTCACAGCTACTTTATTATTGAGGAAGGGGTTGCAGCCCCAAAACGCATCCATTGATCTCTCGTGATGGCAGATAGCACATGTTGGCACACTGTGTGCATCCTCCAAATTTGGCTTTTCTAAACATTGCTAAAACATTTTTAAGATTGTAGCACACAAAAAAACAAAGTGATTTTGTGGGGTTTTAAATTCGCCCCAAAACATCAATGATGTTATTATTTTTTTGAATAACATCATTGATTTTTTTCTTGAGGTTTTCCAATTCTAAATTACACCCCATGATCTCCCCGATCAGGATCTGGGCACTTTCTGATGTGAAAGGATCTCGATCCACAACATCACGATCACCTAAAAATAGAGAAACCAAACAAAAACAGGTATTAAAAATCTGTTACCATCTCTTACCTGAGTCTGTGGTTGCAGACACTCACCTGTTGTGGTGCCAATTTCCACCACATCTTCTTCCTCCTCCTGCTCAGCTTGGGTTGGGGGTATTTCCCCTTCTTCCAGAGGTGGGGGGTCTCTGGTCTCCTCGGATGAGGGGTGTCCTCCAAGTCTTTTCTCCCCTATGTAAAACAAAAATGGTATAATTAGCATACAGATATTTGATGGCCGCAATATAAAGATGAAACATTGCTTGGAAGTGGGGTACAATTGTCTATTTGGGCAGAGTTCCAAGATGTAGCATTTTTATTGTCCTTTGTCAAGCTTCAATACTTTACCTGTCTTGTACAAGCTTCACAGATGGAGACACCCCTATAGTATACACTGGAGCACCTGTGTGGGCCCCCTAATAAAAAGGGTGTTCTTGTGTCCCACACTAGTGCTCCAGTGTCCAGATGTGAAAACAGCTGCTGAGTGTCCTCTCCTTACACAGAATCTAGTTTGCATTTCATTCTAGTAACAAACCCATCTACACAACCAAATATTTTTCATACAAGTAGGCACTAAAAAATGTGGGAAAATACATATGGCCTAAACAAAGTTGCCATTTTAAACTGTACAACACTTAAGAAAAGCATATGGAGCAGCACGAATGTAATAAAGACAAAAAGAATAGGAAAACAGCACAACTACTTACTTTTTTGAAGCACTCTCCAGATCTTTCGGTACTGCTCGGGCTCTCTTAATTTCAGGTCCGACCACCGTTTCCTGAGCTGATCTTTCGATCGACGTACCCCGAAATTCAGGTGCAGACTTTTGACCACTTTCGCAATGATCTTGGCCTTTCTGATATTGGGGTTGGGGTAAGGCCCATACTTTCCATCATAGTCGGCCTTCTTCAGGATGTCCACCATCTCCAACATCTCACCAAAGGACATATTTGTGGCCTTAAATCATCTCCTTCTGGATCGGGACATTTCCGGATATGGGCTTTCCTCCTCCCCGTTGCTATAATTAGCACGCACCTGCTTTGACTCCGCCATGTGCTCTTCACCCACTGCGCCGAATGAAAAGGAGCGGGGAATAGACTAGAAAGAACGTCAGGGGCGGGCGGAGTTACACGCATGCGCAGTGTGTATAAAGCGTAACACGCGTGCGTATTATGTACGATCTGTGAGCGGAGGAAGGAGCACTGGAGGCGCCGATCGTAATAACGAAGGTAAGAGACAAACTTGGGCCTATACTGCTTCTAGATTTAGGCCTATATTGTAACAAGATTAGGAGAGTTTTGGCTGACATTAGGGTTTGTCTTGTGTTGTGTCTTGCAGTGAAAATGGATATCTTGAATGATACAGACTTCATGGCAATATTCATTGACATGTTCAGGGAGCTGCCTTGTCTGTGGGAGATCAACCACCCACATTATAGGAACCAAACAAAGAGGAAGGCAGCGCTGGATCAATTGTTGGAAATTGTGAAGCAGGTGATCCCCACGGAAGACATCACATATTTGAAAATCCTAATTGGTGGCCTGAGGAGCATATATGTAAGGGAGCGCCAGAAAGTCCAGGATTCGCAGAGATCCGGAGCAGCAGATGACATCTATGTCCCCAGGATGTGGTACTATGACAGGCTGAATTTTCTGGCAGGCCAGACTGAACTCGGGTCATCACTCTCCAGTCTTCCTTCCACGCTTCCTTCCCCTCCAGCTGAGGCTTCTGACGCCCAACCTGGGCCTTCCAGGCACCAACAAGTGGAGGAGCCCAGCTTGAGCCAGGTATAGCATTCTTCTAAATATTTCTGGTTGTCCAATCAATGATGTTAACTAGATGTTAGTTTGGAGTACTAATTTATGATTGTGATTGATGATGCAAAACATTACAACCATGTCCCTTTTTCATACACAGGGGAGTCTCAGCCAGGAGGTGGCTGGGCCGAGCAGGCTGGCTGATATGCCGGTCCCTCCCCTACACCCGTAAAGAGAAAGTGGCAGGAGGAGGAGTACCCTAGAGGAGGCTGCCATAGGCCTCTTTTGGAAGGCTACAGAGGCCCTGGGAGCACCATACACCGTGGAGGAGGACTTTGCTGCCATCATTGCCTGTAAAATGCAGCTGATGGAGGAGGGCCAACAACTCATGTGTGAGTCCTTAATGTTGGAGGCTCTCAATAAGGGGTTGAGGGCTCAAATAACATCTGATACCCACCTTTGTGACCTCACACATGGTCCTCCTCCTCTAGGTCCTCCTCCTCCTTCTCCTCCAGGTCCTACTAGTCATCCTCCTCCTCCAGGTCCTACTCCTCCTCCTGCCACATCTCCAACAGCAGAGCCACAGCCAGGAAGGAAGCGTGGAAGGAAGACCAGAAAGTGAGGACCCTGGATCCAGTCTGGTCTGGCAAAAGATGCAGCCTCTTGTGGTACCACAGCCTGGGGACACAGATGTCATCTGCTGCTTTCCGGATCTCTGGGACTTCTGGACCAGACTGCCCTCCCTTACATATGGACTCCTCAGGCCACCAATTTTGATGTTCAAGAATTGATGTCTGCCCTGGGGGTCCAAGGCTTCGCTAATTTCTCCTGTTTCTCCAGCTTTGCCTCCCTCTTTGTTTGGTTCTGAGCCCTTAATAAAGGAATTTTGGTTTGAATTATACTTGCCTATGTGTGTTTTACTTCAAAAAGGACAGTTTGTTTGTGAGGATTCAGGTACATTTCAAAAATACAATGTGAAATTAACAAGGGACACCAACACCAAGCAATCTCCTTGAGATTAAATAATAAAAGATATCAATGGTGTTGTGGTAACTTGACACACAAAACACACACAAAAATATTCTGGAGTAAAACTAAAAATAAAATTAAACAAAGATCAGACTTTGAAAAAATACAAACATAAAATCCCAAAAAAAACTGGCTTTAATAAAAAAAAAAAAAAAATTTGTCAGATGTGACAAATCAAAATATATTAAGGGAATCCCGATAAATAATAAAGAAAGAACTTTGTATGAAGTCTGTGTGAATATGAGCAGCAAAACTACTTCATTCTTCTCACATTATAAAGAAGAGAGTGAGCTGTATTAAACCATTCTTAAAATTGCAGCGTGACGAAAGTGCTGTATCCATTGCGAACGCTAAGTTTACCAGACCGAGCTGTTCTGTGTTGGAATTTCTTCTGAGCATGCATGGCACTTTGTGCGTCGGAACAGGCCACACACAGTCGGAATTGACGCGATCGGATTTTGTTGTCAGAAAATTTTATAGCCTGCTCTCAAACTTTGTGTGTCGGAAAATCCGATGGAAAATGTCTGATGGAGCCCACACACGGTCGGAATTTCCGACAACACGCTCCGAACGGACATTTTCCAAGGGAAAATCCGACCGTGTGTACGGGGCATAACTCTAAATACTGCAGCTGCCTGCCTGTGATACTGAAAGGATCCGAACAACAGCAATTGTCTTCAGTAGCTTTAGGTGTACACTGTGCAGAGGAGGCAGTGCACTAACTGTATATACTGCAGCTGCATGCCTGTGGTACTAATAGGATCAGAAGAACACCACCAATTTTCTTCAGGCAGCTTTAGGTGCACACTGTCAGAGGACACAGTACACTAACTGTAAATACTCTAGCTGTCTGCCTGTGGTACTAATAGGATCAGAAGAACACCACCAATTTTCTTCAGGTAGCTTTAGGTGCACACTGTGCAGAGGACACAGTACACTAACTGTAAATAATGTAGCTGCTTGCCTGTGGTATTAATAGGATCAGAACAACAGCAATTGTCTTCAGGTAGCTTTAGGTGAACACTGTGCAGAGGACACAGTACACTAACTATAAATACTGCAGCTGCCTGCCTGTGGTACTAATACGATCAGAAGAACACCACCAATTTTCTTCAGGTAGCTTTAGGTGCACACTGTGCAGAGGACACAGTACACTAACTGTAAATACTGTAGCTGACTGCCTGTGGTATTAATAGGATCAGAACAACAGCAATTATCTTCAGGTAGCTTTAGGTGCACACTGTGCAGAGGACACAGTACACTAACTGTAAATACTGTAGCTGCCTGCCTGTGATATTAATAGGATCAGAACAACAGCAATTGTCTTCAGGTAGCTTTAGGTGCACACTGTGCAGAGGACGCACAACACTAACTGTATATACTGCAGCTGCCTGCGGTACTAATAGGATCAGAAGAACACCACAAATTTTCTTCAGGTAGCTTTAGGTCCACAATGTGCAGAGGACGCACTACACTAACTGTAAATACTGCAGCTGCCTGCGGTACTAATAGTATCAGAAGAACACCACCAATTTTCTTCAGGTAGCTTTAGGTACACACTGTGCAGAGGATGCACTACACTAACTTACAAGTACTGCAGCTGCCTGCGGTACTAATAGGATCAGAAGGACACCACCAATTGTCTTCAGGTAGCTTTAGGTGCACACTGTGCAGAGGACGCAATACACTAACTGTAAATACTGTAGCTGCCTGCCTGTGGTATTAATAGGATCAGAAGAACACCACCAATTTTCTTCAGGTAGCTTTAGGTGCACACTGTGCAGAGGACGCAATACACTAACTGTAAATACTGTAGCTGCCAGTGTGTGATATTAATAGGATCAGAAGAACACCACCAATTTTCTTCAGGTAGCTTTAGGTGCACACTGTGCAGAGGACGCAATACACTAACTTTAAATACTGTAGCTGCCTGCCAGTGGTAATAATAGAATCAGAACAACAGCAATTGTCTTCAGGTAGCTTTAGGTGCACACTGTGCAGAGGACGCACAACACTAACTGTAAATACTCCAGCTGCCTGCGGTACTAAAAGGATCAGAAGAACACCACCAATTTTCTTCAGGTAGCTTTAGGTGCACACTGTGCAGAGGACGCACAACACTAACTGTAAATACTCCAGCTGCCTGTGGTACTAAAAGGAAAAGAAGAACACCACCAATTTTCTTCAAGTAGCTTTAGGTACACACAGTGCAGAGAACGCACAACACTAACCGTAAATACTCCAGCTGCCTGTGATACTAAAAGGATCAGAAGAACACCACCAATTTTCTTCAGGTAGCTTTAGGTGCACACTGTGCAGAGGATGCACAACACTAACTGTAAGTACTCCAGCTGCCTGCAGTACTAAAAAGATTAGAAGAACACCACCAATTTTCTTCAGGTAGCTTTAGGTGCACACTGCACAGAGGACGCACTACACTAACTTGTAAATACTGCAGCTGCCTGCGGTACTAATAGGATCAGAAGAACACCACTAATTTTCTTCAGGTAGCTTTAGGTGCACACTGTGCATAGGACGCACTACACTAAGTTGTAAATACTGCAGCTGCCTGTGGAACTAATAGGATCAGAAGAACACCACCAATTTTCTTCAAGTAGCTTTAGGTGCACACTGTGCAGAGGACGCACTACACTAACTTACAAATACTGCAGCTGCCTGCAGTACTAATAGGATCAGAAGGACACCACTAATTTTCTTCAGGCAGCTTTAGGTGCACACTGTGCAGAGGACGCACTACACTATCTGTAAATACTGCAGCTGCCTGCGGTACTAATAGGATCAGAAGAACACCACCAATTTTCTTCAAGTAGCTTTAGGTTCACACTGTGCAGAGAACGCACTACACTAACTTACAAATACTGCAGCTGCCTGCAGTACTAATAGGATCAGAAGGACACCACTAATTGTCTTCAGGTAGCTTTAGGTGCACACTGTGCAGAGGACGCACTACACTATCTGTAAATACTGCAGCTGCCTGCGGTACTAATAGGATCAGAAGAACAGCACCAATTTTCTTTCAGGTAGCTTTAGGTGCACACTGTGCAGAGGACACAGTACACTAACTGTAAATACTGCAGCTGCCTGCCTGTGGTACTAATAGGATCAGAACAAGAGCAATTGTCTTCAGGTAGCTTTAGGTGCACACTGTGCAGAGGACGCAGTACACTAACTGTAAATACTGCAGCTGCCTGCATGTGTTACTAATAAGATCAGAAGAACACCAACAATTTTCTTCAGGTAGCTTTAGGTGCACACTGAGCAGAGGACACAGTACACTGCCTGTAAATATTGTAGCTGCCTGCCTGTGGTATTAATAGGATCAGAACAACACCAATATTCTTCAGGTAGCTTTAGGTGCACACTGTGCAGAGGACACAGTACACTAATTGTAAATACTGTAGCTGCCTGCCTGTGGTATTAATAGGATCAGAACAACAACAATTGTCTTCAGGTAGCTTTAGGTGCACACTGTGCAGAAGACACAGTACACTAACTGTAAATACTATAGCTGCCTGCCTGTGATATTAATAGGATCAGAACAACACCACCAATTTTCTTCAGGTAGCTTTAGGTGCACACTGTGCAGAGGACACAGTACACTAACTGTAAATACTGTAGCTGCCTGCCTGTGGTAATAATAGGATCAGAACAACAGCAATTGTCTTCAGGTAGCTTTAGGTGCACACTATGCAGAGGACACAGTGCACTAACTGTAAATACTGTAGCTGCCTGCCTGTGGTATTAATAGGATCAGAACAACAGCAATTGTCTTTAGGTAGCTTTAGGTGCACACTGTGCAGAGGACACAGTACACTAACTGTAAATACTGTAGCTGACTGCCTGTGGTATTAATAGGATCAGAACAACAGCAATTATCTTCAGGTAGCTTTAGGTACACACTGTGCAGAGGACACAGTACACTAACTGTAAATACTGTAGCTGCCTGCCTGTGGTATTAACAGGATCAGAAAAACAGCAATTGTCTTCAGGTAGCTTTAGGTGCACACTGTGCAGAGGACACAGTACACTAATTGTAAATACTGTAGCTGCCTGCCTGTGGTAATAATAGGATCAGAAGAACACCACCAATTTTCTTCAGGTAGCTTTAGGTGCACACTGTGCAGAGGACACAGTACACTAACTGTAAATACTGCAGCTGCCTGCCTGTGGTACTAATAGGATCAGAACAAGAGCAATTGTTTTCAGGTAGCTTTAGGTGCACACTGTGCAGAGGACGCAGTACACTAACTGTAAATACTGCAGCTGTCTGCCTGTGTTACTAATAAGATCAGAAGAACACCAACAATTTTCTTCAGGTAGCTTTAGGTGCACACTGAGCAGAGGACACAGTACACTAACTGTAAATACTTTAGCTGCCTGCCTGTGGTATTAATAGGATCAGAACAACAGCAATTGTCTTCAGGTAGCTTTAGGTGCAGACTGTGCAGAGGACGCACAACACTAACTGTATATACTGCAGCTGCCTGCGGTACTAATAGGATCAGAAGAACACCACAAATTTTCTTTCAGGTAGCTTTAGGTGCACACTGTGCAGAGGACACAGTACACTAACTGTAAATACTGCAGCTGCCTGCCTGTGGTACTAATAGGATCAGAACAAGAGTAATTGTCTTCAGGTAGCTTTAGGTGCACACTGTGCAGAGGACGCAGTACACTAACTGTAAATACTGCAGCTGCCTGCCTGTGTTACTAATAGGATCAGAAGAACACCAACAATTTTCTTCAGGTAGCTTTAGGTGCACACTGAGCAGAGGACACAGCACACTGCCTGTAAATATTGTAGCTGCCTGCCTGTGGTATTAATAGGATCAGAACAACACCAATATTCTTCAGGTAGCTTTAGGTGCACACTGTGCAGAGGACACAGTACACTAACTGTAAATACTGTAGCTGCCTGCCTGTGGTATTAATAGGATCAGAACAACAGCAATTGTCTTCAGGTAGCTTTAGGTGCATACTGTGCAGAGGACGCAGTACACTAACTGTAAATACTGCAGCTGCCTGCCTGTGGTACTAATAGGATAAGAAGAACACCGCCAATTTTCTTCAGGTAGCTTTAGGTGCACACTGTGCAGAGGACACAGTACACTAACTGTAAATACTGTAGCTGACTGCCTGTGGTATTAATAGGATCAGAACAACAGCAATTGTCTTCAGGTAGCTTTAGGTGCACACTGTGCAGAAGACACAGTACACTAACTGTAAATACTATAGCTGCCTGCCTGTGATATTAATAGGATCAGAACAACACCACCAATTTTCTTCAGGTAGCTTTAGGTGCACACTGTGCAGAGGACACAGTACACTAACTGTAAATACTGTAGCTGCCTGCCTGTGGTATTAATAGGATCAGAAAAACAGCAATTGTCTTCAGGTAGCTTTAGGTGCACACTGTGCAGAGGACACAGTACACTAATTGTAAATACTGTAGCTGCCTGCCTGTGGTAATAATAGGATCAGAAGAACAACACCAATTTTCTTCAGGTAGCTTTAGGTGCACACTGTGCAGAGGACACAGTACACTAACTGTAAATACTGTAGCTGCCTGCCTGTGATATTAATAGGATCAGAACAACAGCAATTGTCTTTAGGTAGCTTTAGGTGCACACTGTGCAGAGGACGCACAACACTAACTGTATATACTGCAGCTGCCTGCGGTACTAATAGGATCAGAAGAACACCACGTATTTTCTTCAGGTAGCTTTAGGTCCACAATGTGCAGAGGACGCACTACACTAACTGTAAGTACTGCAGCTGCCTGCGGTACTAATAGTATCAGAAGAACACCACCAATTTTCTTCAGGTAGCTTTAGGTACACACTGTGCAGAGGATGCACTACACTAACTTACAAGTACTGCAGCTGCCTGCTGTACTAATAGGATCAGAAGGACACCACCAATTTTCTTCAGGTAGCTTAAGGTGCACACTGTGCAGAGGACACAGTACACTAACTGTAAATACTGTAGCTGCCTGCCTGTGGTAATAATAGGATCAGAACAACAGCAATTGTCTTCAGGTAGCTTTAGGTGCACACTGTGCAGGGGACACAGTACACTAACTGTAAATACTGTAGCTGCCCGCCTGTGGTATTAATTGGATCAGAACAACAGCAATTGTCTTCAGGTAGCTTTAGGTGCACACTGTGCAGAGGACGCACTACACTAACTGTAAATACTGTAGCTGCCTGCCTGTGGTATTAATAGGATCAGAAGAACACCACCAATTTTCTTCAGGTAGCTTTAGGTGCAGACTGTGCAGAGAACGCACTACACTAACTTATAAATACTGCAGCTGCCTGCGGTACTAATAGGATCAGAAGAACACCACCAATTTTCTTCAGGTAGCTTTAGGTGCACACTGTGCATAGGACGCACTACACTAAGTTGTAAATACTGCAGCTGCCTGTGGAACTAATTGGATCAGAAGAACACCACCAATTTTCTTCAAGTAGCTTTAGGTGCACACTGTGCAGAGGACGCACTACACTAACTTACAAATACTGCAGCTGCCTGCAGTACTAATAGGATCAGAAGGACACCACTAATTTTCTTCAGGCAGCTTTAGGTGCACACTGTGCAGATGACGCACTACACTATCTGTAAATACTGCAGCTGCCTGCGGTACTAATAGGATCAGAAGAACACCACCAATTTTCTTCAAGTAGCTTTAGGTGCACACTGTGCATAGAACGCACTACACTAACTTACAAATACTGCAGCTGCCTGCAGTACTAATAGGATCAGAAGGACACCACTAATTGTCTTCAGGTAGCTTTAGGTTCACACTGTGCAGAGGACGCACTACACTATCTGTAAATACTGCAGCTGCCTGCGGTACTAATAGGATCAGAAGAACACCACCAATTTTCTTCAGGTAGCTTTAGGTGCACACTGTGCAGAAGACACAGTACACTAACTGTAAATACTGCAGCTGCCTGCCTGTGGTACTAATAGGATCAGAACAAGAGCAATTGTCTTCAGGTAGCTTTAGGTGCACACTGTGCAGAGGACGCAGTACACTAATGCCCCGTACACACGGTAGGACTTTGTTCGGACATTCCGACAACAAAATCCTAGGATTTTTTCCGACGGATGTTGGCTCAAACTTGTCTTGCATACACACGGTCACACAAAGTTGTCGGAAAATCCGATCGTTCTATACGCGGTGACGTAAAACACGTACGTCGGGACTATAAACGGGGCAGTGGCCAATAGCTTTCATCTCTTTATTTATTCTGAGCATGCGTGGCACTTTGTCCGTCGGATTTGTGTACACACGATAGGAATTTCCGACAACGGATTTTGTTGTCGGAAAATTTTATCTCCTGCTCTCCAACTTTGTGTGTCGGAAAATCCGATGGAAAATGTCCGATGGAGCCCACACACGGTCGGAATTTCCGACAACATGCTCCGATCGGACATTTTCCATCGGAAAATCCGACCGTGTGTACGGGGCATTACTGTAAGTACTGCAGCTGCCTGCCTGTGCTACTAATAAGATCAGAAGAACACCAACAATTTTCTTCAGGTAGCTTTAGGTGCACACTGAGCAGAGGACACAGTACACTGCCTGTAAATATTGTAGCTGCCTGCCTGTGGTATTAATAGGACCAGAACAACACCAATATTCTTCAGGTAGCTTTAGGTGCACACTGTGCAGAGGACACAGTACACTAACTGTAAATACTGTAGCTGCCTGCCTGTGGTATTAATAGGATCAGAACAACAGCAATTGTCTTCAGGTAGCTTTAGGTGCATACTGTGCAGAGGACGCAGTACACTAACTGTAAATACTGCAGCTGCCTGCCTGTGGTACTAATAGGATAAGAAGAACACCGCCGATTTTCTTCAGGTAACTTTAGGTGCACACTGTGCAGAGCACACAGTACACTAACTGTAAATACTGTAGCTGCCTGCCTGTGGTAATAATAGGATCAGAACAACAGCAATTGTCTTCAGGTAGCTTTAGGTGCACACTGTGCAGAGGACACAGTGCACTAACTGTAAATACTGTAGCTGCCTGCCTGTGGTATTAATAGGATCAGAACAACAGCAATTGTCTTCAGGTAGCTTTAGGTGCACACTGTGCAGAGGACACATTACACTACCTGTAAATACTGTAGCTGCCTGCCTGTGGTAATAATAGGATCAGAACAACAGCAATTGTCTTCAGGTAACTATAGGTGCACACTGTGCAGAGGACACAGTACACTAACTGTAAATACTGCAGCTGCCTGCCTGTGGTACTAATAGGATCAGAACAACAGCAATTGTCTTCAGGTAGCTTTAGGTGCACACTGTTCAGAGGATGCAGTACACTAACTGTAAATACTGCAGCTGCCTGCCTGTGGTATTAATAGGATCAGAAGAACACCACCAATATTCTTCAGGTAGCTTTAGATGCACACTGTGCAGAGGACACAGTACACTAACTGTAAATACTGTAGCTGCCTGCCTGTGGTATTAATAGGATCAGAAAAACAGCAATTGTCTTCAGGTAGCTTTAGGTGCACACTATGCAGAGGACACAGTACACTAATTGTAAATACTGTAGCTGCCTGCCTGTGGTAATAATAGGATCAGAAGAACACCACCAATTTTCTTCAGGTAGCTTTAGGTGCACACTGTGCAGAGGACACAGTACACTAACTGTAAATACTGTAGCTGCCTGCCTGTGATATTAATAGGATCAGAACAACAGCAATTGTCTTTAGGTAGCTTTAGGTGCACACTGTGCAGAGGACGCACAACACTAACTGTATATACTGCAGCTGCCTGCGGTACTAATAGGATCAGAAGAACACCACGGATTTTCTTCAGGTAGCTTTAGGTCCACAATGTGCGGAGGACGCACTACACTAACTGTAAATACTGCAGCTGCCTGCGGTACTAATAGTATCAGAAGAACACCACCAATTTTCTTCAGGTAGCTTTAGGTACACACTGTGCAGAGGATGCACTACACTAACTTACAAGTACTGCAGCTGCCTGCGGTACTAATAGGATCAGAAGGACACCACCAATTTTCTTCAGGTAGCTTAAGGTGCACACTGTGCAGAGGACACAGTACACTAACTGTAAATACTGTAGCTGCCTGCCTGTGGTAATAATAGGATCAGAACAACAGCAATTGTCTTCAGGTAGCTTTAGGTGCACACTGTGCAGGGGACACAGTACACTAACTGTAAATACTGTAGCTGCCCGCCTGTGGTATTAATTAGATCAGAACAACAGCAATTGTCTTCAGGTAGCTTTAGGTGCACACTGTGCAGAGGACGCACTACACTAACTGTAAATACTGTAGCTGCCTGCCTGTGGTATTAATAGGATCAGAAGAACACCACCAATTTTCTTCAGGTAGCTTTAGGTGCAGACTGTGCAGAGAACGCACTACACTAACTTATAAATACTGCAGCTGCCTGCGGTACTAATAGGATCAGAAGAACACCACCAATTTTCTTCAGGTAGCTTTAGGTGCACACTGTGCATAGGACGCACTACACTAAATTGTAAATACTGCAGCTGCCTGTGGAACTAATTGGATCAGAAGAACACCACCAATTTTCTTCAAGTAGTTTTAGGTGCACACTGTGCAGAGGACGCACTACACTAACTTACAAATACTGCAGCTGCCTGCAGTACTAATAGGATCAGAAGGACACCACTAATTTTCTTCAGGCAGCTTTAGGTGCACACTGTGCAGATGACGCACTACACTATCTGTAAATACTGCAGCTGCCTGCGGTACTAATAGGATCAGAAGAACACCACCAATTTTCTTCAAGTAGCTTTAGGTGCACACTGTGCAGAGAACGCACTACACTAACTTACAAATACTGCAGCTGCCTGCAGTACTAATAGGATCAGAAGGACACCACTAATTGTCTTCAGGTAGCTTTAGGTTCACACTGTGCAGAGGACGCACTACACTATCTGTAAATACCGCAGCTGCCTGCGGTACTAATAGGATCAGAAGAACACCACCAATTTTCTTCAGGTAGCTTTAGGTGCACACTGTGCAGAAGACACAGTACACTAACTGTAAATACTGCAGCTGCCTGCTTGTGGTACTAATAGGATCAGAACAAGAGCAATTGTCTTCAGGTAGCTTTAGGTGCACACTGTGCAGAGGACGCAGTACACTAATGCCCTGTACACACGGTAGGACTTTGTTCGGACATTCCGACAACAAAATCCTAGGATTTTTTCCGACGGATGTTGGCTCAAACTTGTCTTGCATACACACGGTCACACAAAGTTGTCGGAAAATCCGATCGTTCTATACGCGGTGACGTAAAACACGTACGTCGGGACTATAAACGGGGCAGTGGCCAATAGCTTTCATCTCTTTATTTATTCTGAGCATGCGTGGCACTTTGTCCGTCGGATTTGTGTACACACGATAGGAATTTCCGACAACGGATTTTGTTGTCGGAAAATTTTATCTCCTGCTCTCCAACTTTGTGTGTCGGAAAATCCGATGGAAAATGTCCGATGGAGCCCACACACGGTCGGAATTTCCGACAACATGCTCCGATCGGACATTTTCCATCGGAAAATCCGACCGTGTGTACGGGGCATTACTGTAAGTACTGCAGCTGCCTGCCTGTGTTACTAATAAGATCAGAAGAACACCAACAATTTTCTTCAGGTAGCTTTAGGTGCACACTGAGCAGAGGACACAGGACACTGCCTGTAAATATTGTAGCTGCCTGCCTGTGGTATTAATAGGATCAGAACAACACCAATATTCTTCAGGTAGCTTTAGGTGCACACTGTGCAGAGGACACAGTACACTAACTGTAAATACTGTAGCTGCCTGCCTGTGGTATTAATAGGATCAGAACAACAGCAATTGTCTTCAGGTAGCTTTAGGTACATACTGTGCAGAGGACGCAGTACACTAACTGTAAATACTGCAGCTGCCTGCCTGTGGTACTAATAGGATAAGAAGAACACCGCCGATTTTCTTCAGGTAACTTTAGGTGCACACTGTGCAGAGCACACAGTACACTAACTGTAAATACTGTAGCTGCCTGCCTGTGGTAATAATAGGATCAGAACAACAGCAATTGTCTTCAGGTAGCTTTAGGTGCACACTGTGCAGAGGACACAGTGCACTAACTGTAAATACTGTAGCTGCCTGCCTGTGGTATTAATAGGATCAGAACAACAGCAATTGTCTTCAGGTAGCTTTAGGTGCACACTGTGCAGAGGACACATTACACTACCTGTAAATACTGTAGCTGCCTGCCTGTGGTAATAATAGGATCAGAACAACAGCAATTGTCTTCAGGTAACTTTAGGTGCACACTGTGCAGAGGACACAGTACACTAACTGTAAATACTGCAGCTGCCTTCCTGTGGTACTAATAGGATCAGAACAACAGCAATTGTCTTCAGGTAGCTTTAGGTGCACACTGTTCAGAGGATGCAGTACACTAACTGTAAATACTGCAGCTGCCTGCCTGTGGTATTAATAGGATCAGAAGAACACCACCAATATTCTTCAGGTAGCTTTAGATGCACACTGTGCAGAGGACACAGTACACTAACTGTAAATACTGTAGCTGCCTGCCTGTGGTATTAATAGGATCAGAAAAACAGCAATTGTCTTCAGGTAGCTTTAGGTGCACACTGTGCAGAGGACACAGTACACTAATTGTAAATACTGTAGCTGCCTGCCTGTGGTAATAATAGGATCAGAAGAACACCACCAATTTTCTTCAGGTAGCTTTAGGTGCACACTGTGCAGAGGACACAGTACACTAACTGTAAATACTGTAGCTGCCTGCCTGTGATATTAATAGGATCAGAACAACAGCAATTGTCTTTAGGTAGCTTTAGGTGCACACTGTGCAGAGGACGCACAACACTAACTGTATATACTGCAGCTGCCTGCGGTACTAATAGGATCAGAAGAACACCACGGATTTTCTTCAGGTAGCTTTAGGTCCACAATGTGCAGAGGACGCACTACACTAACTGTAAATACTGCAGCTGCCTGCGGTACTAATAGTATCAGAAGAACACCACCAATTTTCTTCAGGTAGCTTTAGGTACACACTGTGCAGAGGATGCACTACACTAACTTACAAGTACTGCAGCTGCCTGCGGTACTAATAGGATCAGAAGGACACCACCAATTTTCTTCAGGTAGCTTAAGGTGCACACTGTGCAGAGGACACAGTACACTAACTGTAAATACTGTAGCTGCCTGCCTGTGGTAATAATAGGATCAGAACAACAGCAATTGTCTTCAGGTAGCTTTAGGTGCACACTGTGCAGGGGACACAGTACACAGACTGTAAATACTGTAGCTGCCCGCCTGTGGTATTAATTGGATCAGAACAACAGCAATTGTCTTCAGGTAGCTTTAGGTGCACACTGTGCAGAGGACGCACTACACTAACTGTAAATACTGTAGCTGCCTGTCTGTGGTATTAATAGGATCAGAAGAACACCACCAATTTTCTTCAGGTAGCTTTAGGTGCAGACTGTGCAGAGAACGCACTACACTAACTTATAAATACTGCAGCTGCCTGCGGTACTAATAGGATCAGAAGAACACCACCAATTTTCTTCAGGTAGCTTTAGGTGCACACTGTGCATAGGACGCACTACACTAAGTTGTAAATACTGCAGCTGCCTGTGGAACTAATTGGATCAGAAGAACACCACCAATTTTCTTCAAGTAGCTTTAGGTGCACACTGTGCAGAGGACGCACTACACTAACTTACAAATACTGCAGCTGCCTGCAGTACTAATAGGATCAGAAGGACACCACTAATTTTCTTCAGGCAGCTTTAGGTGCACACTGTGCAGATGACGCACTACACTATCTGTAAATACTGCAGCTGCCTGCGGTACTAATAGGATCAGAAGAACACCACCAATTTTCTTCAAGTAGCTTTAGGTGCACACTGTGCAGAGAACGCACTACACTAACTTACAAATACTGCAGCTGCCTGCAGTACTAATAGGATCAGAAGGACACCACTAATTGTCTTCAGGTAGCTTTAGGTTCACACTGTGCAGAGGACGCACTACACTATCTGTAAATACTGCAGCTGCCTGCGGTACTAATAGGATCAGAAGAACACCACCAATTTTCTTCAGGTAGCTTTAGGTGCACACTGTGCAGAAGACACAGTACACTAACTGTAAATACTGCAGCTGCCTGCCTGTGGTACTAATAGGATCAGAACAAGAGCAATTGTCTTCAGGTAGCTTTAGGTGCACACTGTGCAGAGGACGCAGTACACTAATGCCCCGTACACACGGTAGGACTTTGTTCGGACATTCCGACAACAAAATCCTAGGATTTTTTCCGACGGATGTTGGCTCAAACTTGTCTTGAATACACACGGTCACACAAAGTTGTCGGAAAATCCGATCGTTCTATACGCGGTGACGTAAAACACGTACGTCGGGACTATAAACGGGGCAGTGGCCAATAGCTTTCATCTCTTTATTTATTCTGAGCATGCGTGGCACTTTGTCCGTCGGATTTGTGTACACACGATAGGAATTTCCGACAACGGATTTTGTTGTCGGAAAATTTTATCTCCTGCTCTCCAACTTTGTGTGTCGGAAAATCCGATGGAAAATGTCCGATGGAGCCCACACACGGTCGGAATTTCCGACAACATGCTCCGATCGGACAT
Organism: Aquarana catesbeiana; assembly: GCF_042186555.1. Taxonomy (NCBI): domain Eukaryota; kingdom Metazoa; phylum Chordata; class Amphibia; order Anura; family Ranidae; genus Aquarana; species Aquarana catesbeiana. The sequence continues at coordinate 228,621,696 of NC_133333.1, read as the reverse complement.
TTTCCATCGGAAAATCTGACCGTGTGTACGGGGCATTACTGTAAGTACTGCAGCTGCCTGCCTGTGTTACTAATAAGATCAGAAGAACACCAACAATTTTCTTCAGGTAGCTTTAGGTGCACACTGAGCAGAGGACACAGTACACTGCCTGTAAATATTGTAGCTGCCTGCCTGTGGTATTAATAGGATCAGAACAACACCAATATTCTTCAGGTAGCTTTAGGTGCACACTGTGCAGAGGACACAGTACACTAACTGTAAATACTGTAGCTGCCTGCCTGTGGTATTAATAGGATCAGAACAACAGCAATTGTCTTCAGGTAGCTTTAGGTGCATACTGTGCAGAGGACGCAGTACACTAACTGTAAATACTGCAGCTGCCTGCGGTACTAATAGGATCAGAAGGACACCACCAATTTTCTTCAGGTAGCTTAAGGTGCACACTGTGCAGAGGACACAGTACACTAACTGTAAATACTGTAGCTGCCTGCCTGTGGTAATAATAGGATCAGAACAACAGCAATTGTCTTCAGGTAGCTTTAGGTGCACACTGTGCAGAGGACACAGTGCACTAACTGTAAATACTGTAGCTGCCTGCCTGTGGTATTAATAGGATCAGAACAACAGCAATTGTCTTCAGGTAGCTTTAGGTGCACACTGTGCAGAGGACACATTACACTACCTGTAAATACTGTAGCTGCCTGCCTGTGGTAATAATAGGATCAGAACAACAGCAATTGTCTTCAGGTAACTTTAGGTGCACACTGTGCAGAGGACACAGTACACTAACTGTAAATACTGCAGCTGCCTGCCTGTGGTATTAATAGGATCAGAAGAACACCACCAATATTCTTCAGGTAGCTTTAGATGCACACTGTGCAGAGGACACAGTACACTAACTGTAAATACTGTAGCTGTCTGTGGTATTAATAGGATCAAAACAACAGTAATTGTCTTCAGGTAGCTTTTGGTGCCCACTGTGCAGAGGACGCAGTACACTAACTTTAAATACTGCAGCTGCCTGCCTGTGTTACTAATAGGATCAGAAGAACACCAACAATTTTCTTCAGGTAGCTTTAGGTGCACACTGTGCAGAGGACACAGTACACTGCCTGTAAATACTGTAGCTGCCTGCCTGTGGTATTAATAGGATCAGAACAACACCACCAATTTTCTTCAGGTAGCTTTAGGTGCGCACTGTGCAGAGGACACAGTACACTAACTGTAAATACTGTAGCTGCCTGCCTGTGGTAATAATAGGATCAGAACAACAGCAATTGTCTTCAGGTAGCTTTAGGTGCACACTGTGCAGAGGACACAGTACACTAACTGTAAATACTGTAGCTGCCTGCCTGTGGTAATAATAGGATCAGAACAACAGCAATTGTCTTCAGGTAGCTTTAGGTGCACACTGTGCAGAGGACACAGTACACTAATTGTAAATACTGTAGCTGCCTGCCTGTGGTATTAATAGGATCAGAAGAACACCACCAATTTTCTTCAGGTAGCTTTAGGTGCACACTGTGCAGAGGACACATTACACTACCTGTAAATACTGTAGCTGCCTGCCTGTGGTAATAATAGGATCAGAACAACAGCAATTGTTTTCAGGTAGCTTTAGGTGCACACTGTGCAGAGGACACAGTACACTAACTGTAAATACTGTAGCTTCCTGCCTGTGGTATTAATAGGATCAGAACAACAGCAATTGTCTTCAGGTAGCTTTAGGTGCACACTGTGCAGAGGACACAGTACACTAACTGTAAATACTGTAGCTGCCTGCCTGTGGTATTAAAAGGATCAGAAGAACACAACCAATTTTCTTCAGGTAGCTTTAGGTGCACACTGTGCAGAGGACACAGTACACTAACTGTAAATACTTTAGCTGCCTGCCTCTGGTAATAATAGGATCATAACAACAGCAATTGTCTTCAGGTAGCTTTAGGTGCACACTGTGCAGAGGACGTACTACACTAACTTGTAAATACTGCAGCTGCCTGTGGTAATAATGGGATCAGAAGAACACCGCCAATTTTCTTCAGGTAGCTTTAGGTGCAGACTGTACAGAGAACGCACTACACTAACTTGTAAATACTGCAGCTGCCTGCGGTACTAATAGGATCAGAAGAACACCACCAATTTTCTTCAGGTAGCTTTAGGTGTACACTGTGCAGAGGATGCACAAGAGTAAGTACTGTAGCTAATGGACTACTAGGATCAGAAGAACACCACCAATTTTCTTCAGGTAGCTGTAAATACTGTAAAAACACCTGCCTGCCTGTCAGTAAGAAGAGAATAACAGGAACAGATCTAGCTAAACCAAATTCGGTATATATATATATATATATATATATATATATATACACACACACAACACCTAGGATGCATATATATACAGAATACACTGTAAGTGCCGCTAACTGACTCGCCTGCCTACTCTAACTTAGTTCAAATGACACTGTCTCTCTGTCTATCTCTCTGCAGCCGCCGCAACACACTACACAAGGCCGCCACACAGGTGGCCTTATATAGTGTGGGGCGTGTACTAAACCCCCTGAGCCATAATTGACCAAAGCTTTGGCCAATTACAGCTCTCTGTACAGATGGCGCTGTGAATGGCCAAGCATGCGGGCCATAGTGCATGCTTGGCCAGTCATCAGCCAGCAATGCACTGTAATGCTGCAGTGAATTATGGGCCATGACGCGCCACTCGAATTTGGTGCGAACGGCCCATAACGTTAGAAATTTGATGAACGGTCGAACATGGGTTCGACTCGAATTCGAAGCTCATCTCTACGTGGCGAGTTGCCAACTAATGAGTAAACAAAAAAGAAAAAATAAACAGAAAAGATAATACAAAAAAGAAAAAAATAAGAAAAAAATTAATGAAAAAATCCTGTGACATTAGGATTGGAACATAGATAGCACTGTAGATATCATGTTTTGTGGTTTTATCTTTATATTTATGGTTAATGGTATATGCTGATAAATTTACCACATTGGTTTAACTTTAAAAGCATGAATATTTGCCTTGGACTGCTTGCTGTTTATCAAGTACCAGAATTTTAAGCAGTTGTTTGTACTATAATATGGAAGGGAAAGACTACCGCGCTACATACATATAGAAACTTAGCACAATCAAGAAAATATATTGAAAAAAATTTTTGAAAACAAAATATAGGTGACAAAATCAATAAAATTTGAATGGCAGAAGCAGCCGCTAAAAGGTGAGTTACACACACTAAAGACAATCAATATAAGGAGCAGCGCTGTGAGTGTTATAAGCTTATAGATTAAGCCAATATAAGTATACGTGAACCAATATATATAAGATAAATAAATAAGCCCAAAATTAAAATAATTGATATCAAAAGTTCATATTAGCATTATTATTTTTGATAGCAGTCCTAATTCGTGATCAAAATCCAAATGAGTGAGGTGAAATGGAGAGACATAGGCACAGGCCCCGGTCTAGAGGCAGGAATGCATGTAAAAAGTGGATGAATCCTTCACCGCACCACTGTGATACTGGTAAAAAATGCACGCTTACCAAACGGCAAGCATAGGGGAGCTTGCGACCTTAACCCGGTCGGGGCCTTTCATGGAATGGAGACACCACCACCTCGTAACCTTGAGATAAGCCCGCTGTCAACCAGGTACCAAGCAATCACTCTAATGTGGGGATAATGAACTCCTAGCTCCTCTGCTGAAACTTCCAGCAATGTCTCCTCTGTACTTCCTGAACTATAATACCCTGTACACACGATCGGACATTGACCGAACATTCCGACAACAAAATCCATGGAATTTTTCCAATGGATGTTGGCTCAATCTTGTTTTGTCTTCACACGATCGCACAAAGTTGTAGGAATTTCCGATCGCCAAGAACGCGGTCACGTACACCATGTACAACAAGACTATAAAAGGGTTTCAGAACCAAACGCGGCACCCTTTGGGCTCCTTTTGCTAATCTCGTGTTAGTAAAAGTTTGGTGAGAGACGATTCGTGCTTTTTCAGACTCATGGCTTTCAGATCGTTTTCTGCTGTTTAGTTTGTGCTTGTGGGTTTGTATCTGGTTTTCAGTGCGTGCAGCGAGTACAATTGACTTGTCATTGTGTTCTTGTTCGTTCGTTACTGATTTTCAGGTCGCTCTTCACAGGCCTTGCTGTTCTTCAGTGCATTCTGTTACTTTGTTCTGAGAAGCGGACCGTTTTCTAGCCATGTTGCGTATACGTACTCCTCGTAGAGTTTGTGCTGTGCGGGGGCTTGGTGTTGGGTTCCTTACCTTGACACAAGTCCAGTCCATGAACAGGGTGGGGAGGAGTTCATGGACCAAGAATTGGTTGCTCCAGCGTGACCAGTTCTGTCACATGCCTTTGCTACGTGAGATCCGTGAGAATAATCCTGATGATTTCAGGAACTTTCTCAGGATGACGGACCCCGTATTTCACCGTTTGTTGGCTTTGTTGACCCCCTATATCAGCAGGCAGGATACCTGCATGAGGCAAGCCATCACTCCGGAGCAGAGGCTAGTCGCCACCCTGCGGTACAGGAAGAAGCCTGCAGGACCCCAAGTTCTCGACAGGCATCTTCCCCCAGGCTCTGGGGATCATTATCCCAGAGACCTGTTCTGCCATCATCCAGGTCCTGCAGAAGGACAATATTAAGGTAAGATTTTTGTCCTTTAACATCACATTTTATTGTATTTATTGTTTGCTAATGTAATGTATTTTTTCTCATTCCCTAATTACCATGATTGTAATATGCTGTCAATGTCCCCTTTGTCCTCATGCATGCTGGATTTTTATGTAATTTTTTTTGTTTTTGTCCTTCATACATATTTGCCTTCACTAACCTCCCCAGCATGCTCTCTTGGCCCTATAGTCACCTAGTGTAATAACTTAACAATGTATTTTTTCAGCTCCATAGTGGTGCTTTACCCTAAACACCCCCTAAAATGTGTAAAATTGTGATGTGTGCTTTAAATTCAGACAGAGTGCCAGAGGCTTTTTTTTGGGGTTCACAAAATCATTTGGAAGCCTCCCTCCCCCAACTGCTAGCTCAGCTGATACCAATCCTCTATTTGCTGACTTTGCCAAACCCATACACACTATATCTACCTCTTTTGTGGTCAGATTTATGGATGAATTCCCCAAAGCATGTAGTGCAAGGGCCTGCCTGAATACTTTTAAATGGTACTGTTTGACGTTTTTGTATCCTATTATTATCTTGATAGGTAATAGCAGAATGTTAAAATGTGCTAAAATGTGTACAGTGTGTATTTATCTCTTTGTATTATGACACTTCTTACCTGTCCAGTGGGCTGCCAATAGTGTAAGTAAGGAGGGGCTGGCCAAAGTAATACACATTATTTAGGCATTCATCTCTCAATGAAGTGGAGAGGGTTACCTGTCCAAAACATCCCCCCATAAAATTTTACAAATGGCCCATGAGAGGGAGGGGAATCTGATAGGTGGACCTTATACCTTGGTCTTTAAATACTCAATAAAATAAATGTTATACTGATGTTGGCCAAGAAGGTTTGTGTCTAATCTGCTTACCATGTTTATGTGCAAAATGATTAATTTATTTTTCTTGTTTGACTCCACAGTTTCCTTCCAACACACAGGAATGGCCGACTGTGGCCTCCCACTTTGCCCAGCGGTGGGACTTTCCTAACTGTGGAGGGGCAATTGATGGGTAACACATCCACATCGTCCCACCACCCAACTCGTACTATTACAACTATAAGGGGTTCAATAGTATTGTGATGTTGGCTGTGGTATTGGCTACTTACGAGTTCCTGTATGTGGACATGGGGAAAAATGGCTGGATGTCAGATGGTGGAGTCATCGCCCAGGCCGAGTTCTACAGGCACCTCCAGAATGGCAGCTTGGACTTACCACCTCCAGAAGACAATGTGGAAGGACTCCCATTTGTCTTCATTGCGGATGAAGCTTTTGCGCTCGGGGACCGTCTTATGTGGCCATTCCCTATGAGGACCCTCACCTCGGACCAGAGGGTTTTTAATTACTGGCTGGCCAGAGTGAGAAGAGTGGTGGAGAACATGTTTGGAATAATGGCCAGCCGTTTCCACCTATTTCTTACACCCATACATATGGTGGAGTATAAACTCAATCATATCATCTTGGCTTGCTGTGTTCTCCACAACTTATTAAGGAGAAATTTGGTGAATTATGCTGGCTCAGTTGGGCCTGAATCTGGAATTCATGTAAATGAACCAACCCTGATGGCGCTTGAAGCTGGCCGTCCTGACTTGCCGCCCCTGAGTGCCCAGGAGGTCCGTCTAAGATACATGGAATACTTTGCCGGTAGGGGGGCCATCAATATGCCAGACAATGTCTGAGACATTTTTTACATGAAAAAAATTTTAACTACTAAAATATTTGCTGACATTTACTGCTTGTGTTTGTTTTAGCTGACCCTGACTGGAATTTGGGGAGTCGTGAAAATGGCGTGATTGTGTAACATTAGAAAGCACTGTTGGTTGTTATTTACTAAAGGCAAAGGCACTTTGCACTACAAGTGCACTTGAGCCTGCACTGAAACGGCATTTGTAGTGCAAAGTGGATTTGCCCTTATGAAATAACCCCATTGACACAGAAAACACCAATTTTACCACGCCAAAAGTTTCGGAGCATTGAAAGAAGAATACACACATTCTTGATTATCAATATATTTAATACAAGCACAATCACATGTGCATTTATAAAAGGTTTTTAAAACAAACCAACATATTTGTTATATAACAATTTTTTGGGGTCACATTAATAAAAGTAGAAATGTCCATTTAAGGTAAAGCAAGCATGTTTAAAACCAACAAGAAATACACAACTCTGGAACTTGCAAAGTTCAACTTTGTTATAAATTGAAGGCAATATCAGACATGAGTATTTATAAACTGTGTTTGATATTGCGTTCAGCAGATGGGGTGAAGGCACCCCTGGAAAAGCCAAATTTTAAAGACGCACACAAATTGCCGAATGTTGACATGTGCTAGCTGCCATCATGGGGGATCAAGGGATGTGTTTTGGGGGTGCAACCCCTTCCTCTCAGCTACTTAATTATTGAGGAAGGGGTTGCACCCCCAAAATGCGTCCATTGATCTCCCGTGATGGCAGATAGCACATGTTGACACACTGTGTGCAGCTTCAAAATTTGGCTTTTTGAGAATATGTCAAAAAACTAGAAATATTGTTTCAGTAAAAAAATCACTACAAAGTAATGGATTTGGAGGTGTTTTAACCACTTGACGACCGCCTCACGCCGATGTACGTCGGCAAGGTGGCACGGACAGGCAAAATCACGTACATATACGTGATTTGCCTTCCGCGGGTGGGGGGTCCGATCGGACCCCCTTTCCGGTGCCTGACGCGGTCGTCTTTTGTCCCACGGCGATCGGAGGTGAGGGGGAGGCCATCCGTTCGTGGCCCCCCCCTCGCGATCGCCGCCGGCCAATCGAATCATTCCTTTGCTGCTGTATGCTAAACAGCAGCAAAGGAAATGATGTCATCTCTCCTCGGCTCGGTAATTTCCGTTCCGGCCCGAGGAGAGAAGACAGGTATGTGAGTGCACAACACTACACACACACAGTAGAACATGCCAGGCACACAAAACACCCCGATCCCCCCCGATCTCCCCCCGATCCCCCCCCAATCACCCCCCCCGTCACACACTGACACCAGCAGTTTTTTTTTTTTTTCTGATTACTACATTGGTGTCAGTTTGTGACAGTTACAATGTTGGGACAGTTAGTATTAGCCCCCTGTAGGTCTAGGATACCCCCCTAACCCCCCCTAATAAAGTTTTAACCCCTTGATCACCTCCTGTCACCAGTGTCGCTAAGCGATCATTTTTCTGATCGCTGTATTAGTGTCACTGGTGACGCTAGTTAGGGACCTAAATATTTTGGTTCGCCCGGCGGTGATATGCGTAGCCCCAGGCAGCGTCAGATTAGCGCCAGTACCGCTAACACCCACGCACGAAGCATACGCCTCCCTTAGTGGTATAGTATCTGATCGGATCAATATCTGATCCGATCAGATCTGTACTAGCGTCCCCAGCAGTTCAGGGTTCCCAAAAACGCAGTGTTAGCGGGATCAGCCCAGATACCTGCTAGCACCTGCGTTTTGCCCCTCCGCCCAGCCCACCCAAGTGCAGTATCGATCGATCACTGTCACTTACAAGGCACTAAACGCATAACTGCAGCGTTCGCAGAGTCAGGCCTGATTCCTGCGATCGCTAACAGTTTTTTTGGTAGCATTTTGGTGAACTGGCAAGCACCAGCCCCAGGCAGCGTCAGGTTAGCGCCAGTAGCGCTAACACCCACGCACGCACCGTACACCTCCCTTAGTGGTATAGTATCTGAACGGATCAATATCTGGTCCGATCAGATCTATACTAGCGTCCCCAGCAGTTTAGGGTTCCCAAAAACGCAGTGTTAGCGGGATCAGCCCAGATACCTGCTAGCACCTGCGTTTTGCCCCTCCGCCCGGCCCAGCCCAGCCCACCCAAGTGCAGTATCGATCGATCACTGACACTTACAAAACACTAAATGCATAACTGCAGTGTTCGCAGAGTCAGGCCTGATCCCTGCGATCGCTAACAGTTTTTTTGGTAGTATTTTGGTGAACTGGCAAGCACCAGCCCCAAGCAGCGTCAGATTAGCGCCAGTACCGCTAACACCCACGCACGCAGCATACGCCTCCCTTAGTGGTATAGTATCTGAATGGATCAATATCTGATTCGATCAGATCTATACTGGCATCCCCAGCAGTTTAGGGTTCCCAAAAACGCAGTGTTAGCGGGATCAGCCCAGATACCTGCTAGCACCTGCATTTTGCCCCTCCGCCCGGCCCAGCCCACCCAAGTGCAGTATCGATCGATCACTGTCACTTACAAAACACTTAACGCATAACTGCAGCGTTCGCAGAGTCAGGCCTGATCCCTGCGATCGCTAACAGTTTTTTTGGTAGCTTTTTATTGAACTGGCAAGCGCCAGCGGCCTAGTACACCCCGGTCGTAGTCAAACCAGCACTGCAGTAACACTCTCTCTCTCTATTGTTCTGCTCTTTTTTACTGTATTCTATTCTACAATGTTTTATTGTTATTATGTTTTATCATGTTTGCTTTTCAGGTATGCAATTTTTTATACTTTACCGTTTACTGTGCTTTATTGTTAACCATTTTTTTGTCTTCAGGTACGCCATTCACGACTTTGAATGGTTATACCAGAATGATGCCTGCAGGTTTAGGTATCATCTTGGTATCATTCTTTTCAGCCAGCGGTCGGCTTTCATGTAAAAGCAATCCTAGCAGCTAATTAGCCTCTAGACAGCTTTTACAAGCCGTGGGAGGGAATGCCCCCCCCACCGTCTTCCGTGTTTTTCTCTGGCTCTCCTGTCTCGACAGGGAACCTGAGAATGCAGCCGGTGATTCAGCCAGCTGACCATAGAGCTGATCAGAGACCAGAGTGGCTCCAAACATCTCTATGGCCTAAGAAACCGGAAGCTACGAGCATTTTATGACTTAGATTTCGCCGGATGTAAATAGCGCCATTGGGAAATTGGGGAAGCATTTTATCACACCGATCTTGGTGTCGTCAGATGCTTTGAGGGCAGAGGAGAGATCTAGGGTCTAATAGACCCCAATTTTTTCAAAAAAGAGTACCTGTCACTACCTATTGCTATCATAGGGGATATTTACATTCCCCGAGATAACAATAAAAATGATTAAAAAAAAAAAATGAAAGGAACAGTTTAAAAATAAGATAAAAAAGCAAAAAAATAATAAAGAAAAAAAAAAAAAAAAAAAAAAAAAGCACCCCTGTCGCCCCCTGCTCTCGCGCTAAGGCGAACGCAAGCGGCGGTCTGTCATCAAACGTAAACAGCAATTGCACCATGCATGTGAGGTATCGCCATGAAGGTCAGATCGAGGGCAGTAATTTTTGCAGTAGACCTCCTCTGTAAATCTAAAGTGGTAATCTGTAAAGGCTTTTAAAGGCTTTTAAAAATGTATTTATTTTGTTGCCACTGCACGTTTGTGCGCAATTTTAAAGCATGTCATGTTTGGTATCCATGTACTCGGCCTAAGATCATCTTTTTTATTTCATCAAACATTTGGGCAATATAGTGTGTTTTAGTGCATTAAAATTTAAAAAAGTGTGTTTTTTCCCCAAAAAATGCGTTTGAAAAATCGCTGCGCAAATACTGTGTGAAAAAAAAAATGAAACACCCACCATTTTAATTTGTAGGGCATTTGCTTTAAAAAAATATATAATGTTTGGGGGTTCAAAGTAATTTTTTTGCAAAAAAAATAACTTTTTCATGTAAACAATGAGTGTCAGAAAGGGCTTTGTCTTCAAGTGGTTAGAAGAGTGGGTGATGTGTGACATAAGCTTCTAAATGTTGTGCATAAAATGCCAGGACAGTTCAAAACCCCCCCAAATGACCCCATTTTGGAAAGTAGACACCCCAAGCTATTTGCTGAGAGTCATGTCGAGTCCATGGAATATTTTATATTGCGACACAAGTTGCGGGAAAGAGACAAATTTTTTTTTTTTTTTTTTTTGCACAAAGTTGTCACTAAATGATATATTGCTCAAACATGCCATGGGAATATGTGAAATTACACCCCAAAATACATTCTGCTGCTTCTCCTGAGTACGGGGATACCACATGTGTGAGACTTTTTGGAAGCCTAGCCGCGTACGGGGCCCCCGAAAACCAAGCACCGCCTTCAGGCTTTCTAAGGGCGTGAATTTTTGATTTCACTCTTCACTGCCTATCACAGTTTCGGAGGCCATGGAAAGCCCAGGTGGCACAAACCCCCCCAAATGACCCCATTTTGGAAAGTAGACACCCAAAGCTATTTGCTGAGAGGTATAGTGAGTATTTTGCAGACCTCACTTTTTGTCACAAAGTTTTGAAAATTGAAAAAAGAAAAAAAAAATGTTTTTTCTTGTCTTTCTTCATTTTCAAAAACAAATGAGAGCTGCAAAATACTCACCATGCCTCTCAGAAAATAGCTTGGGGTGTCTACTTTCCAAAATGGGGTCATTTGGGGGGGTTTTGTGCCACCTGGGCATTCCATGGCCTCCGAAACTGTGATAGGCAGTGAAGAGTGAAATCAAAAATTTTCACCCTTAGAAATCCTGAAGGCGGTGATTGGATTTCGGGGCCCCGTACGCGGCTAGGCTCCCAAAAAGTCCCACACATGTGGTATCCCCATACTCAGGAGAAGCAGCTAAATGTATTTTGGGGTGCAATTCCACATATGCCCATGGCCTGTGTGAGCAATATATCATTTAGTGACTACTTTGTGCAAAAAAAAAAAAAAAGTGTCACTTTCCCGCAACTTGTGTCAAAATATAAAATATTCCATGGACTCAATATGCCTCTCAGCAAATAGCTTGGGGTGTCTGCTTTCCAAAATGGGGTCATTTGGGGGGGTTTTGTGCCACCTGGGCATTCCATGGCCTCCGAAACTGTGATAGGCAGTGAAGAGTGAAATCAAAAATTTACACCCTTAGAAATCCTGAAGGCGGTGCTTGGTTTTCGGGGCCCCGTACGCGGCTAAGCTCCCAAAAAGTCGCACACATGTAGTATCCCCATACTCAGGAGAAGCAGCTGAATGTATTTTGGGGTGCAATTCCACACAGGCCCATGGCCTGTGTGAGCAATATATCATTTAGTGACAACTTTTTGTAAATATTTTTTTTTTTTTGTCATTATTCAATCACTTGGGACAAAAAAAAATAAATATTCAATGGGTTCAACATGCCTCTCAGCAATTTCCTTGGGGTGTCTACTTTCCAAAATGGGGTCATTTGGGGGGGTTTTGTACTGCCCTGCCATTTTAGCACCTCAAGAAATGACATAGGCAGTCATAAACTAAAAGCTGTGTAAATTACAGAAAATGTACCCTAGTTTGTAGACGCTATAACTTTTGCGCAAACCAATAAATATACGCTTATTGACATTTTTTTTACCAAAGACATGTGGCTGAATACATTTTGGCCTAAATGTATGACTAAAATTTAGTTTATTGGATTTTTTTTATAACAAAAAGTAGAAAATATCATTTTTTTTCAAAATTTTCAGTCTTTTTCCATTTATAGCGCAAAAAATAAAAACTGCAGAGGTGATCAAATACCGTCAAAAGAAAGCTCTATTTGTGGGAAGAAAAGGACGCAAATTTCGTTTGGGTACAGCATTGCATGACCGCGCAATTAGCAGTTAAAGCGACGCAGTGCCAAATTGGAAAAAGACCTCTGGTCCTTAGGCAGCATAATGGTCCGGGGCTCAAGTGGTTAAACCCTCCCTAAAACATCAATGATGTTCTTCATTTTGTTTTGAACATCAGTGATGCTTTGCTTTATGTTTTCCAAGTCCCTATTATACCCCATGATCTCCCCGATCAGGATCTGGGCACTTTCACTGGTGAAATGACCTGGATCCACAACATCACGATCACCTAAAAATATAGAAAAAAAAAAAAAAAACATGTATTATAAATATGCCGGCATCCATCTCTTATCTGAGCCTGTGATCGCAGACACTCACCTGTTGTGGTGACAATTTCCACCACGTCTCCATCCTCCTCCTGCTCTGCTTGTCTGTCTGTGGCATTTCCACTTCTTCCTGAGGTGGGGGGGTCTGTTGTCTCCTCAGGTGAGTGGTGTCCTCCAAGTCTTTTCTCCCCTATGTAAAAAAAAATAGGTATACTTAGCACACAGATATTTTATGACAGAAATAGGAATATGAAACATTGCTTGGAAGTGGGGTACAATTGTCTATTTTGGCAGAGTTCCAAGATGAAGAAATATTTTTGTCCTTTGTCAAGCTTGAATACTTACCTGTTTTGTACAAGCTTCACAGATGGAGACACCCCTATAGTATACACTGGAGCACCTGTGTGGGCCCCCTAATAAAAAGGGTGTTCTGGTGTCCCACACTAGTGCTCCAGTGTCCAGATGTGTAAACAGCTGCTGAATGTCCTCTCCTTACACAGAATCTAGTTAGCATTTCATTCTAGTTACAAACCCATCTAGACACCAAAATTATTTTTTAGAGAAGTAGGCTAGCAAAAATGTATTCAAATGCATATGGCCAAAACATGGTGTTTTCTATGCCGAATGAACAATGTTTCATATGAAGGAACAATGTGCCCATGAACATGAAAGTTGCCATTTTAAACTGTACAACAGTTAAGAAAAGCACATGGAGCAGCACAAACGTTAGAAAAATAAAGAATAGGAACACAGGACAACTACTTACTTTTTTGCAGCACTCTCCTGATCCTTCTGTACTGCTCCTGCTCCCTTAATTTGAGGTCTGACCACCGCTTCCTGAGTTGATCCTTGGATCGCTGGACCCCAAAATGTCGGTGCAGACTATTCACAACTTTTGCCATGATCTTGGCCTTTCTGACATTGGGGTTGGGGTAAGGTCCATACTTCCCGTCATAATCGTCCCTCTTCAGGATGTCCACCATCTCCAACATCTCCCCAAAGGACATATTTGATGCCTTAAATTGTCTCCTCTGGGATCGGGACGTTTCTGGCTCCGGGCTTTCCTCCTCCTCCTCAGTGCTGTATTTAGCACGCACCTGCTGTGTCTCTGCCATGTGCTCTTCCCCACTGCACCGAATGAGAAGGGGCAGGAATAGACTAGAAAGAACGTCGGGGTGGACGGAGTTTCACGCAGTGTATATAAAGCGTAACACGCGTGCGTAGTACGTACGATCTGTGAGCGGAGGAAGGAGTATCGGAGGCGCCGATCGTGATAACGAAGGTAAGATTTAAAATTGGGCCTATACTGCTTCTAGATTGAGGTCTGTATTGTGACAAGATTAGGAGACTTTAGCTTGACATTAGGGTTTGTCTTGCAGAGAAAATGGATATCTTGAAGGATCAGGAGTTTATCAGCATATTCATAGATATGTTCAGGGAGCTGCCCTGTCTGTGGCAGGTAAACCACCCTGATTATAAGAACCAAACAAAGAGGAAGGCAGCGCTGGATAATTTGCTGCAATTTATGAAGCCGGTGATCCCCACGGCAGACATCACCTATTTGAAGATCCTAATTGGTGGCATGAGGAGCACTTATCTAAGGGAGCACAAGAAGGTCTAGGATTCCCAGAGAACAGGAGCAGCAGATGATATTTATGTCCCCAAGCTGTGGTACTATGACAGGCTGCATTTCTGTCAGGTCAGACTGAACCCAGGTCAGCACTCTCCACTCTTCCTTCCAGGCTTCCTTCCCCCCCCAGCTGAGGCTTCTGGCGCCCAACCTGGGCCTTCCAGGCAGCAACATGTGGAGGAGCTCAGCTTGAGCCAGGTATAGCGTTCTTCTAAATATTTCTGGTTGTCCAATTAATGATGTTAAATCTATGTTAGTTTGGAGTACTAATTTCTGATTGTGATTAATGAACCAAAAACTAAAACGATGTCCCTTTTTCATACACAGGGATCGACTCGAACATTGGCTGTTCGCAAGTTCGCCGAACAGCGAACAATTTGGGGTGTTTGCGGCAAATTCGAATGCCGCGGAATACCCTTTAAAAGTCTATGGGAGAAATCAAAAGTGCTAATTTTAAAGGTTTATATTCATGGTATTGTCATAAAAAGTGTTTGGGGACCTGGGTCCTGCCCCAGGGGACATGGATCAATGCAAAAGAAAGTTTTAAAAACGGCCGTTTTTTCGGGAGCAGTGATTTTAATAATGCTTAGTGAAAGTGAAACAATAAAAGTGTAATATCCCTTTAAATTTCGTACCTGGGGGTGTCTATAGTATGCCTGTAAAGGGGTGCATGTTTCCCGTGTTTAGAACAGTCTGACAGCAAAATGACATTTCAAAGGAAAAAAGTCATTTAAAACTACTCGCGGCTATTAATGCATTGCCGGTCCGACAATACACATAGAAGTTCATTGATAACAACGGTCTGGGAATTCCTCACAGGGGAACCCCGAACCAATATTAAAAAAAAAAAATGGAGTGGGGTCCCCCTCAAAATCCATACCAGACCCTTATGCGAGCACGCAACCTGGCAGGCTGCAGGGAAAGGGGGGGGACGAGAGAGCAGCCCCCCCTCCTGAACCATACCAGGCCACATGCCCTCAACATTGGGAGGGTCCTTTGGGGTAGCCCCCCAAAACACCTTGTCCCCATGTTGATGAGGACAAGGGCCTCATCCCCACAACCTTGGTCAGTGGTTGTGGGGGTCTACGGGTGGGGGGCTTATCGGAATCTGAAAGCCCCTTTAACAAGGGGACCCCCAGATCCTGGCCCTCCCCCCTGTGTGAAATGGTAAGGGGATACAAAAGTACCCCTACCATTTCACTAAAAAACTGTCAAAATGTTAAAAATGACAAGAGACAGTTTTTGGTGTCTAGATGGGTTTGTAACTAGAATGAAATGCTAACTAGATTCTGTGTAAGGAGAGGACACTCAGCAGCTGTTTACACATCAGGACACTGGAGCACTAGTGTGGGACACCAGAACACCCTTTTTATTAGGGGGCCCACACAGGTGCTCCAGTGTATACTATAGGGGTTTCTCCATCTGTGAAGCTTGTACAAAACAGGTAAGTATTCAAGCTTAACAAAGGACAAAAATATTTCTTCATCTTGGAACTCTGCCGAAATAGACAATTGTACCCCACTTCCAAGCAATGTTTCATATTCCTATTTCTGTCATAAAATATCTGTGTGCTTAGTATACCTATACTTATACCTGTATCTGTGTGCTAAGACTCGGAGGACACCACTCATCTGAGGAGACAACAGACCCCCCACCTCAGGAAGAAGTGGAAATGCCACAAAGACAAGCAGAGCAGGAGGAGGATGGAGACGTAGTGCAAATTGTCACAACAACAGGTGAGTGTCTGCGACCACAGGCTCGGGTAAGAGATGGATGCCAGCATATTTATAATACATGTTTTTTTTTATTTTTTCTATATTTTTAGGTGATCGTGATGTTGTGGATCCAGGTCATTTCACCAGTGAAAGTGCCCAGATCCTGATCGGGGAGATCATGGGGTGTAATAGGGACTTGGAAATCATAAAGCAAAACATCACTGATGTTCAAAACAAAATTTTGGGGGTGCAACCCCTTCCTCAATAATAAAGTAGCTGAGAGGAAGGGGTTGCACCCCAAAACACAAAATAACGGGGGGGTGGGGCCAGGACAGGACTTCCCTGTGGCATTCCCCGTGACGCCACAGGGAAGTCCCGTCAAGTCACCGTGCGTCAGAGGGGAGCGGGGTCACCGAGTGGCCCCGCCCCCCATTATTTAAGAACCGTCAGAAGAGGAGAAGTGTCACACAGTGGGAGCCTCCCTCCATGCCATCATGGATGCGGAGCGGCCCGAGAAGAAGATGAAGAGAAGAAGATGAAGAAGAGAAGAATATGAAGAGAAGAAGATGAAGAGAAGAGCGGGAGCCTCCCTCCATGCCATCATGGATGCGGAGCAGCCCGAGGAGAAGAAGGGAAGAAGACGCCGACGCCGAGGAGATGCTGGACAGGAACACCGGAGGAAGAACCAGAAGAATCAGAAGAAGAAGAAGATGGAGGAAGAAACCGAAGGAAGATAGAAGATAGAAGAAAGAAGAAAGAAGAAGGATTTAAATAAAGGAATTGTCAAAAACTGTCTCTTGTCATTTTTAACATTTTTGACAGTTTTTTAGTGAAATGGTATTACCATTTCACACAGGGGAGAGGGCCGGGATCTGGGGGTCCCCCTGTTAAAGGGGGCTTCCAGATTCCGATAAGCCCCCCGCCTGCAGACCCCCACTGGCCAGGGTTGTAGGGATGAGGCCCTTGTCCTCATCAACATGGGGACAAGGTGTTTTGGGGGGCTACCCCAAAGCACCCTCTCAATGTTGAGGGCATGTGGCCTGGTATGGTTCAGGAGGGGGGTGCTCTCTCGTCCCCCCCTCTTTTCCTGTGGCCTGCCAGGTTGCGTGCTCAGATAAGGGTTTCGTATGGATTTTTGGGGGGACCCCACGCCGTTTTTTTTTTTTACTTTCGCACGGGGTTCCCCTTAAAATCCATACCAGACCTGTAGGTTCTGGTATAGATTTTGAGGGGACCCCACGCCATTTTTTTTTATTTTGGCTGGGGTACCCCTTAATATCCATGCCAGACCTGAAGGGCCTGGTATGGAACTTAGGGGGACCCCCGACGTCATTTTTTTTTTTTTTATTTTGGCCTGGGGTTCCCCTTAATATCCATACCAGACCTGAAGGGCCTGGTGTGGAATTTAGGGGGTCCCCCCACGTCATTTTTTTTAAATTTTGGTTCGGGGTTCCCCTGTGGGGAATTCCCAGGCTGTTTTTATTAATGAACTTCTATGTGTAATGTCGGACCGGCAATGCATTAATAGCCGCAAGTAGTTTTAAATGACTTTTATTCCTTTGAAATGCTGTCAGACTGTTCTAAACACAGGAAACATGCGCCCCTATACAGGCATACTATAGACACCCCCCAGGTATGAAATTTAAAGGGATATTACACTTTTATTGTTTCACTTTAAGCATTATTAACCACTTCAATACAGGGCACTTAGACACCTTCCTGCCCAGACCAATTTTCAGCTTTCAGCTCTGTTGCAGTTTGAATGACAATTGCGCGGTCATGCTACACTGTGCCCAAACTAAATTTTTATCATTTTGTTCCCACAAATAGAGCTTTCTTTTGGTGGTATTTGATCACCTCTGCGGTTTTTATTTTTTGCTAAACAAATAAAAAAAGACCGAAAATTTTGAAAAAAATAAAAGTTTTGCTTTTGTTTCTGTTAAAAAAAATTGTAAATAAGTAAGTTTTCTCTTTCACTGATGGGCACTGATAAGGCGGCACTGACAGGCACTGATATGGCGGCACCGATGAGGTGGCACCAATGAGTGGGCACTGACGGGCACTGACTGATATGCAGCACTGATGGGCATTGATAGGTGGCACTGATGGGCATTGATGGGTGGCACTGGGTGGTACTGGTTGGCACTGATGGGCACTGATAGGCAACACTGATGAGCAATGAAAGGCGGCACTGCTGGGCACTGATAGGGTGGCGCTGATAGGCGGCACTGATAGACGGCACTGCTGGGCACTGATAGGCGGCACTGCTGGGCACTGATACGTGGCACTGATGGGCACTGATACGTGGCACTGATGGGCACTGATACACGGCACTGATATGAGGCACTGATGGGCATCCCTGGTGGCTAGGGATGAGCCGAACACCCCCCGGTTCGGTTCGCACCAGAACCCGCGAACGGACCGAAAGTTCGCACGAACGTTAGAACCCCATTGACGTCTATGGGACTCGAACGTTCGAAATCAAAAGTGCTCATTTTAAAGGCTAATTTGCATGGTATTGTCCTAAAAAGGGTTTGGGGACCCGGGTCCTACCCCAGGGGACATGTATCAATGCAAAAAAAACTTTTAAAAACGGCCGTTTTTTCGGGAGCAGTGATTTTAATGATGCTTAAAGTAAAAAAAAAAAAGTGAAATATTCCTTTAAATATCGTACCTGGGGGGTGTCTATAGTATGCCTGTAAAGTGACGCGTGTTTCCCATGTTTAGAACAGTCCCTGCACCAAATGTCATTTTTAAAGGAAAAAATCTCATTTAAAACTGCTTGCGGGTTTAATGTCATGTCGGGTCATGGCAATATGGATGAAAATCAGTGAGACAAACGGCATGGGTACCCCCCAGTCCATTACCAGGCCCTTTGGGTCTTGTATGGATATTAAGGGGAACCCCGCACCCAAATTAAAATAAGGAAAGGTGTGGGGCCACCAGGCCCTATATACTCTGAACAGCAGTATACAGGCGGTGCAAACAAGACAGGGACTGTAGGTTTGTTGTTAAGTAGAATCTGTTTGTAATTTTGAACATTTTTAACGTGTTTAGCTCCAGCCTAAAAATCTTTTCTAAGCTTTTTGGAAAACATAGGGAAGGGTTATCACCCCTGTGACATTTGTTTTGCTGTCTTTCCTCCTCTTCAGAAGATTTCACCTCACTTTTTTGTCCCAATGAAAAATGTTTTTTGAAAATTTGGGTTTTTTTGTGGAATAAGGATTGGAAAGCATCAGTGGAAAGGAGAAATTGTTTTCCCATATTAACTCTTACAGGAAAGAATTTCCCTTCCTAGGGGTAGATTTCATCTCACTTCCTGTTGTCTCCTTCCGTTTGCAAGTAGGAGTCGTTTGTAAGTTAGATGTTTGAAAGTAGGGTCCTGCCCTATATACTCAGCAGAAATTTGGGCCTTAGGTGTTGCTGTGGCCACAACACTGTAAGCCCTCACAGGGCCCTGCTGTGAAATATTAGATCAAGAATTGTAATTACATGCCCCTGTTGAACAGGAGCTGAAAAATTAGGCCTTAGGCACTGGTGCTGGTGCCACAACACTGCAACCCCTCACAGACACTCTAGTTGGAACGCAGGAACGAGCCCTGCTGCAAAGTATTGCTTCAAAAATTGTAATTACACGCCCCTGTTAGACAGGGGCAGAAAAATTGGGCCTTAGGCACTGGTGCTGGTGCCACAACACTGCAACCCCTCACAGACACTCTAGTTGGAATGCAGGAACGAGCCCTGCTGCAAAGTATTACATCAAAAATTGTAATTACACGCCCCTGTTAAACAGGGGCTGAAAAATTGTGCCTTAGGCACTGGTGGTGGCGCCCAGAACCAAAAATGTTCTTACAAGCTATCAGCGTGATGATTGAGGAGGAAGAGGATAATTACTCAGGGATAGTCACTCAGCATCAGCATAGGCAGTCTTTGAAGGGATCTGAGATTTCAAAAAAAATTATTCGGTTACATCAGCATCAGGTGCTTGGTAGCTGGTGGTGATCCAAGACTCATTCATTTTTATGAAGGTCAGCCGATCGACCGAGTCGGTGGACAGACGCACCCTGTGATCGGTTACCACGCCTCCAGCAGCACTGAATGTGCGTTCCGAAAGAACGCTGGATGCAGGACAGGCCAGTAGCTCAATTGCATACTGTGCAAGCTCTGGCCAGTGATCCATCCTCAAGACCCAGTAACCCAGAGGATTTTCGGTGGGAAAGGTGTCCAAGTCTGATCTTGCCCCTAGGTATTCCTGCACCATGTAAAACAGACGCTGGCGATGGTTGCTGGAACCGATCATACCTTGGGGCTGCGGACCAAAAAATTGTCTGAACGCATCGGTCAGACGGCCACCTTCTCCACCGCTCCTTCTTTGACTGACCAAAGCCTCAGCAACACGTTGTCCAGAAACAGGAGTTTGTAACCTCCCAGTCTCTGGGAACGCGTTGCACAGACCTTTCTGCAAGGCCTCCCGAAGATGTTTCATCCTCTGCTCCCTCTGCGATGGCAAGATAAGGTCCGCAACCTTACCCTTGTAACGTGGATCAAGGAAGGTTGCCAGCCAGTATTGGTCCTTCTCCTTGATACCACGAATACGAGGATCCTTACGCAGGCTTTGCAGGATCAGGGAGGCCATGCAGCGTAGGTTTGCTGAGGCATTCGGTCCGGAGTCCTCTGGGTCACTAAGAACGACATGGTCTGCAGCCACCTCCTCCCAGCCACGTACAAGTCCATGTGTTTCTTGGGACTGATCCCTTAAAGACTGCTGCTGATGCTGAGTGCCAGGCTCCACCTCCATACTGACACAATCTTCCTCCTCCTCCTCTTCCTCCTCGTCCTCTTCCTGTGTGATCGGCGGGCACGCAGGAACACTGTCTGGATAAAGGGGGCCTTGAGAGCTAAGGAAGTCCTCCTCTTCCTGCCTCTGTTCTGCCTCAAGTGCCCTGTCCATTATTCCACGCAGCGTGTGCTCCAACAGGTGGACAAGGGGGACAGTGTCACTGATGCATGCACTGTCACTGCTCACCATCCTCGTGGCCTCCTCGAATGGTGACAGGACAGTGCATGCATCCCTGATCATGGCCCACTGGCGTGGGGAAAAAAAACCAAGCTCCCCTGACCCTGTCCTGGTGCCATAGTCGCACAGGTACTCATTGATGGCCCTCTGCTGCGTGTGCAGCCGCTGCAGCATGGCCAACGTTGAGTTCCACCTGGTGGGCATGTCACAGATTAGGCGGTTCTTGGGCAGGTTAAACTCCTTTTGGAGGTCCGTCAGCCGAGCACTGGCATTATATGACCGGCGGAAATGCACACAGACTTTCCTGGCCTGCCTCAGGACATCCTGTAAGCCCGGGTACCTGCCCAAGAACCGCTGCACCACCAAGTTAAGGACGTGAGCCACACAGGGCACATGGGTCATTTGTCCCTGTCGGAGGGCAGAGAGGAGGTTGGTGCCATTGTCGCAAACCACCATTCCTGCCTTAAGTTGGCGTGGCGTCAACCACCTCTGAACCTGCCCCTGCAGAGCTGACAAAACCTCTGCCCCAGTGTGGCTCCTGTCCCCCAAGCACACCAGCTCAAGCACCGCATGGCATCTTTTGGCCTGCGTACTTGCGTAGCCCCTTGAACGCCTACGGAGCACCGCTGGTTCCGAGGAAGAGGCCATGGAGGAAGAAGAAGAGGAGGGGGTGGAGGAGAGAGGTGTGTCACAATCAGCATTTTGGAGGCGTGGTGGCGGAACAACCTCCAACACTACTGCACCTTGTCCTGCATCCTTCCCAGCTGCCAGCAGAGTCACCCAATGCGCCGTGAAACTTAGGTAACGTCCCTGTCCATGCCTGCTGGACCATGAGTCAGCGGTAATATGCACCTTACCGCTGACCGCCCTGTCCAGCGAGGCATGGACATTGCCTTCCACATGCCGGTAGAGAGCCGGAATCGCCTTCCGTGAGAAAAAGTGGCGTTTGGGTACCTGCCACTGAGGAACCGCACATTCCACAAACTCACGGAAGGGGGCAGAGTCTACCAACTGAAAAGGCAGCAGTTGAAGTGCTAGCAATTTTGCCAAGCTAGCATTCAACCGCTGGGCATGTGGATGGCTGGGAGCAAACTTCTTTCGGCGGTGCAGCAGCTGGGGCAGGGAAATTTGCCTGGTACAATCTGACGTCGGTGTACCAAAAGCAGATTGCCCACAAGTACTTGGCTGTGACACACCTAATTCTACACCTTCATTCCTCTCACTGCAGGTCTCAGAGAGGACTGAAGGTCTAGTGGGGTTGGAAATCTCAGCTGATGAGGAGCAAGGAGAGATCCTCTTTGTTCTTTGGTGTGGGTCTTTTAGATACGCTTGCCAACGAACTGCATGGCAGGTCAACATATGTCTGGTCAAGCATGTGGTACCCAAGCGGGAGATGTTTTGGCCACGCGAGATACGCTTGAGACATATGTTGCAAATAGCAGCGGTGCGATCTGATGCACTCGTCTCAAAAAAGGCCCACACCAAAGAACTTTTTGAATAACGCGCAGAGACTGCAGCGCCCTGCACATGTGGAGCTTTGGGGTGTGATGCAGTCAATGTGCTGCCCTTAGGCTGGCCCCTGGAGGGCATCCTGCCTCGTTGGTGATGTGCCGCCGCCTCCTCCTCCTCCTCCTCCTCCTCCTCCTCCTCCTCTCTCCTATCAGGCACCCACGTTGAGTCAGTGACCTCATCATCCCCTCCCTCCTCATCACTGGAGCAAACCTGGCAGTATGCTGCAGCAGGGGGAGCATGACTGCCAGATTACTGTCCTTCTTGGGCACCCTCTCTGTCCGTGCTCATGTTACTGCCTTCATCGAGCTCAGTATCGTCATCAGAGCCTTCCAAACGCTGGGCATCCTCCTGGAGCATGTACCCAACACTGTGGTCAAACAGTTCGAGGGAATCCTCATGAGGACATGGTGGAGCTAGGGAAGGAGTCACTGATGACATTGAGCTGAGGGAAGAGGCCGCTGCTTTGCCAGACAAAGCACCCTGGGCATGGGTGAGAGAGGATGAGGAGGATGAGGACGGCTTGGTCATCCACTCGACCAAGTCTTCCGCATGTTGCGGCTCAACACGGCCAGCTGCCGAAAAAAAGGCCAAGCGTGTCCCATGGCCACGTGCTGATGAGGATGCACCGTCTCCACGACCAGCACTAGACACAGAGCCTGCTTGCCCTCTCTTATTGGCTTGTGACTGTCTGCCTCTCCTTCTTGGCCTTCCAGACATACTAATGGCCTGTAGCTGCACTAAGCTGGGATAGAACACCTGTAATTTTCTTCAAGTAGCTTTATATACTGTAACCAGACAAGCCTGCCTGTCAGTAGGAAGATAACAGGAACGGATCTAGCTGAACACTGTGAGCAGGACGCACTGTACTAAATGTAAATAGTCTAGCTGCCTGACCGTGGTACTAATAGGATCAAATAGAACACCTGTAATTTTCTTCAGGTAGCTTTATATACTGTAACCAGACAAGCCTGCTTGTCAGTAGGAAGATAACAGGAACGGATCTAGCTGTACACTGTGAGCAGGACGCACTGTACTAAATGTAAATAGTCTAGCTGCCTGACCGTGGTACTAATAGGATCAAATAGAACACCTGTAATTTTCTTCAGGTAGCTTTATATACTGTAACCAGACAAGCCTGCCTGTCAGTAGGAAGATAACAGGAACGGATCTAGCTGTACACTGTGAGCAGGACGCACTGTACTAAATGTAAATAGTCTAGCTGCCTGACCGTGGTACTAATAGGATCAAATAGAACACCTGTAATTTTCTTCAGGTAGCTTTATATACTGTAACCAGACAAGCCTGCCTGTCAGTAGGAAGATAACAGGAACGGATCTAGCTGAACACTGTGAGCAGGACGCACTGTACTAAATGTAAATAGTCTAGCTGCCTGACCGTGGTACTAATAGGATCAAATAGAACACCTGTAATTTTCTTCAGGTAGCTTTATATACTGTAACCAGACAAGCCTGCCTGTCAGTAGGAAGATAACAGGAACGGATCTAGCTGAACACTGTGAGCAGGACGCACTGTACTAAATGTAAATAGTCTAGCTGCCTGACCGTGGTACTAATAGGATCAAATAGAACACCTGTAATTTTCTTCAGGTAGCTTTATATACTGTAACCAGACAAGCCTGCCTGTCAGTAGGAAGATAACAGGAACGGATCTAGCTGTACACTGTGAGCAGGACGCACTGTACTAAATGTAAATAGTCTAGCTGCCTGACCGTGGTACTAATAGGATCAAATAGAACACCTGTAATTTTCTTCAGGTAGCTTTATATACTGTAACCAGACAAGCCTGCCTGTCAGTAGGAAGATAACAGGAACGGATCTAGCTGAACACTGTGAGCAGGACGCACTGTACTAAATGTAAATAGTCTAGCTGCCTGACCGTGGTACTAATAGGATCAAATAGAACACCTGTAATTTTCTTCAGGTAGCTTTATATACTGTAACCAGACAAGCCTGCCTGTCAGTAGGAATTTAACAGGAACGGATCTAGCTGAACACTGTGAGCAGGACGCACTGCACTAAATGTAAATAGTCTAGAAGATAACAGGAACGGATCTAGCTGAACACTGTGAGCAGGACGCACTGCACTAAATGTAAATAGTCTAGAAGATAACAGGAACGGATCTAGCTGAACACTGTGAGCAGGACGCACTGCACTAAATGTAAATAGCAGGAACGGATCTAGCTGAACACTGTGAGCAGGACGCACTGCATTAAATGTAAATAGTCTAGATAGAAGATAACAGGAACGGATCTAGCTAAACTGAATACAGTGTATATATATATATGCAACACCTGGGATGCATATATATACACAATACACTGTAAGTGCAGCTAACTGATTGACTGTTCTGCCTAATCTATCTAACTCAAATCAAATGACACTGTCTCTCTCTCTCTCTATCTCTCAGCACACCGGAACACACACTACACAGGGCCGCCGTGCAGGCGGCCTTATATAGTGTGGGGTGTGTACTAAATCCCCTGAGCCATAATTGGCCAAAGCCACCCTGGCTTTGGCCAATTACAGCTCTCTCTACTGACGGCGCTGTGATTGGCCAAGCATGCGGGTCATAGTGCATGCTTGGCCAATCATCAGCCAGCAATGCACTGCGATGCCGCAGTGAATTATGGGCCGTGACGCGCCACACGAATTTAGCGCGAACGGCCAATAACGTTCGCAATTCGGCGAACGATCGAACAGCCGATGTTCGAGTCGAACATGGGTTCGACTCGAACACGAAGCTCATCCCTACTGGTGGCACTGGCAGTGGTAGGCATTGAAGTGGGCACTGACTGACAGCTGCCTGGGCACAGATTGGCAGCTGCCTGGGCACACAGTGGCATTTCCCTGGTGGTCTAGGGGCATACCTGGTTTTCCAGTGTGGATCGCTTCCCTGGTGGTCCTGGGCGGCTTCCCTGGGGGTCCTGGGTAGGATCCAAGGGGGGCTGTGCTGATAAGCAATCAGCACAGACCCCCCTGTCAGGAGAGCAGCTGATCGGCTCTCCTCTACTCACGTCTGTCAGTCGCGAGTGAGGAAAAGCTGATCACCGGCTCTTTCTATTTACATCGTGATCAGCCGTGATTGGACATGGCTGATCACGTGGTAAAGAGTCTCCGTCGGAGACTCTTTATCTAGATCGGTGTTGCAGGGTGTCAGACTGACACCCCGCAACAACGATCGCCGCGATGCGCGCCCCCGTGGGCGCGCAGCAGTTCGATATTCCTGATCACGTCATATGACGTCCGATCAGGAATATCAAACCACTTTGCCGCCGTCATTCTGTAATAGGGCAGGCGGCAAGTGGTTAAAATCACTGCTCCCGAAAAAACGGCCATTTTTAAAACTTTTTTTGCATTGATCCATGTCCCCTGGGGCAGGACCCAGGTCCCCAAACACTTTTTATGACAATAACTTGCATATAAGTCTTTAAAATTAGCACTTTTGATTATTCATGTTTGTGTCCCATAGACTTTAACAGTGTCCGCGTGTTTGAACAAATTTTTTGCCTGTTCGCATGTTCTGGTGCGAACCGAAGAGGGGGGTGTTCAGCTCATCCCTACACAGGGAAGTCTCAGCCAGGAGGTGGCCGGGTCAAGCAGGCTGCCCGATACCCAGGTCCCTCCCCTCCTCCTTCAACCAAAAAGTGGCAGGAAGAGGAGTAACCTGGAGGAGGCTGCAATTGGCCTATTTTGGAAGGCTACTGAGGCCCTCAGAACACCCCACGTTGTGGAAGAGGATTATGCTGCCATAACAGCATGCAAAATGCTGCAAATGGAGGAGGGCCAACGCCTCTTATGTGAGTTTGTCATTTTCAAAGCTCTAAAGATCTACAGAAGGTGTTGAGGGGCCAACTCACATGCGAAAGCCACATTTGTCAGCTCACCCATGGGCCTCCTCCTCAAAGTCCTACTCCTCCTCCTGCCACACCTCCAACACCAGAGCCACAGCTGGGAGAGAATCGTGTAAGGAAGACCAGAGAGTGATGACCTGGGTTCCGTCTGGTCTGGAAAAAGATGCAGGGTCTTGTATGACCACAGCCTGGGGACATACATGTCATCTGCAGCTGTTCATGATTCTCTTGGACTTCTGGACCAGATTGCACTCCCTTAGATATGGACTCCTCAGGCCACCAATTTTGCTGTAAAATAATTGATGTCTGCCCTGGGGGCCAAAGGCTTCGCCAATCTCTGATGTTTATCCAGCGTTGCCTTCCTCTTTGTTTGGTTATGAGCCCTTAATAAAGGAATTTTTGTTTCAATTATACTTGCCTATGTGTGTTTTCATTCAAAAAGGACAGTTTGTGAGGAGGCAGGTACATTTCAAAAATGCAATGTGAAATTAACAAGAGACACCAAACAATCTCCTTGAGATAAAATAATACAAGATAATAATGGTGTTATGGTAACTTGACACACAAAACACACCCAAAAATATTCTGGAGTAAAAAAAAAAGATCAGGCTTGAAAAAAATACAAACAAAAAAAATTTAAAAAATGA
This sequence comes from Aquarana catesbeiana, assembly GCF_042186555.1. Classification (NCBI taxonomy): domain Eukaryota; kingdom Metazoa; phylum Chordata; class Amphibia; order Anura; family Ranidae; genus Aquarana; species Aquarana catesbeiana. Next base: position 228,594,771 of record NC_133333.1, on the reverse strand, counting down.
TAATTTTTGAGTCAGATGTGACAAATCAAAATATATTGATGAAATCACGATAAATAATAAAGAAAGACGTTTGTGAGAAGTCTGTGCGAATATGAGCAGCAAAACAACTTCATTCTTCTCGTATTATAAAGAAGAACAGAGTGCGCTGCATTAAACAATTTCAAACATTGCACCGTGACAAAAGTGCTCTATCCATTGCGAACGCTAATTTTACCAGACCGAGCAGTTCCGTCTCGGAATTTATTCTGAGCATGCGTGGCACTTTGTGCGTCAGAATTGGCCACACACAGTCGGAATTGACGCAATCGGATTTTGTTGTCGGAAAATTTTATAGCCTGCTCTCAAACTTTGTGTGTCGAAAAATCCGAGGGAAAAAGTCCGATCGGAATTTCTGACAACAAGCTCCGATCGCACATTTTCCTTCGGAAAATCCGACCGCGTGTACAGGGCATAAATCTTTATCCACAGCGGGGTCCTCCTCATGCTAATATCACATCAATATTACCATACATGATCTCATCATATATGCATTTGTGCATTAATTACACAATTCATGAAATTGGTATAATAATTTCTTATTTCTTGTTATATCAGTTTCATTAGTTTTTTATTTTTATGCACAAATGAATACAGTATATGATGAGATCATGTATGGTACTATTGCTGTGATAATATTAGCATGAGAAGGACAGCGCTGTGGATAGAGATTAATAATGGTATATGCTGGTTGCAGTAGTTCCTCTGCTCCCAATTACTTTGTTTAGATTTCTGTTTAATTTCTGAGGAAGGGAGTCCCCACTGTTCACAGAGGCCCCACCCTGGGTGGAAGCACTGCCAACTTTCCAACTTTATTATCAAATTCACACTTCCACTTACCGACAGTTCTGATGCTCTTATTTTTCTAGAGGCATAGTGCAATATCCTGTTTGGGATTGCTATTTCCAATATCCCCCCTCCCAAAAAAAAAACTTTCAGTCAGGAAAATATGAAATATTGCATACACATACTTAATATTTACTAATAATATTTCTAGCCACCTATAAAGCTCTCAGCTCCTTTATACAGCTCAGTAGCTCAAGCAAAAATTCAGGGGACAAGCATTTCCAACTTTCTAATTTTTCTGTCTATAAAGCCTGGTACACACAAATGCCACATACACACGATCAGACATTCCGACAACAGATGTGCGATGGGAGCTTGTTGTCGGAAATTCCGACCCTGTGTAGGCTCCATTGGACATTTTTTGTCGGAATTTCCGTCAACAAAAATTTGGAGCTGGTTCTCAAATTTTCCAACAACAAAATGTGTTGTTGTAAATTCCGTTTGTGTGTACACAATTCCGGCACACAAAATTCCACGCATGCTCGGAATCAAGCAGAAGAGCTGCACTGGCTAGTGAACTTCATTTTTCTCGGCTCGTCGTACGTGTTGTACGTCACCGTGTTCTTGACGTTCGGCATTTCCGACAACATTTGTGCAACCGTGTGTATGCAAGACAAGTTTGAGCCAACATCTGTCGGAAATAAATCCAGGATTTTGTTGTCAGAATGTCCGATCGTCTGAACCCGGCATAACAGTTTTTTTTGCAGGCTGAACAAAAAAAAAATGAAGAGCTCGGGAGGAGCCGTTTTCTTAGCTATTTGATGTTAGCGATCTCCCCGGCTGAGCTATTGTGTTCTGACAGGGGCCCCTGCCAGAACACACTGGTCAGCGCTCTAAGCCATTGGCTGAGAATGCTGATGGGGTGGCAATCAGCAGACATTTTTTGGTCATGCCCCTTCAACATACAGAGTATGAACAGCGCTCTATCTCTTCTCCTACACAGTCCCCTCCCCCCCTTCAGTTAGAACACATACTAGGGAACACATTAACACCTTGATCGCCCCCTAGTGTTAACCCCTTCCCTGCCAGTGACATTTTTACAGTAATTAATGCATTTTTATAGCACTGATCGCTGTAAAAATGCCAAAGGTCCCAAAAATGTGTCAAAAATGTGTCCGCCATAATGTTGCAGCCCCGATAAAAATCGCAGATTGCCGCCATTACTAGTAAATAAAAAAATTAATAATAAAAATGCCATAAATCTATCCCCTATTTTGTAGACGCTATAACTTTTGCGCAAACCAATCAATATACGCTTATTGCGTTTTTTTAACAAAAATATGTAGAAGAATACATATCGGCCTAAACTGAGGAAAAAAAATGTTTTTTTTATATATTTTTGGAGGATATTTAGTATAGCAAGAAGTAAAAAATATTGCGTTTTTTTCCAAATTGTCGCTCTTTTTTGTTTATAGCGCAAAAAATAAAAATCACAGAGGTGATCAAATACCACCAAAAGAAAGCTCTATTTGTAGGAAAAAAAGGACGTCAATTTTGTTTGGGTGAAATGTTGCATGACTGCGCAATTGTCAGTTAAAGTGACGCATTGCTGAATCGCAAAAAGTGCTTTGGTCAGGAAGGCGGTAAAATCTTCCTGGGCTGAAGCAGTTAAAGGAGTTGTAAAGACAGAAGTTTTTTTTTTTATCTTAATGCATTCTATGCATTAAGATAAAAAGCCTTCTGTGTGCAGCTGCCCCCCCAACACCCCTAATACTTACCTGAGCCCCATCTCTGACCATTGATGTCCCTGAGTGTCTCGGCCATCTGAGACTCTCCCTTCTGATTAGCTGAGACTCAGCAGCGGTACCCACTGTCAATCAAAGTTAGTCAGCCAATCAGGAGAGAGAGGGGGTGGGGCCAGGCCCCAGTTCCATGTCTGAATGGACACGGGCATCTGTGACTTAGCACGGGTGCCCCATAGCAAACTGCTTGCTGTGGGGGCACTCAACAGGAGGGAGGGGCCAGTAGAGCCGAAGAGGGACCTGAGAAGAGGAGGATCTCCAGGCTGCTCTGTGCAAAACCACTGCACAGAGGAGGTAAGAATGACATGTTTGTTATATCTATAGAAGAAAAAAACAGACTTTACAATCAATTCTGAATAAAACCTGTAGATGTTGCTGATAAATTCATTGAGTAAAATATGTTCTTCATTTGCAGAATATTGGAAACGTTCCCTGTAATGCCCATTTAATATTTTATTCAGAGAGGAAATTCAGGAGAAAGAAATGCACCTAAATGAGTTTATCAAGCAGTGTTTTAAATGTGATTCTGAACAGGAAAACATAACCTCTCTGGAGGTGTTACCACTTGCTGACTGCATTGTAATGCAAGGATACTGGATTTCATCAGGAAAAATTAAAATGAATACATTTTAATATCTGACCACATCTGTACCATGTGCACATCCTCTGACCACCTCTGTATCATTCATGTCCACATCCTCTGACCACCTCTGTATAATTCATGTCCGCATCCTCTGACCACCTCTGTATCATTCATGTCCGCATCCTCTGACCACCTCTGTATCATTCATGTCCGCATCCTCTGACCACCTCTGTATCATTCATGTCCGCATCCTCTGACCACCTCTGTATCATTCATGTCCGCATCCTCTGACCATCTCTGTATCATGCCCACAATCTCTGACCATCTCTGTACCATGTCTGCATCCTCTGACCACCTCTGTATGATGTCTGCAATCTCTGAGCATCTCTTGTCTTGTATCATATCTGCAGTCTCTGAGGGGGAGCTGGGAGAGGCATTGAAAGTTAGAACGCCGCCAGGATGGGGATTATGGGAGGAGTCAGTGTGTGGACTGTGGAGAAGAGCCTATAGCAGTGATGGCGAACCTTGGCACCCCAGATGTTTTGGAACTACATTTCCCATGATGCTCATGCACTCTGCAGTGTAGTTGAGCATCATGGGAAATGTAGTTCCAAAACATCTGGGGTGCCAAGGTTCACCATCACTGGCCTATAGGATAAAACCAGAGCCACCAAGCTGGAGCCAACTGACTGAGCCCTGCACCTGAGAGCCCTGCACCTTAGAGGAGGTCAGTGACATCGCCATCAGGCCAGTCTGAGGGGGGGGGTCACTGGTGTAAGGGGGGAGTAAATACAACAATGTAAGGGGGCCCTGATATAAGGGTTCCAGCTGATATCAGTAACCCCCTTACATTAGTGTATTCACTCTGCAGAAGGTGGACTCTGGTCACCAGAGTGCCCCCCACATCAGAGTTCCAGGTGTTCCCCTTTACATCAGTCTGAAGGGGGAATTCTGGAAAACCTGATGTAAAGGGGAACTCTGATGTAAAAGGCAATGCTGCAGACCCAAATGTAAGTGGGAACTCTGATGTAAAGGAGAATGCAGTGGACTCTGATAAAAGGCAGTCTCTGGTGACCAGAGCCCCCCCCCCCACATCAGAGTTCCCCCTTAGATCATGATCTGCAGAATTCCCCTTTATGTCAGAATTCCCTTGCACTGTAATGCCCCGTACACACGGTCGGATTTTCCGATGGACAACGTCCGATCGGAGCGTGTTGTCAGAAATTCCGACCGTGTGTGGGCGCCATCAGACATTTTCCATCGGATTTTCCGACACACAAAGTTGGACAGCAGGAGATAAAATTTTCCGACAACAAAATCCGATCGCGTCAATTCCGACCGTGTGTGGCCTGTTCCGACGCACAAAGTGCCACGCATGCTCAGAAGAAATTCCGACACGGGACAGCTCGTTCTGGTAAATGTAGCGTTCAGAATGGATACAGCACTTTCGTCACGCTGCAATGTTCAAAATGGTTTAATACAGCGCACTCTCTTCTTCTTTATAATGTGACAAGAATTAAGTAGTTTTGCTGCTCATATTCACACACACTTCTCACAAACTTATTTCGTTACTATTTATCGGGATTCCTTCAATATATTTTGATTTCTCACATCTGACAACAACGTTTTTTTTTTTTTTTTGGACTTTAATGTAGATTCTTTTTTTGTGTTTCTCTTTTTTATTTTTTTTTTTTTGGTGATTTTGATTTGTATTCCCGAAAATGTTTGTGTGTTTTTTGTGACAAGTTCCCACAACACCACTAATATGTTGTTCTATTTAATCTGTAGGAGATTGTTTGGTGTTGTTGTCCCTTGTTAATTTCACATTGTACTTTAGAAATGTACCTGAATCGTCACCAACAAACTGTCCTTTTTGGATGAAAACACACACAGGAGAGTAGAATTTACCCCAAAAAATTTTATTAAGGGCTCACAACTAAACAAAGAGGGAGGCAACGTTGGAGAAACTGCAGAAGTGGGCGAAGCCTTGGACCCCCGGGGCAGACATCAACTATTTAAAAGCAAAATTGGTGGCCTGAGGAGTCCTTATCTAAGGGAGGGCAGTGTGGTCCAGAAGTCCCAGAGATCCGGAAAGCAGCAGATGACATCTGTGTCCCCAGGCTGTGGTCATACGAGAGACTGCAGCTTCTGTCAGACCAGACTGAACCCAGGGCAATCACTCTCAGGTCTTCTTTCCACGCTTCCTTCCAGCCTTTGGCTGTGGTGGTGGAGTTGTGGCAGCAGGAGGAGGAGGAGGATCGTCGATCTCAATGACATCCATCTTGTGTGTCAGTTCCCCCTTACGAAGGACTTTATAAATCAGGTCCTCAGAGATCTTGCGTTGACCCTCCTGCATGCCCTGCAATTTTGTGGCAGCCATGCAGGCAAAGGCCTCTTCAGGACTGGGGAAGGCTCGGAGGGACGCCGAAGCCTCCTGGATCAGCCTGTATGCTGAATCCTGCACGGGACTCGGAGTGGCCTTCCTGGCTCGTTTATATGGCAGGCGGAGGGGAGGGACCTGAGACTCAGTCAGGCTGCGACTTGTCCCTGGCTTCTCTTGGCTGACACTTAGCCCCGCCTCCTCCTGGCTGCCACTAATCCCCGCCTCCTCCTGACTGCCACATTCCACAACCTCCTCCTGGCTGAGGTCTTCCTGTGTATGAAAAAGGGACATAGTTTTAGTTTTTTTATTCATCAATCACACACAATTTTCACCTCCTGACTGCTGCAAATTGAATGTTAACAAATATAACAGACTATCCTTCTGAGCCCAGCAGTTTTCATTCTTTTCCCAATTTTGGGTGCCCACTACTGTCTATGGATATGTAAAGCACTTTTTTTAATCAGCAATTAGTGATCAATAATAACATCTAATAAACATCATTTATTTATTGACCAGAAATCTGTAGAAGAATGCTATACCTGACTCCAGCTGGGCTCCTCCACTTCTTCCTGGCTGGAAGGCCCAGGTTGGACATCGGAAGCCTCAGCTGGGGTGGAAGGAAGAGTGGAAGGAAGAGTGGAGAGGGATTCCCTGACTTCAGTGTGGTCTGACAGAAATCGCAGTCTCTCGTAGTACCAGAGCCTGGGGACATAAATGTCATCTGCTGCAGCTCCGGACCTCTGGGAATCTGTGACCTTCTTGCGCTCCCTAAGATAAGTGCTCCTCAGGCCACCAATTTTAGCTTTCAAATAAGGGATGGTTGCTGTGGGGACCACCGGCTTCACCAACTCCAGCAGTTTCTCCAGCGCTGCCTGCCTCTTCTGTTTGTGATTATAGTGGGGGTGTCTCACTTGCCACAGACAGGGCAGCTCCCTGTACTTGTCTATGAACAGGGGCAGGAAATTGTGGTCGTTGAACCCATCCATTTTCTATGTAAGACACAACACAAGACAAAGCCTAATGTCAGGCCAAACTCCCCTAATCTTGTTACAATATAGGCTTCCATTTCGAAGCAGTATAGGCCCAAGTTTAGATCCTACCTTCGTTAGCACGATCGGCGTCTCCGATGCTCCTTCCTCTGCTCACAGATCGTACGTAAGACGCGCGCGTTACGATTTATACACACTGCGCATGCTTATAACTCCGCCCGCCCCTGACGTTCTTTCTAGTCTATTCCCCGCCCCTTTTCGTTCGGCGCAGTGGGGGAAGAGCACATGGCGGATAGATAGCAGGATCATGCTAATTGTAGTAACGAGGAGGAGGAGGAGGAGGAAAGGCCGGAGCCTGAAACGTCCCGATCCAGAAGGAGATTAAAGGACTCAAATATGTCCTTTGGGGAGATGTTGGAGATGGTGGACATCCTGAAGAAGGCCGACTATGATGGAAAGTATGGGCCTTACCCCAACCCCAATGTCCGAAAGGCCAAGATCATGGCGAAAGTGGTCAGGAGTCTGCACCGGAAATTCGGGGTACGACGATCGAAAGATCAGCTCAGGAAGCGGTGGTCGGACCTGAAATTACGAGAACATGAGCAGTACAGAAAGATCCGGAGAGTGCTGCAAAAAAGTAAGTAGTTGTGCTGTGTTCCTATTCTTTATGTTTATTACGTTCGTGCTGCTCCATGTGCTTTTAGGAACTGTTGTACAGTTTAAAATGGCAACTTTCATGTTCATGGGCACATTATTCGTTCGGATCACACATTGTTATTTCGGACGATAAAATACCATTGTTTAGGCCATATGCATTTGGCCACCATTTTGACGCCCTATACTTGTCTTCAAAGAATTGGGTTGTGTAGATGGCTTTGTTACTAGAATGAAATGCAAACTAGATTCTGTGTAAGGAGAGGACACTGAGCAGCTGTTTTCACATCTGGACACTGGAGCACTAGTGTGGGACACAAGAACACCATTTTTATTAGGGGGCCACACAGGTGCTCCAGTGTATACTATAGGGGGGGCTACATCTGTGAAGCTTTTACCAAATAGGTAAAGTATTGCAGCTTGACAAAGGACACTAAAAAAGCTACATGTTGGAACTCTGCTAAAATAGATAATTGTACCCAACTTCCAAGCAATGTTTCATCTTTATAGTTCTGCCATCAAATATCTGTGTGCTAATTATACCATTTTTGTTTTACATAGGGGAGAAAAGACTCGGAGGACACCCCTCATCCGAGGAGACCAGAGCCCCCCCCCCCTCTGGAAGAAGGGGAAATCCCCCCAACACAAGCTGAGCAGGAGGATGAAGATGTGGTGGAAGTAGTTACCACAACAGGTGAGTGTCTGCAACCACAGGCTCCGATAAGAGATGGATTGCGGCATTTTTTTGAAACCTAATTTATTTTGGGGTTCCTCTCTTTTTAGGTGATCGTGAGGTTGTGGATCCAGATCCTTTCACATCCGAAAGTGCCCAGATCCTGATCGGGGAGATCATGGGGTGTAATTTACAATTGGAAAACATCAAGCAAAACATCAATGATGTTATTCCAAAATATAAAAACATCATTGATGTTTTGGGGCGAGTTTAAAGCCCCTCCAAATCACTTTCTTCTTTTGTCTGCTACAATGTGCGAAATGTTTTTGTGATTTTTCCCAAAGCCAAATTTGGAAGATGCACACAGTGTGTCAACATGTGCTATCTGCCATCACGGGAGATCAATGGACGCGTTTTGGGGGTGCAAACCCTTCCTCAATAATAAAGTAGCGGTGAGGAAGGGCTTTCTCCCCCAAAACACGTCCCTTGATCCCCCGTGATGGCAGCTAGCACATGTTGACATTGGGAAATTTGTGTGCTTCTTCCAAATTTGGCTTTTCCAGGGGTGATTTCCCCCCATCTGAACGCTATATCAAACACAGTTCCTAAATACTCATGTCTGATATTGCCTTCCAGTTCTACCAAATGTGAACTTTGTAAGATCAAGATTTGTGTCTTTCTTGTTGGTTTTACACAGGCCTGTTTTCTATAAAATGCACATTTTGATTTTGAATAATGACACCACAAAAATTGTTATACAACAAACATGTCGGTTTGTCAGAAAAACCTTTGGTAAATGCACATGTGATTGTGCAGGTATTAAAAAGATTGTTCATCAAGAATGTGTGGATTATTGTCTCACGCTACAACACTTTTGGGGTGATGTAATTGTTGTTTTATGAGAAAATGGGGGTTATTTCCTAAGGGGAAATCCACTTTGCACTACAAGTGCAGTTTCAGTGCAGTTGCAAGTGCACTTGTAGTGAAAAGTGTCTTTGCATTTAGTAAATAACAGCCAACAGTGCTTTGTATAAGGTTACACAATCACAATATTTTCTGCACTCCACACATTTCTGTCAGGGTCAGCTCAAACAAACACAAGCAGTAAATGTCCACAAAGAAGAGCCTGGGGGGAGATGCCTGTCGAGAACTTGAGGTCCTGCAGGCTTCTCTCTGTGGTCAAATACCGCAAGGTAGCGACCAACCTCTGCTCCGGAGTGATGGCTTGCCTCATGCAGGTATCCTGCCTGCTGATATATGGGGTCAGCAAAGCCAACAAACGGTGAAACACGGGGTCCGTCATCCTGAGAAAGTTCCTGAAATCATCAGGATTATTCTCACGGATCTCACAGAGCAAAAGCATATGAGAGTACTGGTGACGCTGAAGCAACCAATTCTTGGTCCATGAACTCCTCCCCACCCTGTTCATGGACTGGACTTGTGTCAAGGTCAGGACCCCAACACCAAGCCCCCGCACAGCACGAACTGTACGAGGAGTACGCATACGAAACATGGCTAGAAAACGGTCGGCTGCTCAGAACGAAGTAACAGAATGCACTGAAGAACAGCAAGGCCTGTGAAGAGCAACCTGAAAAACAGCAACGAGCAGGCAAGATCACACAGAAAACTCTGATACGAACTGACTGCACGCACTGAAGAGCAGATACAAACCCACAAGCACAAACTGAATAGCAGAAAACGATCTGAAAGCCACGAGTCTGAAAAAGCGCGAATCATCTCTCACCAAACTTTTACTAACACGAGATTAGCAAAAGGAGCCCAAAGGGTGCCGCGCTTGGTTCTGAACCGGCCTTTTCTAGTCTCGTCGTACGTGGTGTACGTGACCGCGTGGTTGTCGATCGGAAATTCCGACAACTTTGTGCGACCGTGTGTAAGCAAAACAAGTTTGAGCCAACATCCGTCGGAAAAAATCCTAGGATTTTGTTGTCGGAATGTCCGAACAAAGTCCGACCGTGTGTACGGGGCATTAGGGGGAATCCTGCAAACTCTGATGTAAGGAGGAACTTTGTGTTTTTGACTTTTGTTTAACCTAAAGACATTACTAAAAGCACTAGCTACATGTTTATAGTTGAAAATATTGATGTTTGCACTGTTCAGCACTGTATAAAGGCATTTTAGATATTTTTGTAGTATCAGTAAAAAATGTGGCTCTGTCGGTAAATTTCATGATTTTTGCCAGTAAAAAATTGGCACTGTTTGTAAATTTTTGCATCCTGCCAGTAAATTGCACTTGAGTGGGGGTTGGCAATACTGAATCCTGGTAACCAACTACAAGAAACATCTTACCTCTGTGCTTGCCAACAAGGTTTTCTCCACCAAGTACTAAGTCGTATTTTGCATGGGGATCAAATACTTATTTTACTCACTGAACTGCAACTCAATTTATAGTATTGTTTGATGTGGTTTTTCTGGATTTTTGGTTGATATTCTGTCTCTAGCATTACAAAAATACACATATGATAAAAAATTATAGACCCTTCATTTCTTTGTAAGTGGGCAAACTTACAAATTCTGCAGGGGATCAAATAATTTTTTTCCCCACTGTATAATATTTGGGTGTTCTAAGTCATTTTCTAGCAAAAAATACAGATTTTTACTTGAAAACAACAAATGTAAAAAAAGCCTGGTCTTAAAGTGGTTAAACCTTTGCAAACTCAGATGACAATCATGCCTCAGTCAGCACTATGCACATGACTGCTTTATAAATATATTTATGATTATATTACAATAAAATGTAAACACCTTATTTCAAAAGAATATAAATAGAACTCAAACATTAAAGCTTAGTTGAAAGCAGAAATCAAAGAGGTGAAGTTCAGCATTGCAGGACGATGGATTCCACAACACATAAACTCTATCATGTACATGGAATGGATTCCAGAGGTTTTCTTGATACGTATTTCTCTAATAAGGAGGACATGGTCTTTGCAGAGGATTCTATAAAATTTCCAATGGCGATGTTTCACTATCAGTTCAGCAGCGGTATGTACAGCATAGATTGATGTTTTTTAACAAAAAAATGTTAATAAATCTAAAGCCTCGTACACACGATAGGATTGTTGACCAACAGAGCATCAGACTTTTGTCTGAAGGGCTTGTGCCAGGAACTTGTCTTGCATACTAATGGCACATAATTGTCGGCCAACAAACACAAACGTAGTAACATACTATGTGGAATTTTAGCTCTTGAGCGCCACCCTTTGGGCACCTTCTGCTAATGTCGTGTTTGGTGAGCATTGATTCCGAGCATGCGTGTTTGTATTTGGACTTTCGTGTAACGGACTTGTATACAGACAATATGAAAATCTGACAACAGACCGTTGTCCACTGAAAATTTTCTAGCCTGCCATCCAACATTTGCTGGTGGAAAGTTGGACAACAATTGTCTGATGGAACGTACTAACGGTCAGATTTTAGGCCAACAGTCTGTCACCTCACACTTCCCTGACAAAAATCTCATCATGTGTACGAGCTTATGAGTATCACTAACATACATGGGAGTCCCCATAGCCCTGTCCTCACAGCTTTCTATTTCTGGAATAGGGGGAATGCTTTATTTCTTGCAAAAAAATCATGCTGTTTCTATAAAAAAATTATTCACCTCACTATGGACTCTTCCACATTTTGTTGTGTTACAACCTGCAATTGAAATTGATCTGATTGATATTTTATATCACGGATGTACATGAGATTAGATTGAATTTTCTAAATAGATAACAAAGATCAACACAAAAAAATGGGTTTCCTCTGGAGCAACCAATCTCCCTCTGATTTAGTATAATTGGTTGAATGAAGTCTACTTTTGGGTAAATAATGTTCCTGGAGTAAGCAAGTCCAGGATAAGGGTTTAGACCAGTTCCAATCAAGGTTGGGTTCTAGAAATAATTTTTAGAAACTTCTACAGCGGGTGTTAAAAAACATTTTATTGTGAAAAGCTGTCCTGGGTGCCACTTCCATGGGAGGCAAACAACAACTTCCAGATTAAGCCTCTGTCCATTTACTTCATCCAATGGCACAATGAAGGGATGGAGAACTCCAACTTGAGGTGGAGAGGTCAACAGTGGCAGCCTGATCCAAAGAAGATTATTGTAAAACAGAATCATAAACTGGTACCACATTATGATGAGACAATAGCAAATCATAATTTATTTCTTATGACGGTTTTATTTGGTGAATATGTCACTCTTGATCAGTATATTATCATGTTTTATTTATTTGCTTGCAAAAGGTCAATTCACAAACATTATCATATTTGTTTTCTATCTTTAAGCCCCAGTTTACACTTGTACGACTTGACATGCAACTTTGCACCCCAAAGTCACATGACAAGTTGCACCCCATGTTTTCCAATGAGTACTGTTCATACTTGTGTGACTTAAAACTCATGCACATAGGGCGTTTTTCCTGTCGCTTTTAGGAGCATCAGACTTTTTTTTATACAGATTAAAAACGTCTCTCCATGTTATTCTATGTGTCCACATAGGCTTTTAGGAGCTTTTAGTGTCATAGGCGTTTTCAAGCTGCAAAAAAACCCCAGGGCCAGCGCGTTCTTAGGCAGCAGCGTTACAGCTATAAAAACGCCTGACGTGGCTAAATGTGTGCTAACGCTGTGTACAGCACTAAGCCCCGTCAAGCGTTTTTAAGATGCAGTAATTGGATTTGGGAGTGGAAAATAGACGAGGGCAGAGAAACACTGCTAAACATCAGCGCAGCATGTAAGGGGGAATCCTGCAAACTCTGATGTAAGGAGGAACTCTGTGTGCATTAACAACATTAATGCCAATGCAAAACACTTCTAAAAGCGCATTTTTCCTGGTGTCGGTACTGGCTTTGCCGCTTGTTTTTTTTTCTTAACGCACTGTATTCATAAGGCCTTAAAGTCACAGCAACTTTAAAGTGACATGAGGCCCATAGACTTAATGTAAACCCTCAAAAGTCACATTAAAGTTGCACCTGAATCATATACATGTGTGTGCGACTTTGTAGAGCACACGCAGTCACATGGTCAAAGGCAAAGTTGCAATAAAGTCGCACTCGTCCAACGTGGCATCAAACTCGCATCAAATCACACTGTAAAGTCGCAATGGAAATCACACAATTTTGAAGTTGCACAAGTGTGAATGGAGCCTAAATGATCAGAACAGATGTAGAGGAAAGTGACTGCTTCTCTGCAAATGGCCCTCTGACCCCTTTATACTCACCTTACCCTCTCTCTCTCTCTCTCTCTCTCAGCTCCTTGCTCATCTGGTGCTTTCATATATGGAAGATAATGTAACATATAAGGCTGGGCCTAGCAGGAAATCCCAGAACCATATTATATATTGGTTGGGAATAATTTTTTAAAGCTATTTTCATCTAGCACTGTCATTAAATGCCAAATTATGAAAGTGTGAAATCTTTTTTTGGCAGTGAAATTAGTTTCGGGTAAGATAACATCTGAATCTCTAATATTCCTCCAGGTCGAATTGAGGGTACATTTTTGATTGACATCAGCCTTGGTTCCGCCATTCACAATCTTTATTCTGCCTCCAATTCCTTTAAAAATATAGTCATATTAAAATTCCAGGAGAAATGTATCATGGAACTGAACAGATGGCTACATGACCGTACCGGAGCATATGATTGGTCGCATACATCATCAGCCGCAGCTGAGTTAGAAGGAACAAGGTGACTTGTCCGCTAATGTTTCATTACTTTATGATTTTTGCATTTTAGGTTGCAGAAGATTATTTCTTTAAAGGCAACTTCTATTATGTTTGAGTATATTTCATTTATTAAGTTGTTTAAAATACAAACTTTTTTTCGTGTTTTTAGTCAGGTAACTTTGAAATATTGTATTTGAAATGTTAAAATCTATGTTTTCATCCAGCAGATGGAGCTCTCAGCTCTTTATAATGTTTGTATTCAGGCTCCCCTTATCTACTGTGCTGAAAAAGCCTATTCACATTGTTTAAAGTAGAAGTCCAGTCAAATCTAAACTTAAAGTGGAGTTCCACCCACTTTTACAACTCTTCAGCATCCCTCACTAAACTGTGCATTGTAAACGAATTGGATATTTTTAAATTTTTTTTCTCAGCACCTACTGTATATCTGCTGTATTCATTTTTCACTTCCTCCTCCCTGGCCATGGCCCATCGCATCATTTCCTGTTTGCAATGCCTTCTGGGAAAGGGCGGCAACTTCCTCTGACACTGACGTTGCTATGGAAACCTGACCTGAAACCTATTACACTGCTTGTGCTGCACTGAGCATGTGCGAGATCTGCAAGCATGAGATCCAGGAAGAAATACAGTCTGGCTTCCGATGCCCAGACTTAAGATGGCCACGGCCTGCTGTAAGTTTATAAAATAACAAACTACTGCTATAAACTAACAAAACAGACCTTAGTTTACAGACTAACTTTACTAGAATACATTAAGCTTGTGTATTATAGGATTATTTTTATTTAAAAAGTATAATTTCGTCCGGAACACCACTTTAACCCTGCTCTCACCCCCATTCTAAGCCCTATACTAACTAATCTGTAAAGGAAGGATGTCTATGCTTACCTATTCTGAGGGCCCTCTGGTCCAAACTGACTATGGATGCCCCATAGTAAGCCTATGGGTGAAGAGTAATCACTGCTCAAGGTCGGTCTCCACCTGTACCACCTCCGCTGCACACTACCAGGTGCTGGCCCTGTCCATTACAGGCTTCACAGTAGAGGAAAAGGGTCCGTTTGGCCGCACATCTGATAAAATCACCTTAATTTAGACATATTCCGAAATAGACACTCCACAATGTACAATTGAGGGAAAATAGCACTAGTTGGTGTGCCATTTTCCCTCGATTGTACATTGTGGAGAGTCTATTAGGAATATGTCTATATTAAGGTGATTTTATCGGATGTATGGCCGACCAGACCCTTTTCCTCTACTGTGAAGCCCATAACGAACAGGGCCAGCACCTGGTTGTATGCAGTGAAGGTGGTACAGGTGGAGACCAACCTTGAGCAGTGATTACTCATAATATAGGTGTATTAAAAAATCTCAGCAGACTTGTTTTTCATAAGCAGCTGGTATTGGCCCATTAACATGTAGAAAAGTACAGAGATCTTCTACTTACTGTAATTGCTCATTAACCACTTGCTTACTGGGCACTTAAACCCCCTTCCTGCCCAGGCCAATTTTCAGCTTTCAGCACTGTTGCACTTTGAATGACAATTGCATGGTCATGCAACACTGCACCCATATGACATTTTTATCATTTTCTTTCACACAAATAGAGCTTTCTTTTGGTGGTATTTAATCACTACTGGGGTTTCATAGTTTGTTATAAAATTTTGCAAACAGGTAATTTTTCTCCTTTATTGATGTGCGCTGATGAGGCTGCACTTATGGGCACTGATAGGCTGCACTGGTGGGCACTTATCAGGAGGCACTAATAAAGCTACACTGATAGGTGGCACTGATAGGCGGTACTAAAGGGCACTGATAGGCAGCACTGATAAGTGGACCTAATAGGTGGCACTGGTAGGTGACACTGATAGGCAGCACTGATAGGTGGCACTGGTGATGCAAAACCGGTGGGCACTGATTGGCAGCACTGGTAGACAATGATTGGCAGCACTGGTGGACACTGATTGGCAGCACTGGTGGACACTGATAGGTGGCACTAGTGGGCATTGCCTAGCAGTACTTATGCGCACTGGTAGGTGGCACTGGTGGGCATTAATGAGGCGGCAGTGCCTCTCTGTGTAAGTGACCAATGTCCCGTTTACAGAAGCCGGTAATCAGCTTTTTTCCCCTCCTCACGCTGTCAGTGCGAGTAAAAAAATTGTCCCCTTACTCCGATGTGTGATTAGCTGAGTCTGATTGACTGGATGAATAAGGTGAATATTTATGCATATAAAAAGAGAAAGATAATAATAATTTTCTATAATGAGATGTATTTTATATATATATTAAAACTGAAATCTGGGCAGATATAAAAGACTCAGATTAATGGAGCTCTGTAATCATTTTAAATGCAAACACTGTAAGTACCTGAATCCAACCTGTTATCTGCCTCTTGCAGTCTCAGTACTACAGGACTGGAGTGTGAGAAGAAAAAGCAGTGCATGTTCATGTGGTGATAGAAGGAAGGAGCAGAGTGACAGAGACAAGACCATCACTGTGCTGCTTCTCATATCACTGTCCAGTCACAGAGTGGGGAGGGTCCAGGACAACCTGCGCTAAGAGGAAGTGGGTTCAATGATCCCGGCCATCAGACCGAGGACATCAAGTGGCAGAAAAATGGTACTATGAGGGATATCTCTGGACTGAAGGTGAATATTGCAGAAAAATCTGGTTGTGTTATGTTATCTTTTAACATGCTATTCATCTTGTTATTTGTATCTGGAGTTCTGGTTTTTTTTTTCTTTTTTTTGTTTTTTTTTTAATCCTAAAATTGATAGATATAGTATAGAGTAGATATAAAATAAAATCATGTTTATTTGTATTTGATCAGAAATTAGTGGATGTGCTTTCCAGATCTGTTGGATTAGCTGGTGGGTATTAGAGTGGTGTATTAGGCTGCCCATAGATGAGCGGGCTGAATGAAAAAACTGATCAGATCCCCCTATCCACACATTCAAGGTGGATGAATGAATCCTCCCTGCTGTGTCATTGTCTTCCTGCAGCACTGATCGAGCATGGAGAATTCAACAGGGTGGTTGTACAGAAGTCAATCGGTGGATAAACTTCTGTGCAACTACAGTGCCCATACGTAGATTGAAATTCGGTCAGTCCCTGCTGAACCAGTCTAATTTCAATCCATGTATGGCCAGCTTTAGATAGGAGATACTGAATAAGGATGAGCCAAACACCCCCCCTCAGTTCGCACAAGAACAAAAAAATTGTTAGGGGACAAAAATGTCTAAGGGACAAAAATGTGAAAAATCAAAAGTGCTAATTTTAAAGGCTTATATACAAGTTATTGTCATAAAAAGTGTTTGGGGACCCGGGTCCTACCCCAGGGGATATGTATCAATGCAAAAAAGTTTTAAAAACTGATGTTTTTTAAGGAGCAGTGATTTTAATAATTCTTAAAGTGAAACAATAAAAATGAAATATTCCTTTAAATATTGTGCCTGGGGGTGTTTATAGTATGCCTGTAACGTAGTGCATCTTTCCTGTGTTTAGAACAATACCACAGCAAAATGACATTTCTAAAGGAAAAAATGTCATTTAAAACTTCTTGCAGCTGTAATGTGTTGTCAGATTCCGGCATGGGTCTCCCCCAGTCCATTACCAGGCCCTTCAGTTCTGGTATGAATTATAAGGGGAACCCCGCACCAAAATTTTCAAAAAAATTGCGTGGGGGTCCCCCCAAAATTCATACCAGGCCCTTCAGTTTTGGTATGGGTATTAAGGGAAACCCTGCACCAAAAATGTTTTTTAAAATGGCGTGGGGGTCACCTCCCCCAAAATCTATACCAGGCCCTTATCCGAGCACGCAACCTGACAGCCTGCAGGAAAAGGGGGGTATGAGAGAGCGCCCCCCTCCTGAACCATACCAGGCCACATGCCTTCAACATGGGGAGGTTGTTTTGGGGTCCCCCCTATGTGAATGGGTATCGGGTACATTGGACACATTCTCCAAAAAAAGGTCAAAAAAGTAAAAATGACAGTAGACAGTTTGGGACAAAAAAATAAAAATGTCCCGTGATGTCCATTCATCTTCGATTACAGCGTCCGACGTTCCCAAGAAAAAAACCCCAACAAACCGGAAAAACTCCACCTCCATGATAAGCCCCCCAAGCGCAGACCCCCACAACCACCGGGCAAGGGTTGTGGGGTAGAGGGCCTTGTCCCCATCCCCATGGGGACAAGGTGTTTTGAGGTGAACCCCAAAACACCCCCCATGTTGAGGGAATGTGGCCTGGTATGGTTCAGGAGGGGGGGCGCTCTCTCGTCCCCCCTTTTCCTGCCGCCTGCCAGATTGCATGCTCGGATAAGGGTCTGGTATGGATTTTAAAGGGGACCCCATAACATTTTTTTTTTAATTTTGGCACAGGGTTCCCCTTAATATCAATACCAGACCTGAAGGGCCTGGTATGGATTTTGGGGGGACCCCCACACAATTTTTTTAAAAATTTTGGTGCAGGGTTGCCCTTAATATTCATACCAGACCAAAAGGGCCTGGTAACGGACTGCCCCCCCAGTCCATTACCAGGCCCTTTGGATCTAGTATGAATCACATGACGTTTTTTTCAATGATTTTTATGTATATTGTCGGGATCCGACACTACATTACAGCCGCGAGCAGTTTATTTCTTTAGAAATTTCATTTTGCTGTGGCATAGTAAAACACATTACACTGATATGCTACTTTACAGGCAGACTAAGGAGACTCCCCAGGCATGATATTTAAAGCAATATGTCATTTTTATTGTTTCACTTTAACCACTTGCCGACCGCTGTCAGCACATATACGTCGGCAGAATGGCACGGCTGGGCAAAGTAATGTACCTGTACGTTACTTTGAAATTCCCGCCGTGCGCGCGTGCCCCCCGGCAGCGCGCCCACATGCCTGCCGCGAGCTCCGTGACCATGCTCGTGGGACCCGCGGACTCGATCGCCTCTGGGATAACCGCAATTGTGTCATGGAGCTAAAGAACGGGGAATTGCCGATGTAAACAGCATCTCCCCGTTCTGCCTAGTGACAGGACACCGATCGTCTGCTCCCTGTCATCGGGAGTAGCGATCAGTGTCATGTCACTGCTAGCCCATTCCCCCCCACAGTTCGCTGTATTAATGCCAATGGTCCCAAAAATGTGTGAAAATTGTCCGATGTGTCCGCAATAATGTCACAGTCACGATAAAAATCGCTGATCGCCGCCATTACTAGTAAAAAAAAAATATTAATAAAAATGCCATAAAACTATCCCCTATTTTGCATACGCTATAACTTTTGCGCAAACCAATCAATATACGCTAATTGCAATTTTTTTTACCAAAAATATGTAGAACAATACGTATCGGCCTAAACTGAGGAAAAAAAATGTTTTTTTATATATTTTTGGGGGATATTTATTATAGCAAAAAGTAAAAAATAATGCGTTTTTTTCAAAATTGTCGCTATTTTTTTGTTTATAGCGCAAAAAATAAAAACTGCAGAGGTGATCAAATACCACCAAAAGAAATCTCTATTTGTGGGGAAAAAAGGACATCAATATTGTTTGGGAGCCACCTCGCACGACTGTGCAATTGTCAGTTAAAGTGACGCAGTGCCGAATTGCAAAAAGTGCTCTAGTCAGGAAGGGGTTAAATTCTTCCAGTGCTGAAGTGGTTAAGCATCATTAAAATCACTGCTCCTGAAAAAACTGCAGTTTTTAAAACTTTTTTTGCATTGATACATGTCCCCTGGGGCAGGAGCCGGGTCCCCAAACACTTTTTATGGCAATAACTTGCATATAAGCCTTTAAAATTAGCACTTTTGATTTTTCGTGCGGGCGGCTCCGCTGCGGGTGACAGTGTGGGCGGCTAGGTCAGTGAGTGGGCGGATGAGAGAGGGGGGGTAGCTGGGCGGCTCCGTGTGTGACTGTGAGTGGGCTGCTGGCCAATCAGGGAGCCAGCAGGCAGGGGAGCAGAGAGATGACATCATCTCTCACCACCCTGCAGCCTGCACCCGCCCTGCATCCCTGCAGTTCCGCCCTCACTGTGAAGGCAGCTGTGGGCAGCAGAGAGATTACATCATCTCTCTGCTGCCTGACTCTGGGACATAGCAAGAGACCACCTTAGCAGGAAAGTGACACGGCATGTGACAATCCGCATCTGATGACAAGCGACGTGGCAAGTGACAATCTGCAACGTGTGTGTGAGACAGACCTAGCCGGGAGAGAGACTTTTGGAGGGGACTGAATGCTAGCCTCTTGCCGATCGATCGTGGGCCCTGGCAGTTGGGGGAATGGTGCTCTTTGTGAGCTGTATGCCTGGGGACCCTTGAGGTGGTATTACTGTGGATTCGGGTCCTGGTCCCCCAGGACACACAGACTCTGGGGACCCTGGATTTGCCATATTAGAAATACTGGCTGATTCATAATGCTGGGACAAATACTGTTAGGAGATACTGATGTCAATTCCAGCCACCTGTCTGTCTGTTGCCTGCTAGAATGTGTATTGTAAATAAGTCTGAGCTACAAGACGGCCAGTCTGGCCTAAAGGTCATGTCTGAGTCATCTAGGCTGTCTAAAGGGATTAGTTAATTAGCCCATGTTAATTAGGTTTCTGGTCACAGGTGTATGTTCAGAGCAATATGAGCAGGTAGTATACACCTCCTCTTTTACTGTATAAAAGAGCCTGTATTCCTTTCAATAAAAGAGATTCCTGGTTGAACTTACATACAGCCTGCCTGGTGTTTGTTCTGAGCTACACAACTGGATTAGAACGGCACATAGCTGTAGTTCTAATCCCGGAGCATCGGATGACTGAACCATCAGACGTGCGATCTGCAATCTGATTCTATAGCAGCAGAGGAGTGTCGGGAGAGTGGAACCGAGCGAGCAGGGGCTCGTTACATTGGTTGGCAGCCGTGGGATTTGCTCTCCAGTTACTGGGACACTCCAAACCAGCCTGCAGAAGAGCCATGCTGAAAGACTTACTTGAAAGCCGTGGAGGGAATGGTGGGATCGTGCTTCCTTGCCGTGAACACATCCAAACCATCACCTGGATCCAAGGTCCAGATAGCAGGAGAGGAGAGGTACAGATACCAGCCACCATGGAAGAGGAATTCAGAAGGAGGTTGCGAGAGATGCAGATACAGCACAAAGGACCAGTATCAGAGCAGGTCCTGCTAGAATGGTTTTATTCTATCCGCTGCGAACTCTGGAAGGAAGCGCGAGCCTGTGAGCAGCGAAACCAGGGAAAAGTTCTCCCCTCCATCCATGTAAGGTACTGGTCGCAGTATGAAGTGCGAATGCTGTTATTGAGGGAACAGCCGAACCAGGAGTGGACAGCTGAGTTAAGCAGGCTGATCCGGGCAGAAATGCGGTTGGACGAGAGCTACAGAGCCCTCCAGTGGTATGTAGCCCAAGTGTGCCCGTGGACAGCGGATGACAGCCCAAGGGAAGGCTTTGACTACGATGGCCTGGGATTGTTGTACTGAAAGCTGTCCAGGGACCCTGACTTTGGGAGTGATCGGGAGTGGCGTTTGGAGGAAATAATGGAGCACAGAGAGCGAAGACTGAATGTCTCGGAAGTGCACTGGGCACAGGAAGATTTGGAGTTTCTGGCCGTTCAGGAATGGGAGCTTGAGATGGCCTACAGACAACTGCTAGACTCCGCTCAGCAGCAGGGTGGGGCTCCCTTTGCTTGGGACTATCAGGAAATATAAGTTGACAACTCTGAAATCCTGGCTGAAGAGTTGACAATGTGGCAGAGTAACAGTGTGCTTTGTCAACCTGGCCCCGCAGCTATGGAGGCGGAGGTCTTATGGCGGATGCAGCAAGTGCTGACTGACCTTGATGAACCTGTTTCTGCATTGCATGATCTTGGATGGAGGAATGTGCCTGTCCAGCAACATGCCAGAGAATCGGCAGTGGAAAATCTGAAGATTGCCGTCCCCAAACCTGAAGTGCTGACAACAGGGCAGAGCTCTGCTAACCTCTGCCCAGCACTGATAGCATCTTCTGGGTTCCAGGGACAGGAGATGGTGAACCTTTATCCCCAGACACCAGTTGCAGAGACAGGGGATTTGATAGACTTTTCTGCTGAGGAAGAACAACCTGGTGAGCCTCCAACAGAAGAAGAGCTGTTATTAGGGCCAAACTTCACTGTACTCTGCCCAGCACTGATAGCATCTTCTGGGTTCCACGGAGGGGAGATGGTGAACCTTTATCCTCAGACACGAGTTGCAGAGATAGGGGATTTGATAGACTTTTCTGCTGAGGAAGAACAACCTGGTGAGCCTTCAGCAGAAGAAGAGCTGTTATTAGGGCCAAACTTCACTGTGCTCTGCCCAGCACCAACAGAAGTATCTGTGAAGTTACAAGGAACTTCCCCAGCTGAAGCGCTGGCAACCGGACAGAGGGTCCAAGATCTCTGCTCTACACCTGCAGCGGTTCCGGAGACTCAGGGTGAGAAGGAGGTGGTCACTTCCCAGCAGCAGATCAGGATACAGGGGGAGAAGGGAGAGGAGGTGTTCGTCATCCCTCCCCAACAGTTGGCCAGGGTGGAAGAAGTGGTCTTTCCTCCCTAGCAAAGATCCGTGCACCTGGGAGACAGTACCACAGACATATTGTCTCAACATCCAGATGAGGGAATGGAAAAGGAAGCAGCCGGCTCACCTCCCCAATGGCAGCTACACAGTTTGGGAGTGAAGGAAGCCAGCCTCCTGCCCCAACGGTTAGCTGGAGCGGAGGATGTGAAGTCCCCAGCAGAAGTGCTGGCAACAGGGCAAAGTGCTACCAACCTCTGCCCAGCACCGGCAACAACTACAGAGTTCCAGGGAGGCGGGGCAGTCGGCCTCCCTCCCCAACAGTTAGCCGGAGCAGATGGTGTGGGGTTTCCAGCAGAAGGGCTGGCAACAGGGCCGAGTACTGCTGGACTCTGCCCTCAACTAACAGAGGATGGATTTCCTGTGAAGGTGGATGGGACTTCAGTCTCCACCTGTATACCCCAGGGATGCTGGGCAGTCGGCCCAGATCCCCAACAGCATGACGGAGTGAGCCCAGACACCCTGTCTTCTCTCCAGCGGCAGAAAGGACTCCTGGGAGAAGGGCCAGTCCAGGCCTCTCCCCAGCGGCAGATATGTTCTCTGAGAGAGGCAGAGGTTGGCTGGGTGAGTAATGCTTTATTTGGAACAATTTGTTTGGGGTACTGTGTGGGTACAGGCATTAGAGGACTGGAACTACTGACTAACTTCAGAGTCAACCCGTCTGGTGTCTCCTCCTGTGTTAGTCTCCTGCTGAAAGGGGAGAAATGTGACAGACCTAGCCGGGAGAGAGACTTTTGGAGGGGACTGAATGCTAGCCTCTTGCCGATCGATCGTGAGCCCTGGCAGTTGGGGGAACAGTGCTCTTTGTGAGCTGTATGCCTGGGGACACTTGAGGTGGTGTTACTGTGGATTCGGGTCTTGGTCCCCCAGGACACACAGACTCTGGGGACCCTGGATTTGCCATATTAGAAATACTGGCTGATTCATAATGCTGATACAAATACTGTTAGGAGATGCTGATGTCAATTCCAGCCACCTGTCTGTCTGTTGCCTGCTAGAATGTGTATTGTAAATAAGTCTGAGCTACAAGATGGCCAGTCTGGCCTAAAGGTCATGTCTGAGTCATCTAGGCTGTCTAAAGGGATTAGTTAATTAGCCCATGTTAATTAGGTTTCTGGTCACAGGTGTATGTTCAGAGTAATATGAGCAGGAGGTATACACCTCCTCTTTTACTGTATAAAAGAGCCTGTATTCCTTTCAATAAAAGAGATTCCTGGTTGAACTTACATACAGCCTGCCTGGTGTTTGTTCTGAGCTACACAACTGGATTAGAACGGCACATAGCTGTAGTTCTAATCCCGGAGCATCGGATGACTGAACCATCAGATGTGCGATCTGCAATATGATTCTATAGCAGCAGAGGAGTGTCGGGAGAGAGGAACAGAGCGAGCAGGGGCCCGTTACAGTGTGGCAAATGACAAACTGCAACGTGTGGCAGGTGACGTGGCAAGTGACAATCCACAATGTGTGGCAGGTAACGTTGCAAGTGACAATCCACAACGTGTGGCAGGTGACGTGGCAAGTGACAATTCACAATGTGTGGCAGGTGACGTGGCAAGTGACAATCCGCATCTGGTGACAGGTGATGTGGCAAGTGACAATCAGCATTTGGTGGCAGGTGACGTGGCAAGTGACAATCTGCAACGTGTAGCAGGTGACGTGACAATTTGCAGCGTGTGGCAGGTGACGTGGCAAGTGACAATCCTCATCTGGTTACAGGTGACGTGGCAAGTGACAATTTACAACATGTGGCAGGTGACGTGGCAAGTGACAATCCGCAACGTGTTGCAGGTGACGTGGCAAGTGACAATCCACAATGTGTAGCAGGTGACGTTGCAAGTGACAATCCGCATTTGGTGGCAGGCGACGTGGAAAGTGACACACTCAGGACTCCCACTGATTCTGCATTATGGTGAGTTGAACTATTTCATTTTATATTACAATGTAAGAATAGAAATAATGCGCTTTAATCATCCTGACACTATAATAACCATGGTGCCGTGATGATTGAAGCGCCAACACCAGCAGTTTCCCCGATAAATTGCCCGCAAAAAAAGGTATTTTCTGGAAGTGCCCCTCCCGAGACTAGACTTTGGATCCGCCCCTGCATTGAATGACACATACAATTCAAAAAACTGTATACTTACCTGTGGTCATTTTCCTTTATTAACACGTAGAATATGTATGGCATAGATAGTACACAACAATCTAAAAACATAAAAATGACCTATAGAGTTTAAAGGAGCAGTCCAGCCAAAGCTTGTTTGGCTGGGCTTCTCCTATGGTTTACAGGAGTGCAATTTGTTTTGCACTCCTGTGACCCTTTTTTAGCAGAGAGTGGACTGAAGTCTGCTCTCTGCTGATGTCCCGGATATCAGTCTAGGCATAGCATCATCCGACAATGGGAGTCAGGATCTGCCAGGTGCCTGGACTGACACCCATCTCAGCCTCTCAGCGAGCCGCCCCTCCACAGCTCAGTGCTCCAATGAGCATGGAAGAAGATGAGCAGAGAGCTGTGAATGACAGTCTGCAGCTGTCTGCTCATGGAGCTGTGAAAACCAAGCGATCGGCGGTGTTCAATCGCTCGGTTTTCAGTGCAGAGGATCCGGGGGACAGATGCATCATCGCATTGATGCTGCATCCACTGAGGTAAGTATAAATCTAAAAAAAAAAAAAACCCTTACTTCTCTTTTAATTATTAATATTGGAAGCAGAGGAGAAAACTACAGCTCTTCCAAAGTCCACCATTGTAAGGGCAATAGGATTGACACTGTTATGTGTCAAGGAGGTAGCATAAGATGACCATATTGCTGCCTTAAAAATCTCCAATGGAGTGCAATCCTCTGCATGTTGCTATAGACCAGGGATCTCCAAACTACAGCCCTCCAACTTTTTTGAACTACACATCCCATAAGGCATTGTAAAACTCTGATATTCACAGACATGACTAGGCATGATGGGAATTGTAGTTACTGAACAACTGGAGGGCCATAGTTTAGAGACCCCTGCTATAGAACAATGGTCTCCAAACTTTCTAAACAAAGGGCCAGTTTATTGTCCTTTAGACTTTAGGAGGGCAGGACTGTGGACATTTGGAGTAGCGAAAGTCTCGACATCAGTGGGAAATCAATGCCCTTATCTTTGGTGTCAGTGGGAGGAATTATGCCCCATCATTGGTGTCATTGAGCCCCATTGTTGGTGTCATCAGAGATAAATTGTGCCCCATCATTGGTGTCACTGGGAGCAATTGCGCCCCTTCATTGGTGTCAGTTGGAGAAATGATGCCCTATCTTTGGTATCAGTAGATGAAAGAGTGCCCGAAGGGCTGGATAACAGCATGCAAAGGGCCGCATCTGCCCCTAAGGCCACAGTTTGGAGATAAATGCTATAGACAAAGATAAAGCTTTCGTGAATATTCTTTAATACCAAATGAAACTTCCATGCCCTGGACAGAGTATGCCTTTTTGATGATTTTTTTTCTTGCCATGAGGAAAATGGTTCTGGAAGTCACTGGCTGTCTTTTACATGGTCTTCGTGGTAGCACAAATACATTTTCTGTGGCACCATATTCTGCTCTTTTACAGGTAAATTTAGACGGTAAGAGCATGAAGTTGGTCTATGATAAGTTTGGGAAAATTGGCAAGACTATTTCTTGATTTAACAACTTCCTTCCCGGGCCAATTCTGACACTTCTCACAAACATGTAAAAATCTACATTTGTTTTTGCTGGAAAATTATTTAGAACTCCCAAACATTGTATATACCGTATATGTATTTTTAACAGAGGCCCTATAGAATAAAATAATGGGTATTTGTGCAGAGGATTTTCAAACACAATTTTTTTTGGAAGAAATACACTTTAATGAATTTACTTGCATGCAAACACAATATAATACCCAATTTTTGGTAAAATATAAAAGATAATGTTATGCAGAGTAAACAGATATCTAACACGTCACACTTTAATATTGCGTACACCCGTCGCATGGTGCCTAACTACGGTACTAAAAAATTCTCCATAGGCGACTCTTTAAATATCTTTACAAGTTGTTTAGAGTTAAACAGAGTTACCTTTTACCTGCTAACCACTTGGGCCAGATGAGGTGTGCTGTGGCTGGACTATATCTTCCTATTTCTGCAGTATGCTTTTGGTCTGGGCAGACCTCTCCTCAGCCTGCACCCTCACTAGTCAGCAGCATCCAACTCATGGGACCTTGACAACCCTTAAGCATTTATCATGGGTCACAGTGAGTATGTCCAGGTTCCCTGGTCTCTGCTTTGGTCTATTCTGTACTTATTGAAGCTATGCACTTTAGAGCCTTATTTCTATACAGGATCTTGCTGCTTGGCCAGTTTATATTTAAATTTATTCTTATCTTCATTGCTTATGATGAATGCCTCACCTGAAGGCACTACTCTGGTGAATGAGTTGTCATCTCGGGCACATCCCAGCATGTACACAGGTCTAAACAATCTCAACATTGAGGCTAAGTTCTTGTCTCTGACTGGATCATATGGACTGTTGTAAATAGTTGGACAAATTACAGTTTTCAAGACTTTTTGATGGTTTATCTGCAAGTATAATGGTTCCTTGGATGTCTCAATGTGACACTTTGCTGAATGTGTGAGCTATGGCTGATATTATTAAGTTATACAGCTGGGGCACGTTTTCTTAACCCTTTAGATGCAATTTCCTGCACAACTGACCTTTGTTTAGGGGTCTAAACTTATCAGATTATTTTATCTTTCATTTGTATGCTCACTTTTTAGTGATGACGTATAATGTTTTACACATTGTTTTGGTAGAAGTTTCAGTACTTTGCCACGTCCTTACAGGGATCATCATATTATATTTTGAATACCAAACACTTAGCTTATTGCTTCCACATAGACTTTTCTCAGTGGACACTCTGATTGGTATGCATGGTTTATTATGCTTCTTTTGCAGTGCCATCACATAGTAATCTAGAGTCCCAGGGCGAACAAGCCAAACTGCGATGTTGAGATGTATGAACATTATGGGTGTTACCCTGTTTCCCCAAAAATAAGACCTAGCGTGATTGTCGGTGATGGCTGCAATATAAGCCCTACCCCCCAAATAAGCCCTAGTTTAAGTCCTTGTAGGTCTTATTTTCAGGGTAGGGCTTATTTTCGGGGAAACAGGGCAGGGCTTATTTGGGGGGTAGGGCTTATATTGCAGCCGTCACTGACAATCACGCTAGGTCTTATTTTCGGGGAAACAGGGTATTTACTAAAGGCAAATCTACTTTGCACTACAAGTGCACTGCAAGTGCACTTGAAAATGCACTTGGAAGTGCAGTCACTGTAGATCTGAGGGGGACATGTGAGGAAAATAAAAAACAGCATTGTAGCTTGCACATGATTGGATGATAAAATCAGCAGTGCTTCCCCTAATTTCAGATCTTCCCCTCAGATATACAGCGACTGCACTTCCAAGTGCACTTTCAGGTGCACTTGTAGTGCAAAGTGGATTTGCCTTTAGTAAATAATAGGGATGAGCTTCGAGTTCGAGTCGAACTCATGTTCGACTCGAACATTGGCTGTTCGCAAGTTCACCGAACAGCGAACAATTTGGGGTGTTCGCGGCAAATTCGAATGCCGCGGAACACCCTTTAAAAGTCTATGGGAGAAATCAAAAGTGCTAATTTTAAAGGCTAATATGCAAGTTATTGTCATAAAAAGTGTTTGGGGACCTGGGTCCTGCCCCAGGGGACATGGATCAATGCAAAAAAAAGTTTTAAAAACGGCCGTTTTTTCAGGAGCAGTGATTTTAATAATACTTAAAGTCATTCAATAAAAGTGTAATATCCCTTTAAATTTCGTACCTGGGGGGTGTCTATAGTGTGCCTGTAAAGGGGCGCATGTTTCCTGTGTTTAGAACAGTCTGACAGCAAAATGACATTTTGAAGGAAAAAACTCATTTAAAACTACCCGCGGCTATTGCATTGCCGACAATACACATAGAAGTTCATTGATAAAAACGGCATGGGAATTCCCCAAAGGGGAACCCCGAACCAAAATTAAAAAAAAAAATGACGTGGGGGTCCCCCTAAATTCCATACCAGGCCCTTCAGGTCTGGTATGGATATTAAGGGGAACCCCGGCCAAAATTTAAAAAAAAAAATGACGTGGGGTTCCCCCTAAATTCCATACCAGACCCTTCAGGTCTGGTATGGATTTTAAGGGGAACCCCGCGCCAAAAAAAAAAAAAAAAAACGGCATGGGGTCCCCCCAAAAATCCATACCAGACCCTTATCCGAGCACGCAACCTGGCAGGCCGCAGGAAAAGAGGGGGGGACAAGAGTGCGGCCCCCCCTCCCTCCTGAACCGTACCAGGCCACATGCCCTCAACATTGGGAGGGTGCTTTGGGGTAGCCCCCCAAAACACCTTGTCCCCATGTTGATGAGGACAAGGGCCTCATCCCCACAACCCTGGCCGGTGGTTGTGGGGGTCTGCGGGCGGGGGGCTTATCGGAATCTGGAAGCCCCCTTTAACAAGGTGACCCCCAGATCCCGGCCCCCCCCCCTGTGTGAAATGGTAAGGGGGTACATAAGTACCCCTACCATTTCACGAAAAAAGTGTCAAAAATGTTAAAAATGACAAGAGACAGTTTTTGACAATTCCTTTATTTAAATGCTTCTTCTTTCTTCTATCTTGCTTCATCTTCTGGCTCTTCTGGTTCTTCTGGTTCTTCCTCCGGCGTTCTCGTCCAGCATCTCCTCCGCGGCGTCTTCTGTCTTCTTCTCCTCGGGCCGCTCCGCACCCATGGCATGGGGGGGAGGCTCCCGCTCTTCTCTTCTTCTCTTCTTCTTTTCTTCTTTTCTTCTCTTCTTCTTCTTCATTTTCTTCTCCGGGCCGCTCCGCAATCCATGCTGGCATGGAGGGAGGCTCCCGCTGTGTGACGGCGCTCCTCGTCTGACAGTTCTTAAATAACGGGGGGGCGGGGCCACCCGGTGACCCCGCCCCCCTCTGACGCACGGTGACTTGACGGGACTTCCCTGTGACGTCACGGGGAATGCCACAGGGAAGTCCCGTCAAGTCACCGTGCGTCAGAGGGGGGCGGGGTCACCGGGTGGCCCCGCCCCCCCGTTATTTAAGAACTGTCAGACGAGGAGCGCCGTCACACAGCGGGAGCCTCCCTCCATGCCAGCATGGATTGCGGAGCGGCCCGGAGAAGAAAATGAAGAAGAAGAAGAGAAGAAAAGAAGAAAAGAAGAAGAGAAGAAGAGAAGAGCGGGAGCCTCCCCCCCATGCCATGGGTGCGGAGCGGCCCGAGGAGAAGAAGACAGAAGACGCCGCGGAGGAGATGCTGGACGAGAACGCCGGAGGAAGAACCAGAAGAACCAGAAGAGCCAGAAGATGAAGCAAGATAGAAGAAAGAAGAAGCATTTAAATAAAGGAATTGTCAAAAACTGTCTCTTGTCATTTTTAACATTTTTGACACTTTTTTCGTGAAATGGTAGGGGTACTTATGTACCCCCTTACCATTTCACACAGGGGGGGGGCCGGGATCTGGGGGTCACCTTGTTAAAGGGGGCTTCCAGATTCCGATAAGCCCCCCGCCCGCAGACCCCCACAACCACCGGCCAGGGTTGTGGGGATGAGGCCCTTGTCCTCATCAACATGGGGACAAGGTGTTTTGGGGGGCTACCCCAAAGCACCCTCCCAATGTTGAGGGCATGTGGCCTGGTACGGTTCAGGAGGGAGGGGGGGCCGCACTCTTGTCCCCCCCTCTTTTCCTGCGGCCTGCCAGGTTGCGTGCTCGGATAAGGGTCTGGTATGGATTTTTGGGGGGACCCCACGCCGTTTTTTTTTTTTTTTTTTGGCGCGGGGTTCCCCTTAAAATCCATACCAGACCTGAAGGGTCTGGTATGGAATTTAGGGGGAACCCCACGTCATTTTTTTTTTTAAATTTTGGCCGGGGTTCCCCTTAATATCCATACCAGACCTGAAGGGCCTGGTATGGAATTTAGGGGGACCCCCACGTCATTTTTTTTTTTTAATTTTGGTTCGGGGTTCCCCTTTGGGGAATTCCCATGCCGTTTTTATCAATGAACTTCTATGTGTATTGTCGGCAATGCAATAGCCGCGGGTAGTTTTAAATGAGTTTTTTCCTTCAAAATGTCATTTTGCTGTCAGACTGTTCTAAACACAGGAAACATGCGCCCCTTTACAGGCACACTATAGACACCCCCCAGGTACGAAATTTAAAGGGATATTACACTTTTATTATTTGACTTTAAGCATTATTAAAATCACTGCTCCTGAAAAAACGGCCGTTTTTAAAACTTTTTTTTGCATTGATCCATGTCCCCTGGGGCAGGACCCAGGTCCCCAAACACTTTTTATGACAATAACTTGCATATAAGCCTTGAAAATTAGCACTTTTGATTATTCATGTTCGTGTCCCATAGACTTTAACGGTGTTCGCATGTTCGAACGAACTTTTTTCCTGTTCGCATGTTCTGGTGCGAACCGAACAGGGGGGTGTTCGGCTCATCCCTAGTAAATAACCCCCCATGTGTCAGCAAAAATAACCCCCAACACAAAATTGAGCACTAATCTACATGCTTACCCGCTAAGCATAAACCTCCAAGTACAAATCTGCCCCCCTGCTGAAATCCCCCCTCCGAGCACAAATCTTTGCCCCCCATCCCCTAAATCCCCCCCCAACCAAAATACCCCTCCCCAAAAAAAGTCACGCCTCCTACCACAAATCCTCTACCCCTCAAAATCGCTCCAAGTACACATACCCCCCCCCACCCCACCTCACATGTGCCCAGGGCAGCTGCCCGTTCTGCCCACTCCTTGCTGGCTTTTTTGCACATGAACTTCCACACCAGTGTAGCACATTGAGAGGGTGGTCTTGTATTTACACTAGTAATATTTGCGCCATTTAGAAGTTTATTTTGGATTATAGTCTATTCCACTATCAAGGAGAGTATCTTCATATGCATTTAATCAGATCAGGATTGAAAACATTTCTACCATGAGGGCTCATTCACACCAGACATGCATGAAAACTGATGGTAACTGAAGCGAAAACCGTGCAGATTTCAATTGGAGAGACATCAGTTTCACATCAGTTTTCATGCGTGTTGACATCAGTTTTCATGTGTGTCAGTTATGTGCCCTGATCACACCAATGTTGATGCCATGTCAGTTTTTTTCCCATGCAGAAAACTGCATACACATTGCAGATTCCTGTGCAGAAAAAATCTGCATGTTGAGGTGTGAACAGGGCATGAGGCCTTAGCCCCTGGATCACACCATGGTGCAGAGACTCCAGTTTTTCTGCATGCGTTCTGCAATGACAAAAAAAATGGTTCTCTATGTTCCCTGTTCACACCACAACACTGGTATCACGTGTGGATTTTTTCTGTGCAGAAATCTTAAATGTGTATGCAGTTTCCCACATGGAAAAAACCTGACATGACATCAACATCGGTGTGAACAGGGCACAGAACTGACATGCATGAAAATTGATGTAAACTGACGTGAAACTGATGTTTCTGCAAGTAAAATCTGCATTTCCTTCGGTTCTCATCATTTTTCGCGCACGTATGGTGTGAACGAGGCCTAATGCCCCGTACACACGGTCAGACATTGATCGGACATTCCGACAACAAAATCCTAGGATTTTTTCCGACGGATGTTGGCTCAAACTTGTCTTGCATATACACGGTCACACAAAGTTGTCAGAAAATCCAATCATTCTGAACGCGGTGACGTAAAACACGTACGTCGGGACTATAAACGGGGCAGTAGCCAATAGCGTTTATCTCTTTATTTATTCTGAGCATGCATGGCATTTTGCACGTCGGATTTGTGTACACACGATCGGAAATTCCAACAACGGATTTTGTTGTCGGAAAATTTTATAGCCTGCTCTCAAACTTTGGGTGTCGGAAAATCCTATGGAAAATGTGTGATGGAGCCTACACACGGTCGGAATTTCTGACAACAAGGTCCTATCACACATTTTCCTTCGGAAAATCCGACTGTGTGTACGGGGTATTAGTCTTGCTTCAAGATTACTTTTTTCTGTGGGCTATGTCACAGTCTTGTGATATTTAACCACACATATTTACCTCTGAGTTCAGCATTTCATTTATTCCTGTGAACTTATTTTTATATTTACATATTCATCATCTTTGCTGGATTCCATGATATCTCTTAAACCTACACAGACTATTCACATTATTCCCTTTTTCTCAGTTGGAGATCATTTATTCACTCAAGCGAATCCTGTACATAGACTTGTCCCAGTTTATTGTGTCCCTTAGGTTATTTCATCTGCTTGCTTAGATTGTGCTAGTTTTGACCCCCTATCTTACACAATATTTCTGTTAAACATTTGTGTATTGAATATTATTGTTGACAGGAGAGATATCGTATGGGGTCTTTGTCCTATTTTCCTTCTATGAATCTTAGACCTTTTCTTGTAATTTTTGATTGAGTTTTACGATTGGGATTTAGTACACAGGTTTATTATCATGGCACAAGCTCCATCTTCCTCACCTATGTTTTTTTCCTGTCTTTTAAGACATTTTTCTTTTAGCTTTTTCGTACTACATATTTTAAAGTGAACACCAATAACTAAACAACATTAAAAAAATTAATAATTAAACTTCTACACTTGTTCAATCATATTTTTGAAGCCTCCACATTACCTACAGTATTTCTTCTGTTTGGACAAGCGAGCCCCCCCTCCTGAACCATACCAGGCCACATGCCCCCAACATAGGGGGGTGGGGGCTCTGCCCCCTGCCCCAAAGCACCTTGCCCCCATGTTGATGGGGACAAGAGCCTCTTCCCAACAACTTTGGCTGTGGTTGTCAGGGTATGCTATGCAGGCAGGGGGCTTATTGAAATCTGGAAGCCTCAGATCCTGCCCCCCCATGTGAATGGGTAGGGGTACATCGTACCCCTACCCATTCACCAAAAAAGTGTCAAAAAGTAATAACCACAAGAAACTGTTTTTGACAAGTCCTTTATTAAAAAATAAAAAATATTGTCCCTCAATGTAAATCCATCATCAATCACAATGCCCGCCGGACCCGAAAAATAGAAAAAAAATTAAAAAGCTCTCGCCTCCTGGAAGGCCTCCCGCTGACTACCTGCTTTGACAGTTCTTATATAGGCAAGGGGTGTGACATCAGAAGGGGCGGTGCCACCGGTTGAAGTATCCAGGTGTCAAAGTACATAAGAACTGGGCAATCGGCGGGAGGCAATTTTTTTTTTTCAGGTCCGGCGGATGTCATGATTGACGATGGATTCACATCAAGGGAGACAATTTTTTTTTTAATAAAGGAATTGTCAAAAACTGTTTCTTGTGGTTATTACTTTTTGACACTTTTTTGTTAAATGGGTAGGGGTACGATGTACTTGATACCCATTCACATAGGGTGGGAGATGAGCCCCCCCCCCAAAACACCCACCTCCCATGTTGAGGGCATGTGGCCTGGTATGGTTCAGGAGGGGAGGTTCGTCCCCTCCCCTTTTCTGACCTGCTGGGCTGCATGCTCGGATAAGGGTCTGGTATGGATTTTGGGGGGACCCTATGCCATTTGTTTTTAAAATTTTGGCATTGGATTCCTCCTAAAATCCATACCAGACCTGAAGGACCTGGTGTGGACTGGGAGGGGGGTCTCCATGCCATTGTTGTGTTACCAGCACTTTTTTTTATTCAGCTGTCAGCAGGGAAACCCATTGACAGCTGATGACTCATCGGTTGTTACGGACGCAACGGCCCCACTTCTTAACAACCAGCTTACACTGCGCCATGACTGGTCAAAGCTTTGCCCAGTCAGGGAGCAGAAGGCACTGTGCAGAGCTCAGTGCATTGCAGGATGGTTGTCGGGGCTAACACCCGGCGAACACTCTGCAAATTTGGGTGTTTGGGGACCGGCTGAACAGGCTGGGGCTAAACCGTTCCCCCATCCCTAAAAAAGAATATGGGACTTAGCCTCTACAAACTGAATCCCCCAGAATATCATGATTTCACTCCTCTCTGGCACAATAAATACCTACCTGAGCTTCTATCTATTCCCAATGTGGATATTTGGGCGTCCAAAGGTATATATTGCTTACACCATGTGCTGTCCTCTGGTAGCCTCAAAATATTTAACCTCTTGAAGGAGGAATTCTCTTTACCCAACCACATATTTTTTCGGTACCTACGACATGCTTCAGGATCAGAACTTACCTCAGGCAGATTTTATCATCTGCTATGGGTCTGTCATATTATTCAGGAGTTCTGGGCACAAGTGGCGACATTTCTGCATGACACCATGGGCTCCCCACTGACCCTGGGCCTGAGCCGTGTCTGCTTGAACATTATCCTAATCCCGATATGGATAAGTTCACTAAATTTATTACATTTGAAACCCTATTCCTAGCTAGAAAATTAATTGCGAGAAGTTGGGTGAGAGCTGATCCCCCTACACTCAACTCCTGGATTTGTGAAATTAATAAAACATTTCCTTATAAGAAGTTTTTTCTATGTCCAAATACAACAAAATGTGGGATAGATGGTTGCAGTCGTAAGCAACATATGGGTGATTTTGGAATATGTGTTTCTATGCCACATGAAGAATAATGGACCAACTTGTGTACTGCTTTGCCCCACTTTATGATTGACTAATAAAAGGGTCCTTTATTAATGGGCCGCATGCCTTCTATTGGTAAAATTCCATTGATCTTATCACACCTATGCTCCACTTCCACTAACTGTTATTTGTACCTTGTTTAGGAGTCAACCTCTTTTTTAGTGATTGCAGTATTGTACTACACTGTCCATTGTACTGTATTGTGTTGTACTATTGGGGGATTCTTCCTTTGCATGTACTTGTATTTGTCATCTTGGAAACAGTATGTTCTATATAATCACCCACGTGCGATGATTTAATAAAGATCACATTTTTCAACAACAACAAAAAAAACATAGGCAAAACTCTTTATGGTCTAGCATCTGTGCTTCATAAACTCTAAGACTAGATGTTATGGCCATGAAAGATGCTGTTTTCGGGTTTAAGTTCCAAATGTTGTGTAGTGCAGACCCCAAACCAGTCTCGCTGTTTGTCCCAGGTTATCTTCCTTACTGGATGCATAGCAGCCAGGCACAGAGCAGTTTTCAGTCTTGTGCAATAACCAGGCAGAAAGTATTTTTAGGGTTTATTGCCTGAAGAACTTAGGTTATAGGATGAGGCTTGGGATACTCCAAATCCAGTGTACACTTTAACAGATGACCAGTGGCATCGGGAGTGGGGCTGAGGGGGGCTGGAGCCCTGAGTGGGTCCCCAAAAAGCCCCACGTCTCGGGCTTGCACAATTCTATTATTAGCTCCTAGCCCGAGCGGGGACCGATCTGACCCAGAGCGCAGCTGAGTGACATAGCAGGTCCCGCCTTCTAGAGCCTGCAGCGCGTATGATGGAGGTCCAGTGCCAGGACTGAAGGACGTGTGATGTCCATCATAGGCACTGTAGGCTCCAGAAGGTGGGAATTACAATGTGGCCGCTGCCATGTCATGTCACTGTGAGAAGATCCCCACTTGGCGCTCGGGCGGGCGGCTCTCCTCTCCTGTCCAATCATGGCTCTGGCTGCCTGGAGTGCCTGGAGTGCTTGTTGTCCACTATCTACTCTACTGTGATGGGCGCAGCGCACACTATGGCTGAGCCGCGGGAGGAGGTCACGTCAGGGAGGTCAGTGTGCGTCAGGTAGATCAGTGTATGTCAGGGAGGTCCGTGTATGTCAGATAGGTCAGTGTAATGGTCAGGTAGGTCAGTGTATGTCAGATATGTCAGGTAGGTCAGTGTATGTCAGGTAGGTCATATAGGTCAGTTTATGTCAGGTAGGTCAGTGTATGCCAGGTAGGAAGGTCAGTGTATGTCAGGTAGGTCATGTAAGTCAGTATGCATCAGGTAGGTCGGTGAGCCTCAGGTAGGTCAGTGCACACCGGTCTTTTTGCCACCTAGCAACGCCCGTGCAGACGACACACTCTAGTAGTAGGTAACTTCTTCAGGGTAGACCTCAGTCTACCTTTGACCAGGGATTGGCTGAGGCTGCATGAGAAGTAGTTGAGCCTGCAACCAGCAGAATCCAAAACAACCAAAATCGAATCCTGCTCCACTCTACAGAGGAGCCCAAAACTAAATTTACCTAAACCTATTAGCAACCTAACTAGGAGGATACTATAGTTGGTATCTTAACCACTTGCCACCCGCCATATAGCAATATGAAATTTTCAAAGTGGTTGCGATGTCCTGACCAGACATCATATGACATTGCAAGGTCATCAAGCTGCTGTGCGCCCCCGGGGAGCGCATTGCGGCGATTGTTGTTGCGGTGTATCAGTCTGACACAATGCAACTCCGATCTAGGTAAAGGATCTCTGGCAGAGACTCTACCACGTGATCAGCCATGTCCAATCATGGCTGATCATAATGTAAACAGGAAGAGCCGTTGATCGGCTTTTCCTCACTCGCGTCTGACAGGCACGAGTAGAGGAGAGCCGATCGGCTGCTCTCCTGAAATGGGGGTCTGTGCTGATTGTTTACCAGTGCAGCCACCCCTTGGATGCCCGCCCAGGACCACCAGGATGCCGCC
This sequence comes from Aquarana catesbeiana, assembly GCF_042186555.1. NCBI lineage: Eukaryota > Metazoa > Chordata > Amphibia > Anura > Ranidae > Aquarana > Aquarana catesbeiana. Next base: position 228,557,980 of record NC_133333.1, on the reverse strand, counting down.
AGGACCACCAGGGATGGCCACCATACTGGACCCCCAGGTATGCCACCCTAGACCACCAGGGAAATGCCAATCTGTGCCCAGGCAGCTGCCAATCAGTGCCTAGGCAGCTGCAAATCAGTGCCATTGTAAAATGTGTGCCAGTGATCAGTGAAATCCAGTGCCAGTGCCAGCCATCAGTGCCCATCAATGCCCATCATTGCCACCTTTCAGTGCCCATTAGTGCCGCCTATCAGTGCCCATCAGTGCCCAGCAATGCCGTCTATCAGTGCCACCCATAAGTACCCATCACTACAGGCTTTCAGTGCCCATCAGTATCACCTATCAGTGCCCATCAGTGCCACCTATGAGTGCCCATCAGTGCTGCCTAATAATGCCCATAAGTGCCGCATATCAGTGCCACCTATCAGTGCTGCCTATCAGTGCCCATCGTCAATGACCATCAGTGCCAACTCATCGGTGCCTTCTTATTGGTGCCACCTCATCGGTGCCGCCTTATCAGTGCAGCTTATCAGGGCCCATCAGTGAATGAGAAAACTTAATTTACAAAATTTTATAACAAAACCAAAGAAAAACTTTTATTTTTCAAAATTTTCGGTCTTTTTTTATTAGTTTAGCAAAAAATAAAAACTGCAGAGGTGATCAAATACCACCAAAAAAGCTCTATTTGTGGGAACAAAGTGATAAATATTTAGTTTGGGTACAGTGTAGCATGACCACGCAGTTGTCATTTAAAAAGTGACAGCACTGAAACCTGAAAATTGGCCTGGGCAGGAAGGTGTGAATGTGCCCTATATTGAAGTGGTTAAAGAACTACATTCAAATCCCACAATGTTACAAAGCTCTCTTTTTAAGGTCTACTCATCATATAGTCTTTAGAATTACAATTGGATGAAGAGCCTATCTGGTTGCTGAGAATGCTGACAAGGTCAAAATATGAACTCTCAAAGTATTGTCCCCTAGATTCAAATCCAGGCTACTTTGAAGAAAACTTAAAATTTGCTTTGCACCTGAATTGATTGGACTGAATTTATGTTTTCCTATGTGGTCTATGAATGTGTCCCAGACTCTGGATTAAATGCTATTCAATATAATCGTTCTCTAGTAGAGATATCCCCTGAAGGACAATTCAATTTACAAATATATATTTTAAAAATATACAAATCTTTATTCACATTTCTCTTAACACAGACTAGATGACAAACACTTAAAACCATTAAAAATAAGATGTGTTGGATATGAAAGATCATGATTTGGCAGCAGTCTTTGTAGGTATGTTGAGACAGATCACAGTATATAACCACAAGTATTGCAGTTTTCTCTAATTGTACACACCCATTAGCCATCCATACATTGTTCATCACGCAGTCAACCGCCTATATCGCACAAACCTGGTGTGCAAAAGTGTACTGAACAGAAATATTCCAATGTAGTATCCCTCCAAGTTGACCATTGAGTGTGATTCCAGATTTGGATGGTATAGTGGGAGTGGCTGTAAAGTTGGTGTGTAAAGACCACGACATTGTATAACAGATGTTACATAATTACTAGGGATGAGCTGAACACCCCCCGGTTCGGTTTGCACCAGAACCTGCGAACGAACCGAAAATTTGCACTAACATTAGGACACCATTGAAGTCTATAGGACTCGAATGTTGGGGACCCAGGTCCTGCCCCAGGGGACATGTATCAATGCAAAAAAAGTTTTAAAAACGGCCATTTTTTCAGGAGCAGTGATTTTAATGATGCTTAACCACTTAACCACTTCAGCCCCGGAAGGTTTTACCCCCTTCCTGACCAGAGCACTTTTTACAATTCGGCACTGCGTCGCTTTAACTGCTAATTGCGCGGTCATGCAATGCTGTACCCAAACGAAATTTGCGTCCTTTTCTTCCCACAAATAGAGCTTTCTTTTGATAGTATTTGATCACCTCTGCCGTTTTTATTTTTTGCGCTATACACGGAAAAAGACCGAAAATTTTGAAAAAAAATGATATTTTCTACTTTTTGTTCTAAAAAAAATGCAATAAACTCAATTTTAGTCATACATTTAGGCCAAAATGTATTCGGCCACATGTCTTTGGTAAAAAAAATGTCAATAAGTGTATATTTATTGGTTTGCGCAAAAGTTATAGCGTCTACAAACTAGGGTACATTTTCTGGAATTTACACAGCCTTTAATTTATGACTGCCTATGTCGTTTCTTGAGGTGCTAAAATGGCAGGGCAGTACAAAACCCCCACAAATGACCCCATTTTGGAAAGTAGACACCCCAAGGAATTTGCTGAGAGGCATGTTGAGCCCATTGAATATTCATTTTTTTTGTCCCAAGTGATTGAACAATGACAAAAAAAAAAAAAAAAATTACAAAAAGTTGTCACTAAATGATATATTGCTCACACAGGCCATGGGCATATGTGGAATTGCACCCCAAAATACATTTAGCTGCTTCTCCTGAGTATGGGGATACCACATGTGTGAGACTTTTTGGGAGCCTAGCCGCGTACGGGGCCCCGAAAACCAATCACTGCCTTCAGGATTTCTAAGGGCGTACATTTTTGATTTTACTCCTCACTACCTATCACAGTTTTGAAGGCCATAAAATGCCCAGATGACATAAAACCCCCCCAAATGACCCCATTTTGGAAAGTAGACACCCCAAGCTATTTGCTTTGAGGCATGTTGAGTCCATGGAATGTTTTATATTTTGACACAAGTTGCGGGAAAGTGACAAATTTTTTTTTTTTTTTTTTTTTTTTTGCACAAAGTTGTCACTAAATGATATATTGCTCACACAGGCCATGGGCATATGTGGAATTGCACCCCAAAATACATTTAGCTGCTTCTCCTGAGTATGGGGATACCACATGTGTGGGACTTTTTGGGAGCCTAGCCGCGTACGGGACCCCGAAAACCAATCACTGCCTTCAGGATTTCTAAGGGCGTACATTTTTGATTTTACTCCTCACTGCCTATCACAGTTTCGGAGGCCATGGAATGCCCAGGTGGCACAAACCCCCCCCAAATGACCCCATTTTGGAAAGTAGACACCCCAAGCTATTTGCTGAGAGGCATGGTGAGTATTTTGCAGCTCTCATTTGTTTTTGAAAATAAAGAAAGACGAGAAAAAAAATTTTTTTTTTCTTTTTTCAATTTTCAAAACTTTGTGACAAAAAGTGAGGTCTGCAAAATACTCACTATACCTCTCATCAAATAGCTTGGGGTGTCTACTTTCCAAAATGGGGTCATTTGGGGGGTTTTTTTGCCACCTGGGCATTCCATGGCCTCCGAAACTGTGATAGGCAGTGAAGAGTGAAATCAAAAATTTACGGCCTTAGAAAGCCTGAAGGCGGTGCTTGGTTTTCGGGGTCCCGTACGCGGCTAGGCTCCCAAAAAGTCCCACACATGTGGTATCCCCGTACTCAGGAGAAGCAGCAGAATGTATTTTGGGGTGTAATTTCACATATTCCCATGGCATGTTTGAGCAATATATCATTTAGTGACAACTTTGCGCAAAAAAAAATAAAAAAAATAAAAAATTGTCTCTTTCCCGCAACTTGTGTCACAATATAAATTATTCCATGGACTCAACATGACTCTCAGCAAATAGCTTGGGGTGTCTACTTTCCAAAATGGGGTCATTTGGGGGGGTTTTGAACTGTCCTGGCATTTTATGCACAACATCTAGAAGCTTATGTCACACATCACCCACTCTTCTAACCACTTGAAGACAAAGCCCTTTCTGACACTTATTGTTTACATAAAAAAATAATTTTTTTTTGCAAGAAAATTACTTTGAACCCCCAAACATTATATATTTTTTTTAAAGCAAATGCCCTACAGATTAAAATGGTGGGTGTTTCATTTTTTTTTTTCACACAGTATTTGCGCAGCGATTTTTCAAACGCATTTTTTGGGGAAAAAACACACTTTTTTACATTTTAATGCACTAAAACACACTATATTGCCCAAATGTTTGATGAAATAAAAAAGATGATCTTAGGCCGAGTACATGGATACCAAACATGACATGCTTTAAAATTGCGCACAAACGTGCAGTGGCGACAAACTAAATACATTTTTAAAAGCCTTTAAAAGCCTTTACAGGTTACCACTTTAGATTTACAGAGGAGGTCTACTGCTAAACTTACTGCCCTCGATCTGACCTTCGCGGCGATACCTCACATGCATGGTGCAATTGCTGTTTACATTTGACGCCAGACCGACGCTTGCGTTCGCCTTAGCGCGAGAGCAGGGGGGACAGGGGTGCTTTTTTTTTTTTTTTTTTTTTTTCTTTATTATTATTATTTTTTTATCTTATTTTTAAACTGTTCCTTTCATTTTTTTTTTTTTTTAATCATTTTTATTGTTATCTCAGGGAATGTAAATATCCCCTATCATAGCAATAGGTAGTGACAGGTACTCTTTTTTGCAAAAATTGGGGTCTATTAGACCCTAGATTTCTCCTCTGCCCTCAAAGCATCTGACCACACCAAGATCGGTGTGATAAAATGCTTTCCCAATTTCCCAATGGCGCTGTTTACATCCGGCGAAATCTAAGTCATAAAATGCTCGTAGCTTCCGGTTTCTTAGGCCATAGAGATGTTTGGAGCCACTCTGGTCTCTGATCAGCTCTATGGTCAGCTGGCTGAATCACCGGCTGCATTTTCAGGTTCCCTGTTGAGACAGGAGAGCCAGAGAAAAACACGGAAGACGTTGGGGGGGGGAGGGGCATTCCCTCCCACTGCTTGTAAAAGCAGTCTAGAGGCTAATTAGCCGCTAGGATTGCTTTTACATGAAAGCCGACCGCTGGCTGAAAAGAATGATACCAAGATGATACCTAAACCTGCAGGCATCATTCTGGTATAACCACTCAAAGTCGTGAATGGCGTACCTGAAGACAAAAAAATGGTTAACAATAAAGCACAGTAAACGGTAAGGTATAAAAAATTGCATACCTGAAAAGCAAACATGATAAAACATAATAACAATAAAACATTGCAGAATAGAATACAGTAAAAAAGAACAGAACAATAGAGAGAGAGAATAGAGAGAGAAAGAACAATAAAACGACAACTATTTTTTTTTTATTTTATATTTTTGTATGTGTTTTTTTTTTTTTTTACACTTTTTTTTGTAACTAACTTTTATAACTGTAACCGGTTCCAGGTTCGGGTCTCTCAAAATGCGATGGCATCTTGGGAGACCCTGTGAAAGTGTGCCTAGTCTGTGGAATGCTGTACCCTACGCTAATACTCAACTAGTGCATGGTAGCGTTCAAAATATTCACCAATGCAAAGACCAGGATTGTCAGGACAGGAGGGACAATAATAGCGGGTGTCACGTCTATATCCGCGCTTGCTGCAGACACGACATCTTTTTTGGGGGGGTTCGTTGGGTAGGGGTACTCGGGAGGACATAAAGAAAATGCCTCTCATGCAGCCGACTGCATTTGGTTGGGGATGTGAATGGGGGAAGTACGGGCGCCGCAGAAGCGGTGGGTTCCCAATTAGGATTGGCGAATGCAGCAGGAAGGGCATTATGGGCACGACGGGCCTGTGTTCGTCTTCTTGGTGGCAGCGGGACACTACTTGTGCTTGCCACCTCACCAGCTTGAACTGCACTTATGGGACTCGCCACGTCACCAAGTGTTACTGCAGTGCTGGTTTGACTACGACCGGGGTGTACTAGGCCACTGGTGCTTGCCAGTTCACCAAAACGCTACCAAAAAAACTGTTAGCGATCGCAAGGATCAGGCCTGACTCTGCGAACGCTGCAGTTATGCGTTTAGTGTTTTGTAAGTGACAGTGATCGATCGATACTGCACTTGGGTGGGCTGGGCTGGGCCGGGCGGAGGGGCAAAACGCAGGTGCTAGCAGGTATCTGGGCTGATCCCGCTAACACTGCGTTTGTGGGAACCCTAAACTGCTGGGGACGCTAGTATAGATCTGATCGGATCAGATATTGATCCGATCAGATACTATACCACTAAGGGAGGCGTATGCTGCGTGCGTGGGTGTTAGCGGTACTGGCGCTAACCTGACGCTGCCTGGGGCTGGTGCTTGCCAGTTCACCAAAACGCTACCAGAAAAACTGTTAGCGATCGCAGGGATCAGGCCTGACTCTGCGAACGCTGCAGTTATGTGTTTAGTGTTTTGTAAGTGTCAGTGATCGATCGATACTGCACTTGGGTGGGCTGGGCTGGGCCGGGCGGAGGGGCAAAACGCAGGTGCTAGCAGGTATCTGGGCTGATCCCGCTAACACTGCGTTTGTGGGAACCCTAAACTGCTGGGGACGCTAGTATAGATCTGATCAGATCAGATATTGATCCGATCAGATACTATACCACTAAGGGAGGTGTACGGTGCGTGCGTGGGTGTTAGCGGTACTGGCGCTAATCTGACGCTGCCTGGGGCTGGTGCTTGCCAGTTCACCAAAATGCTACCAAAAAAACTGTTAGCGATCGCAGGGATCAGGCCTGACTATGCGAACGCTGCAGTTATGCGTTTAGTGTTTTGTAAGTGACAGTGATCGATCGATACTGCACTTGGGTGGGCCGGGCAGAGGGGCAAAACGCAGGTGCTAGCGGGTATCTGGGCTGATCCCGCTAACACTGCGTTTTCGGGAACCCTAAACTGCTGGGGACGCTAGTATAGATCTGATTGGATCAGATATTGATCCGTACAGATACTATACCACTAAGGGAGGCGTATGCTGCGTGCGTGGGTGTTAGCGGTACTGGCGCTAATCTGACGCTGCCTGGGGCGACGCATATCACCGCCGGGCGATCAGGGGGCTAAACCTTTATTCGGTAATAAACGGCGGGTGCCCTGACACTATAAAAAATAAACAAACTAACCTGCGTCACTCGTAACAGTTATACGGTGATCAGTGGTGAAAGGGTTAACTAGGGGGCAATCAAGGGGTTAAAATATTTATTAGATAGTATATGGGGGTCCCTGTCGCTATAAAACGCTGACGGCGAACCTAAATATTTACGTCTCTAACTATCGTCACCAGCGACACTAATACAGCGATCAGAAAAATGATCGCTTAGTGACACTGGTGACAGGGGGTGATCAAGGGGTTAAAACTTTATTAGGGGGGGTTAGGGGGGTATCCTAGACCTAAAGGGGGGTAATACTCACTGCCCTAACACTGTAACTGTCACAAACTGACACTATGCAGTAATCAGAAAAAAAAAAAAAAAAAATACTGCTAATGTCAGTTTGTGACGGGGGGGGTGATTGGGGGGGGATCGGGGGGCGATCGGGGGGGGATCGGGGGTGTAAAGTATGCCTGGCATGTTCTACTGTGTGTGTTTGTGTTGTGTGGACTTACATGTCTTCTCTCCTCGGCGCTGGACGGAAACTGCCAGACCGAGGAGAGATGACATCACATCCTCTGCCTGTGTGAAACTATACACAGGCAGAGGAGGATTCCCATTGGCTGGGAGCGATCGCGAGGGGGGGGCCACGATCGGATGATCTCCCCCTCGCCTCCCGACGCTCCCAGTCAGATGCCGACCGCCGATGGCACCGGGGGGGGTCCGATCGGACCCCCCGCCCGCGGGAGGCAGATCACGTACAGGTACGTGATTCTGCCTGCCCGTGCCATTCTGCCGACGTATATATACGTTAGGCGGTCAGCAAGTGGTTAAGGACCAGCCTCGTTTTGGATTTTAGGTGTTTACATGTTTAAAACAGGTTTTTTTGCTAGAAAATTACTTAGAACCCCCAAACATTATATATTGTTTTTTTTCTAACACCCTAGAGAATAAAATGGCAGTCAATGCAATACTTTTTTTTGCACCGTATTTGCGCAGAGGTCTTATAAGCGCACTTTTTTTGGAAAAAATTCACTTTTTTGAATAAAAAAATAAGACAACAGTAAAGTTAGCCCAATTTTTTTTTTATATTGTGAAATAAATGTTAAGCCAAGTAAATTGACCCAACATGTCTTGCTTCAAAATTGCGCCCACTCATGGAATGGCGTCAAACTTTTACCCTCAAAAATCTCCATAGGCGACGTTTAAAAAATTCTACAGGTTGCATGTTTTGCATTACAGAGGAGGTCTAGGGCTCAAATTATTGCTCTTGCTCTACCGGTTGCGGCGATACCTCACATGTGTGGTTTGACCACCGTTTTCATATGCGGGCGCTACTCACGTATGCTTTAGCTTCTGCGCGCGAGCTCGTCGGGACGGGGGGTTTTTCAAAATTTTTTTTATTATTATTATTTATTTTACATGATTTTATTTATTTTTACACTGTTTAAAAAAAAATTGTGTCACTTTTATTCCTATTACAAGGGATGTAAACATCCCTTGTAATAGAAGAAAACATGACAGGACCTCTTAAATATGAGATCTGGGGTCAAAAAGACCTCAGATCTCATATTTACACTAAAATGCAATAAAAAAAAAAAAGTCATTTAAAAAAATGACATTGAAAAAAATGTGCCTTTAAGAGGTGTGGGCGGAAGTGATGTTTTGACGTCGCTTCCGCGCAGCAGTGTCATGGAGACGAGTAGGCACCATCTTAGCCTCACTCGTCTCCAGGCACAGAAGGGAGACGGATGCGATCGCCTCCACCGCTACCGACAGCTCCGGTAAGTGGCGGAGGGCACCGGATCATGGCAGGAGGGGGGCCCCTCTCCCACCACCGATAAGTGATCTTGCGGCGGATCCACTGCAGGGACCTCTTTTATCTGAAAACCGACCACTGCACGAAAACGGGGATACCGGGGTTATGGCAGCTAGCTGCTGCCATAACAAAGATATCCGCCACCAAAGTTTGGCCATACATCGGCGTGCGGCAGTCGGCAAGTGGTTAAAGTGAAAAAAAAAAAGTGAAATATTCATTTAAATATCGTACCTGGGGGGTGTCTATAGTATGCCTGTAAAGTGGCGCGTGTTTCCCGCGCTTAGAACAGTCCCTACACAAAATGACATTTTTAAAGGAATAAAAGTCATTTAAAACTGCTTGCGGCTTTAATGTAATGTTCGGTCCCGACAATATGGATGAAAATCAGTGAGACAAACGGCATGGGTACCCCCCAGTCCATTACCAGGCCCTTTAGGTCTTGCATGGATATTAAGGGGAACCCCGCACCCAGATTAAAAAAAGGAAAGGCGTGGGGCCCCCAGGCCCTATATACTCTGAACAGCAGTATACAGGCGGTGCAAACAAGACAGGGACTGTAGGTTTGTTGTTAAGTAGAATCTGTTTGTAATTTTGAACTGGTACATTTTTAAGGTGTAGCTCCAGCCAAACAATCAATTTTTAAGCTTTTTGGAAAACATAGGGAAGGGTTATCACCCCTGTGACATTTGTTTTGCTGTCTGTGCTCCTCTTCAGAAGATTTCACCTCACTTTCTGTCACAATGACAAATGTTTTTAGAAAATTTTGGATTTTTAGTGAAGCAAGGATTGGTGATAAAGCATCAGTGGAAATGAGAAACGGTTTTCCCATATTAACTCTTACAGGAGAGAATTTCCCTTCCTAGGGGTATATTTCATCTCACTTCCTGTTGTCTCCTTCCGTTTGCAAGTAGGAGTCGTTTGTAAGTTGGATGTTTGAAAGTAGGCGCCTGCCCTATATACACTACAGAAATTGGGGCCTTAGGTGTTGGTGTTGCCACAACACTGTAAGCCCTCACAGGGCCCTGCTGTGAAATATTAGATCAATAATTGTAATTACATGGCCCTGTTGAACAGGGGCAGAAAAATTGGGCCTTTGGTGATGGTGGTGGTGCTGGTGCCACAACACTGTAAGTCCTCTCAGTTACTCTTGGTCGGCGCTGGAACGGGCCCTGCTGTGAAATATTAGATCAAGAATTGTAATTACATGCCCCTGTTGAACAGGGACAGAAAAATTGGACCTTAGGCACTGGTGCTGGTGCCACAACACTGCAACCCCTCACAGATACTCTAGTTGGAGTGCAGGAAAGAGCCCTGCGACACAGAATTGCATCAAAAATTGTAATTACATGCCCCTGTTAAACAGGGGCTGAAAAATTGGGCCTTAGGCACTGGTGCTGGTGCCACAACACTGCAACCCCTCACAGATACTCTAGTTGGAGTGCAGGAAAGAGCCCTGCGACACAGAATTGCATCAAAAATTGTAATTACATGCCCCTGTTAAACAGGGGCTGAAAAATTGGGCCTTAGCCACTGTTGGCGGTGCCCAGAAATAAAAATATTCTTACAAGCTATCAGCATGATCATTGAGGAGGAAGAGGATAGTCACTTAGCATAACAGGATAGTCACTCAGCATCAGCATAGGCAGTCTTGAAAAAAAATGTATTCAGTTACATCAGCATCAGGTGCTTGGTATCTGGTAGTGATCCAAGACTGATTCATTTTTATGAAGGTCAGTCGATCTACCGAGTTGGTGGACAGGCGCACCCTGTGATCGGTTACAAAGCCTCCAGCAGCACTGAATGTGCGTTCCGAAAGAATGCTGGATACAGGAAAAGCCAGTAGCTCAATTGCATACTGTGCAAGCCCTGGCCAGTGATCCATCCTCAAAACCCAGTAACCTAGAGCATTTTCGGTGGGAAAGGTGTTTAAGTCAGATCTTGCTCCTAGGTATTCGTGCACCATGTAAAACAGACGCTGGCGATGGTTGCTGGAACCGATCATACCTTGGGGCTGCGGACTAAAAAATTGTCTGAACGCATCGGTCAGACAGCCACCTTCTCCACGGCCCTTTCTTTGACTGACCGAAGCCTCAGCAACATGTTGTCCAGGAACAGGAGTTTGTAACCTCCCAGTCTCTGCGAACGAGTTGCACAGACCTTTCTGCAAGGCCTCCCGAAGATGTTTCATCCTTTGCTTCCTCTGTGACGGCAAGATAAGGTCTGCAACCTTACTCTTGTAATGTGGATCAAGGAGGGTTGCCAGCCAGTAACGATCACTCTCCTTGATACCACGAATACGAGGATCCTTCCGCAGGCTTTGCAGGATCAGGGAGGCCATGCAGCGTAGGTTTGCTGAGGCATTCGGTCCGGAGTCCTCTGGGTCACTAAGGACGAAATGATCCGCAGCCACCTCCTCTCAGCCACGTACAAGTCCATGGGTTTCTTGGGAATGTAAATGATCCCTTAAAGACTGCTGCTGATGCTGAGTGCCAGGCTCCACCTCCATGCTGACACAATCCTCCTCCTCCTCGTCCTCTTCCTGTGTGATCGGCGGGCATGCAGGAACACTGTCTGGATAAAGGGGGCCTTGAGAGCTAAGGAATTCCTCCTCTTCCTGCCTCTGTTCTGCCTCAAGTGCCCTGTCCATTATTCCACGCAGCGTGTGCTCCAACATGTGGACAAGGGGGACAGTGTCACTGATGCATGCACTGTCACTGCTCACCATCCTCGTGGCCTCCTCAAATGGTGACAGGACATTGCATGCATCCCTGATCATGGCCCACTGGCGTGGGGAAAAAAAAAGCTCCCCTGTCCTGGTGCCATAGTCGCACAGGTACTCATTGATGGCCCTCTGCAGCATGTGCAGCCGCCGCAGCATGGCCAACGTTGAGTTCCACCTGGTGGGCATGTCACAGATTAGGAGGTTCTTGGGCAGGTTAAATTCCTTTTGGAGGTCTGCCAGCTGAGCACTGGCATTATATGACCGGCGGAAATGCACACAGACTTTCCTAGCCTGCCTCAGGACATCCTGTAAGCCCGGGTACCTGCCCAAGAACCGCTGCACCACCAAGTTAGACGTGAGCCAAACAGGGCACATGGGTCAGTTGTCCCTATTGGAGGGTGGAGAGGAGGTTGGTGCGATTGTCGCAAACCACCATTCCTGGCTTAAGTTGGCGTGGCGTCAACCATCTCTGAACCTGCCTCTGCAGAGCTGACATAATCTCTGCCCCAGTGTGGCTCCTGTCCCCCAAGCACACCAGCTCAAGCACCGCATGGCATAATTTGGCCTGCGTACTTGCGTAGCCCCTTGAACGCCTACGGAGCACCGCTGGTTCCGAGGACAATGCACAGGAAGAGGCCATGGAGGAAGAAGAAGGGGGGGGTGGAGGAGAGAGGTGTGTAAGAATCACCAGAAGTGGCATTTTGGAGGCGTGGTGACGGAACAACCTCCAACACTACTGCACCTTGTCCTGCATCCTTCCAACCCAATGCACCGTGAAACTTGGGTAACGTCCCTGTCCATGCTTGCTGGACCATGAGTCAGCAGTAATATGCACCTTACCGCTGACCGCCCTGTCCAGCGAGGCCAAGACATTGCCTTCCACATGCCGGTAGAGAGCCGGAATCGCCTTCCGTGAGAAAAAGTGGCTTTTGGGAGCCTGCCACTAAGGAACTGCACATTCCACAAACTCACGGAAGGGGGCAGAGTGCACCAACTGAAAAGGCAGCAGTTGAAGTGCTAGCAAGCTAGCATTCAACTGCTGGGCTTGTGGATGGTTGGGAGCGAACTTCTTTCGGCGGTGCAGCATCTGGGGCAGGGAAATTTGCCTGGTACAATCTGACGTTGGTGTACCGATAGCAGATTGCCCGCAAGTACTTGGCTGTGACACACCTAATTCTACACCTTCATTCCTATCAGTGCAGGTCTCAGAGAGGACTGAAGGTATAGTGAGGTTGGAGATCCCAGCTGATGAGGAGCAAGGAGAGGTCCTCTATGTTCTTTGGTTTGGGTATTTTAGGTACGCTTGCCAACGAACTGCATGTCAGGTCAACATATGTCTGGTCAAGCATGTGGTGCCGAAGCGGGAGATGTTTTGGCCACGCGAGATGCGCTTGAGACATATGTTGCAAATAGCAGCGGTGTGATCTGATGCACTCATCTCAAAAAAGGCCCACACCAAAGAATTTTTGGAATAACGCGCAGAGACAGCAGCGCCTTGCACATGCGGAGCTCTGCGGTGTGATGCAGTCAGTGTGCTGCCCTTAGGCTGGCCCCTGGAAGGCATCCTGCCTCATTGGTGATGTGCCTCCTCCTCCTCCTCCCTGCTATCAGGCACCCACGTGGAGTCAGTGACTTTATCATCCCCTCCCTCCTCCTCATCACTGGAGCAAACCTGGCAGTATGCTGCAGCAGGGGAAACATGACTGCCAGATTGCTGTCCTTCTTGGGCACCCCCCCTGTCTGGGCTCACATTACTGCCTTCCTCTAGCTGAGTACAATCGGAGCCTTCAAAACACTGGGCATCCTCCTGGAGCATCTACCCAACACTGTGGTCAAACAGTTCGAGAGACTCCTCTGGAGGACGTGGTGGGGCTAGAGAAGGAGTCACTGATGCCATTGAGTCGAGGAAAGAGGCCGCATTGGCAGCTGCTTTGCCAGACAAAGTACACTGAGCCTGGGTGAGATGAGGAGGATGAGGACGGCTTGGTCATCCACTCAACCAAGTCTTCCGCATGTTGCGGCTCAACACGGCCAGTTGCCGAAAAAAGGCCAAGCGTGTCCCACGGCCATGTGCTGATGAGGATGCACCGTGTCCATGACCAGCACTGTTGCCTCTAGACACAGAGCCTGCTCACCCTCTTTTATTGGCTTCTGACTGTCTGCCTCTCCTTGTTGGCCTTCCAGACATACTATTGGCCTGCAGTGAGATGTAGCTGCACAAAACTGGGATGTGTATATATATATATATAGAGAGAGATTATACTGCAGCTAGCAGAATCAACTGCCTGCCTGTAGTATTATTAGTATGAGAACACCTGCACTTGTCTTCAGGTAGATATACTGTAGGTGCAACTGTGCAGGGTACACAGTACAGTAACTGGAAATTCTTCAAAGAGCCTACACAAGCACCTGGCTTCAGGTAGCTATACTGTAGGTGCAACTGTGCAAGGTACATAGTACAGTAACTGGAAATACTGTAAAAACACCTGCCTGCCTGTCAGTATATTAGGAAGAGAAGAACAGGATCTAGCTAAACTGAATACAGTGTGTGTATATATATATATATATATATATATATATATATATATATATATATATATACCGTATTTATCGGAGTATAACACGCGCCGGCGTATAACACGCACTCCAAGTTTAGTAGGGAATTATAAGGACAAAAATGTTTTAAGGAAAAAAACTTACATTTAAATGCCCATCAATGCAGCCTTGCACAGCGTCCATCTGTATGCTTGTCCAGTGTCATTTGCAGCCTTGGTGTCATTTGCAGCCTTGCAGTCATTTGCAGCCTTATCAGTATTCATTTGCAGCCTTGCAGCTTTGTCAGTGTCGATCTGCAGCTTTGTCTGTGTCCATTTTCAGCCTTGCCCAGGCTGCAGTTAAACTGCAGTGACTTGTCAGTGTCACTGCTGTATATGGATAATAATCTGTACATGGGTGGCGCTCGAGCGGAGCCGAATGTGACCGAGAAGAGTCGTGGACCGGCTCGTGTATTTCGGCGGCGCCATTTTCAAATCGGCGGCCGGCGATCGCTCCGCTCACAGTCAGCGGGGGATCGGCGTATAACATGCACCCGTGATTTCCCCCTTGATTTTAAGGGGAAAAAAGTGTGTGTTATACGTCGATAAATACGGTATATATAACACCTGGGATGCATATATATATATACACAATACACTGTAAATGCAGCTAACTGACTCAACCTGCCTACTCTATCTAACTTAAATCAAATGACACTGTCTCTCTCTCTCTGTCTATCTCTCTCTCTCAAGCTGGAACACACTACACAGGGCCGACGTGCAGGTGGCCTTATATAGTGTGGGGCGTGTACTAAACCCCCTGCGCCATAATTGGCCAAAGCCACCCTGGCTTTGGCCAATTATGGCTCTCTATATAGAGGGCGCTGTGATTGGCCAAGCATGCGGGTCATAGTGCACTCTTGGCCAATCATCAGCCAGCAATGCACTGCGATGCCGCAGTGAATTATGGGCCGTGACGCGCCACTCAAATTTGGCGCGAACGGCCCATATCGTTCGTAATTCGGCGAACGACCAAACACACGATGTTCGAGTCGAACATGTGTTCAATTTGAACACGAAGCTCGTCCCTAATAATTACCATCTATCTGCCTGACCAATACCCAGCTCCACTTTTGCCTTACCCTTACCCATGAATGGAGACACCAAGCTGGAGTAAATATTGGCCATAGCAGCCATTTTTATTAACAACTCAAGTAAATTTACATAACTTTATAAATAACATTCGTTAAACCACCACCCCTCAGTCACATACTCACATTGGTCTTTGCAGGAAAACCCCAAGCTTGCCACGCGATCCAATCCGGCACTGCGGTACCTTTAACTTAAATAGGCCTCCAGCTGACATACTAGCTTAGAGACAACCAAACACTGACCTCAGTACACCTGTTAACCAAATTCCAGCTAAACCACCATTAGCTGGAATACCACCGATGGGTCCCAAACTCTTCCGTATCCAAGGTTTCTTCCTTCACCCGCAAATATCAACAACCCGCCACTGCCACGACATCCTGCATCAACTGTTCTGTGTGTAGCGCTGGTATTTTTAATACAGACGCTATAAGTAAAAATGTAGTTGTCTGAGGCTGTAGTTTTTATTAAAAATTCTGGTTCTGTTTCAGCTTGGCTGGTTGTGTGGTTTTCCCTTTGGCCTGGAGATGGCGCCCTATTATTTCAGCCAAGGTTGGAAATTGCAACAAGCTGGGTGTATTGAGTGCCTACTTGCCCAGAAAACAGTCAGTGGGTGTGGTCTGCCTGCTGTGCATTCAGGGAGAGGGTACTTATGGGACAGACCCCGGGAAACAGGGAGTTCAGTTCCGACCTGATGGCCCTCCTTGCCTAAGGTGTGTCCTTGCTTTCAAGTTAGTCTCGGGGCCAGCTGGCCTGAGATGTAGATACTGAAGCTAGGCCCAAAAGTCTTGGGGCCTACCGATCCAGGGATGGTCCTGTGCTGTCTTGCCTGCGGGAAGAAGCCAAGCGACTTTAGCATCCAGGGGCGGACTTTTCAGGAGAGGACTGCGCGGTAAGGCCAGTGCCTCTAGAAGAGCCTGGAGACTCAGTTGGAGGATGCATCCTGGGTCACATACCATACAGTACCGTAAGTTCGGAAGAAGGGAACTGGTATTGTGTAATCAATTCTTTGATATTGCAACAAGTTGCTAATTACCCAATCCTGTGGCAGAGGATTGTGTAACAGTTACACCAAATCTTAAAGTCTGTGGCAGAGACTGACCGAGCATCACATCGGCTGCTAGGTCAGTGAGAGATGCTGTTGCCCTCTGGATCAAAGAGAGTGTTCCTGATCTGCAATTTCAAGGTACCTGAATTCTCCCTAAACCCTCCATCCCTCTATTGCAAGAATCTTTCTTAAATAAAGCATTCAAGAAAGAGACTGTGTGTCGGAGCTGCAATCACTAAGGTAAGACCCAATTTAAACCAGCAGCTCCTTCGGGGGTAAGTGCTACATGTGGAAAAAAACAACTTCTTGTTTTTAGCATGAAAACCCACGAACCATACAAACCTTGTCAGGGAGGGAGGGTGGGAAGCTTTGCTCCTACTGCTGCCACTGAGCTGGGGAGGGGCACATGTGCTGCTCCATGCAGCTAACTCCTCCCCACTGACTCACACCCAATCTCCTCAGCTCTAACAAAAGCCCTCTTCCCATGTACCCTGCTTAACCCTGTCATGTCCGCCCTCATTTATGCCATTTTATTTTATTTACTCCGGGTTTCTCTTGACATTGTACTTTATAACAGATGTTACATAATTACTGTTACAGACCTAGCCGGGACAGAGGCTTTTGGAGAGGACTGAATGCAGGCCTCTTGCCTTTCGACTATGTTACCATCTCTCTGCCTTACCAATACCCAGTTCCACTTTTACCTTACCCTTACCCATGAATGGAGACCACACGAAGCTGGAGTAAATATTGGCCATAGCAGCCATTTTTATTAACAACTCAAGTAAATTTACATAACTTTATAAATAACATTCGTTAAACCACCACCCCTCAGTCACATACTCACATTGGTCTTTGCAGGAAAACCCCAAGCTTGCCACGCGATCCAATCCGGCACTGCGGTACCTTTAACTTAAATAGGCCTCCAGCTGACATACTAGCTTAGAGACAACCAAACACTGACCTCAGTACACCTGTTAACCAAATTCCAGCTAAACCACCATTAGCTGGAATACCACCGATGGGTCCCAAACTCTTCCGTATCCAAGGTTTCTTCCTTCACCCGCAAATATCAACAACCCGCCACTGCCACGACATCCTGCATCAACTGTTCTGTGTGTAGCGCTGGTATTTTTAATACAGACGCTATAAGTAAAAATGTAGTTGTCTGAGGCTGTAGTTTTTATTAAAAATTCTGGTTCTGTTTCAGCTTGGCTGGTTGTGTGGTTTTCCCTTTGGCCTGGAGATGGCGCCCTATTATTTCAGCCAAGGTTGGAAATTGCAACAAGCTGGGTGTATTGAGTGCCTACTTGCCCGGAAAACAGTCAGTGGGTGTGGTCTGCCTGCTGTGCATTCAGGGAGAGGGTACTTATGGGGCAGACCCCGGGAAACAGGGAGTTCAGTTCCGACCTGATGGCCCTCCTTGCCTAAGGTGTGTCCTTGCTTTCAAGTTAGTCTCGGGGCCAGCTGGCCTGAGATGTAGCTACTGAAGCTAGGCCCAAAAGTCTTGGGGCCTACTGATCCAGGGATGGTCCTGTGCTGTCTTGCCTGCGGGAAGAAGCCAAGCGACTTTAGAATCCAGGGGCGGACTTTTCAGGAGAGGACTGCGCGGTAAGGCCAGTGCCTCTAGAAGAGCCTGGAGACTCAGTTGGAGGATGCATCCTGGGTCACATACCACACAGTACCGTAAGTTCGGAAGAAGGGAACTGGTATTGTGTAATCAATTCTTTGATATTGCAACAAGTTGCTAATTACCCAATCCTGTGGCAGAGGATTGTGTAACAGTTACACCAAATCTTAAAGTCTGTGGCAGAGACTGACCGAGCATCACATCGGCTGCTAGGTCAGTGAGAGATGCTATTGCCCTCTGGAATAAAGAGAGTGTTCCTGATCTGCAATTTCAAGGTACCTGAATTCTCCCTAAACCCTCCATCCCTCTATTGCAAGAATCTTTCTTAAATAAAGCATTCAAGAAAGAGACTGTGTGTCGGAGCTGCAATCACTAAGGTAAGACCCAATTTAAACCAGCAGCTCCTTCGGGGGTAAGTGCTACATGTGGAAAAAAACAACTTCTTGTTTTTAGCATGAAAACCCACGAACCATACAAACCTTGTCAGGGAGGGAGGGTGGGAAGCTTTGCTCCTACTGCTGCCACTGAGCTGGGGAGGGGCACATGTGCTGCTCCATGCAGCTAACTCCTCCCCACTGACTCACACCCAATCTCCTCAGCTCTAACAAAAGCCCTCTTCCCATGTACCCTGCTTAACCCTGTCATGTCCACCCTCATTTATGCCATTTTATTTTATTTACTCCGGGTTTCTCTTGACATTGTACTTTATAACAGATGTTACATAATTACTGTTACAGACCTAGCCGGGACAGAGGCTTTTGGAGAGGACTGAATGCAGGCCTCTTGCCTTTCGACTATGTTACCATCTCTCTGCCTTACCAATACCCAGTTCCACTTTTACCTTACCCTTACCCATGAATGGAGACCACACGAAGCTGGAGTAAATATTGGCCGTAGCAGCCATTTTTATTAACAACTCAAGTAAATTTACATAACTTTATAAATAACATTCGTTAAACCACCACCCCTCAGTAGAGCTGTAGACAATGCAAAACTAGGTGTCTGAGTAGCCGGATCACTGGTGGGAACGCAGCCGATACTCTATTGATGACCTGCACCACCCCCAGATTATCCCAGTGAAAGCGCACTTTCAAGTTCCTAAAGGCCTCCCCCCATAACTCCACCACCAAAACTACTGGAAACAGTTCCAGCAACAACATATTCTTCAAAAGACCTGCCTCCTTCCACGAATCTGGCCAGACTCCACTTACCTTGAAAGAAGGCCCCAAAACCTGCTGATCCAGTCGCATCTGTGCATAGTTCCAGATCAAAGTTGCTAACCGGCCCTGACATCCATAGTGCCCTTCCATTGAAATCATCCAGAAACACATGCCAAATCCTTAAATCTTCCCTGTGCTCTCTTCTCAGTCGCATATAATGAGTGGGGGATGTAATGCCCGCCATACTTGCTGACAGCCATCGGCAAAATACTCTCCCCATCAGGAGGGTGCGACATGCAAAATTCAACGTACCCAATAGAGACTGCAGCGTCCGAAGTTGCACCTTGCGTAATCCCAATATCCTCAGCCTGCAGCACCACCAGCTTATCATCTGGTAGTCTACGCTCCATGACGTCCACGTCCAAGACAATGCCCAAGAAGCTCAGCACCATAGTTGGCCACTTCACCTTCTCCAGGGCCAAGGGGATGCTGAAATGATCGGAAACGTGTTCCAGTGTAGCCAACAGGACTGCACAAACCTCCGACGATGCCGGGCCCACACACAGAAAGTCATCCAGGTGATGTATAATGGAATTCACTCCCGCGACGTTTCATACCACCCACTCCATGAATGAACTAAACTGTTCAAACAAAGTACAAGAAATAGAGCAACCCATGGGCAAGCAGCGGTCTACAAAGAACTCCTCCTTCCAATGACAACCTAGCAACCGAAAACTATCTGGATGCACAAGAAGCAGTCTAAAAGCCGATTCTATGTCAGCTTTTGTCATATGGGCCCCCTGTCCATACTTACCAACCCAAAACACAGCCGCATATAAAAAAGATGTGTACGATACAGCACACATTTCCGGGTTGATCGCATCGTTGACAGATTCCAGTTTTGGGAATGAAAGATGGTGGATCAGCCTAAATTTATTCAGCTCCTTCTTTGGCACTACCCCCAAAGGTGAGACCACCAAATCAGGTAATGGAAAACAAGTAAATGGGAACCCCAAGCATCCCAATGCCACCTCCTTCCGCAGTTTCTCTGAAACTCCGTCCGCATGTTGCAAGGCAGAGCGCAGGTTACGAGCCAAAGGGGGCGCATTGACCAGGGTCAATGGAATCTGAAACCCCTCTAAAATAAAAATAAGGTTTAGCAACCGTGCCGCCCCCCTGTCCGGGTACCTATTGAGAAACGGCTGCATCCTTTCCACTTTTACCGGCGTCGTCCCTTTTAGGAACAGACTCCCGGCACTACCCTTTCCTTGCTTAAAGCAATGGGACACTCAATGTGCACTTCCGCAACTCGAGCATTCATGCTTGTACTTGCAGGCCCCCCAAATTTGCAGGAACCCTCATTATATTGCCAGCACACCCCCTTTTTTCTTGTGGCCTATTGTCCGGGGTTGGATGAGCCACCCCCCCCCTTGAAAAAACGGACTCGTTGTCCTCGCCAATGTCATAAGTCGCATCCACAAGCTAATATCCTTGTGATCCCACCGTAAGGACGGGAGTATCACCCTCCTCTGCTGGAACTGTTCATCATATCACAACCACGCCATTGCCCCAAAGATTCTATGTGCCTCACCCAACAGCGCCAAACAATGTTCCGGGTTCCTTCCTCCTATAACACTAGCCATTATGGCAAAAGCCTGAAGCCAGTTCTGAAAAGTCAGTGTGATAAGCCTGTATCTCCTCTTCTCCTCATCATCCTTCTTATGATCCTCCGGCTTCACTCTGTCTAAATTGAATCTCTCGGGTCGAGCTAGCTGCGGACAGCAATGGACGCTTAATCCAGCAGCTTCACGGCCATCAGGGCAACATCGGCATACACCAGCCTGTATACC
Organism: Aquarana catesbeiana; assembly: GCF_042186555.1. NCBI lineage: Eukaryota > Metazoa > Chordata > Amphibia > Anura > Ranidae > Aquarana > Aquarana catesbeiana. The sequence goes on along the minus strand of NC_133333.1, from coordinate 228,537,245 downwards.
ACCCAGCACGGACCACCGAGCACACCGGAGCCGAGGCAGAACATCGGGGACCCGATCGATCATGCCTAGACGGCATAAAGACAGCAGAAAGCCACAGAAGCTCACTGCATACTCAGCTCAGGGGCTCAGGCAAGATGGCGGCGGCGCATCAGAACATGCCAGATCCGGCACTCCTCAGCAGGGACCTGCTAAAGGTAATTCAGTTAAAAGGAATGCGCCATCTAAAAGCCCACAATCTCCCTTTCATACCCCTTCATCTGGGAGCCCTGAGAAGGCAAGATTGAGGCTGGATGCAATGGATTCAAGCCGTGAAGAAAGCCAGGGCCCAGATTCAGGGGAGGACACGAGGGAGCTCCCTGACTCAATTGATCTCTTTCCTACAAACAACCAGCCAGTGCTGGACACCACTCTAAAAGAGATGTTAGTGTTCCTAAGGAGCTCACCACAGGCTGACATGCTATCATGTGTTCATAAATTTGGGGTAGAGCTGCAAGCTACATCTTCCAGAGTAGATCACATAGAAACAAAGATGGAGGAATTTGCAACCACCATCAATGATCTAGTTGGTGCCCATGACAACACTGAGGATGACATGGAGGCGATCAAAGCTAAATTAGCGGATATTGAGGACCGCTCCAGACGAAATAACTTAAAAATCAGAGGGGTCCCAGAATTGGTCCAACAACCTAACTTGCGTGAATATGCAGCGCAACTTTTCAAATCCATACTACTGGATGTGATAGATTTGGATATCACAGTGGACAGGATCCACCGATTACCAAAGCCGGTACACCTGCCTGACAACATACCCAGAGAAGTCATCTTAAGTCTTCACTTCTTTCAAGTAAAGGAACGTCTAATGGCAGCATCAGGCACCAAAGATCTTTTCCCCCCACAATACAGGGACCTCCAATTTTTTGCTGACCTTTCTCAGTCCACTTTACAGAAACACAGAAATCTGAATACCATTTTGAAAGCACTAAGGAACCACAAGATCACCTACAAGTGGGGGTTCCCGACTAAACTGATCATCACCAAAGAAGGCAAAGATCACACTGTGGATACTCTAGCCAAGGACATACAGTTGCTCAAAATGTGGCACATTGTACCAGAAGGATCTCCTCAATCCTCCAAAAAACAAAGCCCCAACCACATTGCGGAGGACTGGAATCTAGTCACTTCCAAAAATGCTCACAGACACAGCTAAACTGAATGCAGCCAGCAATGGGAAATACCTGCTGCTCCTTGATTAGTAGAAAGCCATAAAGAGGAACTGTTCTCTGTTTACACCCTCTATGCATACATGAGTGGCTCAATGCCACACCCGGGTTGCATTGACCTATGTTTGTTACAACTATTTCTACCTTTCTTCTTATTTTTGATGTTGCAGCTAACTATTGTTCCAATCCGCAGTCACAGTTCTACCCATCCCACCTCAGGAATGTCTACGACAAGGCACAGGAGTAATGATAACAACCACAACCTCAACTACCAACACCTCAGAGCCTGGCTTGCCAAGATAACCAATCCGTGTAAGTGTTACCAGCACCTGCTACATAACACCATCCCTGCCCAAACCTTAAGATGACCATCACCTTTCTAACCATGAATGTTAGGGGTCTAAACCACCCAGAGAATGCAGATCTCTGTGGAAAGAGGCAACACAGAATAACTGTGACATTTTGTGTGCCCAGGAAACCCACTTTAACATCCATGCCCAACCCTCCTGTCCAAATCCCAAGTTTCCACACATTTTTTTCGCCAGTGCGGATACTAAGAAAAGGGGTGTACTTACTGCAGTAAAGGACATGGTAGCTTTCCACTTAAACAAAGAAATCTCTGCCCATATGGGCAGATACCATGTTCTGATTTGTGACATTAATTCCACAACCTATACAGTGGTTAATGTATATGCACCAAACGTCCATCAAACCCGTTTTCTGCACAGAATTCTGAAAAAGATCTCACAGATCAGATAAGGTTACCTACTGCTCTGTGGAGATTTCTATCTACCCCCAGATCCTAAGATGGACTCCACCACATCATCTAATAGACAGCACCAGGCACTCCAACCACTTCTTCTCTGATATGATTTATATGAGGCATGGAGATGCTTACACGCTGCAGAAAGAGACTACTCCTTTTTCTCCACAAGCCATAAAACCTATACGAGACTTGACCTTTTCTTAACAGATAAATGGTTACTAACCAAAACTAAAATGTCTAAGATTAACACTATCACTTGGTCAGATCATGAATCTGTGTCTCTGCGGGTTAACGATGCATTTAATGCCAAGTCCATGTTCATTTGGAGATCCAACCCGCGGATATTCCAGGATGATCCCTCCAAATCAGATCTAATGAAAAACCTTAAAGAATACTTTGAACATAACGTGAATTCTGTGACTGACCCTTCTATAACCTAGAATGCACATAAGGCGTTTATGAGGGGCTTACTAATTCAACTGGGAGCCAGAGCCAAGAAGTTGAGGGGACGGCAGATTCAAACTATTTATTCCTGTATATAAACACTAGAAGCCCAAAACAAAATTAATACTACTCCAGCAATGTCAGACGAACTAACTAAACTGAGATATGGGCTTTGTGTAATATTGCTGGAGGACTTTGAACAGACCTCAAAGAGGCTTAAAATGTCCTACTACATTAATAACAATAAAGCAGGTAAATTACTTGCTACTCGGCTTAGGGGGGAGAGACACAAAGCGAAAATACCCTATACAATCCATCCAGTTGATAAATCTAAGTTATACCATCCTCAAGCTATAGCGGATGCTTTCAGTTCCTACTACAGCTCACTTTACAATCTAAAACTAGATCCCAACACGATCCAACATACCTCCCACACGATTGCTGAATTTCTTAGCAAAATCAATCTTCCACAACTCACAGAAGAGCATATAACCAAATTAAACTCTCCATTTACTATACAAGAAATTTCCCAGACCATAGATTCTTTACCTAATAACAAGTCACCAGGCCCAGATGACTTCACTGGGGAATATTTCAAAACATTCAGAGATATAATAACTCCCAATCTATTAGAGGTATACAATCAAGCCGTCTCCTCATCTTCTTTCCCATCTGAAATACTTAGAGCTATGACTGTTGCTTTGCCGAAGCCTAGGAAGGACCCCAACGTCCCACAAAACTTCCACCCTATATCGTTACTCAATAACGATTTGAAAATCTACGCTAAATTAATAGCTAACAGGCTGGTGGACATTCTGCCCTCTGTGGTCCATTTGGACCAATCTGAGTTCACCAAGGGACGGCAGACGGCTGATGCTACCAGGCGCCTAATTAGCATCATACATCTTGCACAAAAAAATAAAACGCCTTCTCTGCTCCTAGCTTTGGATGCAGAGAAGGCGTTCGAAAGAGTCCACTGGGATTATCTGGAGCAAGTTCTCCATAAATTTGGATTCCAAGGCCAGATCCTTCAAGCCATTATGGCACTGTATACAATTCCAAGGCCAGATGCTTCAAGCCATTATGGCACTGTATACAACCCCATCAGCCCAGGTCTATATTTCGGGCATGCTTTCAACCCCATTCAACATAACAAACGGAACCCACCATCGGTGCCTTTTATCCCCACTGATTTTTAACTTGCTCATGGAACCTATATCTGAATATATCCGCCAACATCCAAAAATGAAAGGATTCTCAGTAGGGGGTAGAATGCATACCATCAGCTTATTCGCGGACGAAATAAATACTGATGTTAACGGACATTACATCCTCCCTGGCTTCTGTACATCAAGCTTTACAACTGTTCAACACTGTATCATACTATAAAGTCAATGAGTCCAAGTCATACCTATTGGGGCTGGGTCTGACCAGTGACATCAAGAAGGATATCAGCACTAATTTCCCCTACACATGGAAAGAAAAAGGTATAGGTTACCTCGGAATCCCTCTCACCCCTAGAACATCAGATCTATTTAAAGAGAACTATACCCACTTCCTCCACACCCTAAGACACAAGCTGGACAATATAGGGAAGTTTAAGTTGAGATCTTGGTCAGGCAGGTTAGCTGCATTCAAAATGCAAATTCTCCCACAATTTTTATACCTGTTCAGGACACTGCCTATCTCAGTCCCTAAAGCATTTTTCCAACAGGCACAGTCTGAGCTGAACAAATTCTTATGGATGGGGAAAAAGGCACGTTGCGCCTTCAGCAGTCTTATTACTCTTAAACGAGTAGGCGGGGTGGGACATACACATTTACAGGATTACCGCGCTGCAACACTCCTAGAGCAGATTATGACATGGTGTGACCCTCTTGCCAACACCCTGTGGGCTGAACTCGAAGGGATTCAAGTACCAGGGGGTAACTTATACGATTATCTAGTAACTAGCTCTTTTTGCATATCCAAAACCCCAACACTCGCCCCTACTATTCAAGCATCTATAGAAGCTTGGCAATACTTTTCTAAAATAGTAGGAAGCTCAAGTACCCTAAAACCTCTGAAACTACCAATCACAGCCATAGCCCCCCTGATACCTGACATGTCCTTAAACTCTTGGTGTACCACCAAAAATCTCCTTTTGGAAGATCTATATGTAAGGCCAGTAATTAAGACATTCAGATCCTTACAGATAGAATACTCTATCCCATCATCAGATTTTTTCAAATATATTCAAATATCCCACCTACTTAAACAACACAACAACCTTACCACTCTTCTACCCTGGCAATAAGCCTTATATTATACAAATACTAACACCAAACTTAAAGGCACATCCTTAATATACAGACACTTACAGGATAAACAATCCTTTAAGAAAACTCCCAATATACAAGTCTGGGAGAGGGACTTTGGGGAAAGCTACACAGAACACAAGTGGCAGAAAGCTCTTAAAATAACCTATGCATCAACAAGAAGTGCTGGTCTTTGGGAACTACACCAAAAAAATTTTGCTGCAATGGTATCTCACCCCATACCGCATAGAAAAATTTACATCTGAGAAATCATCGGCACGCTGGAGAGGTTGTGGAGGAACAGGAACATTATCACATTTCTTGGGCATGTCTACGCATCAAAAAGTTCTGGTCCCGCATCTTTCATACAAGTGGTCCCTTCCCCAGGTCTAGCACTTCTATCACTTGACATAGAGTTATTCCCACCACACCTAAGAACAATGATAACCCACATACTCTTAGTTGCTAGGCTTACTATAGTCCGTCACTGGAAAGACAACAATCCACCCACTATACTAGAAACTCTACAAACAACGAATAGACACAGCGTCTATGAAAAACAATTTGCATATAGTATAGGTACCAAAGAAAGAACCAATAAGCTATGGAGTTACTGGCAAAAATGGTACACATCCAACCAAGACCATGAGGGAGTGAAGCCTTGAAGTTCTAACAATAAATATAGATGAGGTAATATTATTGGTAATACCACCAACAATGATGTTCTTAAACAGATGGGTTGACTGATGAACATAGAGTTCATATTCCTTTGGTTAGTTTGCTGCGCATTTATTTTCCTCTTTTTCGGTTCTTTTTATCTTTTATATTCAGAAATAGGAGTATGTGTACTTCAAAGATATATATGGGATAGGTCAATAGAACCTAAATAAGATCACCACTACAATTCAACATACTCTAATGTTTAAACCAGAATTATATTCAAAATTATAATATGTCTATGATTGTACCTGTATATGTTACTCAATATAACAATTGGAACTAACCTTTATGTTCCTACATTAGTATGCACTTCTCCTCTGTTTACTTCTTATAAAACAATAGAAACTATTGAAATTAAATTGAATTTCTCCAGCGGCAGCAGTGTGAATATCTTCACATACTCACCTTTCCAGATCTTCTCCCGCACCTTCGGTTTAAAGTGCGCCCCAAGGGGCCCCTCAAAACAAACATAAACCTCACACTTAGCAGTGTCCGCCAACCTGACAAGATCCTGTTTCTTAGCTGCCTCCCCGCCATGTCCCCCGCCGACGTCATGGGAGCCTCCTCCTGCCCGGCCACCGCCGTTGCACCCACCGCGAGCGCTGCCGCTACTATGGGAGGCGTGGGTGCAACCCCCGTTGCTGGATCCCCCATTTGCCCTCCTCCCCCTGGAGCCACCCAAGCTGACGCCGGCGACATGTGCCCGCTCGGCCCCAGCTCAAACCTTTTTTCCAACTCCTTTAAACCCGCCAGAAACCTCTGTAAACCCATATCTGCCATGGCGTGGTCGCGGACCAACGCGGCCGGAAGGGGGCAATGGTAGAACCGCTTGCTGCGGAGTAAGCTGCCTACCAGACCTGTTCCCACCACCCACCCCTAACCCGTCCTCCACCGCAATATATAATGAAGAGAAAACAGACTTACCAGGCTGCCTAAAAAAGTATATAGTGAAATGAACCACTGAAGGCCAAATATGTTGCCTTCAAACGGTTGCCAACATCCCGAATTGGTACAGAAAAATAAGACCCTTCGATTAGGGAACTTATATACCCCCAGTATAGTGGGACTTTATAGGCAAACCATACGATTAAATTTAGATAAAAAATGTTTTATTTATTTGAAAAAAGCATAAAAACAAGATACATTGGACATAAATCTCAGCAGTATTACTTGTACAATAGAATTTGCTTTCATATAACAATTTTGTATACTTCCATTTATGATAGGATATTTTCTCTAAGGGTCTGACATGTTTCAGGACGATGTCCCTTCTTCAGAGGCGTATTGCAGAGAGAAAAATCGTATGGGTAGGAGATACATTCTGAAACAACAAATGAGAATAATTTGCAATATGAACAGAAAAAGGTTTTGTAACCCAGCATACCACTGTGTCCACCATACATACTAGTGAGAAGTTGTTCAAAAATGAAAGATATATGCACAAGTATGCACAGGCATCTAATTTTGGATGGCGCAACAAATTGTATCTTTTAGATAAAAAACACTGGCTGTCGGCTGACCAACCAGTGTGAGATAATGGTTATCCCTCGGCTTCAGGAATGACCTCGCAAAGGCCCCCAAGTGAAAGGACAGCCCAGGAGGGTCCCAGATTAACCTTTAAAAAGAAAGGAGAAAATACAAAAAACTCCTAAATAGTTTGCTCAAAACTCATTGATTTGTACAGATATTGCATTCCCCCCAAGAGGCTTTCCCCTTCATTTACTCTTGGACAAAAAACAATATATGTATGTAAAACAAGTATCTTATATAGTATATTATATAGTATATATATATACACTATATAAGATACTTGTTTTTACATCGCTGCAGACAGCTTCCCCTCCGAAGCCCCACCCCCCTGCATGTTCACCAGGGGTGGAGCCCGCATCCTCCGTCTCCCTCCACATGTCAGGCCTGGGGGGAGCTCTGGCTTTCCATGGATTTCTTCAGCATAACAAAAGTGCTTGCTGATCACGGATTTGCAGTCTTGCTTCTGCTGGGAGAAAATAATAGATGGAGAATTCCATCTGTATAGTGCTGCTTCTTGATGGATGAGTGGTTCCAGAGAGCTGAATGTGCAGGATGAGCCAGGGAATATTTCCACATGCCTATCTTTTAGAGTCATCTGGTAAGCAGTCTACCTTATCACGTGGTGCCGAGTGCTCCCCCATAGACGCACTATAGCTGGTGATTGGATTATCCACATCTTTTGCTCTTCATTGGACATTTTATCAGTTGCTATTTTAGCGCCGCATTTACAGATTTTGGACTTTTGTGTTTGGATATCAACCAACTATGCTGGCTGCTTATATTTATGAGTTGTTATAGATTAGCGCAGATTTTTCCTGTTATTCCTCATGTGTGTGTGTATGTATATATATATATATTTTTAAGAAAAAAAGGGGGGGTTGGGATTAGAGCAGTCCCAGGACTGCAATCAATGGGAGAATCACAACGGTATTGATCAATGAAAAATACAACAGTCTCTGTTTTTTCTTGATTTATTTGTCATCACAGTCCTGCATGACTCTTAACCTTTTCTGCCTGTTTTCCTTATATGTTTAAGATAGCTGCAGTATTAAGTTGCTACCACATGATGGCGCTATGCAATCCAAGGTGCGAGTGGTTTTTTGGTTGGCAGGTATGCCCTATATAAGAATGATCATTTCATAAGCACAAATGTCCAGATGAAGTGCTTGTTCAAAGAATGAAACGCGTCGACATAGCAATGCTATAGACGCTGGCAGCCCCCCATGACACCCCACTCTATCTCTGACAGCAGCGGGACGTTCCCTACTATTTTTATACTGAAGTAACGAGCGTTATCATGGAATTACCTAAGAGCTCCCTCCAGTGACCAAACACAGCAACACCATCTGTGCAGAGAACCGAACACAAACTCATCCATTGCTTTCCATGCATTCCTGGTGTACTGTTTTTAGTAAACTTCAGGCATTGTTTTGCTAATCTAATTGTACAGTATGTCTGGAAGGCCACCAAGGAGAGGCAGACGCTCACAGGCCACTAAAAGAGGGCGAGCAGGCTCTGTACAGCCAACAGTGCTGGTCGTGGACACGGTGCATCCTCAGCACGTGGCCGTGGGGCACGCTTGTCTTTTTTTTTTTCGGCAGCTAGCCCTGTTGATCACAACATGCAGAAGAGTTGGTAGAGTGGATGACCAAGCCGTCCTCATCCTCCTCATCCTCTGTCACCTAGGCTCAGGGTACTTTGTCTGCCAATGCAGCTGCCAAAGCGGCCTCTTCCATCGGCTCAATGTCATCAGTCACTCCTTCCCTAGCCCCACCATCATGCCCTGAGGAGTCCCCCGAACTGTTCAAGCACAGTGTAGGGTACATGCTGCAGGAGGATGTGCAGCATTTTGAAGGCTCTGATGATGGTACCCAGGTTGAGGATGAAGGCAGTAACGTGAGCCCAGAGAGAGGGTGTGATTCCAAGAAGGACAAGAAACTGGCAGTCATGTTCCCCCAGCTGCAGTATACTGCCCGGTTTGCTCCACTGGCGAGGAGGGAGGGGATGATGAGGTCACTGACTCTACGTGGGTGCCAGATATAAGAGAGGAGGAAGAGGAGGCACAACGAGGCAGGATGCCCTCCAGGGGCCAGCTTAAGGGCAGGCAACCAACTGCATCACACCGCAGAGCTCCGCATGTGCAGGGTACTGCTCACGTGCATTTTTCCAAAAGTTCTTTGGTGTGGGCCTTTTTTGAGACCTGTGCAGCAGATCGCACCTTTGCTGTTTGCAACATATGTCTAAAGCGTATCAAGCGTGGCCAAAACAGCAGCCACTTGGGCACCACATGCTTGATCAGACATATGTCGAGCTCCCATGCAGTCCCTTGGCAACAGTACTTAAAAGACCCACACCAAAGAACAAGGGGGACCTCTCCTTGCTCCTCATCAGCTGGGTTCTCCAACCCCACTATGACTTCTGTCCTCTCAGAGACCTGCACTGACAGGAATGAAGGTGTAGAATTAGGTATCCCAAGCACAGGCAATCTGCTAGCGGTACACCAACATCCGATTGTAGCAGGCAAATTTCCCTACCCCAGTTGCTAAACCGGTGAAAGAAATTCGGTCCCAGCCATCCACATGCTCAGCAGCTGAATGCTAGTTTGGCTAAATTGCTAGCACTCCAACCACTGCCTTTTCAGCTGGTAGACTCTGCCCCCTTTTTGAGAATTTGTGGAATGTGCGGTACATCAGTGGCAGGTTCCCAAACGCCAATTTTTTTCTTGGAAGGCCATTCCAGCTCTCTACCGATATGTGGAAGGCAATGTCTTGGCCTCGTTGGACAGGGCGGTCAGCGGTAAGGTGCATATTAACGCTGACTCATGGTCCAGCAGGCATGGACAGGGATGTTAACTTTCTTTCACGGCGCACTGGGTAACCCTGCTGGCAGCTGGGAAGGGTGCAGTATTGTTGGAGCTTGTTCCGCCACCACGCCTCCAAAATGCTGGTAGTGGTGATTCTGCCACACCTCTCTCCTCCACCCCCTCCTTTTCTTCTTCCTCTATGGCCTCTTCCTGTGCAGATTTGTCCTCAGAACCAGCGGTGCTCTGTAGGCATTTTAGGGGCTACGCAAGCACTCAGGCAAAAAAGATGCCATGCAGTGCTTGAGTTGGTTTGCTTAGGGGACAGGTGCCACACTGGGGGAAGAGATTCTGTCAGCTCTGCAGGGGCAGGCTCAGAGGTGGTTGATGCCACATCAGCTTCAGCCAGGAATGGTGGTTTGCGACAATGGCACCAACCTTCTCTCCGCCCTCCGACAGGGACACTTCACTCATGTTCCCTGTTTGGCTCACGTTAATTTGGAGGTGCAGCAGTTTTTGTGCAGGTACCCAGGCTTACAGGATCTCCGGAGGCAGGCCAGGAAAGTCTGTGGGCATATCCACCGGTAATATAATGCCAGTGCTCAGCTGGCTGACCTCCAAAAGGAATGCAACCTGCCCAAGAACCGCCTCATCTGTGACATGCTTATCAGGTGGAACTCAACGTTGGCAATGCTGCAGCGGCTGCACATGCAGCAGAGGGCCATCAATGACTACCTGTGCGAGTATGGCACCAGCACAGGGTCAGGGGAGCTTGGCTTTTTTTCGCCATGCCAGTGGCTCATGATCAAGGATGCATGTACTGTCCTGTCACCATTTGAGGAGGCCACGAGGATGGTAAGCAGTGACAGTGCATGCATCAGTGATACTGTCCCTCTTGACTTCCTGTTGGAGCACACGTTGAGTGGAATAATGGACAGGACACTTGAGGCAGAACAGAGGGAGGAAAAGGAGGACTTCCTTACCTCTCAAGGCCCCCAAACAGTATTCCTGCAGGCCCACCTATCACACAGGAAGAGGAGGAGGAGGAGGATTATGTCAGCATGGAGGTGGAGCCTGGCACTCAGCATCAGCAGCAGTCTTCAAGGGATCATTTTCAGTCCTCAGAAACCCATGGACTTGTACGTGGCTGGGAGGAGGTGGCTGCAGGTCAGGTCGTCCTTAGTGACCCAGAGGACTCTGGACCAAATGCCTCAGCAAACATATGCTGCATGGCCTCCCTGATCCTGCAATGCCTGCGAAAGGACCCTCAGATTCGTGGTATCAAGGAGAGGGATCAGTACTGGCTGGCAACCCTTCTTGATCCACATAAACTTATCCATCCGTCGCAAAGGGAGCAGAGGATTAAACATCTTCGGGAGGCCTTGCAGAAAGGTTTGTGCAATGCATTTCCAGAGCCTGGGAAGTTACAATTTCCCGGTACTCATGGACAACGTGTTGCTGAGGCTTCGGTCAGTCACAGAAAGAGCGGTGGAGAGGGTGGCCGTCTGACCGATGTGGCACCACCACCACTGCCTAAAGCCCAATTTTTCTGCCCCTGTTTAACAGGGGCGTGTAATTACAATTTTTGATCTAATATTTCACAGCAGGGCTTGTTCCTGTACTCAACAAAAGTATCTGTGAGGCTTTACAGTGTTGTGACACCACCACCGCCTAAGCCCCAATTTTTCTGCCCCTGTTTAACAGGGGCATGTAATTACAATTCTTAATATAATATTTCACAGCAGGGCCCACTCCAGAGTCCACCAAGAGTAACTGTGAGGGCTTACAGTGTTCTGGTACCACCAACACCTAAGGCCCAATTTTCTGCAGAGTGTATAGGGCAGGCCGTATAGTATATACAGGCGGTCCCCTATTTTCAAAAATCCGACTTACAAACGACTCCTACTTGCAAACGGAGGGAGACAACAGAAAGTGAGAGGAAATCTACCCCTAGGAAGGGAAATTCTCTCCTGTAAGATTTAATATGGGAAAAAAAGGTGTCTCATCCACTGATTTATCATCAATCCTTGTTTCCTTTAAAAACCCCAAATTTTCAAAATCCAATTGTCATTGGGACAGAAAGTGAGGTGAAATCTTCTAAACAGGGGCACAGACTGCAAAACAAATGTTACAGAGGTGATAACCCTTCCCTATGTTTTCCAAAAAGCTTTAAAATAGATTTTTTAGCTGGAGCTACACTTACAAAATGCACCTGTTCCAAATTACAAACAGATTCTACATAAGAACAAACCTACAGTCCCTGTCTTGTTTGCACCACCTGTATATTGCTGTTCAGCCTATATAGGGCCTGGGGGCCCAACGCCTTTTCTTTTTTAAATTTGGGTGCGGGGTTCCCCTTAATATCCATACAAGACCCAAAGGGCCTGGTAATACGCTTGGGGGGTACCCATGCCATTTGTCTCACTGATTTTCATCCCTATTGCCGAGACCTGACATTACATTAAAGCCTCAAGCAGTTTTAAATGACTTTTATTAGTTTAGAAATGTCATTTTGTGCAGGGACTGTTCTAAGCATGGGAAACACGTGCCACTTTACAGGCATACTACTGACATCCCCCAGGTACAATATTTAAAGGAATATTTCACTTTTATTTTTTCACTTTAAGCATCATTAAAATCACTGCTCCCGAAAATACGTCAGTTTTTAAAACTTTTTTTTCCATTGATACATGCCCCCTGGGGCAGCACCCAGGTCCCCAAACCCTTTTTAGGACAATATCTTGCATATTAGCCTTTAAAATTTGCACTTTGATTTCACGCTCGAGTCCCATAGACTTTAACGGTGTTCGAATGTTCGCACAAACTTTTGGTTCATTCGCATGTTCTGGATGCTGACCGAACCTGGGGGTGTTCGGCCCATCCCTAATGCTGTGTCTGTGTTGTCACAATGGGCCCCTGGGTGACGTAGACAGGTGGGCCCACCCCTTATGCCACGTACACACGGTCGGACTTTCTATCCTACTTGGTCCGGCACATTTTCCGACGGACTTTGTCCGCCAGGTGCGCCGGACTTTAAAACGGACGGACTTGCCCACACACGACCGGACATGGTACCCCTACCCATTCACCTAGGGAAAAAGTGTAAGTAATAAAACACACTACACAGGTTTTTAAAATATTTTATTAGACAGCTCCGGGGGGGGATCTTCCTCCGGCTTCGGGGGTCTTCTTCCGGCTTCGGGGGTCCCTCCGCTTCATCTTCTCCCGGCGTCCGGTTGGTTCTTCTCCGCTCTCTTCTCCCGGTGCTCCTGTTCTTCGGCCGGCTCCTCTGCTGTCTTCAGGTAGCTCTCTTGCCAGCAGAGGTCCGGACTTGTGGGCTTCTGGGCTTCTGAGCTTCTGGGCTTCTTGTCTTCTCTTCCCCAGATGTTGACACGACGCTCTCTCCGGCTGGACTGCTCTCCGAGGGCTGCGTTGTGACTTATATAGGCGGAGACCCCGCCCCATTTTGATGTCACAGTCCCTGGGCATGCTGGGACTGTGACGTTTTAGGGGGCGTGGTCACTGGGTGATGTTGACCACGCCCCCTAAAACGTCACAGTCCCAGCATGCCCAGGGACTGTGACATCAAAAGGGGGCGGGGTCTCCGCCTATATAAGTCACAACGCAGCCCTCGGAGAGCAGTCCAGCCGGAGAGAGCGTCGTGTCAACATCTGGGGAAGAGAAGACAAGAAGCCCAGAAGCCCAGAAGCCCAGAAGCCCACAAGTCCGGACCTCTGCTGGCAAGAGAGCTACCTGAAGACAGCAGAGGAGCCGGCCGAAGAACAGGAACACCGGGAGAAGAGAGCGGAGAAGAACCAACCGGATGCCGGGAGAAGATGAAGCGGAGGGACCCCCGAAGCCGGAAGAAGACCCCCGAAGCTGGAGGAAGATCCCCCCCCGGAGCTGTCTAATAAAATATTTTAAAAACCTGTGTAGTGTGTTTTATTACTTACACTTTTTCCCTAGGTGAATGGGTAGGGGTACCATGTACCCCATACTCATTCACATAGGGTGGGGGGCCGGGATCTGGGGGCCCCCTTATTAAAAGGGGCTCCCGGATTCCGATAAGCCCCCCGCCCGCAGACCCCGACAACCAACGGCCAGGGTTGTCGGGAAGAGGCCCTTGTCCTCATCAACATGGGGACAAGGTGCTTTGGGGTGGGGGGGCCCCGCAGGGCGCCCCCCTCCCCCAAAACACCCACCCCCCATGTTGAGGGCATGCGGCCTGGTACAGTTCAGGAGGGGGGGGCGCTCGCTCGTCCCCACCCCCTTTCCTGACCGGCCAGGCTGCGTGCTCGGATCGGGGGTCTGGTATGGATTTTAGGGGGGACCCCACGCCGTTTTTTCGGCGTAGCGGGGTTCCCTTTATAATCCATACCAGACCTAAGGGCCTGGCATGCACCGCGCTCACCGCAATAGGAAGATTTGTTTTTCCTATTGCAGAGAGCGCGAGATGCAATACCCTGCCCTCGCGTCGTATCTGGTCCGTCGGACCAGCCTACACACGAGCGGGCTTTCCGTCGGACCAGCACACACACGAGCGGACTTTCCGCCCGAAACTGAGTCCTACGGAAAGATTTAAAACTTGTTTCAAATCTAGGTCCGGCAGGCTTTTGGGAAGAAGTCCGCCGGAAAAGTCCGCCGCCGCCCACACACGGGCGGATTGTCCGGCACACTCTGGTCCGCCGGACCAAGTATGCCGGAAAGTCCGACCGTGTGTACGCGGCATTAGCCATATAAGAAATCTCAAAGTGCAGAGCAGGCATTTGGCGGGAGGCCATCCCAGGAGGCAAAGCATTTTATAAAAAAACAATTATTTTTGGGGGTCGGCGGTGCGGCGGGTGGCGTAAATGATGATGGATTTACATTGAGGGACACTATTTTTTAATTTTTTAATAAAGGATTTGTCAAAAACTTGTTTTTATTACACTTTTACACTTTTTTGATGAATGGGTAGTGTTACTATGTACCCGATACTCATTCACATGAGCCTTGCGGCTTCACTTCCTGGTTCCCTACTGCGCATGCGCGACTCGCGCTGTGCGATCCCACTGGTCCCTGCTGTCTTCTGGGAGCTGTGTCTCTCCCAGAAGACAGAAGGGGGGACGGGGAAGCCGCTGGAAGTGGCGTAGATACCCGCGGGTGGCTCGGCTATCTATGCCCGGAAGTGGCAGCAAAATACCTGTATTGGACAGGTATCTGCTCCCCCCTCCCCCCTGAAAGGTACCAAATGTAACACCGGAGGGGGGGAGGATTCCGAAAAGCGGAAGTTCCATTTTTGGGTGAAACTCCGCTTTAAGGTCTAAGAGATTGTTCTGTGCTCAGAGAAAAATTGGCTTGGACTCCTTCAGGATGGTGTTGCATTTCTTTCTTTTTTTTTTTTTTTTTAACCATAGTTTTTTATTGATTTTCATAGTGTACATTACATTATAAGTTGCATTTCGTACAAAATATTAGTTATACAAAGTATTAACACAAGAGGGGATTTCAATGTTGAAACGTAGCTTATCATATGCCGGCCCTTTTATAATGCAATAAATAATGGTTTTGCTTTGAGCTACAACCTGTCACCCCATCTGGGTTCACACTGTGAGCAGGCTTTTGGTCATACATTAGTATGAGGCCCACCCCGACCCTTGGAGAAGGGCTCTTGTGCTCGGTCACATCAATGCTGCTTGTGCTTAGTGGTATTTGTTGATAAGCAAACATATAAACTCATGCTTAGGGTGTAGAGCTATACACATTTTCTAGCAGTTCTCAGCTCATATATACTGTCGCCTCTAGAAAGCTGGAGTTATCATCAATCAGTACTACCACTGGAGGGTGAACACTTTACACGTTTACATCAGTTATCATCATTCTTTGGATGAATAAATCGTACATCATAAATGTGAGGTGGCTTTTGGAGAATTTCTCCAGATATCCCAAAATTTATGAAATCCCAAGGCTCTCCCTTCTTTATATGCAAACAACTTTCCATTGTGTATTGTGTATTCAGTCTGGAGATTACCTCCTCAATTTTTGGAGATGTCTTAGAGCACCATTCTTTCGCTAGGCTAATACGTGTGGCAAAGAGTATATGAATGACCACTTTCCTCGTTAGAGGGGGGAACTGCTCAATCCCCAGGCTCAGTATGGCTAATGATGGGGTTAAGGTGCAATTGTGCCCTGTAATTTCTTGGATAAGAGACGAGACCTCTTCCCAGAAAGGACGTATCACTACACAATTCAAGAGTGTATGAAGGAGATTGCCAGTACCATAGCAATCTCCCAGCATAATGGTGAGGTATTTGGGTCCATTTTGTTTATACGTAAAGGTGTGAGGTACCATCTGTGGAGTATTTTCTGGGTGTTGTCCCAGTGGTCTACACATGCTGACGATTTACTACTATAATGTATAGCTAACTGCCATTGGTGTAATGTAAATTCATTTTGCAGATCTCGTTCCCATTTTACCATGTTTGGTAGTTTAGCTTGTATGCATAGAGGGGAGGATATCCCTTTAGTTTTACTTGTATTTTTGTTCCTTAAGTAGTTCCATATTGTTAGAGGTAATTCTATGGGGTGGGCTTGGTTCGAGGTTTTGTAGTGCTGTATTTGGTAAATGTTGCACCTGTGCAATGCATCTGGATCTGTTATATCAGCTGTGGAGTAATGCTCCCCCTTTTTTGCCCAGCATTGAGTGGATAACCCCTGGGATTAGGTATTCATGGGATGCTAAGGGTATTGTAAGTGTACAAACTGGTGTTTCAGCAAAGTTTTGCCTCGTCGGTGAGGGCCACATTGCCGTAGTGGCTTGAATGGTCAAGTAAGGAGGAATTGATGGGCTATGGTGCAGACTGCCATTGCTAAAGCTGGAAGGTTATGTCCTGGAGTAATCTCTCTTTCTAGTTGAGTATACCTATTGTCTGTTTGGGAAGAGAACCAGTACTTCATTTAGTCTAGTACTTTGGCTTTGTAGTAGATGGTGTTGCATTTCATTGTCTCTTGCTTCAGAAAATAAGACACTACCATCTTGTTGTTTGTTTGAATTAAAGTTTTCTTATTCCTGATTAGAGAAACAAAGAAGTACAATGTCTGTCATGCTGCTCAAAGTTCCAGAATATTGAAGACTGTTACTATTTCTGACCTTGGCTATTTGCCCTGGACTAGAATATCCTGAAAATGAGCTCTGCAGCCTTGAGTGCTGACATCTGACATATTGTGATCCAAGTTCCCATGTCCAGCTGCTTTTGCAGATTTAATACCTAGAGCCAATTTGGCTTATCTAAAGTAATGATCTCCATATGCACTGGCTCAGGAAGCCTGTTTGAAAGCATGGAAATAAAAGCATGGCACATGTGCAGGTCTGTCTTTACCGCAGGGTAAACGGGGCAGCCTGCCAGGGCCCTATCATTGTTTTGGGGCCCAAAGCAGAGCTGCCCCTTAAGCTTGCGCTGTCCACAAATCAAGACCCCCATCAGCGCTGCAGACAGTGACACAGGCAGCCAGCATCAGCGTGCAGTGCTGCATATTCTCAAGCAAGGAGCAGGCCGTGGGCTGGCGGGGCCTTGAGCTCCACTAATGCTCTGACCCCACCCCTCTCTATGTGTGCCGTGCTTCCTGTACATCGGAGTCCTCGGGTAGGACTGCGCAGTGGAGCCGATGTCAGAGTGCTGGGTGGTAAATTGTGGCAGCCAACAGCACTGGTGTGAGCCCGCCTGCAAATGGTGATCAGAGATGAGCTGGCAAGGAGGACCAGGTAGGCCTTTCTCCTCCCCTGACTCCCCATATGTAGCTTTTCAAAACCCTGACCAGTCCAGGCTGTGGCTGTATTTATTACAGAGCATGCAGCATGGGCCACCAGATCAATCAGAGTTCCCCCTGAGGAAGACATGTGACCCTGTGTCGAACACACGTAGGGGAGGGGCTAGGACGGTGAAGGCACTCGGGCTCTATAGTGATTTGAGGAGCTGATCAAGATTTTGGATGTGTGGCTCTATGTTGCGCTTTAAACCTATGCTCTTATTAGTGTGGTGTGCTGGAAGCACTCGCATATTGTGAGAACCCTGTACATTTTAATGAACGCATGTTAAAGTGTTTTAAACAATTCAAGCACTATTGGAGTCTTTCTCTCTGCATAGACTCTGCTGCTGACATACTGAGGAGGAGATCTTGGGAGAAGTTTAGGAGCCAGCTGTGTTGGATAACTCACTGAGTCCTGGGGTGGCTCACAGGCATTTTTGACCCTGCTAAAATGGGGGTCGCAATCCCAGAGGTGAGCCTATACCCATTGGGGGGAGCACGTGTGAGGTGATTCGTTGGTGGTCTGGAAGTTTTACATATAGGTTTTTACAATTGCATTTAGTCATTCATCAATCAATATACATTTGTGGAAAGTTCACTTATTTATTATGGACTATTATTTTTGCACTTTATTGTATGGACATTTTATTATGCACTTTATATGTTGTTTGATTCAATGATTTTTGATATGTGTTTGTTTATATTTCATGATTCAGAGCTGCACTCTTATATATTTATTTTTTGCACATGCATATGGGGATGTGATCAGTGCTAGCAGCTGGTCTTTTGAATACCTTTCACACACCCATTCTGTGTTTCTAGTACATGTATAATTACTTTTGGTTCTTGAGTAGCTCGCAAGACTCTATCACATATAAGTACTGTATTTTATTGCTTGATGGGCTTATTTTAGGCCTGGTTTACATGGATGTGATTTTCCCCTGGCACAATCATTTGAATGGGCTGCCATGCCTGCGTTTCCTGCAGAAAAAAAGGTGCATGCAGCATTTTAAAAATCAAGTGGTCTTGAAACCTTTTCTGCTTTTGCACCATGCGATTTACCTGCAGTTCCTGCACCAGCAAACTTGCTGTGTTTTTAGATGCGTGGGCCATGTACTTAAAAACACAGTGCGTTTGTATGTGCAGAGACTGCAGGTAAGTTGCATGGTGCAAAAGCAGAATGGATTTCAAGGCACTGCATTTTTAACCACTTCTTGCCCACCATATAGCAGAATGACGGCCAGAAAGTGGTTGCAGCCACTCTTGCGCATCCCAGGGGCATGCAGCGCGGTGATCTGTGGTGTGGTGTGTCGATCCAACACACTGAATTTCTGGTCTAGGTAAAGAGCCTCTGACATAGGCTCTTTACCATGTGACCAGCTGTGCCCAATCACAGCTGATCACAGTGGTAACTAGGAAGTGCCGTTTATTGGCTTTCCTCTATTCAGGCTGACAAGGTGTGGGTAGAGGAGAGCTGATTGGCGGATCTCCTGACAGGGGGGGTCTACGCTGATTATCAGTGCAGATCAATCAGCAATGCCCACCAGTGCCTGCTAGTGATGCCCATCAGTAGCCCACCTGTATGTCAAATAGTGCCAACTGTACCCACATCATATGCCAATCAGTGGCAATAAAGTATGCAAATCAGTGCTCATTAGTAATGCCTATCATTGACTCCTTATCAGTGCCATCTATTAGTGCCCATCATTGCCCATCGGTGCCCATCATTGCCACCCATTACTGCTGCCCATCAGTGCCAAACAGTACTGCCCATCAGTGCCACCTATTAGTGCCCATCAGTGCCCCCTATTAGTGCCACCTTTTAGTGCCCATCAGTGTTGCATAACAGTGTCACCTATCAGTGCCGCATATTAGTGCTGCCTCATCGGTACCCATCAGTGCTGCCTCATCCGTGCCCGTCAGTGAAGGAGAAAATGTACTTATTTACAAAATTTTATAACAGAAACAAAGAAAAAAATTTTTTTTTTAAATTGTCTTTTTTTATTTGTAGTGCAAAAAAAAAAAAAAACAAGCCAGAGGTGATTAAATACCACCAAAAGAAAGCTCTATTTGTGTGAAAAAAAATTATAAAAATTGCTTATGGGTACAGTGTTATATGACCGCGCAATTGTCATCCAAAGTGTGACAACGCTGAAAGCTGAAAATTTGACCTGGGCAGAAAGGGGGTAAAAGTGCCCAGTATTGAAGGGGTTCAAATGCTGTATGCACCTTTTTTCTGCATGTAACACAGGCATGGCAACTCATTGAAATGAATGGGCTGCTGTGCCTGTGCAAATCTGGGCCGCCAACTCACATACAGGTGAACCAGGCCTAAAGTGGTAGTAAAGTAATTTACAAATTAAAACACTACAGGTTTAAGTCATAATGCACTAGTATACATTGTGATAAGAAAATGGCTGCAATGTAATTGGGGTGCTGTGATGTGTAAAGGGGCACTATGACATGAAGGGGACTCTAATGTAATGGGGCACTGTGATTTGTAGAGGGGCACTATGATGTAGAAATGGCCGCAATGTAATGGGGTGCTGTGATGTGATAAGGGGAACTGAGATGTTGGGGTGAAGAGCAAAATTGCTGGGGGGGGGGGGGGGCAAAGAAAATGTTTGCCCAGGGTCCAAGTCCAATCCATATTAAAGACAGCCCTGGACACATGTCCTGTGCTTCATTAATAGAACACCACATTACTTGTTACCTGCTTATTACACAATACCCCCACAACCACCAGAATAGGGTTCCTCATGGGGGACACCTTTAGCACCTGTGGTATGAGGAATTCATGGAGGAGAGTTTCAGAGGACTTGCCTGAAATGGACCAAAGGTATGAAGTCAGGTAATGGTAAAAATGGTAAAAAAAATGTATTTCTTTAGTAATGAATTTCTTGCTAGGGACAGTAGCTGCATCCTATTACTGTGAGGATAAATAAGAAAAAAAGGATTCTGGTGCTAGGTAGAGTTTTTTATTTTTTATTTATGGAGTAGTCGGTCTTGTAGCCTTGTAAGGTTTGACCCATCAGTATGCTGCTATGCCATGCACAGGAAAGTACTATTAGGCAGAATGCAAAAATTAGAAATGTATTTAGTCGAAGGTAAAATGTATTGAAATACAATCACAGTGAATAATCAGTTAAGAGAATGAACTTAAAGAGGAGGTCCAGCCTCCCCACGAAAAAAAAAAAAGTCAGCAGCTACAAATACTGCAGCTGATAACTTTTAATATATGGACACTTATCTGTTAACCTCTCTGGTGGTATGATTATTTCAGATTTTTGTGTCTCAAAGCGGTACAATTATTTTGCATAGAAATTTGGTGTTTTATATATGCAGGGCATGGGCCAGAGCACTCGGGACAAAAGGGAAGTGAAATGATTTCATGCAGTACTGTAATCTGTAAGATTACAGTACTGTATGTGTTATGATTTTTAAATTTTTTTTAATTTGCCGCCAGGCTCCGCCCCCGTGCATCGCGACACTCGCAGGGAACGGAGCCTGGCATAGAGAGGCTTCGGGCAGAGGATGGAGACTGCAGACAGCGCGGGGGGACATCGCAGGATCCAGGGGACATGGTAAGTAACCTGCACCAGAATCCTGAGGTGTAATCCCGAGTGTGGCTCGGGGTTACCGCTAATGGTACTGAAATTTAACCCCGAGCCACACTCAGGAATACCGTCAGGGAGGTTAAGGGATCTTGCGGTGTCGGGTGCAGCCGCCGCCATTCAAGGTAAGGGAACTCCAGCAGTGAAGCTTTTCGACTTCACAGCCAGGTCCCTACTGCGCATGTGCAAAGTGGGCTGTGCTTTCTAATTGGTCCGGTGGTGGAGGAAGGAGGAGGGGGCCAAACTTCAGAGAGACGGAGCCTCTGTTTTTTAGGGTGCTATTATTACACTTTTTGGAGTTAATTTCCTAAAGACAAATAGACATTGCAAAGGAAGTTGTACTTTGCAAGGGAATTTTACCCTGCACTTAGCGAATAAAGTGAAGGTCTACTGACTTCTATCATTCAATCACATGCAAGAAAATTTTTATTTTTTTAAATTGTCTTTGTGTTAAACATAAAATATGACCTCCTGTTGACTGCAATGTAATTTAATTTTAAAATCCTAGTGTAGCACCCTCCAGTGCGTGCTACTAGAATGGAGAGTAGGCAAACTATTGTCTAGCCCAGGGATAAACCTGGGTCACTGGATCTAAGTCAGGGTTATTAGAGGCCAAGGCTAAATGACTCATCCTAGCAGCTCTCTGATGCCCCCACCCTGTTTCTAGAATGTTGGAGAACATTCTGGAAGATAGTGGACGGAAGCTAGGAGAGTTTGCCTTGAATATTTAGGGATCCTTAGCCAATCCCCAGGTTGGGGGCCTGACAGGGAACTAATGACCTATGCCAGCAAAGGAGATGGGTGGCAGATGGAGAAGCAGTGTTGAAGAGAGTTTGTCGGTAGCCCTTGAGGGACCCCTGCCAGGAGGGGCTTTGCCTCAGGCTAGAGTTCAGTAGGCAAACCTGGAAGGATCCCACTACAGGAGGCAGTTGGAGGGACCCTAGCTAGAGAGGCAGTGAGAGCAAAGAGAGACAGCGAGTAGATCAACACAGTGCAGGGACAGACAAGGGGAGAGACTTCCAGCTGTAGCAGTGCTCTCTTATAGACAGTAGTCTGCCAACTCTTCATCCAACCTTGCCCTGGGGAGTCTCCATGTGTGTCAGTTGGGAGGACTGAGAAGAGAAAGCAGCCAAATGGGCTGGTGGCAGCCAGGTGGGCTAGCATTTCTGT
Organism: Aquarana catesbeiana; assembly: GCF_042186555.1. Classification (NCBI taxonomy): domain Eukaryota; kingdom Metazoa; phylum Chordata; class Amphibia; order Anura; family Ranidae; genus Aquarana; species Aquarana catesbeiana. The sequence goes on along the minus strand of NC_133333.1, from coordinate 228,514,899 downwards.
AAGCAGTAAAACTGGGATGAGCCTCTACGAAGAGGCAGAAGGTTGTGTGAGATGCTGTTCCCTCCATATTGAAAGAGAAAAATTATGTGGTTCGTGGCACCATCAGTAATTGGCCTCCATCCCAAATATGGACAGAAAGAAAGAGAATTTTGGTCAGGGGGACTTTGAATGAGGCCAATCACTATATAGAGCAAGCACATAGGATATACAGTGCCTTGCAAAAGTATTCACCCCCTTGGCATTTTTCGGGTTTTGTTGCCTCACAACCTGGAATTAACATGGATTGTTTGAGGATTTGCATCATTTAATTTACAGAACATGCCCACAACTTTGAAGATTTTTTTTTATTGTGAAGCAAGCAACAAATAGGACAAAATAACAGAAAAAGTCAATGTGCATAACTATTCACCCCCCTAAAGTCAATACTTTGTAGAGCCACCTTTTGCGGCTATCACAGCTCCAAGTCGCTTTGGATAAGTCTCTGAGCTTGCCACATCTTACTACTGGGATTTTGGCCCATTCCTCCTTGCAAAACTGCTCCAGCACTTTCAAGTTGGATGGTTTGCGCTTGTGAACAGCAATCTTTAAGTCTGACCACAGATTTTCTATTGGATTGAGGTCTGGGCTTTGACTAGGCCATTCCAACACATTTACATGTTTCCCCTTGAACCACTCAAATGTTGCTTTAGCAGTGTGTTTGGGGTCATTGTCCTGCTGGAAGGTGAACCTCCGTCCTAGCCTCAAATCACACACAGAGTGGTACAGGTTTTTCTCAAGAATATCCCTTTATTTAGCACCATCCATCTTTCTCTCAACTCAGACCAGTTTCCAAGTCCCGACTGCTGAAAAACATCTCCACAACATGAAGCTACCACCACCATGTTTCACTGTGGGGATGGTGTTCTTTGGGTGATGTGTTGGGTTTGTGCCAGACATAATGTTTTCTTTGATGGCCAAAAAGTTCAATTTTAGTCTCATCAGACCAGAGCACCTTCCTCCACACATTTTGGGAGTCTCCCACATGCCTTTTCTCAAACTCAAAACATGCCATTTTGTTTTTTGCTGAAAGTAATGGCTTTCTTCTGGTCACTTTGCCATAATGCCCAACTCTATGGCATATGGTTTATTGTCGTACTATGTACATATACTCCAGTCTCTGCTGTGGAACTCTGCAGCTCCTCCAGGGTTACCTTAGGTCTCTGTGCTGCCTCTCTGATTAATGCCCTCCTTGTCCGGTCCGTGAGTTTTGGTGTGCGGCTGTCTCTTGGCAGGTTTGCTGTTGTGCCATGTTCTTTCCATTTGGTTATGATAGATTGGATGGTGCTCTTAGGGATCATCAAAGATTTGCATATTTTTTTATAACCTAACCCTGACTTGTACTTCTCAACAACATTGTCCCTTACTTGTTTGGAGAGTTCCTTGGTCTTCATGGCAGTGTTTGGTTAGTGGTGCCTCCTGCTTAGGTGTTGCAGCCTCTGGGGCCTTTCAGAAAGGTGTGTATATGTAATGACAGATCATGTGACACTTAGATTGCACACAGGTGGACATCATTTCACTAATTATGTGAATTCTGAAGGTAATTGGTTGCACCAGAGCTTTTTATGGTCTTCATAACAAAGGGGATGAATACATACGCATATGCCAATTATCAGTTTTTTATTTCTGAAAAATTGTTTTATGTATATATTTTTCTAATTTTACTTCACCGGCTTAGACTATTGTGTTCTGATCCATCACATATAATTCAAATTTTAAAAAATGAACTAAAGGCTGTAATGTAGCAAATAGATAAAATGCCAAGGGGGGTGAATACTGTTGCATGGCACTGTAAAACACAGTATTGCTTGTATGAGTTTATTACATAATATCCAACAAAAAAGGTGTTTTTTTGGGGACTTTGAATGAGAGATGTATAACAAAAAGCAGTCATTGCAAAGAACATTTTACTGTACCTTGCGAGATCTTATACAGCATACTCATTGACAAAAAATGCATACACAAAATAGCATAAATGCAAGGCATGCTAAAAACCACATATAAATATTGACGCCACGGTACTTTGATATATCATGGAATGAAGACAAGTTATTGTCCTGGTTGACCTCATACAGGCTAGAAAAGAACTCTTATGGGGCGTACACACGGTCGGACTTTTCAGCTACAAAAGTCCGACAGCCTGTCCGACAGACTTTCGACGGACTTTTGGCGGACTTTCTAATGACCGGACTTGCCTACACACGATCACACCAAAGTCCGACGGATTCGTACGTGATGACGTACACTGGACTAAAATAAGGAAGTTGATAGCCAGTAGCCAATAGCTGCCCTAGCGTCGTTTTTTGTCCGTCGGACTAGCATACAGACGAGCGGATTTCTGGGTACGGCGGAGTTACGACGTATAGATTTGAAGCAAGTTCCAAATCTAAAGTCTATCAGATTTGTGACTGGAAACGTCCGCTGAAAGTCCGGGGAGGCCCACACACGATCTAATTGTCCGCCTGATTTGGTCCGTCGGCGTCCGTCGGACTTTTGTAGCCGAAAAGTCCGACCGTGTGTATGCCCCATTAGAGGAGTTGGGCAAAACATTGAAACGCAAATATCTACTAACACAGAAACTGTTTTATGAGTTTGGGAACAAACCAGGAAAACTGTTAGCGAGAGCCCTGCAACATAAAAAGGCATCTTGGACCATTCACATGATTAAGGATCCCCTAGGACGTGCTCACGTGACCACAGAAGATATTGCAGACCAGTTTGTCCACTATTTCTCTAAACTCTATAACCTGCCTTCCCCTCACACAACGGGATGCATCAACAGCAGGACTGCGCTGCTTAACGCCTTTTTAAAACAATATTGTCCAACGTCCATTTCAACTGAGGACTCGGCGAACATAGATCACCCTAGATCATGGTGGACGAAACCCTTACTGCCCTAAAACAACTTAAAACGGGTAAAAGCCACTGACCGGATGCCCTAACGGTGAGCTATTATAAGACTTTTTCTAACATACTCACCTCCCACTTCACAAAGGCATTTAACTCTTTATCATCATCTCCTCAAGCTAACAAAGATATCCTCGAAGCCCACATAACACTCATACCCAAACCAGGCAAAGACGTCACGATAGTATCTAACTAGCGACCCATATCCCTTTTGAATGTGGACGTGAAACTTTACGCTAAAATTCTTGCTAACCGCATACTACCCCTACTCCCCAAACTGATCTCATTGGACCAGATAGGTTTTATCCCTGGACGAGAAGCCAGGGATAACACCATAAAAGCATTAAACATTCATCAATGGCTCACAAATACCTCCACACAAGGCTTTTTTCTTTCCCTCGATGAGGAGAAGGCGTTTGACAGGGTGGCATGGGACTACATATCGGCTACATTACAGGCTATGGGTTTCCCAGCCCACTTCCTTCACTTAATAAAGGCATTATACTCTACTCCCACAGCCAAAATTAGAGTCAACGGCCGCCTGTCGAGCACTTCTCCATCTCGAACGGCACACGCCAGGGATGCCCCTCTCCCCCCTAATTTTTGTGCTCACTCTTGAACCCATGCTACGCAAAATAAGAGCGAACCCAAACATTAAGGGCATTAATGTTCTAAACAAAACCTGTAAAATCACTGACCCCATTACCACCACCCCCAACCTGCTTAAGGAATTTACCCTCTTTAAATCTATATCTAACTTACAGATAAACTTTGCAAAATCAAAAGCACTAAATATTTCCCTTCCTTCCACACTGGTTTCTCAATGTCAGACCAATTTCCCGTTTGGATGGGAACAACAAGCACTTACTTATTTAGGTATACAAATCTCAGCGAAACTGACTGAATTGTACGACAGGAATTATGTTCCAATAATCAAAACTATCCAACAAGACCTCCACAAAAGGTCACCAGGGAATTTTTCATTGTTTGGTCTTTTAGCAATAATAAAAATGAACATCTTGCCCAGAATCTTATATCTTTTTCAGACAGTCCCAACTAAAATCCCCTTGTCTTTCTTCACTCATTACAAACGAATCTGCAGGAGTTTCATTTGGGCAACTGGATGCCCGAGAATTAGTTGGAACCAAATAACTATCCCCAAAGGGGGATTGGGCCTCCCTGACCTACACAAATATCAATGGGCATGCCATATCACCAGAATAATATGTTACGTAACGGGTGGCCCCGCCCCCTCTGACATCACAGGAAATGCCACAGGGAAGTCCCCGTCAAGTCCCCGTGTGTCAGAGGGGACAGAGTCACCGGGTGGCCCCGCCCTTCATTATTTAAGAACCATCAGAAGAGGAGTAGCATCACACAGCGGGAGCCTCCCATCATGGTGGATGCGGAGCGGCCCGAGAAGAAGGGAAGAAGACGGAGCGGAGGAAGATGCCGAACAAGAACACCAGAGGAAGAACCAGAAGAACCAGAAGAAGAAGAAGATGGAGGAAGAAACCAAAGGAATATAGAAGAAAGAAGAAGCATTTAAATAAAGGAATTGTCAAAAACCGTCTCTTGTCATTTTTAACATTTTTGACAGTTTTTTTGTGAAATGGTAGGAGTACTGTTGTACCCTCTTACTATTTGACACAGGGGGGAGGGCCGGGATCTGGGGGTCCCCTTGTCAAAGGGGGCTTCCAGATTCTGATAAGCCCCCTGCCCACAGACCCCCACAACCACCGGGCAAGGGTTGTGGGGATGAGGCCCTTGTCCCCATCAACATTGGGACAAGGTGTTTTGGGGGGCTACCCCAAAGCACCCTCCCAATATTGAGGGCATGTGGCCCGGTACGGTTCAGGAGGGGGGGTGCTCTCTCGTCCCCCCTCTTTTTCTGCGGCCTGCCAGGTTGCGTGCTTGGATAAGGGTCTGGTATGGATTTTTGGGGGGACCCCACGCCATTTTTTAAAAAAAATTTGGCGCGGGGTTCCCCTTAAAATCCATACCAGACCTAAAGGGTCTGGTATAGATTTTGAGGGGGATCCCACGCCATTTTTTTTTTAAATTTTGGCCGGGGTTCCCCTTAATATCCATACCAGACCTGAAGGGCCTGGTATGGAATTTAGGGGGACCATCATTTTTTTTTTAAATTTTGGTTTGGGGTTCCCCTGTGGGGAATTCCCATGCCATTTTTATCAATGAACTTTTATGTGTATTGTTGGACTGGCAATTCATTAATAGCCGCGAGTAGTTTTAAATGACTTTTTTTCCTTTGAAATGTCATTTTGCTGTCAGACTGTCCTAAACACGGGAAACATGCGCCCCTTTACAGGCATACTGTAAAGGGGTGCAGGACACCCCCCAGGTATGAAATTTAAAGGAATATTACACTTTTATTGTTTCACTTTAAGCATTATTAAAATCACTGCTTTTTTGCATTGTTCCATGTCTCCTGGGGCAGGACCCAGGTCCCCAAACACTTTTTATTACAATACCATGCATATAAGCCTTTAAAATTAGCACTTTTGATTTCTCCCATTAGACTTTTAAAGGGTGTTCCGCAGCTTTCGAATTTGCCGCGAACACCCCAAATTGTTTGCTGTTCGGCAAACTGGCGAACAGCCGATGTTCGAGTCGAACATGAGTTCGACTTGAACTCGAAGCTCATCCCTAATCCCTAATTTCTCATGCTAACCCTCCATGCAGTAAGGAGAAACTATCTCCTTATACTATTGCCCCAACCTTCCTAAGCAGGGACTACCTAAAGGTAATATGTAAAAATACTTTTTCTGACGGCTCCTTATTTACGGCTTACTTTACCAAACCATCTTGCTTATGGTGAAGGCCAGTTATTCCAACGAGTATTCTATTACTATGGCTTTAAATCCTAACAGCTATAATCGCCCCTCCCTAACACAGTATGATCCGGTCTGGGGTTTTGGGGATATGGGACGGCCTGCTTTGGTTTACCAGACACTCTGGTGCAAGATTTCTGAGGAATACCCTCCTAAGTCGTACGGCAGCGACGTTGGTGTTCACCATACTCTACGCTTACCATGAACAATCTAAGTATAGACTGTATTTCAAGTGTATAGATGTGCTATTTCTGAAACGTGCTCTTTATTGATATTTGCCCAGTACATTGTAAAACTATCTATACCTGATGTAATGATTACAGATCTGTTGTGCTTGTTTGTATAACTTGAAATTCTAATAAACTTTTTGGAAAAAAAAAAACAAGCTTATAAAAAAAAGTGAAAGTTTGATGGATGATTGTTAATCTGTCCCATTACTTTTGGTCCCTTAAAAAGTGGGAGGCCCATATACAAACTGTTGTAATTCCTACACCGTTCACCTGATTTGGATGTAAATACCCTCAAATTAAAGCTGAAAGTCTGCAGTTAAAGCTCATCTTGTTTGTTTCATTTCAAATCCATTGTGGTGGTGTATAGAGCCAAAAAGATTAGAATTGTGTCAATGTCCCAATATTTATGGACCTGACTGTATATACAGTACCTCACAAAAGTGAGTACACCCCTCACATTTTTGTAAATATTTTAATATATCTTTTAATGTGACAACACTGAAGAAATAACACTTTGCTGCAATGTAAAGTAGTGAGTGTACAGTTTGTATAACAGTGTAAATTTGCTGTCCCCTCAAAAGAACTCAACACACAGCCATTTAATATCTAAACCACTGGCAACAAAAGTGAGTACACCCCTAAGTGAAAGTGTCCAAATTGGGCCCAACGTGTCAATGTTTTGTGTGGCCACCATTATTTTCCAACATTTCCTTAACTCTCTTGGACATGGAGTTCACCAGAGCTTCACAGGTTGCCACTGGAGTCCTCTTCCACGCCTGCATGATGACATCATGAAGCTGGTAGATGTTAGAGACCTTGCACTGCTCCACCTTCCATTTGAGGATGTCCCACAGATACTCAATAGGGTTTAGGTCTGGAGACCTGCTTGGCCAGTCCATCACCTTTACCCTCAGCTCCTTTAGCAAGGCAGTGGTAATCTCGGAGGTGTGTTTTGGGTCGTTATCATGATGGAATTCTGCCCTGCGGCTCAGTCTCCAAAGGGAGGGGATCATGCTCTGCTCCAGTATGTAACAGTACATGTTGGCATTCATGGTTCCCTCAATGAACTGTAGCTCCCCAGTGCCGGCAGCACTCATGCAGCCCCAGACCATGACACCCCCACTATCACGCTTGACTGTAGGCAAGACACACTTGTCTTTGTACTCCTCACCTGGTTGACGCCACACACGCTTGACACCATCTGAACCAAAAAAGTTTATCTTGGTCTCATCAGACCACAGGTCATGGTTTCAGTAATCCATGCCTTTAGTCTGCTTGTCTTCAGCAAACAGTTTTTGGGCTTTCTTGTTCATCATCTTTAGAAGAGGCTTCCTTCTGGGACAACAGCCATGCAGACCAATTTGATGCAGTGTGTGGCGTATGGTCTGAGCACTGACAGGTTGAACCCCCACCCCTTCGACCTCTGTATAAATGCTGGCGGCACTCCTATATCTATTTCCGAAAGACAACCTCTGGATATGATGCTGAGCATGTGCACTCGACTTCTTTGGTTGACCATGGCGAGGTCTGTTTTGAGCGGAACCTGTTCTGTTAAACCACTGTATGGTCTTGGCCACCGTGCTGCAGCTCAGTTTCAGGGTCTTGGCAATCTTCTTATAGGCTAGACCATCTTTATGTAGAGCAACAATCCTTTTTTTCAGATCCTCGGAGAGTTCTTTGCCATGAGGTGCCATGTTGAACTTTTAGTGACCAGTATGAGACAGTGAGAGTGATGACACCAAATTGAACACACCTGCTCCCCATTCACACCTGAGACCTTGTAACACTAACGAGTCACATGACACCAGGGAGGGAAAATCGCTAATTGGGCCCAATTTGGACATTATCACTTAGGGGTGTACTCACTTTTGTTGCCAGTGGTTTAGACATTAATGGCTTTTTGTTGAGTTATTTTGAGGGGACAGCAAATTTACACTGCTATATAAGCTGTACATCACTACTTTACATTGTAGCAAAGTATTATTTCTTCAGTGTTGTCACATGAAAAGGTATAATAAAATATTTACAAAGATGCGAGGGGTGTACTCACTTTTGTGAGATACTGTATATATTAATACACTGCCTGAAGTGTATTAGAAACAGTACACCAAAGAATGCAATGTAGATATAGGCTACACTGGATGCAGAGTGTGTGTGTGTGTATGTATATGTATGTATATAATACACTGCCACTAAGGCACCCTGCCTTTGGCCAATTATGGCTTTCTCAGCAGAGCGTGATGTGATTGGCCAAAGCATGCAGGTCAGGAGCATGCTTTGGCCAATCATCATACAGCAATGCACTGCGATCTCGCAGTGCATTATGGGGCATTCTGCGGCGCTCAAATTTTCCATGAATGCCCCATAATGTTTGCTGTTCGGCGAACGGGTGAACACCCAATGTTCGAGTCGAACTTACTGTATGTTCGACCCGAACATCAAGCTCATCCCTATTTCTAGCCTGTAACGGGCTGTTGCTGAACTAACTAAAGACTGTTAGTTCCCCTAGGAGTGAACCAGCAGTAGCTGTACAAGGGAACCAAGTTTGTGCAGGTGTAAGGAAGAAGAGAAATCTGTCAATAGGGAGGAAGTTGTCCCTGGTTTTAATTGTTGGACATTTTCAAGTTGAGTATCCCATAATCCCTTACCCAGGGCCATCTTAATACAAGGGCACTCCTGGGCATCATACTTGGCAACTGTCCCGGATTTGCTGGGACAGTGGTGATTTTTACTAAACTGTCCCAAGATGGCCGTGTTCTGGGAAGAGTACCAGAACCTATACTGTGCCCTCCTGATCCTAATATTGTGCCCTCCTGACCCCTCCTGTACTGTGCCCTTCTGCATTCCCCAGTGTACTGTGCGCTTTGTGTTGATTTAGTCTTTGATTTTTTTTTTATTTATTTTATTGAAAGTACTAATGAATCTATGTTTAATTCTATGAACTATTTCTTGAAAGTAGGTTCGTAAATTGAGGCAAGCTGATAGGGGTCCCAGTGCATTACTTTGCCCAGGGGCCCATGATGCTATTAGGACGGAACTGCCATTACCCCATCCAAGTTATCATCACCTAACAAAACAACAAAAAACAAGCCAAAGGTCTGATCACTGTGTCTGGATGTGAGAAGGAAATGCTGTGTGACTGGCTGTGCAGTAATGGGGAACCCTGCCATTAGCAACTCCTACGGGGGTAGTGCTACACTAGTATGACAATTTTATTTTAACTTGTCAAATTAAAGTCTAACTGAATTTTGGCAGAATTGCTTATTACGCCACATCACTGTATATTGAAATATTTCCTGTAATGTCCATATTATGTGTTTTTTTTTCTTTCAGAGATCAACTTCAGGAGAAAGAAATGTGCCTAAGGTCATCCATCAGGCAGATTTTGAAATGTGATTTTGAACAGGAAAACACAATTTCCCCCATGCTACTACCACTTGCTGATTGTATTATCAGTGCGTGGATACTGGAAGTTATCAGTAAAAATGAAGATGAATACATGAAGAATCTGGAGAAGATCATAAAGCTGCTAAAACCCGGAGGCCAACTGTTACTTATTGCGTCATTAGATGCAACGTACTGGTTTGCTGGAGCAGAACGGTTCCATTGTTTTAAAATTAATGAGGAGTTTGTGAAAAACGCCTTTGGTAAGCTGGGTTTAGTCATTGATTACTATGCAGTGCAGAGGAGACGCAATGTCAGCGATATCATTGATTATAAAGCTATGCTATTCATTGTAGGACGCAAAGGGGAGTAGATGATTGGAGCCAAATAAACCTAAATAGAATTATGTAATGACCTACTAATGGCAGTCAGAAATCACAGCAGCTGCGCTAAAGTCAGCAATGTTATTTTGCATTAATCTGTGTTAAATTGTTTTAACAAATATCGCTATCTTAATAAAGATTCAGAATCTAAATGTGTGTTGACTTGTCTTGGAAAAATATTGTAAACCTTTTATGTATACAATATATCTTTTTATCTATTTATTGATAACCAACGCATTTCAGGACATTTACTGTGTGCCTTTCATCAGAATATGGATAAAGATTATGTAAAAATACAATATCAGATACAGTGTATGGACAATATATTAGAAAACATAAAAAAAATAACATTATCAGGTTCAATACGTAAACATTATTAAAAGTTTGCGAGGAGAAAAAACATAGGAGATTAAATTGAGTGTTAAGTGTTGTATAGGATGGCAGGGATGGGTCCTGGCTGGCAGCTATATTTCCCCACTATTTGGGTTGTGGTCCCTTTAACCACTTGTTTACTGGGCACTTTTACCCCCTTCCTGCCCAGGCCAATTTTCAGCTTTCAGTGCTGTCACACTTTGAATGACAATTTGAATGACAATTCAGCGCAGTCATGCTACACTTTACCCATATGACATTTTTATCATTTTTTTCACACAAATAGAGTCTTTTAGTGGTATTTAATCACCACTGGGTTTTTAATTTTTTTCTAAACAAACAAAGAAAGACCAAACACTTTTCAAAAATATTTTTTTTTCATAGTTTGTTATGGAATTTGGCAAACATAATTTTTCTCCTTCACTGATGGGCATTATTAGGCTGCAATGATGGGCACTGATAAGGAGGCACTGATGTGCACTGATAGGTGGCACTGATGGGCACTCAGGTGGCACTGATGGGCTCTGATGGGTGGCACTGGCAGATGACACTGATAGGCAGCACTGATAGGTAGCGCTGGTAGGCAACACTGATAGGTGGCACTGATGAAGAGGCACTGATGGCTACTGATTGGCAGCACTTATGGGCACTGTTGGGACTGCATTGATAATCAGTACACTGATAATCGGTGCCCTTATTATTAGTGTTGATGTCCCTTTAACACAAGCCGGTTTTTGGCTTCCTTCTTCTCTCCTAGTGCTGTCAGTGTGAGGAAAGAAACACAGATAACCGGCTTGTGTTTACATCTGTGATCAGCTGTCATTGGACACAGCTGATCATGTGGTAAAGGACCACTGTGATTGGCCCTTTACCCCAAACTGTGATCAGTGAGTCTGAACCCAAGGGAGAGAAGAGGACTGACTTATGGTCCCCTCTGGATCGATAAGTCCTCATTTGGGATCCGAAATTTGGAGTTTCAGAGAGATATTTGGGTGAGAAAAAACTTCCATCCCTCATTACAGAGACTTTTACCCTGAAAGGGTTCATCCACTTGCATCAGAGTCTAGAAAAGGAGGAGGAAACACTCAGTGCCTGTCTGTGAGGTGAAGTAGAGAAGAAACACAACTAAATGAGCAATGTGGGCTAGTGCATGGCTGAGACAAGGTTGCTGAACTCTGATGACCTTCTCTTTGGGACCCCTTAGGCATTCAGGAGATTTAAAACACCCTGTTAAAGTAGAAGTGTGACTGGCAGTGAGCCGAGCGTTTATGTTTTGTACCAACAATTGTACATTTTTTGCTTCCGGAGGACCAGCTGTCTTTTCTGTTGGCCTGTTTTTGACCGTAAAAGGGACTGTTTGCTTTTACTAAGGTGCCCCGGCTCCATTATCAGTGCATATATATTAAATAAACTACGTTTTGTAAATAGCATGCCAAATAAATTACTTTGAATATTAATTAAATATACACATCATAGAAACTAAAAAGTAAATGTTTACATTATCACTAAAGGTGACTTTCTTTAGTTTATAATTTTTCGATTCTATAATGTGTTTATATATGTAGTAATAACTAATGATTTGTTATTACTATAATTAGATAAAGCTTTAGACTCCATTCACACAGGGGCAACTTTGGAGTCGCCCCTAGTCGCCTCAAGTCACGCTACATGAAAAAATCAATATAAGTGAATGGATCCGTCTTAATGCACACTACTGCAGTCGCCCCGACTTCAGAAAAGGTTCCTGTACTACTTCAATCCGACTTCTAGGTGACTTGTACCCATTGATTTTAATGGAAGTCGCCTCCAAGTCGGATCCCCGTTCATAATGAGGCAACTTTACAGGAAAAAGAAAAGAATTTACCCAGGAAGAGTGACCGCGATATGCCAGCACCGAGCTGGCTCGCCCATCGGGAAAGAAAAAATGTGTTTTTTCCTTTCCCGATGAGCGATAAGCAATACTGACATGTGTTTGGTATGAATCATGAGGGGGAACTCCATGCCAAATTTTAAATAAAAAAACGGCATGGGTTCCCCTCCAAGAGCCTACCAGGCCTTTAGGTCTGGTATGGATTTTAAGGGGAAACCCCCTATGCCAAAAAAAGGCGTGGGGGTCCCCCCAAAATCCATACCAGACCCTTATCTGAGCACGCACCCGGTCAGGAATGGGGGTGGGGAGGAGCGAGCGCCCCCCTCTTGAACCATACCAGGCCACATGCCCTCAACATGGGGGGTGGGTGCTTTGGGGAAGGGGGACGCCCTGCGGCCCCCCCACCCCAAAGCACCTTGTCCCCATGTTGATGAGGACAAGGGCCTCTTCCCGACAACCCTGGCCGTTGGTTGTTGGTGTCTGCAGGCAGGGGGCTTATTGGAATCCGGGAGCCCCCTTTAATAAGGGGGCCCCCAGATCCCGGCCCCCCACCCTATGTGAATAAGTATGGGGTACATCGTACTCCTGCCCACTCACCTGGGGGAAAAAAGTGTCAATAAAAAAAAACACACTACACAGGTTTTTTAAGTAATTTATTAGGCAGCTCCGGTGGTCTCCTTCCGACTTTGGGGGTCTCTTCCGACTTCTCCGCTCTCTCTGGCTTCTTCTCCGCTCTCTCTGGCCTCTTCTCCCGGGGTGTCCGGTTCTTCTCCTGCTCTCCAGTTCTTCTGCCAGGCTCCTCCGCTCTCTTCTGCTCTTTTGCTGCTCTTTTGTTAGCGGTGGCCCGGTCTTCTTCGCCGTCTTCTTCCCTCTTCTCTTCTTCCGATGTTGACACAATGCTCTCTCCTGCTGTAATGCCGTATACGTGGTGCGCATTGACTTATATAGGCATGGGGTGTGTTCACCGGATGATGTCACCCGGTGACCCCGCCCCTTATGACGTCACAGTCCCGGGGCATGGTGGGACTGTGACGTCATAAGGGGCAGGGTCACCTCATTCACATAGGGTGGGGGGGCCGGGATCTGGGGCCCCCTTTATTAAAGGGGGGTCCAGATTCCAATAAACCCCCCCTGCAGACCCCGACAACCAACGGCCAGGGCTGTCGGGAAGAGGCCCTTGTCCTCATCAACATGGGGACAAGGTGCCCCCAAAGCACATACCCCCCCATGTTGAGGGCATGCGGCCTTATACGGTTCAGGAGGGGGGTGCTCGCTCGTCCCCACCCCCTTTCCTGACCAGCCAGGCTGCGTGCTCGAATAAAGGTCTGGTATGGATTTTACGATGAAGTCACCCCAAGTCGCGCTGTGATTCATACTCAAGTTGTGTCCAAGTTGCCTCCCAAAGTCGGGCTGGAAGTCGTGTTGCCCTTGTGTGAATGGGCTCTTAGGTTAGTGTTTCTGTTTTTTTTAACCAGTACCAGGGACAATACTAACATAAATGACTTTTGCAAAGTACCTGCAAAAGGGCATCTGCAGGTCTTCAGGCAGAAGCTGCATAGTAGCCAATTACACGATGTGCTGACCAGGATATTTGAGGCCACATAAATGGAGCCATGTAAGTAAAGAACTATACTTCAAAAAAGTTGAGATGTCTTTTTCACAAGACAGAATATAAAAGGCTACCGGGTTTATTAGAGAATAAAAATCACACTACATAGGTTTAACTGGATGTATTTTTTTAACATTATAAACTGTATAACTATGTAAAGGAACAGAAATGAGGGTGAATACAAGATGCAATAGGTCAGGCCTAGTCTTATCTATACCTATTTGCCAATGCAGTGTCTTAGACCAATAGAATTGTAAGAACAAATTATCAAAGTATTCTCTACCTCATGGAGTTGCTGATGTTTGAGGTCCTGCATTCAGAACCTTCTTAAAAGATAGCACTGAAATTGGCAGCTACAGTCCTCATTTTCTATGACCTATGGTGATGAGGAAAACCCCTTGGCGCCAGAGCCTCCTGGCCCTTTAAGGGGTTTCAGATGCCGGGAGGCAGGGTGGGGTTTATGATCATGTGACCACCATGATTGTCTGTCACAGCAGTCACATAATTGGAAAGCTTTCTGTTAGTCACCGGTAACTGTGCTGGGAGCGCACTGGGTACAGCTGTGTTTAAAAATGATATGAAAATCTGCGGCCGCTCGGAGAGGCCACATATTTGTGTACTGTTGGTGCAAAGGAGTTAAAAAGGCCAGCTAGGAAATGCACCACTATGCAAACAGTGTGGCCAAAGGAGCTGATTGTAGATACATATAAACTGAACTATTGGATTCGTTAAAAGCTAAGTTCACCTCATTGCATGCATTGTGATAGTACATAGCCCCAAGAGCTGTACAGTGAATACTCCAAGTGTGAGGTCTGTTACACAAGCTGGTGTGGGTGGTCATAATATACTGTATAAGTGCAGCAGAGATTGGGGGAGGGGTGCTAGGGTGATATGAGCTAGTTCATCTTTTCATAAAAAAATTAGAAACCAAGCTTAAATACTTTGGTTTTCACTTGTTAGAGCCACAACATGATTAGTATAATTCATTTAGAGGTTATATGTATTCAACCTCTGGATAAACCTTTTAATACAGAAAAATAGGATTTTTATAACAGCTTACCTGTAAAATCCTTTTCTTGGAGTACATCATGGGACACAGAGCCACAGTAATTACTGAATGGTTATATAGGCACCTTTAGGTGATGGACACTGGCACACCCTAAACAGGAAGTTTAGCTCCCTATATAACCCTTCCCCTTACTGGGAGTACCTCAGTTTTGTAGCAAAACAATATACATTTATTAGAAGAGGGGAGGGATCTCTGTGTCCCGTGATGTACTCTAAGAAAAAGGATTTTACAGGAAAGCTGTTAGAAAAATCCTATTTTCTTTATCGTACATCATGGGACACAGAGCCACAGTAATTACTGTATGGAATGTCCCAGAACAATGCTAACTGAAGGGAGGGAGATGCAAACAAAAGTAGAGTGCAATCAGACCTGAGGACCTATACTGCTGCCTGCAGCACACTGCGCCCAAAGGCGATATCCTCATGCCTTCTTACATCCACCTGATAGAATCTGGTGAATGTATGGACTAAAGACCAAGTTGCGGCCTTGCAGATTTGAGCCATGGAGGCTTGGGGATGCACTGCCCATGAAGCTCTAACAGCCCTGGTGGAGTGCGCTTTGATTTGAAAAGTTGGAACTTACCTCTTCAAACCATAAGCTTGAATAATTACTTGCCAAATCCACTTAGCAATAGTAGATTTCGACGCTGCCTGTCCTTTTCTAGGATCTTCAGACAGCACAAACAAAACATCCGTTTTCCGAATCTGAGCAGTCGCCTCCATATAGATTTGACCGCTCTCCCTACAGCCAGAGAATGTAGTGACTTTTCTTCCGTAGAACAGGGTTCTGGAAAAAATGAAGGCAGAACAATATCCTGGTTTAGATAAAAACCTGAAACCAGAAAGCTAGGATGAGGACGCAATACTACTCTATCCTTGTGAATGATTAAATATGGCTCTTTACAAGAAAGAGCCGCCAATTCTGATACCCTTCTTGCAGAAGAAATGGCTACCAGAAAAACTAGCTTCATTGTCAAAAGGACCAAGGGAATATGTTGTATCGGCTCAAAAGGCTGTTTCTGTAATGCCAACAGAACTAAATTCAAGTCCCAAGGGTTCAGGGGTGCTCTAATCGGTGGACTAAGCCATGTTACTCCCTGTATAAAGCTTTGGACCAAAGAATGCGAAGCAAGTGGATGTTGAAACAATACCAATAAGGCAGAGACCTGGTCCCTGATAGTACTCAAGCCCAGCTTCATCTCTAACCCCATTTGCAGAAAGGCAAGGATTCTACCTATGACATACTTTCTGGGATGCCAACCCCTGGATTCACACCAGGAAACATATGCCTTCCAGACTCTTTGAAAAATAACTCTGTAAACTGGCTTCCTTTCATTAATCAAGGTAGATATCACTGAGCCTGAAAGCCCGCGATTCTTCAGAATGTGGGTTTCAATTGCCAAACTGTTAAATTCAGCGTTTCAGCTGAAACTGTTATGTAAACTGTTATGTGTATTGTCGGACCAAAAAATTCATTAATAGTCGCGACTTGTTCATTGATAAAAATGGAATGGGAATTCCCCACAGGAACACAAAATTAAAAAAAAAAAATGACGTGGGGGGTCCCCCTAAATTCCATACCAGGCCCTTCAGGTCTGGTATGGATATAAAGGGGAACCCCGGCCAAAATTTTTTAAAAAATGCCGTGGAGTACCCCCAAAAATCCATACCAGACCCTTATCCGAGCATGCAACCTGGCAGGCCCCAGGAAGAGAGGGGGGAGGAGAGAGCGCCCCCCCTCCTGAACCGTACCAGGCCACATGCCCTCAACAGTGGGAGGGTGCTTTGGGGTAGCCCCCCAAAACACCTTGTCCCCATGTTGATGGGGACAAGGGCCTCATCCCCACAACCCTTGCCCGGTGGTTGTTGGGGTCTGCGGGTGGGGGGCTTATCAGAATCTGGAAGCCCCCTTTAACAAGGGGACCCCCAGATCCCGACCCTCCCCCCATTTCACTAAAAAAGTGTCAAAAATGTTAAAAATGAAAAGAGACAGTTTTTGACAATTCCTTTATTTAAATGTTTCTTCTTTCTTCTATCTTCTTTCTTCTATCTACCTTTGGTTTCTTCCTCCATCTTCTTCTTCTTCTGGTTATTCCTCCGGTATTCTTGTCCGGCATCTTCCTCAGCGGCGCCTTCTTCTCTTCATCTTCTTTTCTCGGACGGCTCCGCATCCACGATTGGATGGGAGGCTCCCGCTGTGTGATGCTTCTACTCTTCTGATGGTTCTTAAATAACGGAGGGCAGGGCCACCCAGTGACACCGCCCCCTCTGACGCATGGGGACTTGACGGGAACTTCCCTGTGGCATCCCCCGTGACGTCAAAGGGGGCGGGGTCACCGGGTGGCCCAGCCCTCCATTATTTAAGAACTGTCAGAAGAGGAGAAGCGTCATACAGCGGGAGCCTCCCATCCAATCATGTATGCGGAGCCGGCCGAGAAAAGAAGATGAAGAGAAGAAGGCGCCGCTGAGGAAGATGCCGGACGAGAACACCGGAGTAAGAACCAGAAGAAGAAGATGGAGGAAGAAACCGAAGGAAGATAGAAGAAAGAAGAAGCATTTAAATAAAGGAATTGTCAAAAACTGTCTTGTCATTTTTAACATTTTTGACACTTTTTTTGTTCCCTGAAGGGCCTGGTATGGAATTTAGGGGGACCCCCATGTCATTTTTTTTTTTTTTTTGGTTCGGGGTTCCCCTGTGGGGAATTTCCATGCTGTTTTTATCAATGAACTTTTATGTGTATTGTCGGTCCGGCAATTCATTAATAGCCGCAAGTAGTTTTAAATGACTTTTTTTCCTTTGAAATGTAATTTTGCTGTCAGACTGTTCTAAACATGGGAATCATGCGCCCCTTTACAGGCATACTATAGACACCCCCCAGGTATGAAATTTAAAGGAATATTACACTTTTATTGTTTCACTTTAAGCATTATTAAAATTACTGCTCCCGAAAAAACTTCAGTTTTTAAAACTTTTTTTTGCATTGATCCATGTCCCCTGGGGCAGGACCCGGGTCCCCAAACACTTTTTATGACAATAACTTGCATATAAGCCTTTCAAATTAGCACTTTTGATTTCTGCCATAGACTTTTAAAGGGTGTTCCGCGGCATTCGAATTTGCCGCGAACACCCCAAATTGTTCGCTGTTCGGCGAACTTGCGAACAGCCAATGTTCGAGTCGAACATGAGTTTGACTCGAACTCGAAGCTCATCCCTATATCTGAGTTTCGAAATGGAAAAACTTAATTTTCAGTTTGTAGCTCTACCTTTCGGTCTAGCTACTGCACCTTGGGAGTTTACAAAGGTTCTGGCTCCTCCTCTGGCCATATTAAGGACCCAGGGTAGAACGATTATAGCTTACCTAGACAACCTGCTCTTGATAGACCAGTCGGTAGCCCGCTTAGACCAAAGCTTGGTCACCACAGTCAACTACCTGGAATACCTAGGTTGGGTCCTCAACCTAGAGAAGTCTTCTTTAAAGCTTTTTAAAGTTTTAAAAACGGCCGTTTTTTCAGGAGCAGTGATTTTAATAATGCTTAAAGTCAAACAATAAAAGTGTAATATTCCTTTAAATTTTGTAGCTGGGGGGTGTCTATAGTATGCCTGTAAAGGGGCGCATGTTTCCCGTGTTTAGAACAGTCTGACAGCAAAATTACATTTCGAAGGAAAAAACCCATTTAAACCTACTCGCAGCTATTGCATTGCCGACAATACACATAGAAGTTCATTGATAAAAACGGCATGGGAATTCCCCACAGGGGAACCCCGAACCAAAAAAAAAAAAAAAATGACGTGGGAGTCCCCCTAAATTCCATACCAGGCCCTTCAGGTCTGGTATGGATATTAAGGGGAACCCCGGCCAAAATTTTAAAAAAAAATGACGTGGGGTTCCCCCAAAATTCCATACCATGGATTTTAAGGGGAACCCCGCGCCAAAAAAAAAAAAAAAACGGCGTGGGGTCCCCCAAAAATCCATACCAGACCCTTATCTGAGCACGCAACCTGGCAGGCCGCAGGAAAAGAGGGGGGGATGAGAGTGCGGCCCCCCCCTCCTGAACCGTACCAGGCCTGGCCCCCCGTGTGAAATGGTAAGGGGGTACTTACCCCTACCATTTCACTAAAAAACTGTCAAAAATGTTAAAAATGACAAGAGACAGTTTTTGACAATTCATTATTTAAATGCTTCTTCTTTCTTCTATCTTCCTTCATCTTCTTCTTCTGGTTCTTCTGGTTCTTCCTCCGGCGTTCTCGTCCAGCATCTCCTCAGCGTCTTCTTCTCCTCCGGCCGCTCCACACCCATGGCATGGGGGGAGTCTCCCGCTCTTCTCTTCGTTTTCTTCTCTTCTTCCTTCTTCTCTTCTTCTCTTCTTCTCTTCTTCATTTTCTTCTCCGGGCCGCTCCGCATGCATGCTGGCATGGAGGGAGGCTCCCGCTGTGTGATGGGGTCTCCTCGTCTGACGGTTCTTAAATAACGGGGGGCGGGGCGCCCGGTGACCCCGCCCCCCTCTGACGCACGGGACATGACGGGACTTCCCTGTGGCATTCCCCGTGATGTCACAGGGAAGTCCCGTCAAGTCACCGTGCGTCAGAGGGGGCAGGGTAACCGGATGGCCCCGCCCCTCGTTATTTAAGAACCGTCAGGCGAGGAGACACCGTCACACAGCGGGAGCCTCCCTCCATGCCAGCATGGATGCGGAGCGGCCCGGAGAAGAAAATGAAGAAGAGAAGAAGAGAAGAAGAGAAGAAGGAAGAAGATAAGAAAACGAAGAGAAGAGCGGGAGCCTCCCCCCATGCCATGGGTGCGGAGCGGCCCGAGGAGAAGAAGATAGAAGACGCCGCGGAGGAGATGCTGGACGAGAACGCCGGAGGAAGAACCAGAAGAGCCAGAAGAACCAGAAGAAGAAGATGAAGGAAAATAGAAGAAAGAAGAAGCATTTAAATAAAGGAATTGTCAAAAACTGTCTCTTGTCATTTTTAACATTTTTGACAGTTTTTTAGTGAAATGGTAGGGGTAAGTACCCCCTTACCATTTCACACAGGGGGGGCCGGGATCTGGGGGTCCCCTTGTTAAAGGGGGCTTCCAGATTCCGATAAGCCCCCGCCCGCAGACCCCCACAACCACCGGCCAGGGTTGTGGGCATGAGGCCCTTGTCCTCATCAACATGGGGACAAGGTGTTTTGGGGGGCTACCCCAAAGCACCCTCCCAATGTTGAGGGCATGTGGCCTGGTACGGTTCAGGAGGGGGGCCGCACTCTCGTCCCCCCCTCTTTTCCTGCGGCCTGCCAGGTTGCGTGCTCGGATAAGGGTCTAGTATGGATTTTTGGGGGGACCCCACGCCGTTTTTTTTTTTTTTTTTTGGCGCGGGGTTCCCCTTAAAATCCATACCAGACCTGAAGGGTCTGGTATGGAATTTAGGGGGAACCCCACGTCATTTTTTTTTTAAATTTTGGCCGGGGTTCCCCTCAATATCCATACCAGACCTGAAGGGCATGGTATGGAATTTAGGGGGACCCCCACGTCATTTTTTTTTTTAATCTTGGTTCGGGGTTCCCCTGTGGGGAATTCCCATGCCGTTTTTATCAATGAACTTATATGTGTATTGTCGGCAATGCAATAGCCGCGAGTAGTTTTAAATGGGTTTTTTCCTTCGAAATGTCATTTTGCTGTCAGGCTGTTCTAAACACGGGAAACATGCGCCCCTTTACAGGCATACTATAGACACCCCCCAGCTACAAAATTTAAAGGGATATTACACTTTTATTGTTTGACTTTAAGCATTATTAAAATCACTGCTCCTGAAAAAACGGCCGTTTTTAAAACTTTTTTTTGCATTGATCCATGTCTCCTGGGGCAGGACCCAGGTCCCCAAACACTTTTTGTGACAATAACTTGCATATAAGCCTTTAAAATTAGCACTTTTGATTATTTATGTTCGTGTCCCATAGACTTTAACGGTCTTCGCGCGTTCGAACAAACTTTTTTCCTGTTCGCATGTTCTGGTGCGAACCGAACAGGGGGGTGTTCGGCTCATCCCTACTCAGATATTTCTGATGAGTGGGGAAAATAGATACATGCAGGTATGCATCCTTGATGTCGATTGATGCCAAAAGTTCTCCTCCTTATAGGATAGAGACTACTGATCGGATTGATTCCATGCGAAAAGATCGAATTTTCAGGAACCGGTTTAGATTTTTGAGATCTAGAATGGGTCTGACATCTCCATTTGGTTTTGGCACTGTGAAAAGGTTTGAATAAATCCCCAACCCCTGCTCTTCCATGGGAACCACTATGATCACTTTTTGCGACAAAAGTCGGTCTAATGCTTGATGGAGAGACTTCTTTTTCTCTGGATCTTTGGAAACATTTGATCTGAGAAAACGAGGAGACGGGGATTCTTGGAACTCTAGTTTGTAACCTAGAGTTATTGTGGAGACCACCCATCTGTCCTGAAAATCCTCCTACCAGACCCTTGAGAACTGTAGCAGCGGGGGCGACCCTTCATAAAGAGGCTTTAGCGTTATGTCTTGTAGGTTTCCTCCCCCCAGGACTTCTTTTGTCCCTGGGGTTGACTCTGAGTTTTACCTCTTGAAACTGACGTTGGAAGCTGTCGCGACTGCCTGGAGGCTGATGCCCCTGGCACTGGAGAAAGAGCCTATTTAAATGAGGGATATTTACTCCTTTTCTTAACTGGCTAAGGGGGACTTTTCCCACTTGTTATCTTTTTGGATATAATTGTCCAAATTATCCCCAAACAGCCTTTCACTGCGGAAAGGACAACCAGCCAGGAGCTTTTTGCATGGCGCTTCGGCTGACCAATTTTTCAACCATAAGATTCTACGCATATGCACCAACCCAAACGTAAGGTGAGAGGTCTGAAGGATAGAATCTCTGATTGCGTCAATTGCAAAACACAAAGCCGCTGGCAGCTCAGCTAAATCTTGGGCCTGCTGTTCAGGGAATACTTGAGCACCTGTTTCAAGTGGTCTCTCAAGGACTGACATACTCCATTTGCTGCCACTGCAGGTTGAGTTACTGAACCTGCCAAAGGAAAAATGTTTTTTAACAAGAATTCCAACTTTTTATCGGTTGGATCCCTAAGCATTTGGGCGTTGTCAACAGGACAAGTCAAACTTTTATTCACAGAGGATATAGCAGCGTCAATATCCATAAGATAAAGTTTTGAAAACTTTTTGGGAGGGAAAAAATGCTTATGTGGGTGATCCCACTCAGAATATATAAGCTTTTCCAGCAATGAATGGACAGGAAAAGCATGCACAGCTTGAGGGGGCTTCAGTGAACCCAAACAAGAAGTGGGCTTTTCAACCAACTCAGTTACGGGTAACTTAAATGTGGAGCGGACCATTTCAGTAAGAGAATGCACCAGCAATTTCTCAGCCTGTGAAGCTGAAGAGGGTCCTTCCCCACTTGATTCCTCGGAAGAGGAGTCATCAGTCTCTTCCCGGACCCCTGAGGGGGATTCATCTTCCCTCTCCCAGTGTTCCTCTGTTTGAGGGTCCTGGGTGGTAGAAGGGGACCTAATGCATTTTCTTCCACTTTGTGAAGATGCGATTAAGGCCGTTAATCTTTCCTCCAATTCTCTCATGGCTGAGGAAAAAACCTCCTGAGTAATATATACAGGGGCTGAAATTCCAGAAGCAGTTGCAGCCCCTGACAACCCTGATGGCTCGCTCTGACCAGCCTCCCTAGGTCTTTTGAGGGGGATGGTGTTGCAGAGGGAGGGTCCTCAGAGCCTGAGGGAGATCCCTTTGAGCCCCTATTTTTCGGGGTATTTGTACCTCCCCTTCTGCCCATAGTGCTAAGCACAAATGCAGAGGTACTACCGGAAATGCACCCACTGCTGATCAAAATAGTGCAGCAACTGCTGCTGCTATCAAGGCTCAGTCTGATGCTAAGTAATTGTGCCTGGGAATGCCTGTGTCACCCACACTCACATGCCATCCATCTGCTCTGTGTCCCTTCTTTAGCTGTATGCACCTGCAAAAAGTTCACCTTTATAGGTTTGCATAGCCTGCGTTGTGGGCGTTGAACCACGCCGACGCTGTGCTGAGGCCCCACCCCCTTCCTCCTACCACCCGCTTCACGAGCGGGGGCTCCGATCCGACCGGATCGCACGTGGAGGGGGGCTGGGGTGGAGGAGAGGAGGAGAGCTGGTGGATGGAGAGCTGCCATAATGGTAGCGGCTGCGGGAGCAGTGCGGCATACCGCTGACTGACCCATGCCCTCTTTGCCTGGAAAGAAGCTGTAGGGGGACATTCCGAAGAGAAAAGCCCCCCTTCCCACATTCTACCTGGAGCTTGGGCTCGGAGGAAGCATGCAGCTTGTGACAAAGAGCGAGTCTGACAAGCATGGAATCAGGTACATGCTCTTGACAGCCCCCGGTGGCGAATTTAGGCATAACACATTTACTTAAAGGAGAAAACCCACAAAAATTAGAAAAATTCCTTAGGAATCTCCCTTACCTTATCTGGCTGCAGGGTTCTGTGATAAACGAAACAGACCCAATCTTCACCACTCACGGTAGACTCAGTTATAAAACCTGCAACCGGGGCCCCTTTTTATCGGGGATCCACACTCCTGGGCCTGTCAAGCACCCCGCCAGGAAATATGGCTGAAAAAAACAAACACTGAATCCCAGGGTCCAGCTCTCTAGAAAGAGAAGCGTTACAGGCAGAATCTCGTTTATTCCGACACAAGGCCCAGGTACCATTCAATTCGGCCTGGAAAATACACTTTGAATGGATTCGGTTGCATGGCTTGCCCCAGCAAAGATTCCTCCAGCGGAGCTCAGCACAGCACAGCAACATCTAAGACACTGTTGAAAAAACTGAGGTACTCCCAGTAAGGGGAGGAGTTATATTGGAAGCTAAACTTCCTGTCTAGGGTGTGCCATCACCTAAAGGTGCCTATATAACCATACAGTAATTACTGTGGCTCTGTGTCCCGTGATGTATGATAAAGAAACTAAAAGAGAATTTGCCAGGAGTTTGAAAGGTTGTTTAAACTTCAAAACAATGGGTTGTATTGGTGCATAAAGAGATAAGACCTGGACCCAGAAAGAAGTTAACTGTTAACTGAAACTGTTCCATGTTTACAAAGGCTTTCAGAACTTACAAGTGTTAATGCTGCCAAGCTAGTGAAAAACAAACCTAAACCTTTCTATTCAGATGACCAAAAGTCAACAGTCTTAAATTCAATGACGGTGTCCTCTATTGTTCAACTTAAAGTGAAAGTAAACCCAACTATCATTTTCAGCCAAGGAAGCTGTCATCTTCGTCTCTGTTTACTCTTCAACTGCCATTAAGCTGCACATGTGATCAGTTGATTGGATGGTTTATCGGGTTGAGGTCAGAAATCTGTGCAGGCCAGTCAAGTTCCTCCACCCCAAACTCGCTCATCCATGTCTTTATGGACCTTGCTTTGTGCACTGGTCCAAATCCTTGGGTGGAGAGGGGATTATGGTGTGGGGTTGCTTTTCAGGGGTCGGGTTTGGCCCTTTAGTTCCAGTGAGGGGAACTCTTAAGGCGTCAGCATACCAAGACATTTTGTACAATTTCATGCTCCCAACTTTGAGGGAGCAGTTTGAGCATGGCCCCTTCCTGTTCCAACATGACTGCACCTCAATGCACAAAGCAAGGCCCATAAAGACATGGATGAGCAAATTTGGGGTGGAGGAACTTGAATGACCTGCACAGAGTCTTGACCTCAACCCAATAGAACACCTTTGGAATGAATTAGAGCAGAAACTGCGAACCAGGCCTTCACGTCATACATCAGTGCCTGACCTAACAAATGAACTTCTGGAAGAATGGTTAAACATTCCCATAGACACACTCCAAAACCTTGTGGGCAGTTTTCCTAGAAGAGTTGAAGCAGTTATAGCTGCAAAGGGTGGGTCAACTCAATATTGAACCCTACGGACTAAGACAGGGATGCCATTAAAGTTCATGCACATGTAAAGGCAGGCATCCCAATACTTTTGGTAATATAGTGTCTATATCCAGGTACATGTGCAAAATTCCTTTTGCTGATATACCTTTTTGTACATTGGATGTATGTACTGTTAAAAACCTTTTCTTATGTAAAGCTTGTATTATTTCCATACAGGTGTGCGTCTTAATACTTATGCAGGAGGAAAAGGAAAAAAGTGGCAAGCAGACATCATGAAGCACAATTTGTTAAAGGATAAAAAATGATATAAACAGCAATGGCATTCACAAGTGGGTGTGGTGGAGGATGAAGTTTGTAGTGGATGGGAAGTCCAAGTGTGAACTGGGAGCTATGGTCTTTATCCAGAGATCTATCCAGAAGGAGCCAGCGTCAAACTGCCCTGTATAGCCGGGATGGTTCGTCTGGTGTTCGGATATCCGTCCAAAATATGTATCTCCAGCCGGAGTGTAGAGAGGAGCTGCCAGTCTGTCTGCCATGAGAACCAATGGGAACGCGTTTCGGAAGAAAGCCACACTACCTTCAACAGCCTCTTTTTTTATTATTGACATTTATTCCTATACCTCCGGGAATAAGAATTTTTTGGGGGCTTTTTATTTTAATCAGTTACTTAATTATATCCTATGGCCATGGGATTGGCACATAGATAATGCTGTAGTGTATTGTGTTTTGTGGTTTTATCTTTATACTTATGGTTAATGGTATATGCTGATATATTTACCACAGCGCTGTCACTTTAAAAGCATGAATATTTGCCTTGGACTGTTGCTGTTTATCAAGTACCAGAATTTTAAGCAGTTGTTTGTACTATTAATCTTTATCCACAGTGCTGTCCTTCTCATGCTAATATTATCACATCAATATTACCATACATGATCTCATCATATATGCATTTGTGCATTAATTACACAATTAATGAAATTGGTATAATCATTTAGTATTTCTTTGTTATATCAGTTTCATTAGTTTTGTATTTAATGCACAAATGCATACAGTATATGATGAGATCATGTATGGTACTATTGCTGTGATAATATTAGCATGAGAAGGAAAGTGCTGTGGAGTGAGGTTAATAATGGTATATGCTGGTTGCAGTAGTTTCTCTGCTCCCAATTACTTTGTTTAATTTCTTAGTAAGGGAGTCCCCGCTGTTCACAGAGGCCCTGCCCTGGGTGGAGGCACTGCCAACTTTATTATCAAACTCACACTTCCACTTACCGACAATTCTGGTTCTCTTAATTTCCTTGGGGTTTAGTGCAATATCTTGTTTGGGATTGCTATTTCCCATATCCCCCCAAAAAAAGAACTACACTCTTTAAACTTTTAGTTGGGTAAATATGAAATATCGCATACACATACTTAATATTTACTAATAATATTTTGAACCACATATAAAGCTCTCAGCTTCTTTATACAGCTCAGTAGCTCAAGCAGAAATGTATGTAGAACTGAATGAGTCAGGAGACAAGCATTTCCAACTTTAAATTTTTTCTGTCTATAAAGCCTGGTACACACTAACAGGTTTTTCTTTGCAGACTGAACAAAAAAAAATGAAGAGCTCGGGAGGAGCCGCTTTCCTAACTATCCGATGTTAGCGATCTCCCCCGCTGAGCTATTGTGTTCTGACAGGGGACCCTGCCAGAACACACTGGTCAGCGATCTCAGCCATTGGCTGAGAACACTGATGGGGTGGTGATCAGACCTTTTTTGGTCATGCCCCTTCAACAGAAGGGCCGATTGTCACCCAATTTCTATTGAATCGGTCTATGCCACCTGACATGCGGCCCGTGTGTGCGGCCCTTAACCACTTACCAACCGGCCCATAGCCGAATGACGGCTGCAGGGTGGTTGGATAACTCTGGGAGGGCGTACTATGACGTCCTCCCAGAATTCCCCTCTCGCGCGCCCCCTGGGGCGCGCACCCGAACACATCCGTGACCGCCGGGTCCAGGGGACCCGGCGCATCACGGATCCCGGTAAATGGCCGCTGATCGCGGCCGTTTACCATGTGATCGCGCCGTCAAATGACGGCGCGATCACATGTAAACAGATCGGCGTCATCTGATGACGCCGGTTCCTCTCCTCCCCCTCTCCTCCCCGCCTGTGTACCGATCGGTACACAGTGAGCGGGGAGGGGGATGGATGGATGTCTGCAGCGCTGTGGGCTGTATGTGTAGTGCCCACAGCGCTGCACAGAGACATCCAGGCATCCATCCATCCATGCTCAGCCATCCCCACTACACTGCAATGCTGAGCAATACTCTGCAACACCCCCACAATACTCTGCAATACCCCCACAATACTCTGCAATGCTGTGCAATACTCTGCAACACCCCCACAATACTCTGCAACACCCCCACAATACTCTGCAATGCTGTGCAATACTCTGCAATACCCCCACAATACTCTGCAATGCTGTGCAGTACTCTGCAATACCCCCACAATACTCTGCAATACCCCCACAATACTCTGCAATGCTGTGCAGTACTCTGCAATGCCCCGCCATACTCTGCAATGCCCCCACAATACTCTGCAATGCTGTGCAATACTCTGCAATTCCCCCGCAATACTCTGCAATGCCCCCGCCATACTCTGCAATGCCCCCGCCATACCCTGCCATGCCCCCGCCATACTCTGCCATGCCCCCGCCATACTCTGCCATGCCCCCGCCATACTCTGCCATGCCCCGCCATACCCCGCCATACTCCGCAATACCCCGCCATACTCCGCAATACCCCGCCATACCCCGCCATACTCTGCCATACCCTGCAATACCCTGCAATACCCCGCCATACTCCGCAATACCCCGCCATACTCCGCCATACTCCACCATACTCTGCCATGCTCTGCAATACCCCGCCATACTCCGCAATACCCCGCCATACTCCGCAATACCCCGCCATACTCCGCAATATCCCGCCATACTCCGCAATACCCCGCCATACCGAGCCATGCTCAGCTGTACTCGGCCTCTGTATGTGGCCAGGCTGTGGAAGTCTCACACATGTGGTATCGCCGTACTCAGGAGGAGCAGGGGAATCTATTTTGGGGTGTCATTTTTGGTATGTACATGTTATGTGGTAGAAATATTGTATAAATGGACAACTTTGTGTTAAAAAAAAAATGCGTTTTAACCACTTCCCGCCCACCGGCCGTCATACAACGTCCTTGACTTTGTGCGGAGATATCTGAATGATGGTTGCAGCTACAGGCATCATTCAGATATCGGCTTTTTCAGCCGGCGATTCCCTACACCATGAGAACGATCATAGCAGCTGTTCCACTGCTTGATCGTTCTTACGGGAGGCGAGAGGGGATGTCCCCCCCTCCCGTGCTTCTACCGACTCACCGCTACGATCGAAGCCAGGATCGTTTTTTTTTTTTTTTTATTTCAGGCTTCCCAGCCTAGAGGTGAGATGTGGGGTCTTATTGACCCCATATCTCACTGTAAAGAGGACCTGTCATGCCATATTCCTATTACAAGGATGTTTATATTCCTTGTAATAGGAATAAAAGTGGTCAAAATTTTTTTTTTTTGGAAAAAAGCATCAAACTAAAATAAATAAAGTAAAATGAACAATAAAAAAAAATAAAAAATTTTTAAAGCGCCCCTGTCCCTGCGTGCTCGCATGCAGAAGCGAACTCATACGTAAGTCCCGCCCACATATGAAAACCGTGTTCAAACCACATATGTGAGGTATCGCTGCGATCGGTAGAGCGAGAGTAATTATTTTGGCCCTAGACCTCCTCTGTAACTCAAAACATGTAACCAGTAAAAAATTTTAAAGCGTCGCCTATGGGGATTTTTGAGTAGCAAAGTTTGGCGCCATTCCACAAGCGCGTGCAATTTTGAAAGGTGACATGTTGGGTATCTATTTACTCAGTATAACTTCATCTTTCACATTATGCAAAAACATTAGGCAAACTTTACTGTTTTGGTTTTTGTAAAGCACAAAACAGTTTTTTTCCCAAAAAAAACGCGTTAAAAAAATTGCTACGCAAATACCGTGCGAGATAAAAAGTTGCAACGACCGCCATTGTATTCTCTAGGGTCTTTGCTAAAAAAACATATATAATGTTTTGGGGTTCTATGTAATTTTCTAGCAAATAAATGATGATTTTTACATGTAGGAGAGAAATGTCAGAATTGGCCTGGGAGCTACAGAACGCCTGAAGGTGCTCCCCTGCATGTTGGGCCTCTGTATGTGGCCACGCTGTGTAAAAGTCTCACACATGTGGTATCACCATACTCGGGAGTAATAGCAGAATGTGTTTTGGGGTGTAATTTGTGGTATGCATATGTGGTGTGTGAGAAATAACCTGCTAATATGACAATTTTGTGGGAAAAAAAAAAAGTAAAAAAAAAACCTTGATTTTGCAAAGAATTGTGGGAAAAAATGACAACTTCAAAAATCTCACCATGCATCTTTCTAAATACCTTGGAATGTCTTCTTTCCAAAAAGGTATCATTTGGGGGGTATTTGTACTTTTCTGGAATGTTAGGGTCTCAAGAAATTAGATAGGCCGTCAGTACTTCAGGTGTGATCAATTTTCAGATATTCGCACCATAGCTTTTGGACTCTATAACTTTCACAAAGACCAAATAATATCCACCGATTTGGGTTAATTTTACCAAAGATATGTAGCGGTATAAATTTTGGCCAAAATATATGAAGAAAAATTACTAATTTGCAAAATATTATAACAGAAATGAAGAAAAATGCATTTTTTTACAGATTTTTCGGTCTTTTTTCTTTTACGGCGCAAAAAATAAAGAACCCAGCGGTGATTAAATACCACCAAAAGAAAGCTCCATTTGTGTGAAAAAAAGGACAAAAATTTCATATAGATACAGTGTTGCATGGCTGAGTAATTGTCATTCAAAATGTGAGAGCACCAAAAGCTGAAAATTGGTCTGGTTAGGAAGGGGGTTTAAGTGCCCAGTTGTCAAGTGGTTAAAGGAGTTGTAAAGTCAGAAGATTTTTGTTATCTTAATGCATTCTATACATTAAGATAAAAAGCCTTCTGTGTGCAGCAGCCGCCCCAGCACCCCTAATACTTCCCTGAGCCCCATCTCTGTCCAGCGATGTCCACGAGTGTCTCGGCCGTCTGAGACTCCCTCCTGATTGGCTGAGACTCAGCTGAGCTGCTGTCAATCAAAGTCAGTCAGCCAATCAGGAGAGAGAGGGGGTGGGGCTGGGCCGCAATTCCGTGTCTGAATGGACAATCAATCATACCTCAGTCAGCACTATTCCCATGACTGCTTTATAAATATATTTATGATTATATTACAATAAAATGTAACCACGTTCTTTCAAAAGAATATAAGTAGAACTCAAACATTAAAGCTTAGATGAAAGCAGAAATCAAAGAGGTGAAGTTCAGCATTGCAGGACGATGGATTCCACAACACATAAACTCTATCACGTACATGGAATGGATCCCAGAAGTTATCTTGATATATATTTCTCTAATAAGGAGGACATGGTCTTTGCAGAGGATTCTTTAAAATTTCCAATGGCGATGATCCACTATCAGCTCAGCACTGGTAGGTACAGCATATATTAATATTTTCAACATAAAGACTAATGTTGTTAATAAATCTAAGAGTATCACTCACATAAATGACAGTCCCCATAGCTCTGACCTCACAGATTCCTATTTCTGGTAGAGAGGGAATGCTTTATTTCTTTTTTTTCCCTTCAAGAAAAATTTTATTGAACAAAAGAAATCTTACATTGAGACAAGACATACAAGACAAGTTGCTGATAATGTGGGTAATACATTATACATGGGAGTGAGACATCATAGTTATTAGCTGAGGCAAACCAGTTTAACTTTAGTGAGTGGTCTGTTATTGCCCCAGACAAAGGGTTTCAGTATGGCCTCCATCAATCTGAAATGCCTGAATATTAGATAGACTGGTGAGTGCCACAGTATATATAGGATTTTTGGCAACAGGACTATCTTTATGAGATTTATTCGGCCCATCACACCCAAAGGGAGGCGGTCCTAAGTCTGGGTTTCTTGTTTAAGCATTTCATAGAGTGGAGTTACATTCAGTGCTATATAGTCCGTTGGATCTCTGGTGGTCCGTATGCCAAGATAATTGATGCTGTCAACTCTTTGTAGGGGAAGTTCAGCTCTGTCTATGGTGGGTGGGTAGCTGTCGAGTGGGAGTATTTGGGACTTGTCCCAATTAATGTGGAGCCAGAGAAGGTTCCAAAGCACGCTATCAGAGTTAGGACCGTGGGAAGAGAGACCTCTGAGTCCTCCAGAAATAGTAAGGTATCGTCAGCGTAAGTACTGATAATTTCTGTCACCTCCCCTTTGCTGAGTCACACTATCTTTGGGTGTGTGCGTATAGCCACTGCTAGTGGTTCTGCCGCCAGGGCGTAGAGTAGTAGCAACAGGGGGCACCGTTGTCTTGTGCCCCTGGACAGGGGAAAGCGCTCGGAGGGCCATCCATTAGCAATCACTTTTGCCACAGGGGCCTGGTATAGCAGCTGTGCCCACTTTATAGACCTTGGGTCTAATCCAAATTTATTCAGACAGGTCCAAAGGTATCCCCATTCAACCGAGTCGAATACTGTAGCTGTATCTAAAGCAACTATTATCCTGGATCCAGATCTATCGTGCACCGATTGAAGGTTGTTAAAAAGTCATCTGAGGTTGAAAGAGGTGTTCCTATCTGGCATAAAACCTGCCTGATCCCCATGTACAAGTGACAGTATGACCTTATTAAGGTGGTTAGCAAGCACTTTTGCCAGTACCTTAACATCTACCTGCAAAAGGGAGATGGGCCGATACGACTCAGGGAGATGGGGGTCTTTACCTGGCTCTGGAATTAGTACTATGGTGGCCTCACGCATAGAAGCTGGCAATTCAGACTTTTCCAAAATAGAATTATAGAGTGATAGTAGTTTAGGGACAAGTAGTTCCGAATAGGTGGAATACAATTTCACTGGTAGGCCATCTGAACCCGGGGCCTTGGACCTAGGAAACTGTGCTACAGCTCCAGCAATCTCATCTGCTGTGAGCGGTGCCTCCAGTTCCTCGACCTGCTCCTCCGTTAACTGTGGAAGAGGCAGATCGGAGAGACACAAATCCATCACAGCTGTATCACCTGGGTCTCGAGTGGTATATAGTGAGGTGTAGAAATCTCTAAATTGTGATGCTAACCTCCTGGGCTCCATCACTAAAGTACCTTCAGGGGAGTAGAGTGAAACTACTACTGGTGGTCTTTCTTCACAATGTACCAGATAGGCTAAAAGTTTCCCCGCCCTCTCCCCATGCTCAAATGAGTTCTGCCTTTGGAAAAACATTTTGCGTTTAGATTTCTCATAATGTAGTAGGTCAACTACCTTGGACCTTAATTTAATAGCGTGAGCTTTGTCAATGGTGGAGTCCCTGTGATATTCACTCCCAGCTGTAGTCAAATACTCTGTCGCCATGTCAATAGCTTGTGCGGAGGTGCGTTTGATCTGATTCATGCGTGTCGTGAAAGTCATGCGAACGTGTAGTTTAAACGTGTCCCAGACTGCTTGTGGTGTTGCAGTGCCCTCATATATAGTGAGGTATTGCTCTCAGCCTGTGGCAATGTCATCATCTTCTGGGAACAAAGTCAGCCAGAAGGGGTTTAGTCTCCAAGTAGCTGATGGTATTTCATGGGGTAGGGACAACATGGCCCAGTAGGGGCAGTGGTCAAAGAGTGATCTGGGGGAGAACCCTGTGTTGGTCAATCTTGGTTGTAGGGATTGGGACATAAGAATTAGGTCTATACAAGACATGGAGTCTAGTAGTATCCTGGCAAATCGAGTCGGGTGGGTAGGTGGTGGGGAAGTCGTTTTTCTACATAGTCTATCCATATTAGGATCAAGGACATTGTTGAAATGACCTAACCACAGTGCTGGAATTGAGGAGTGCATAGCCATAAAGTCAAACCCAGTGGATAAGATGGTGGAATTAAACGGTGGTGGTATAAAAGGCTAATAACAGTAGTATATCCCCATGTATTTTAACTTTCAAGAACACGCATCTACCCCAGGGGCGGATCCGAGGGGGGGGCAACGGGGCAATTGCCACCCCCGAGAAATTTGTTGCCGGCCGGGCGAGTGAGATAGTGGGCGGGTGAGATAGCGGGCGGCTCCACAGGGCGGGTGAGATAGCGGGCGGATCAGGCGGCGTGGTTTGTGGGCGGGGGGCGCTGTTTGTGGGCGGGCCGGGCTGCCAGGTGGCTCAGTGTGTTTGCAGGTGAGAGTGAGAGGCTGAGAGCAGGCTCTGTGTGGCAGCTGGCCAATCATTTAGCCAGGGGCGGGGGAGCAGAGAGATGAGATCATCTCTCACCGCCAGCCCTGTATGCCTGCAGTAACTTCCGCCGTCACTGGGCAGGCAGCAGAGAGATTACAATATCTCTCTGCTGCCTGACTCTGGGAGTCTGGGACACAGCAGGAGACAACCAAAACACCACCTTAGCCGGCAAGTGGCAATCCGCAAGGTGTGGCAGGTGACGTGGCAAGTGACAGTCTGCATCTGGTGGCAGGCAAGTGACAATCCACAAGGTGTGGCAGGCGACGTAGCAAGTGACAATCCACAACGTTTGGCAGATGTCGTGGCAAGTGACAATTCGCAATGTGTGGCAGGTGATGTGGCAAGTAGCAATCTGCAAGGTGTGGCAGGTGATGTGGCAAGTGACAGTCCACAAGGTGTGGCAGGTGATGTGGCAAGAGGCAATCCACAAGGTGTGGCAGGTGATGTGGCAAGTGGCAATCCGCAAGGTGTGGCAGGTGATGTGGCAAGTGACAATCCACAAGGTGTGGCAGGCGAAATGGCAAGTGACAATCCGCAACGTCTGGCAGGTGATGTGGCAAGTGACAATCCACAAGGTGTGGCAGGTGATGTGGCAAGTGACAATCCGCAAGGTGTGGCAGGTGACGTGGCAAGTGACAATCCGCAAGGTGTGGCAGGCAACGTGGCAAGTGACAACTCGCAATGTGTGGCAAGTGACACACTCAGGTCTCCCACAGATTCCGCATTATGGTGAGTTGAACTATTTAATTTTATATTACAATGTAATTATAGAAATAATGCGCTTCAATCATCCTGACACTGTAACAACCATGGTGGTGGGATGATTGAAGCGCTAACACCAGCTGTTTCCCCGATAAACTGCCCACAAAAAACGGATTTTCTGGCAGTGCCCCTCCCGAGACTGGACTCTGGATCTGCCCCTGATCTACCCTCTGGGTTGATCACTGAGTCCTGGAGCTCGAAGTGTGTATGTTTTGAAATAAGGACTGACACCCCTCTAGACTGGGCAGTGTGGACTGAGTGGTAGGCCCAGCCTATCCACAGGCATTTGAATGCCTGCAGCACTGGGCCCTCAACATGAGTTTCCACCAGAACCGCCACATCAGCCCATTCTTTTTTAGGTAACGAAAATATAGCAGACCTTTTCACTGGATCCCTCATGCCTCGGACATTCCAGGTGAGGAACTTCAAGAAGGCCATAGTATCAGATGTGAAATAGATCGTGGCGCTCCAGAACTCAGCAGCCCCGGCAGGTTAAAGTAGTATAAATCATGTTTGAACAGTCTAGTTGGCTTGTCATTGTAGCATGAATAGAATTCTATAACATAATACATGCACCTGTCTCTCAATATTAATAAGCTTACATCCCCCCTCCCCGCCCTGCACTGACCCAAACTTGTGCGGGCATGTATCCCTAACTGCCAACGTGGCATAAACAGTGTCCAACCTGTGAAGGAAAAGTTAGAAATTGACAGTGTTTGCGGATGTGGTTCTAACATCAGGGTGACAGGAGTGCTGTCATGTACAGAGAATCTGTGCATCTGGGTGTTGATCCTCTTTATCCCACCCAGGTTGCAGGAGTAATAGAACGGGGTGAAACTTCACTGCATAACGATGCATAATGAAGGACTTTGCTCACTTTGCTTGGTGAGCTCTCTAGGGAAGTGTCTTTCTCCGCCGGAGTAGGCTATTCATGGCGGGTATTGTTAAAGTAATGGAAAAGCAAAATAAAATAAAATAAACGGGAACAAGAATTGACCCCAAAGGTGGGAGTGATAGGCACGGTATGTTCCAGAATGCGAGTATCTGAAAGTAAAGGCATAGTTCTGATGCTTGCTATACTTGCTATTGATCAGTCATTTTGCTGCTTACCAGGAGTTCTCATCCAGGGTTGATCAAAGTGAGCATTTTCATCAATGTGACTAGGGAAATTAAACTGTGACTATCTCAGTGCTTAGGGAGCTGGCTAGAGTAAAAAGTGTAGCCAGCTCAGGTAGTGGGAAGTGGGACAAGGCAATGCACAGATACTTATCTGTGTGTCTCTCTCTGCTCAATCCACGCCAGGGCAGCTTCAGGATCCTTAAAGAAATGTGCTCTGTCCTCTCCTTCCACGTGTAGTCGCGCGGGGAATAACATGGCATACTTGACATTTTTAATGCGGAGGTGCCTCTTTACTTCAGTAAAGGATTTACGTCTACGTTGGACCTCTGCAGAGAAGTCAGGGAATATGGCAATCATTTTGTTTCTGAAGGGAATGTTCCCTTTCTCCCTGCTGAGGCGTAGGATGGCATCTCTATCCCTGAAGTTGAGAAACTTTGCGATGAAGGTGCAGGGGGGTGCTCCAGTCGGTGGAGGTCTGCCTGACAATGACAAACGTGGAGGAGAAGGCTTCCCTCCCATAGGTATCACACAGCAGCTTTTCCAAGAATGTAGGGGGGTCCTTCCCCTCCACCCCCTCTGGCATACCAATGAACTAGAGATTACATCTGCGAAGTCTATTTTCAATGTCATCCTGTTTCTGCAAGATCTGGTTCACTTGTAGCTGCATGGCGTCTGTGGAATTCTGGAGAGGGGAGAGAATCCTCCATGCTGCTGAGGTGGGCTTCTGCCTCCGTGACTCTCTCCCTTAGTTTTTGAAAGTCCTGCCTCACTAGTGATATATCAATTTTCACCTCCTCGATCTGTGTGGTGAGGTTTGTCTGACATGCAGTAAATTCTGCCTGGCATTCCGTGATAGCTTCAAGCACTTTAGCTGTATCTAAGCTTGGGATGTGTCCTCCTCTGGTGGATTGCTGCCATTTTGGTCTGGGGGTTCTTGATCCAAACGATGATATTTCCCGAGTTTGGCCACTGCAACTTTGCTTTTCTTTGGTGGTGACATGCTCCAGGCAGGTTCCCCTTGCTGAGGTGGTGATCAGCGGGCTTTCGGTGCAGTCTAGGGTCACAGGATTTGCAATAAAGGATATTCGCCCGGCGGAGCTCAGGTCTTTAGCATCCTATCCCATGCCGCTCCAGGCTACGCCCCCTTGGGAATGCTTTATTTCTTACTCAAAAATCAAGCTGTTTCTATATATAAAAAAATATATACCTCACTATGGCCTCTTCCACATTTTGTTAAAAACTGCAATTAAAATTTATTTGATTGATATTTTATAACACTGAGGTACTTGAATTTAAATTGAATTTGTTAATAAATAACAAAGATCAACACAAAAAAATTGGGTTTCCTCTGGAGCAACCAACCACGCTCTGATTTAGTATCATTGGTTGAATGAAGTCTACTTTTGGGTAATTAATGTTCCTGGAGTAAGCAAGTCCAAGATAAGGGTTTAGACCAGTACTAATTAAGGTTGGGTTCTAGAAATAATTTTTAGAAACTTCTCCAGTGGGTTTTAAAAAACATTTTATTGTGAAAAGCTGTCTTGGGTGCCACTTCCATGGGAGGCAAACAACAACTTCAAAACTTATGCCCTGTACACACGACCAGTTTTGCCGTTGGCATAAACTCCGAAGGTTTCTCTGACGGAACTCCGCTCAAACGGTCTTGCCTACACACGCTCACACCAAAGTCCGACCGTCCAGAACGTACAACATCTACGACGGGACTAGAAAAAGGAAGTGCAATAGCCAGTAGCCAATAGCTTCCAATTCGTACTTGCTTCAGAGCATGCGTTGTTTTTGGTCCGTCAGAACAGCATACAGACGAGAAGGTTTCCAGATAGGAATTGGTTCCGTCGAAAATATTTAGAACATGTTCCATTTCTAGGTCCGTCAGAATTTTAGAAAAAAAAGTCTGATGAGGCATACACATGATCGGAATAGATGATGAAAAGCTTCCATCTGTCTTTTTCTGTCGGACATTCCGCTTGTGTGTACGCGGCATAAGCCTCTGTCCATTTACTCCATCCAATGGCACAATAAAGGGATGGATAACTCCAACTTGAGGTGGAGAGGTCAACAGTGGCAGCCTGATCCAAAGAAGATTATTGTAAAAGAGAATCATAAACTGGTACCACATTATGATGAGACGATAACAAACAATAATTTATTTCTTATGACTGTTTTATTTGGTGAATATGTCACTCAGTCATTATATTATCACTTTTTATGTATTTGCTTGCAAAAGGTCAGTTCACAAACATTATCATACTTGTTTTCTATCTTTAAGGCCCAGTTTACACTTCTAAGACTTGTCATGAAACTTTGGACCCCAAAGTCACATGACAAATTTGCACTCCATGTTTTCCAATGAGTACTGTTCATATTTGTGCAACTTAAAATGGTTGTAAACCCTTTACAACCACTTTATACTACAGACAAGACCAGAGGCGTAGCTTGAAGCTTGTGGGCCCGATGCAAAAGTTGACCTGGGCCCCCTCCACTACCACCCACCACTTCCACCGTGTGTGCAGATACACCCACTGCACGCCAAGACACTCAAAGTGGCTTAAGAGTTTAGAGTTCCCAGAGTTCCTCCTTACATTAGAGGACAGGGATCACTGCTGGAGAATCAGAGGACAGGGACCCCTGGCAGTTCATTTGGCAGGGCTCCTTTCCCATTCCAGCACTATAAACAGCTCCTCCCCCCCCACAATACACAGGGCTGAAATCACATTCCTTTACACACAGTCTGTCAGTCTTCACAGGGTGTATCTGGCTTTTATTTTGCCGTTCTGATCTCTGAAATCCCCTGGTTGGAAGGGCAGTATAGTTGTAGTAGGCAGATACACACTATGCAGATCATGGCTGTGACAGACCTAGCCGGGAGAGAGACTTTTGGAGGGGATTGTATGCTAGCCTCTTGCCGATCGATCGTGGGCCCTGACATTTGGGGAACGGTGCTCTTTGTGAGCTGTATGCCTGGGGACCCTTGAGGCGGTATCACTGTGGATTCGGGTCCTGGTCCCCCAGGACACACAGACTCTGGGGACCCTGGATTTGCCATATTAGAATAGTGACTGATTCATAGCGTTGGGTCTTCTACTGTTAAATGCTAATGTCATCAATTCCAGCTAATATGACTCCAACTCCAGTAATATGAGCCGGAGGTATGCACCTCCACTGTTAGTGTATAAAAGAGCCTGTATTTTTGAATAAAAGAGATTCCTGGTTGAACTTACATACAGCCTGCCTGGTGTTTGTTCTGAGCTATCACAACTGGGTTAGAACGGCACATAGCTGTAGTTCTAATCCCGGAGTATTTGATGACCGAACAATCAGATGTTGCGATCTGCAATCTGATTCTATAGCTGCAGAGGAGTGTTGGGAGAGTGGAACCGAGCGAGCAAGGGGCTCGTTACAATGGCTGACTGGCTGTGGTATAAAGGAATGTGATTTAAGCCTTGTGGAGGAGGAGCAGTATAGAGTGCTGTACTGGGAAAGAAGCTCAGCAGCTGGGTATAGAATCCACAGCGGAGGGGATGGTCAGGAGGCTTTGGGGGGGTGCAACTTAGAACTGGGGGGGCAAAGCCATGTGACACAAAATCTGGAGCCTGCAGCCCATAAGGAGGTGTTAAGGGATTTGTTTTAGCAATTTCTGAAGGTTTCTCTGTCAGTGTTGGCAGGTGGTGGGGGGAGGTCACCTCCCGGAGGTGTGTGTCTTTTCCCCAGTTGTCAGGGAAGTGGGGTAAGTGGACATCCCCGGATGGGGGAGGGTACAGAAAATCCCAGCTAGTGACTAGAAAACACTGAGTGGTGTCTTACCTCACCAGTGACATCGGTTGCATCGTGGCTACAGGACAGTGCTCTCCTCCTCTTAACTTGCTTAGCTTGGTTACCATTCCATGGTACAAGCACACAGTACAGATACTTCCCCATCCTGGGCTGTTCTCACCCCATGCTTCTCTCCATTCAGGAAATGGCTCACAGCTTCTCCCCAGCCAATGAGAACAGAGGGGTGTGGACTGTGGAAGGCAAAGTAGAAGCCCAGTACTGGAGTGTGGCTGTGGGGCCCTAGGAAAGATCGGAGCTGGACATGATAATATGATAGGGAGGCTGCAGGGGCCCTCTGGAGCTAGGGGCGCCCTGCAACCCCTTATGCTATGCCCATGGGCAAGTCTATAATTAGGCTTACTTGTAGCTAAACTGGATATCTCCTAAACCTTCATGGTTTAGGAGATATCCCTGTATTTGCATGTGCCAAAGTCATCGGCACATGCGCACTTAAGTAAACTGAAGCAATGGAACATACGTGCCGTTACCAGTGGCTCCCATGCGCATGTGCGGGAGTGACATCATCGTGGCTCTGGCCAATCACAGTGAGATGTAGGGTTTTTTTTAACTTTTTAAAAAGGTTAAAACTACTTTAAGACTCAGGACTTTTTTCCTTCCACTTTTAGGAGCGTCAGGCGTTTTGTTTTTTTTTACATATTAAAAATGTCTCTCCATGTTATTCTTTGTGTCCACATAAGCTTTTAGGAGCTTTTAGTGGCATAGGCGTTTTCAAGCTGCAAAAAACAACCCCAGGGCCAGCGCATTCTTGAGCAGCAGCATCACAGCTGTAAAAATGGCTGACGTGGCTAAACGCATGTTAATGCTATATACAGCGTTAGGCCGCGTCAAGCGTTTTTAAGCTGTAGTAATTGGATTTGGGAGGGGAAAATAGAAGAGGGCAGAGAAACACTGCTAAACACTAATGCAGCTAAACGCAGCTAAATGGGCATTAATGCCAATGCAAAATGCTTCTAAAAGCGTGTTTTTCCTGGTGTCATTACTGGCTTTGCAGCTTGTTTTTTTAACGCACTGTGTGCACGAGGCCTTAAAGTCACAGTGAGTTTAAAGTAGTTCCTGTACTACTTTGATTGGACTTTCGTACAACATGAGGGCCATAGACTTCAATGTAAACCCTCAAAAGTCGCATGAAAGTCACACCTGATTCATATACATGTGTGTGCGACTTTGTAGAGCATACGCAGTCACATGGTCAAAGCCAAAGTCGCAGCAAACTCGCACTAGTCCAAAGTAGCAAAGTCGCATGAAGTCACACTGTAAAGTCACAGTGGAAATCACACAATTTTGAAGTCGCACAAATGTGAATGGGGCCTAAATAATCAGAACAGATGTAGAGCAAAGTGACTGTTTCTCTGCAAATGGCCCTCTGACCCCTTTATACTCTCCTTATTCTCTCTCTCTCTCTCTCTCTCTAAGCTCCTTGCTCATCTGGTGCTTTCATATAGAGGATAATGTGACATATAATGATAGCTGGCTTAGCAGGAAATCCCAGAGTCATATTATATGTTGGTTGGGAATAATTTTTTAAAGCTATTTTAAACTAGCAGTGTCATTAAATGCCAAATGTTATGAAAATGTGAAATCTCTTTTTTGGCAGTGAAATTAGTTTCGGGTAAGATAACATCTGAATCTCTAATATTCCTCCAGGTCGAGCTGAGGGTACATTTTTGATTGGCATCAGCCTTGGTTCCATCATTCACCATCTTTATTTCACCTCTAAATTTTTCAAAAAAATAGTCCTATTAAAATTCCAAGAGAAATGTATTATGGAACTGAACAGATGGCTATATGACCGTACCGGAGCATATGATTGGTCGCATACATCATCAGCTGCAGCTGAGTTAGAAGGAACGAGGTGACTTGTCCCCTTTCTGATTTTTGCATTTTAGGTTGCAGAAGATTGTTTTTTTAAAGGCAACTTCTATTGTTTTTGAGTATATTTAATTTATTAAGTTGTTTAAAATACAAACTTTCTTGATCATACATCACGGGACACAGAGCAGCCATAGTAATTACTATGTGAGTTATACGTCACCTATAGGTGAATGGACACTGGTACACTCAAATAAAAGGAGGCCCCCCTCTATATAACCCCTCCCATACCGGGAGCACCTGAGTTTTTTTGCCAGTGTCTTAGGTGTTGGTCACGGTTATGTTGTGTTAAAGATAGTTCCGCTAAAAAGGATTATCATAACCGGAAGGTTGTCTGGCAGGGTGCTATGCAGGTCCAAGGGAGAGAAACCCCATATACAAGGGACCCAGTCCTTGAAGGTCTACCATGACATGCCCACCGTGATGGGTGAAGATTGGGTCTGTCTGTACTCCAGCAGCATCCTACGGCGGGAATGGTAAGTGAGAAGATTCTAAAGTATTACACTTGAGGATTTCTCTATTGAGTAGCTTGTGCTAACCTGTTGTCTCCACTACAGAGTGTGAAAGAACATGCTAAGTTTTCATTTACCATGCTTCAGCTCCTGTTCAGCATTAGTGTCAGATTGTAAGCTTGCTCTAGGCCACCAGGTAAGGGCAGGGGTCTCCTGCCCGTGGGCGTTGGGTCCCCCTGGAAGAGCACCTTCCCCCCACCACTCTCCCCCGCCATTCTGTTCAATCCATGCCATACAATTGTTCCATCTGATCGAACCACACCATCCGATCGGACCACTCCACCAAATCGGACAATGCTAAACGTGTGTGCGCTGGAATCTGACTTCTTTTGTAAGTTAGGTGGGGGAGGCGATCCTAGGACGTCTGGGGTGTGGCTTAAGTGGCCAACGTGCACGAGGAATGCCGTGCACAATGCACAGCGCAGGTGCAGGGCCCATTTCCTTAAAAAAGTTTGCTTCTCTGTAAAAAACTGGTTGGCTGGTGTAATAAAGGACACAGAGCATATATGGGGCATGTAAGCTATATGGTTGGTGTACACAGGCAATTTTAAAAGGCATATCTACTCAGCATCAGGCTGAGAAAATTATTAGCAGCATAATATTAATTGCTGGACTAGTGCTAGGCAGTAGATGCACGGTGTTAGTACCTCTGCTTTGTGCTTAGGA
This sequence comes from Aquarana catesbeiana, assembly GCF_042186555.1. Classification (NCBI taxonomy): domain Eukaryota; kingdom Metazoa; phylum Chordata; class Amphibia; order Anura; family Ranidae; genus Aquarana; species Aquarana catesbeiana. Next base: position 228,473,133 of record NC_133333.1, on the reverse strand, counting down.
CTATGTCTTCCCCTAATACAAGGTGAAATGCCTCAGGTAGAAGTGCAAGGGTGCTACGGTCAGGGTCTGAGGATCCTAGTCATGCTTCCGTGCCTATCAATGTCCTAGGGATTTGGGCAGTACATCTAGCGTTAACAGTCTGGACATACAGATTGCGAGGCTGTCCTGTCCGGATACAGTCCGATAATGCCACGGCAGTGGTCTATATCAATCACCAAGGGAGCACCAGAAGTTGTGCAGCCAAAAAGGAGGTGAATCATGTTCTGATATGGGCAGAGAAGCATGTGCCTTGCCTATCAGCAGTCTTAATTCCAGGGATAGAGAATTGGCAGGCGGATTTCTTGAGCCGTCAACAGGTTCTCCCGGTAGAATGGTCTCTCCACCCCGTCATTTTCTTGGCCATATGCCAAAGATGGGGTACCCCAGACATAGCTTTATTGGCATCCAGGTTCAACAAAAAGTTGAGTAAGGGATCCTCTTGCACAAGGGATAGACGCGCTAGTGACCCCATGGGATCAGTTTGCTCTGATTTATGGGTTCCCCCCAGTTCAGCTGCTACCCCGGCTTCTTCACAGAATCAAGCAGGAATGAAAGCTGGTGATTTTAGTAGCCCCAGCGTGGCCCAGAAGATCTTGGTATGCAGAGATCATCAGAATGTCAGTTGGGAGGCCTTGGACTCTCCCAGATCGTCCAGACCTCCTGTCACAGGGGCCAGTATTCCATCCTGCCTAAGACCCCTTTCACACTGGGGCGGTTTGCAGTCGTTATTGCGCTAAAAATACCGCCTGCAAACCGCCCCTAAACAGCCTCCGCTGTTTGTTCAGTGTGAAAGCCCGAGGGCTTTCACACTGAAGCAGTGAGCTGGCAGGACGGTAAAAAAAGTTCTGCGAGCCGCATCTTTGGAGCGGTGAAGGAGCGGTGTGTTCACCGCTCCTAAACCGCTCCTGCCCATTGAAATCAATGGGACAGCGCGGCTATACCGCAGCAATACCGCGCTGTACGAGCGGTTTTAACCCTTTTTCGGGGGTTAAAACCGCACCGCTAGCAGCCGAATACAGCCGCAAAAACAACAGTAAAATAGCGCTAAAAATAGTGCTGTTTTACCGCCGACGCCCCCACCGCCCCAGTGTGAAAGGGGCCTTACAGTCGCTAAATTTGACGTTCTGGCTTTTAAAGCCCATATTTTAAAGAATCGAGGGCTTACAGGTTCTATGGTAACCACCCTGATTAATGCAAGGAAGCCAGCTTCCAGATCCATTTATTATAGGGTCTGGAAGGCCTATATTTCCTGGTGTCAGGCTAGAAAATGGCATCCTAGAATGTCATAGATAGAATTCTTACCTTCCTTCAGTTAGGGGTAGAAATGAAATTGGCCTTGAGTACAATTACAGATTTCAGCCTTGTCAGTAATTTTTCAAAGGCCGCTTGCCTCACATTCCTTGGTCCGAGCGTTTATACAAGGGGTCATGCATATGGTTCCACCGATCAGGAAACCCTTGTGCCCATGGGATCTGAATCTAGTCCTGTCGGTTTTACAAAAACTGCCTTTTGATCCAATACAGGATATTTCTTTAATCTTCTTAACAAAGAAATAGTTTTTTTTGGTATCGGTAATTTCCGCAAGAAGGGCATCAGAGTTGGCAGATTTTTCCTCTAAAGAGCCATACCTCATTGTCCATAAGGACAAAGTGGTGCTGCATCCCCACCCAACCTTTTTGCCTAAGGTAGTGTCAGGTTTTCATCTGAACCAAGATGTGGTCCTACCCTCCTTTTTTCCTCAGCCTTGTTCTGCAGAAGAAAAACTTTTGCACTCTCTTGATGTAGTAAGAGCAGTTAAAGTCTATCTGAAAGAGACAGCTCAGATAAGGAAAACTGATGTTTTGTTTGTGCTGCCAGATGGCCCTAGGAAGGGGCAGGCAGCAGCAAAATCGATCATTGCAAAAAGGTTTTGTCAAGTTATTTCTCAGGCCTATGACCTGAAAGGGAAAGTTCCAGCTTTTCAAGTAAAGGCGCACTCTACCAGGGCAGTCAGTGCTTCTTGGGCAGTGCATCACCAGGCTTCTATGACTCAGATTTGCAAAGCTGCAACTTGGTCATCAGTTTATACATTCACAAAATTCTATCAGATGGATATAAGATGGCAGGAGGATGCCACCTTTGGGCGCAGTGTACTGCAGGCAGAAGTTTAGATCCTCACGTCTGATGGTGACCTGCCTTATTTGTAGTAATCCATGCGCCCCACCACACTGTATAGCCAGGTGGGTGATCATCTTCCCGGCTATTTAGTGGGCAAGATATGTGTGGTTAAAGAGAATCCTTTTATTACAGGCACATATACAGTAAACCTGCCTTATTTGTGTCTCCCTCCCCTCAGTTGGCATTGCTTTGGGACATCCCACATAGTAATTACTATGGCTGCTCTGTGTCCCGTGATGTACAATCAAGAAATTAGGATTTTTATAACAGCTAACCTGTAAAATCATTTTCTTGGAGTTCTTTACTAGAGATGAGCCGAACACCCCCCGGTTTGGTTTGCAGCAGAACATGCAAACAGGCAAAAAATTTGTTCAAACACGCGAACACTGTTAAAGTCTATGGGACATGAACATGAATAATCAAAAGTGCTAATTTTAAAGGCTTATATGCAAGTTATTGCCATAAAAAGTGTTTACGGACCTGGGTCCTGCCCCAATGCAAAAAAAGTTTTAAATACGGACGTTTTTTCGGAGCAGTGATTTTAATAATGCTTAAAGTGAAACAATAAAAGTGAAATATTCCTTTAAATTTCATACCCGGTGGTGTCTATAGTATGCCTGTAAAGTGGGCATGTTTCCCGTGCTTAGAACAGTCCCTACATAAAATGACATTTCTAAAGGAAAAAAGTCATTTAAAACTACTCAAGGCTATAATGGCAATACAGATAAAAGAAGTCATTGAAAAAAAATGGCATTGGATCCCCCCGAGCACGTAACAAGGCAGGCCGCAAGAAAAGAGGGAGGGACGAGAGAGCGCCCCCCTTCTGAACCATACCAGGCCACATGCCCTCAACATGGGGAGGGTGCTTTGGGGTAGCCCCCAAAGCACCTTGTCCCCATGTTGATGGGGACAAGCGCCTCATCCCCACAACACTTGCCCGGTGGTTGTGGGGGTCACGTAAACGGGTGGCCCCGCCCCCCTTTGGCGCCCCGGGAAAAGCCATAGGGAAGTTTATTTTTTAATAAAGGACTTGTCCCAACCGTGTCTTGTCATTTTTACCATTTTGACACTTTTTTTGTGAAATGGTAGGGGTACATTTGTACCCCGTTACCATTTCACACAAGGAGGAGGCCGGGATCTGGGGTCCCCTTGTTAAAGGGAGCTTCCAGATTCCGATAAGCCCCCTGCCCGCAGACCCCCACAACCACTGGGCAAGGGTTGTGGGGATGGGGTCTTTCACCACTGCCCATGTTCAGGCTAGAGCAATGTTTGGATGTATTGTATTGTTTTTCATTTTTGCTGCCAGAAGGGCGATACCTTGTGACTTAGTGTATTAATATACATGTCCTTATGACAAACGGCGCCATATTGTAGGTTGTATACACCGGACATTGTGCCGTCTTAAGCCACATCTGCTCCTATATGTCCCCCAGAATAGCGGTGCCATGTTTTTGGCTGTTTAAACCAGTCACTGTTCCACATGATGTCACATCCTCTTTCACATGTTAAAATGAGGCTTGGAACTCTTGTCCGGGCGCCATTTTGGCAGAACCAGGAAGTAATCCTCCTCTACATATGAAAACGAGGCTTGGAATGCAAGCCCGGGTGCCATTTTGGAGGAACCAGGAAGTAATCTCCATAATTTGCACTTTTAATCAGACGGAGCTGCCACTTGTTATGGGGGTAACCAGTATCTATAAATACTCAGCCAGTACAGTGGTCCAGGATGATGACTTTTAAGTTGAAATGCATCAGAGGGATATGCTTAGACCACGGTCTTCTTTTATACTAGCGCTTGATTTTACTGCTAAACACGTGAGTGTATTTCCTTTGCTTTTCATGTATTAAAAAATTTCCATACGGAGTTACGCTTTATGCCTTCCTCTTTCTTTTAATGATGGGGCTGACTGCCTATATCTACTGAGTCCATCCATACCTTACACCTGTTCGGAGGTCCATCTGGAGGTCATATCTGGATAGAGCATATGATCCCCTTGGTATATTATACCACAAAGCTTGATTGACTCACTAGGTGTACACCTATTTGAGTTCAATCCCTCTGCTAAGCAGCTTCTGGTGTTTTTGGTGGTGGACCTACTATCAACTGTTATTACATCATACATATTTGAAGTTAAAGACTGTAACTATATTATATCCACATGTGGTTGAGGATTATCATCACACATGATTGAAGCTTGTCACTGACTTTTTCTTTTTTGGACCTCACACATCCAAATTCCTCTGTTTATAGACATCACATGTCATAATAGAGGACTGCTTGGAGTATTTTTGAGCACATCATTTATTACTCATGTTTTTTGTACTTATATTATTTGTTATGGTTTATATGATCACATAAGCGATTCGCATTTCACCCAATTTGTGGGGATGGGGCCCTTGTCCCTATCAACATGGGGACAAGGTGCTTTGGGGGGCTACCCCAAAGCACCCTCCCCATGTTGAGGGCATGTGGCCTGGTATGGTTTAGGAGGGGGGACGCTCTCTCGTCCCCCCTCTTTTCCTGCGGCCTGCCAGGTTGCGTGCTCAATTAAGGGTCTGATATGGATTTTTGGGGGACCCCCACGCCATTTTTTTTTAGATTTTGGCATGGGCTCCCCCTTAAAATCCATACCAGACAGGTCTGGTATGGATTTTGAGGGGGAACCCCACGCCATTTTTTTTTAAAATTTTGGTGTGGGGTTCCCTTTAATATCCATACCAGACCTGAAGGGCCTGGTATGGAATTTGGGGGGACCCCACAAAATTTTTTTTTTTAATTTTGGTTCGGGTTCCCCTTAAAATTCATACCAGACCCAAAGGGACTGGTAATGGACTGGGGGATTTCAATGACTTCTTTTATCTGCATTGCTGGGACCAACAATTCATTATAGCCACGAGTACTTTTAAATGACTTTTTTCCTTTAGAAATATCATTTTGTGCAGGGACTGTTGTAAACACGGGAAACATGCGCCACTTTACAGGCATACTATAGACACTCCCCCCGGGTCCAAAATTTAAAGGAATATTTCACTTTTATGGTTTCACTTTAGGCATTATTAAAATCACTGCTCCCGAAAAAACGGCCCTTTTTAAAACTTTTTTTTTGCATTGATACATGTCCCCTGGGGCAGGGCCCAGGTCCCCAAACACTTTTTATGACAATACCATGCATATAAGCCTTTAAAATGAGCACTTTTGATTTATCCCATAGACTTTTAAAGGGTGTTCCGCGGCTTTCGAATTTGCCGCGAACACCCCAAATTGTTCGCTATTCGTTGAACAGGCGAACACCCGATGTTCGAGTCGAACTTATGTTTGACTCGAACATCGGGCTCATCCCTATTCAGCACGGGACACAGAGGTCCCTCCCCTCTTGTTGGGATATGGGTATATTGCTTATTTACAAAACTGAGGTGCTCCCAGTATGGGAGGGGGTTATATAGAGGGGGACTTCCTGTCTTTTGAGTGTACCAGTGTCCATTCACCTATAGGTAGGGATGAGCTTCGAGTTCGAGTCGAACTCATGTTCGACTCGAACATTGGCTGTTCGCAAGTTCGCCGAACAGCGAACAATTTGGGGTGTTCGCGGCAAATTCGAATGCCGTGGAACACCCTTTAAAAGTCTATGGGAGAAATCAAAAGTGCTAATTTTAAAGGCTAATATGCAAGTTATTGTCATAAAAAGTGTTTGGGGACCTGGGTCCTGCCCCAGGGGACATGGATCAATGCAAAAAAAAGTTTTAAAAACGGCTGTTTTTTCAGGAGCAGTGATTTTAATAATGCTTAAAGTCAAACAATAAAAGTGTAATATCCCTTTAAATTTTGTACCTGGGGGGTGTCTATAGTATGCCTGTAAAGGGGCGCATGTTTCCTGTGTTTAGAACAGTCTGACAGCAAAATGACATTTTGAAGGAAAAAACTCATTTAAAACTACCCGCGGCTATTGCATTGCCTACAATACACATAGAAGTTCATTGATAAAAACGGCATGGGAATTCCCCAAAGGGGAACCCCGAACCAAAATTAAAAAAAAAAATGACGTGGGAGTCCCCCTAAATTCCATACCAGGCCCTTCAGGTCTGATATGGATATTAAGGGGAACCCCGGCCAAAATAAAAAAAAAAAAAATGACGTGGGGTTCCCCCTAAATTCCGTACCAGACCCTTCAGGTCTGGTATGGATTTTAAGGGGAACCCCGCACCAAAAAAAAAAAAAAAAACGGCGTAGGGTCCCCCCAAAAATCCATACCAGACCCAGATTCCGATAAGCCCCCCGCCCGCAGACCCCCACAACCACCAGCCAGGGTTGTGGGGATGAGGCCCTTGTCCTCATCAACATGGGGACAAGGTGTTTTGGGGGGCTACCCCAAAGCACCCTCCCAATGTTGAGGGCATGTGGCCTGGTACGGTCCAGGAGGGGGGGCCGCACTCCCGTCCCCCCCTCTTTTCCTGCGGCCTGCAAAGTTGCGTGCTCGGATAAGGGTCTGGTATGGATTTTTGGGGGGACCCCACGCCGTTTTTTTTTTTTTTTTGGCGCGGGGTTCCCCTTAAAATCCATACCAGACCTGAAGGGTCTGGTATGGAATTTAGGGGGAACCCCACGTCATTTTTTTTTTTTTAATTTTGCCCGGGGTTCCCCTTAATATCCATACCAGACCTGAAGGGCCTGGTATGGAATTTAGGGGGACTCCCACGTCTTTTTTTTTTTTTTAATTTTGGTTCGGGGTTCCCCTTTGGGGAATTCCCATGCCGTTTTTATCAATGAACTTCTATGTGTATTGTCGGAAATGCAATAGCCGTGGGTAGTTTTAAATGAGTTTTTTCCTTCAAAATGTCATTTTGCTGTCAGACTGTTCTAAACACAGGAAACATGCGCCCCTTTACAGGCATACTATAGACACCCCCCAGGTACGAAATTTAAAGGGATATTACACTTTTATTGTTTGACTTTAAGCATTATTAAAATCACTGCTCCTGAAAAAACGGCCGTTTTTAAAACTTTTTTTTTGCATTGATCCATGTCCCCTGGGGCAGGACCCAGGTCCCCAAACACTTTTTTTGACAATAACTTGCATATTAGCCTTTAAAATTAGCACTTTTGATTATTCATGTTCGTGTCCCATAGACTTTAACGTGTTCGCGTGTTCGAACAAACTTTTTTCCTGTTCGCATGTTCTGGTGCGAACCGAACAGGGGGGTGTTCGGCTCATCCCTACCTATAGGTGGCATATAACCCACATAGTAATTACTATGGCTGCTCTGTGTCCCATGATGTACTCCAAGAAAAGGATTTTACAGGTAAGCTGTTATAAAAATCGTATTTTTTTTTCACGTTTTTAGTCAGGTAACTTTGAAATATTGTATTTGTATTGCTCAGCTCTTTATAATGTTTTTAATCAGGCTCTCCTTATCTACTGTGCTGAAAAAGCCTATTCATGTTGTTTAAAGTAGAAGTCCAGTCAAATCTAAACTTAACCCTGCTCTCACCCCCATTCTTATGCCACGTACACATTTTCGTCGGAAAAGCCTTGGATGGTTTTTCCGACGGAATTCCGCTCTAGCTTGTCTTGCATACACACGGTCACACCAAATTCCGACCGTCAAGAACGCGGTGATGTACAACACGTACGACGGGACTATAAAACGGAAGTTCAATACCCAGTGCGCCACCCTTTGGGCTCCTTCTGCTAATCTCGTGTTTATCTCGTGTTAGTAGAAGTTTGGTGAGAGACGATTCATGCTTTTCAGCCTCGTGCTTTTCATTCCGTTACTGCTCTTCAGTTTGTGGGTTTGTATCTGGTTTTCCGTGCGTGTAGTCAGTTCGTATCTGTTTTTCAGTGCGTTCTTGTCCGCTTGTTTCTGATTTTCAGCTCACTCTTCACAGGCCTTTCTGTTCTTCAGTGCATTCTGTTAGTTCGTTCTGACCAGCCGACCATTTTGAAGCCATGTTGCGGGTACGTACTCATCGTAGAGTTTGTGCTATGCGGGGGCTTGGTGTTGGGGTTCTTGCTTTGACCCAAGCCCAGTCCATGAACATGGTGGGGAGGAGTTCATGGACCAAGAATTGGTTACTCCAGCATGACCAATTCTCTCATATGCCTTTGCTGCGCGAGATCCAGGAGAATAAACATGATGATTTCAGGAATTTTCTCTGGGTGACGGACCCCGTTTTTCACCGTCTGTTGGCTTTGCTGTCCCCTTATATTACAAAGCAGGATACCTGCAAGCGGCAAGCCATCACTCCGGAGCAGAGGCTAGTTGCCATGTTGTGGTACTTGGCGACGGGGAGAAGTCTCCAGGACCTCAAGTTCTTTACAGGCATCTCCCCCCAGGCTCTGGAGATCATTATTCCAGAGACCTGTTTTGCCATCATACAGGTCCTGCAGAAGGACTATATTAGGGTAAGTTTTCTCCTTTAACATCACATTCTATGTATTCAATGTATGCTAATGTTTTGTATTTCTTTCATCATTCCCTAATTACCATGATTGTAATATGCTGTGAATGTCCTCTTTGTCCTTGTGCATGCTGTAAGCTTTTAATGCTCCTTTTTTGTCCTTCATGCATATTTGCCTTCACTAACCTCCCCAGCATGCCATCCTGGGCCCATACACACCTAACCTAGTCACTTAATGTATTTTGTCAGCTCCATTGTAGTGCTTTACCCTAAACACCCCCTAAAATGTGTCCAAATGAGGGGGCGAGGAATATAATAAGTAGGGATGGACCGAACACCCCCCTGTTCGGTTCGCATCCAGAACATGTGAACAGGCAAAAAATTTGTTCGAACACGCGAACACCGTTAAAGTCTATGGGACACGAACATGAAAAATCAAAAGTGCTAATTTTAAAGGGTAATATGCAAGTTATTGTCATAAAAAGTGTTTGGGGACCCGGGTCCTTTCCCAGGCGACATTTATCAATGCAAAACAACTGGAGTTAGACTTACCGGTAACTCCTTTTCCAGTGGTCTTCCAGGACAGCCCTTGAGAGATGGAGTCCCTCCCATCGACCCAGGAAACACATTGCCAAAACAGTTCAAAAGGCGGTCCCTCAGTTCCCTGGTCAGTCATTTACCAAGAACCGAAGGATGGAACTGCAAAAACATAACCATAACAGGTAATAATGTTAGTACATTAACACAATCAAAAAAGGGTGGGATCATGCTGTCCTGGAAGACCACTGGAAAAGGAGTTACCGATAAGTCTAACTCCAGTTTTCCCCAGTTGTCTTCCAGGACAGCCCTTGAGAGGATCCCCAAGTACTCACCAGATTAGGGGGGACCACGGCTTGGAGAACTTTTCTCCCAAAAGCCTGATCCTGACTGGACATTAAGTCTAGTCGATAATGCCTTGTAAAGGTGGAAAAGCTTGACCACGTGGCTGCTTTACATATTTGCTCCGGGGTGGCACCAGCTCTTTCTGTCCAGGATGCTGATAATGCCCTTGTGGAGTGGGCTTTAATACCCCCAGGAGGATCTTTGTTTACTGTCTTATAACCCTCTGCTATAGCTAGCCTAATCCACCTAGCCTATGGTGACTTTAGAAGCTTTTTGCCCCTTACGTTGTCCGGAAAAAAGAACAAAAAGTGAATCTGAGATTCTAAATGGATTGGTTATCCTAAGATACTCTAGGATACACCTCCTCACATCTAATAAATGAAAACGCTTTTCGTTCTCGTTTGAGGCCTTCTAACAGAAAGAAGGAAGGACAATATCTTGTGACCTATGGAAATTAGATGCTACCTTTGGTAAGAACCCAGGGTCTGTTTTTAGCATGACTCTGTCTTCTAGAATTTGGAGGAAAGGCTCTCTGACAGAGAGAGCTTGGATTTCACTAACTCTGCATGATGAAGTGATTGCCACAAGTAGTACTGTCTTGAAAGTGACCAGGCCGCCAACATTAGTCGATGACTTCTGGTGCCTCCTTGCTTGTTTATATAAGCTACAGCCGTCATATTGTCTGAGCGGACCTGTAGATGATGATCTTGCATTGTATTCTTAAAGAATAGCAGAGCCCTGAGGACAGCTGTTAGCTCCTTCCAATTGGACGAGAGAAGCTTCTCCTCTGACGTCCACCTGCCCTGTGCCCAGTCTGAGTTGAGGTGTGCTCCCCAGCCCCAGCTGCTCGCATCCGTAGTTAGTATGGATGTGACAGGAGAGATCCAGAGAACCCCTTTGTTTAAATTCTCTGTCTCCTTCCACCACCAGAGGGAACGCTTTATTCTGGTGGGTATTGAAATCTCTTCTTCCAGATCCATGTCTTTTAATTGTTCCAACAGAAACCTCTGAAGGTCTCTTTGGTGGAACCTGGCCCATTGTACAGCTGGAATGACTGCTGTCATAAGTCCTAAGACCGACATCACCTCCCTCACTGTACATTTGGTGTTGCTTTGAAGAAAACACATTCTCTGCCGCAGATTCAATATCTTTTCTTCCGGCAGGACTATTCTCTGCTCTACTGACAGGATCTTGTACCCTAAGTACAGAATTTTCTGTGTTGGGGTAGTCTTGGACTTTTGCAGACTGATTATCCACCCCAACCGACTCAGGCTGAGCTGTGTCAACTCTAGGTCCCGACGAAGTTGTTTCTCCGAATGGGCGTGAGAAGTAAGTCATCTAGATATGGAATAATCGAGACTGACTGTAGTCTTAACGGAACTACTGCCTCCCCGAGAACCTTGGTAAAGATTCTCAGGGAGGACGACAGTCCGAAGGGAAGTGCTCTGCACTGGAAATTATAAATCTTGGTGTCTATCTGGATCGCCATCCGAAGAAATTTCTGGCATTCCTTCCTTATTGGGATATGCAGATAGGCGTCCCTTAAATCCAGGGTAGCCATGAACACCTTTTTTTGGAGAAGATTCCTTATCGAGTAAATGGACTCCATCCGGAATTTTTATGTATTGGATGGAGCGGTTCAGAGGTCGGAGGTTCATGATTAGTCTGAACTTTCCAGACGGCTTTTTTACCACAAAAATGTGCGAGTAAAAAACATCCCCCTGTTCCTGAATAGGGACTGGTGTCAATACCTCTTGATCAACCATTTCCCCTATTAACAGAGGTAAGGCCTTGGCCTTTTCTGAGTGTCTTGGAAGCTTTGTCACAAGAAACTTTGAGGGTGGATCGCTGTGAAATTGCAGCGCATGCCCTCTTTTTATAATGTTTAAGACAAACTCGTTTGAGTTATCTTTTCCCACTGTGGGAGAAAATTCACTAACCTTCCTCTCACCGGAACCCTGATGTCACTGGGGTTTAGGGTTTGAATTGGGGCGGTTAAAAAGTATGCCCCCTTTCCCTTTCCCTTTTTGTCCTGTCCAGTGCTTTTTGGGTTTGAACTCCTTCTCTGACTTGGAGGGTTCCTTTGAGGGACGAAAACATTTTCTTTGAAAATTTTTCTTTTTAATTGGAAAGGTTTTCTTTTTATCCGCCGTTCTTTCCAAGGAGATATCTAGTTCAGGCCCGAAGACTAAGTCTCCTGTAAAGGGGACACTGCACAGGCGTGTTTTAGACGCCGTGTCTCCCCCCCCCAAGTTTTCATCAATACTGACCTCCTGGCTGCGACAGAAAGCGCCGCAGTTTTAGCCGTAAATTTTATGGCATCAGTGGAAGCGTCAGAGATTAAACTTGTCGCCTTAAAAAGCATAGGGAAGGTTTTCAAGAGCTCCCTCCTAGGCGTGCCTGCCTTTAGGTGTTCTTCTAGTTGGGATAACCAGAACTCCAGATTCCTGGCAACAAGAAGTGGCCAGAGCTGGTTTTAAGTCTGCCATAGAAGCATCCCAGGCCCTCTTTAAGACTATGTCTGTTTTTCTGTCCATTGGGTCCTTTAAATGACCCATACCCTCAAAAGCAAGGTCAGACTGTTTTGAAACTTTGGACAGAGGGGCGTCTAGTTTAGGATTTTTATTCCAGACCGCCTCTGGGCTCTCATCAAAGGGGAATCTGGAATTTGGAAAGAATACTTTTTTATCTGGCTCGGACCACTCCTTGCGAACAAGGTCAGAAAGCACTTTATGTATAGGGAATACCTTAGCTTTCTTTTTCCCCAGAGACTCATACATTTTATCATGTCTGGTCAATTGAGTTTCTTCCTCGTCAATTTCCAGCGTATCATAAATAGCACTCAACAGCTCATCTACTTCCTCAAGAGACAGCTTGTATTTTGCTGCTTTGTTGGCTACAACCTGATCTGAGTCTGCGTCAGAGGATTCAGGGCTAACCAACATGGGGCTATGCTCCCTGACTGTACGGGGCTCCCCAGAACTGGGTGTTGTAAGGCATGGTGAGGAGGGAATCGCAGCTGCTTTACTGGTGGAAGCAGACGTGCTTACATCTGCGATTAACTCGCGGAGAGATTTAAAGGTTGATGCCATCTCATCCTTAAAGTAGCCAAGGAATTTCGCCAAGGGAGAGTCTGTCTCTGTTTTAAGTAAGCCTGCAATACACTGCTTGCATAAGGCTTTGTTAGAGCCTGAGGACAACTTATTTCCACAATTAGGACACTTTTTGCGGCCTGACTTGTCTTCCCTTGGGGCTTCCTTAGCCTGAAATAAAGAATAAACGATCTTTAGCATCAAAATCCCTCTAACTTTCACTAGAAAACACCCGTGCTGCCACCACTGCTGCATAAACCCAGGACTGTGAGATAACCACCACCATGGGGTACTACCAATCCCAGCCTTACAACAAAACCCCAGAAATAAACACAGTAAGGGCTTGCCCAGCAGCCTACCTGTGTTTGGCTGGTGCCTGCATCCACCGGAGTGTCCTGGGGATTAGCCTCCATGGTCCCCCTCTCGAGCTCTGGATCCCGCCGCTAGTCCGGTATGGCTGGACGCTGGTCGGGATTTGTAGGCCCAGCGTGGGCTTTTTATTTCCTCTTTGTGCCTCCAGAGACCCGGAACCGGAAGTCTCGGCACACAGCGATAACGCGGTTCCGCCGGAAATTACGCTCGGCGTCTCCGACCCCCACCGCCCTTACAGCACGGAGCTGAGATGGAAGAAACCATCTACACCGCTCCTGGGGGGAACATGCATCAACCTGCCACTGGCCACCTCGGCACTGGAAAGAGGGGGGTAACGGGTCTGCTCCTGCCAGTCGGACGGTACCCAAGCCCAGAAAAATGAGGTAGGACTAATCTGGGGACCGCTGGATAGGACCCGGTCCCCCTGTGTGGCTCCGCTCCCCTCAGGCAGCCCCTGAGAGATAGAGTCCTTCTGACCTGGTTCCTGGCAACATGTTCCTCCGAAGGAGGAAACACAAATGACTGGCCAGGGACCTGAGGGACTGCCTTTTGAACTGTTTTGGCAATGTGTTTCCTGGGTCGATGGGAGGGACTCCATCTCTCAAGGGCTGTCCTGGAAGACAACTGGGGAAAAAGTTTTAAAAACGGCAGTTTTTTCGGGAGCAGTGATTTTAATAATGCTTAAAGTGAAACAATAAAAGTGAAATATTCCTTTAAATGTCATACCTGGGGGGTGTCTATAGTATGCCTATAAAGTAGTGCACGTTTCCCATGTTTATAACAGTCCAAGAGCAAAATGACATTTCTAAAGGAAAAAAAGGCATTTAAAATTACTAGCGCTAGTGCTGGCTATTAATGAATTGTCGGTCCCGACACATCAAAGTCTTTGAAAGTCGTTGAAAGTCATTGAAAAAAAAAATGCGTGGGGGTTCCCCCAAAATTCCATTACCAGGCCTTTCAGGTCTGGTATGGATATTAAGGGGAGGGGAACTCCACGCCAAAATTAACAAAAAAATGGCATGGGGTTCCCCCAAAAATCCACACCAGACCCTTATCCGAGCATGCAACCTGGCAGGCCGCAGGAAAAGAGGGGGGGATTGAGAGAGCGCCCCCCTCCTGAACTGTACCAGGCCACATGCCCTCAACATAGGGAGGATGTCCCCATGTTGATGGGGACAAGGGCCTCATCCCCACAACCCTTGCCCAGTGGTTGTGGGGGTCTGCGGGTGGGGGGCTTATCGGAATCTGGAAGCCCCCCTTTAACAAAGGGGACACCCAGATCCCGCCCCCCTATGTGAATTGGTAAGGGGTACATTGTACCACTAGCATTTCACAAAAAGAAAGTGTCAACATGTTAAAAAACCACAAGAGACGGCTTGGGACAAGTCCTTTATTAAAAATAAAAAAATAAAAAAGAGATTCCAGCGATATAATCCAATAAATCCATGCTCCTACTCCAGCGATGTAATCCAATTCTCGATGGCTGATCTCCAGCAACTCCAGCGAGGAACACACACAGAATCCTGCCTTCACTGGAGGCACCCAGCCAATGACGTGGCGCCAGCTTGACAGCTCTTATGTAGCTGAGGGCAGAGCCACCCATCACGGGACCCCGTCCCCCTCTGACTAGTGGAAATGCTGGGGTTTCCCAGTGATGTGTATGGGTGACCCCGCCCCCCTCTGATGCAACGCAGGATTTCCATTGCATCAGAAGGGGGCTTCCAGATTCTGATAAGCCCCCTGCCTGCAGACCCCCACAACCACCGGGCAAGGGTTGTGGGGATGAGGCCCTTGTCCCCATCAACATAGGGACATCCTCCCCATGTTGAGGACATGTGGCCTGGTACAGTTCAGGAGGGGGGCACTCTCTCGCTCTCTCGTCCCCCACTCTTTTCCTGCGGCCTGCCAGGTTGCGTGCTCAGATAAGGGTCTGGTGTGTATTTTTGGGGGAACCCCACGCCATTTTTCTCCCTTCGTCTTTCAGGACAGCACCTGGAGAGAGCGCAGCTCCACCCACTTTCCCAGGAAACACTGCAGTCAGTTTCTTTAAAGACCGGACACTTCCACCATGGCCTCAGTTGTAGTGTTTCCTCCGCCATGGTGGAAGCGCTGCAGGGAACCAGGGGTGTGCTGCGCTTTCTCCAGGTGGTGAAAGTTAGGGCATACCGGATCGTTTTTCTTCTTTTCCAAGACAGCCCAGCATCCTCCCTGACGTGTGGGGGATTCTCCGGTGCCTCCTCCTCTTCATGCTCGGCGAGAGCCAGGCTGCGAGGGTCCCGCTCCTACAGACCGGTGGCAGGGCTGTGGAGTAGAGCGGCGTCTATTCCACGGGCCGCACGCCTTCCCGGTTCGGATGGCAAGCGCGTCATTTCCGACCGGGGGCGGGGCCTCGAGCGGCGCGACGCGGCTTCCGGTTCCGGCCGCTGGAACGCAGGAGGGGGGGGCGGTCTCCATGGCTGATTTCATTTCCGGCCCTCACAGCGGTGAGCGGCCCGGGAAAATCAAATAAAAGAGCACAAACGCCGCTGTGTGTCCTGTCAATAATGGAGGATGATCAGACGGCGGTGGCAGGAGCAGGAGCCACAACAATCAGCCAGGCTCAGGTAAGCAGGGATACTGGTCTCTGTCTTTACTCTATGGGCATTTATAATGTTTATATATTATCCCTTCCCTAAAAAAAAAAAAAAAAAAAGTGGGGAGCCTGCAGATCACTTGGTCCTGAGTATTAAAGGAGGGATAAGTGATTAATTATGTTTTAAGGTGGATCTGTGGGGTGATTCACCGGCTGTGGAACAGATCATAGGTGTTAAAGGGTTAACTTCCTTGGTGGTGTTTTTTTCTGTGTTCCTTATACAGCATGTAAGCTGTTGTTTGTGAAATATGGTTCAGCTATTGTCTTTTTTCCCTTGGGATATTGCAGAAGGCTAAAGAAAAGACCAAGCATGTCTCCCCTATTGTTAAAAGGAAGTGTCCCTCTTGTAAGGGGTTACTGAGGGATTCCTGGCCCAAAGTATTATGCAAATCTTGCATTACGGACATAGTTAAGGAGGAGACAGCTCCTGCTAGTCCTGCAGCTCAACAAAGCGAATTGCTAAGCTCTTTCAGGAAGGAACTGGCAGACACCTTTGAGTCCTTCAGGTCCTACCTAGATAGGCGTCCAACGGCGCATAGCAGTGTGGTGCCACATTCTCAATCCTCTGTTTCAGCATCCAGAGGGGGCAGCGACTCAGAGGAGGAGGAAAGTAACATTTTACTAAATTCGGAGGAGGAAGCAGAAGAAGTAAATGAAGCTTCTTCTCCTTCTTCTAGGTACAAGTTATCCCTTGAGGAGGTAGATGATCTACTAAGAACAATTCATACTACCCTTAACATCACAGAGGATAAGGCTCAGCTATCCCTACACGATAAGATGTTCCAAGGCCTCGGGGAGGAAAAACACAGGGTTTTTCCTGTACATAAATTCCTATCAGAGACCATTAAGAGGGAGTGGAAGGATCCAGAGAGAGCCCCCTTCTTTTCTAAATCCCTCAAGCGAAGGTTTCCGTTTGATGAGGATAGCTCGCATATTTGGAATAAAAAGCCAAGACTAGACGCAGCCTTTTCCCAGGTATCTAGGAATACTGACCTGGCCTTTGAGGACATGGGTATCCTTAAAGATACCATGGACAAAAAGGCAGACTCCCTATTAAGGAAGGCATGGGATTCTTCTTTAGCAAATTTGAAGCCTGCCATGGCCTCAACTGTGGTAGCCAGAAATCTGGAACACTGGCTGGAGCAGCTGAAAATCCACATTGAGGCAGGGACGCCTCGTAAGGATCTGCTAGATACGCTACCGGTGTTATCAAAGGCGGTAGGGTATATAGCAGATGCCTCAGCGGAGTCAATCAGGATGTCAGCCAGATCCACAGCTCTGATAAACTCAGCTCGCAGGGCGTTATGGGTCAAGACATGGACAGGGGATACTGCTTCAAAGACAAAATTATGCGGTTTACCCTTTGAAGGTGATCTAGTGTTTGGCCCTGGGCTGGAAGCTATTCTTGACAGAACAGCTGACAAAAAGAAGGCTTTCCCTATAAAGAAGAAGGTACTTCCGCAAGGCAACAAAAATTTTCGTGCTTTTCGAAAGACCCCAGATACCAAAGAGGCAGGCTACAAAAGGCCTTGGAAGTCTCAAAGAGGGAGGGGTAAGTCAGGAGTACTTTTTCGCCCCCCAACCACAAGCCCAAAAACCCAGTGACGGTCACCCAACTGTGGGAGCAAGGTTACAGACCTTCTTTTTACAGTGGAAGACTATAACAAGCAGCCAGTTTATCCTCAAGACCATCTTGGAGGGTTACAGGCTGGAATTTTCTCAACCTCCTCCTGTGCGTTTTTACATAACCCAGGCTCCCCGAGACTCAGAAAAGTCACTAGCAATGACAGCTATCCTGAAGGACTTGATGCTACAAAAGGTGATAGTGAACGTACCCCCTGGGGAATTAGAACAGGGGTGCTATTCACACATATTTCTTGTGAAGAAACCGTCGGGAAAATTCAGGCTCATCCTGAACCTGAAGATTCTAAACAAGACTATCAGGTACAAGAAGTTCAGGATGGACACAATATTCTCAGTGAAGAATCTCCTGACCCCGGGATGTTTTATGGCTTCCATAGACCTGAGAGATGCATACTTGCATGTACCAGTAGCGTCAACATCTCAGAAACACCTAAGGTTTGCGATAAAACTGGGGGAATCTACCCTTCATCTCCAGTTCAGAGCTCTCCCTTTCGGGCTGTCATCTTCTCCGAGGATTTTTACAAAAGTCCTGGCGGAGGCCTTGGCCCCACTCAGAGTAGAGGGGGTATCAGTCCTGCCCTATCTGGACGATCTACTAATTTTTGCCAAAACAAGGGACCTGTTAGTGAGAGATCTGGAAAAGACAATGAGACACCTGGTAGGTCTAGGATGGATAATCAACGAGGAGAAATCAAACTTGATTCCATCTCAGACCATACTATTCTTGGGTTACACGATAGATTCCATCCAGGAGAAAATTTTTCTCCCCGAAGGGAAGAGGGAGAAGCTTCAGGAGGCAGTGAAGAAGACGCAGACAAATATGCCAATCTCCATAAGGGCAGCTATGTCGGTCTTAGGGCTACTCACTGCGACTATTCCAGCGGTGCAGTGGGCACGTCTACATGGAAGGGAGCTCCAGCAGACAATTTTAACGAGTTGGTCCTATGGAGAGTCCCTAGAAAAATTAATAAGGATACCTGCGCGGGTTCAGAGGAAGCTTTGGTGGTGGAGAAATCACTCAAACCTGAACAGGGGTCTGCTCTGGAGTTTTCCTTTGCAGAAAAGATTAACAACAGACGCAAGTTCCTGGGGTTGGGGCGCCCACCTGGACGAGCAGATGGCTCAGGGGAGTTGGACAGACTGGGAAGCCAGAAAGTCCTCCAATTGGAGAGAGCTGAGGGCTATTCTCTTGGGTCTATGGGCCTTCGAAAGAACAGTCCGGGGCCATCATGTTCAGGTCCTATCGGACAATGCCACAGCGGTGGCCTATATATCAAGGCAGGGAGGAACAAGGAGCAGGGCTCTGCTATCCTTGGCACTCCAGATTCTAGCCTGGGCAGAAGACAGGCTAAACTCCATAACAGCGATACATCTGAAGGGAGATTTAAACCTTATGGCAGACTTTCTGAGCAGAGAAAGAGTACTGGAAGCAGAATGGAGTCTGAATGTAGAGACTTTCCAACAACTAACAGAAAGATGGGGAATGCCCCAAATAGATCTTTTCGCATCCCAAAAGAATGCAAAAGTAGAGGCCTTCTTCTCACTGAACAGGCAGGATCAGGCAGAGGGATTGGATGCATTAGCGCAGCCATGGAAATTCCAGTTGTGCTACGCCTTTCCCCCCTTTCAGATGATCCCCTTGGTCTTAAGAAAGCTACAGAAAGAGAACACGACTATGATTCTGGTGGCTCCTTTCTGGCCCAAACGGGCTTGGTTCGCAACAATACAGGGGATGGCGGTGGAACCTTATTGGGAGCTTCCGCTTCGGAAGGACCTCCTAACGCAGGGCCCCCTTCATCACCCAAATACCCAGCATCTCAGGTTGACAGGTTGGTTACTGAGGAGCAGATGTTAAAAAATAAGGGCCTTTCAGATAAACTGGTCTCTACCCTGCTGAACAGTCGTAAGGAGGTTACCAGGGCCATCTACTTCAAAACGTGGAAACGATTTAATAGCTGGTGTGCGATTAGGATACTTTCGCCACAGGAAATCGCTCCAGTGCTAGAGTTTCTCCATGAGGGAATGGAGATGGGGTTGGCAGCTAGCACCCTAAAAGTGCAGGTAGCTGCATTATCGGTTTTTCTTGAGAGGCAGTTATCAAGGGAGCCGCTTATTATTAGGTTTTTCAAGGCATTGGCCAGAGCTAGGCCAATACCTTTTAAGTTTTTTCCTAGATGGGACCTGTCTGTGGTTCTGCGGGGTCTAATCAAAGGGCCTTTTGAACCTCCAGAGGAAGCGTCAATCAGGCTATGGTCGTTAAAAATAGTCCTGTTAGTAGCAGTAACTTCAGCTAGGAGAGTAAGCGAGTTACAAGCTCTTTCCATAAGAGAACCCTTTTGTTATATTTTTCCAGACCGGGTAGTGCTAAAAACTGACCCGGGTTTCTTGCCAAAGGTGGCATCAGCATTTCATAGGGAACAAGAGATAATTCTCCCTACCTTTTGTCCTAACCCGTCCAGTGCTAAGGAGAGGTCTTTCCATTCCCTGGACGTGAGAAGGTGTTTATTACATTATATAGAGATAACGAAAGATTTTAGAAGATCAGATTCGCTCTTTGTTCTCTTCTCTGGTCCACGGAAGGGGTATAGAGCATCCAAAAGCACCATAGGTAGATGGCTCAGAATGGCCATCAGCGAAGCTTATAAAGCTTCAGGAGCAGAGCCCCCTAAGGGGGTAGTAGCCCATTCAACAAGGGCAGTAGCAACGTCCTGGGCAGAGAGGGCAGGGGCTTCCCCGGGTCGGATCTGTAAAGCAGCCACGTGGACAAGTTTCTCCACCTTCACCCGCCACTACAGGTTGGACTTGCTATCAGCAGCGGAACAGTCGTTTGGCAGGAAGGTCCTGCAGGCGGTGGTCCCACCCTAGAGTAAGTACTCTTTTATCATCTCCAGGTGCTGTCCTGAAAGACGAAGGGAGAAAACCCTAGTTAGACTTACCGGTAACGGTATTTCTACGAGTCTTTCAGGACAGCGCCGATGACCCGCCCTAAGTTTTGAGGTTGTAAGATGTGTTATTGCTGTGTTCTGCTTATCTAATTTCAGCATGGCTGGAGGTACTCTATGAACAACTGAGGCCATGGTGGAAGTGTCCGGTCTTTAAAGAAACTGACTGCAGTGTTTCCTGGGAAAGTGGGTGGAGCTGCGCTCTCTCCAGGTGCTGTCCTGAAAGACTCGTAGAAATACCGTTACCGGTAAGTCTAACTAGGGTTTTTTTTAATTTTGGCGGGGAGTTCCCCTTAAAATCCATACCTTTCAGGTCTAGTATGGATTTTTTAGGGGAACCCCATGCATTTTTTTTTTTTTCAATGACTTTCAATGATTTTTATGTGTATTGTCGGGACCAATAATTCATTAATAGCTGGCACTAGCGCTAGTACTTTTAAATGACTTTTTTTTCCTTTAGAAATGTAATTTTGCTCTTGGACTGTTATAAACACAGGAAACATGCGCTACTTTACAGGCATACTATAGACAACCCCCAGGTTTGAAATTTAAAGGAATATTTCATTTTTATTGTTTCACTTTAAGCATTATTAAAATCACTGTTCCCGAAATAACGGCTGTTTTTAAAACTTTTTTTGCATTAATACATGTCCCCTGGCGCAGGAACCAGGTTCCCAAACACTTTTTATGACAATAACTTGCATATTAACCTTTAAAATTAGCACTTTAGATTTCTCCCATAGACTTTTAAAGGGTGTTCTGCGGCTTTTTGAATTTGCCGCGAACACCCCAAATTGTTTGCTGTTTGGTGATCGGGCAATCAGCCAGCGTTCAAGTCAAACAGACAGCCCAGCCCTACTGATAAGTGAACCTTATATTTTTGTCTTTAAATACTCCTTAAAATAAATGTTATACTGATGTTGGCCAAGAATGTTTGTGTCGAATCTGCTTACATGTCCACATCGTCTCACCCCCCACTCGGGGTCATACTATTTTAATTATAAGGGTTTCAATAGTATTGTGTTGATGTTGGTGGTGTCGGCGACATACGAGTTTATCTTTGTGGACGTGTGGAAGAATAGCCAGATGTCGGATGGTGGAGTCTTTGCCCAGATCAAGTTCTACCGACGTCTCCAGAGTGGTAGCTTGGGATTGCCACCTGTGGAAGAGAACGTTGAAGGACTCCCATTTGTTTTTATCGCTGATGAAGCATTTGGTCTGGGTGATCACCTGATGAGGCCATTCCCCCAGAGGACCCTCAGCGCGGAGAAGAGGGTTTTTAATTACCGGCTGGCCACAGCCAGAAGAGTCATGGAGAATGCCTTTGAGATAATGGCCAGCTGGTTCTGCCTATTTCTTACGGCAATAAATATGGCGGAGTACAAACTGAACATAGTTCTAGCATGCTGCATACTTCACAACTTTTTTAAAGAGAAATGCTCAGAATTATGTTGCCTCAGTTGGGCCTGAGGCCGGACTTCCAGAAAATACAATGACGGCCCTGGAAGCTGGCCTTCCTGGCTTGCCCCCCTAAAGCGCCTGTGAAGTGCATCAAAAATTGCTATGCCAGAGGATTTGTAAATATTTTCGATATTACAAAAAAATTTTATCTGATAAAATCTTGATTTTGATTTACTGCTTGTGTTTCTTTTAGCTGTCTCCTAGGTTCTCCTAGTGCACTTGTAGTGCCAAGTGGTTTTTCCTTTATTAAACAACACCCATTGTCACTGTAAACACCAATTTAATACAAAAACTGGTATTGAGCATTGAAAGAAGAAGCCACACATTGTTGAATATAAAACCTTTTACTCCATGCACATTCACATGTGCGTTGTAATTTTTTTTTTTTATAAAAAAATATCTTGTTTTTATAAAGTTTTACCTTGAAAATATTTTTTAGTACATAAACAGGCATGTTTCAAAACATAACATACACAACTCAGGAACTTACAAAGTTCAACATTGAAAAACTGAAGGCAATATCAGACATTATAGTGTCAAAAATGTGTTGATATTGCCTTCATCAGATGGGGTGATGTCACCCCTGTAAAAGCCAAATTTTGAAGATGCACACAAATTGGGAGTCAAACTGGGGATTTCCCTCCTGATCCCATGCCTAATGTCAACATGTGCTATCTCCCATCATGGGGGATCAATAGACGTGTTTTGGGGGGTGCGACAACTTCCTCTCACCTACTTGAGTTACGAGGAAGGGGTTGCACCCACAAAACGCATACATTGATATCCCCTGATGGCAGATAGCACATGTTGACACACTGTGTGCATCTTCAAAATTTGGCTTTTAAAAGTCGTCAAAAATTTAAAAAAATTGGTCACCAAAAATATAAAATGGTGTCATTGTGTGGTTATTTTTCGATTCTTCCTAGTACATCAATCCTGTTCTTCAGTTTTTGTTCAACCTCATTTGTTTTTTGCTTTATGATGTCTAAATCCCGACTACAAAACATTATTTCCTGGTCTAGCCTTTGAGCACTGTCACTGGTGAAATGAGGAGATTGTTCTTCCACAACATGCACATCACCTAAAATAAAAAATACACACCATGTATTGTAAATATGCAGGCATACATCTATTACCTGAATCTGTGGTCTCAGACACTCACCTGTTGTGGTGACAATTAAAACCACCTCTCCTTCCTCCACATCCTCTGGTTGTGGTGTCCTCTGACATCCGGAGTCCTCTTCCCCTTAATCAGGAGGTGGGGGTTTCCTGGTGTCCTCAGACATCCGGAGTCTTTTCTACCCTATGAGAATGAAACAAAAGGTATGGCTTAACTCCAATGTAAAAATGAATATAAAAGCAAAGGAGAAGGCCTTCAAAAAATACAAGGTTGAGGGATCATCCTCAGCATTCAGACTTTATAAAGAATGCAACAAGAAATGTAAGGGTGCAATTAGGATGGCTAAGATAGAACATGAAAGACACATAGCGGAGGAGAGCAAAAAAAATCCCAAGAAATTCTTTAAGTATGTAAACAGTAAAAAAGGGAGGACAGATCATATTGGCCCTATAAAGAATGAGGAAGGACATCTGGTTACAAAGGATGGGGAGATGGCGAAGGTATTGAATTTATTCTTCTCCTCAGTCTTCACGAGTGAATCGGGGGGCTTCAGTAACCAAAACTGCAGTGTTTATCCTCATGACACAACACAGGAAGCACCTCCATGGTTAACAGAGGACAGAATTAAAATTAGACTTGAGAAACTTAACATTAATAAATCACCGGGACCAGATGGCTTGCATCCGAGGGTACTTAGGGAACTCAGTCAAGTGATTGCCAGACTGTTGTTCCTAATTTTTACAGACAGTCTATTGACTGGAATGGTACCAGCTGATTGGAGAAAAGCCAATGTAGCACCAATATTTAAAAAGGCCTAAAATACATCCCTGGGAATTACAGACCAGTTAGCCTAACATCAATAGTATGTAAACTCTTGGAGGGGATGATAAGGGACTATATACAAGATTTTAGAAATAAGAACAATATCATTAGCAGTAATCAGCATGGATTCATGAAGAATCATTCTTGCCAAACCAATCTATTAACCTTCTATGAGGAGGTGAGTTGCCATCTAGATAAAGGAAGGCCCGTAGATGTGGTGTATCTGGATTTTGCAAAAGCATTTGACACAGTTCCCCATAAACGTTTACTGTACAAAATAAGGTCCGTTGGCATGGACCATAGGGTGAGTACATGGATTGAAACTGGCTACAAGGGCGAGTTCAGAGGGTGGTGATAAATGTGGAGTACTCAGAATGGTCAGGGGTGGGTAGTGGGGTTCCCCAGGGTTCTGTGCTGGGACCATTCCTATTTAATTTGTTTATAAACGACCTGGAGGATGGGATAAACAGTTCAATCTCTGTATTTGCAGACGATACTAAGCTAAGCAGGGCAATAACTTCTCCGCAGGATGTGGAAACCTTGCAAAAAGAACTGAACAAATTAATGGGGTGGGCGACTACATGGCAAATGAGGTTCAATGCAGAAAAATGTAAAATAATGCATTTGGGTGGCAAAAATATGAATGCAATCTATACACTGGGGGGAGAACCTCTGGGGGAATCTAGGATGGAAAAGGACCTGGGGGTCCTAGTAGATGATAGGCTCAGCAATGGCATGCAATGCCAAGCTGCTGCTAATAAAGCAAACAGAATATTGGCATGCATTAAAAGGGGGATCAACGCAAGAGATAAAACGATAATTCTCCCACTCTACAAGGCTCTGGTCCAGCCGCACTTGGAGTATGCTGTCCAGTTCTGGGCACCAGTCCTCAGGAAGGATGTACTGGAAATGGAGCGAGTACAAAGAAGGGCAACAAAGCTAATAAAGGGTCTGGAGGATCTTAGTTATGAGGAAAGGTTGCAAGCACTGAACTTATTCTCTCTGGAGAAGAGACGCTTGAGAGGGGATATGATTTCAATTTACAAATACTGTACTGGTGACCCCACAATAGGGATAAAACTTTTTCGCAGAAGAGAGTTTAATAAGACTCGTGGCCACTCATTACAATTAGAAGAAAAGCCTTAAACCTTAAACTACGTAGAGGGTTCTTTACTGTAAGAGCTGCAAGGATGTAGAATTCCCTTCCACAGGTGGTGGTCTCAGCGGGGAGCATTGATAGCTTCAAGAAACTATTAGATAATCACCTGAATGACCGCAACATACAGGGATATACAATGTAATACTGACACATAATCACACACATAGGTTGGATTTGATGGACTTGTGTCTTTTTTCAACCTCACCTACTATGTAACTATGTAACTATATATACTTAGCACATCGATATTTGAGGCCAGAAATTGGAGTATGAAACATTGCTTGAAAGTGGTGTAAAATTGTCTGTTTTGTCAGAGTTCCAAGCTGAAGACATGATTTTTTCCCTTACCAAAGCTGGAATACTTACCTTTTTTGGACAAGTTTCACACATGGAGACACCCCAAGTATCCACTGAAGTACCTGTGTGGGACACCCTAAAAAGTTTGTTCTTGTGTCCCACACTAGTGCTCCTGAGTCCAGATGTGTAAACTGCTGCTGAGTGTCCTCTCCTTACATTACACTGAATCAAGTTTGCAATTCTTTCTAGTTTCAAACACATCTAGACAACAATGTCCTAAACTTCTTTTAATACAAATTAGCATGACCAAATGTAGTTAACCCTGTATCTGCCAAAAACATTGTATTTAGTTGGCAAACGATGTTTACTGCGACCGATTACCGTGCCCACGAACATGAAAGTAGCCATTTTAAAATGTACAACAGTAAAGAAAAGCATATGGAGCAGCATGCAAGTAATAATAATAATAGGAACACACAACAACTACTTACTTTTTAGAAGCACTTTCTTGATCCTTCTGTACTGATCCTGCTCCCTCGATTTCAGGTCTGACCAGCGTTTCCTCAATTGTTCCTTGGATCGTCGTACCCCCAAATTCCTGTGTAGACTCTTCACAACTTTAGACATGATCTTGGCTTTTCTCACATTTGGGTTTAGGTAAGGTCCATACTTCCTGTCATAGTCAGCCCTCTTCAAGATGTCCACCATCTCTACAAAGGCCATATTTGATGCCTTAAATCTCCTGCGGCACCGTGATGTTTCTGGCTCCGGGCTTTCCTCCTTGTTACTGCTATTACGCACCTGCTGTGTCTCCACCATGTTCCTCTCCCACTGCGACGAAAGAGAAGGGGTGGGGAATATTCTAGAAAGAACGTCAGGGGCAGGCAACACGGGTAGAGATTCAGGCATGCGCAGCGTATATAAAGTTAACATGCGTGTGTCGTACATGCGATCTGTGAGTGGAGGAAATGCCGATCGTGAGAACAAAGGTAACATTTTAACTTGGGACATCAGTGGCCTATACTGATTCAAGATTGAGGCCTATATTGGGATAAGATTAGGAGAGTTTAGCCTGATAGTAGTGTTCATGTCTTGTGTTTTGTCCTGCAGCAAATATGAAACAATTCAAAGACCCAGAATTCATGGGCCAGTTCATAGACAGATACAGGGATATGAAAAATTTGTGGGAGGTTAAAAACCCCTTATATTGAAATAAACCAGCTAGGAAGGCATTGCTGGAGAAACTGCTGCAATTTGTGAAGACGTAGGTCCCCAATGCAGACATCGAGTTTGTGGAGAAGACAATTGGTAGCTTGAGAAGCACGTATAGGAACTAGCTTAATAAGGTCCAGGCTTCCATAATATCAGGAGCAGCAGCAAAGGATGTGTATGTACCCAGTCTGTGGTACTACAACAGGATGTGGTTTCTGGAAGACCAGATTGAAGCCAGGGAATCACTTTCTACACTTCCATCGACCCTTCCCTCAACCCCAACTGAAGCTTCCGAGGACCATCCTTGGTCTTCCATCCTGGAAGAAAATAAGGAGCCCAGCTGAAGCCAGGTATAGTATTTTTTAACATATTTATTGTCCGAAAATTATTGTTGTTAACTAGATGTTATTAATGATAACAAATGAATGATTGAACAAAAAGTGTTTGACATATCAATAGACAGTAGGGACCAAAAATGATTGGGACAAGAATGAAAAATGCTGGGCTCAGAATGATAGTCTTTTCTATTTATTAACATTCAATTTGTAACAGTCATGAGCTGAAAATTGTGTGTGATTGATGAACCAAAAACTAAAACTATGTCTCTTTTTCATACACAGGAAGACCTCAGCCAGGACGAGGCACTGGAATGTGGCAGCCAGGAGGAGGGGGGGTAAGTGTCAGCCAGGAGGTGGCCAGGCCCAGTAGCATCACCCAATCCCAGGTGCCTCCACAACAAAGAGGGCCAGGAAGGGGAGTAACGTGGAGGAGGCAGCACTGGGCCTCATTAAGGACGCTAATGCGGCCCTGAAAACACCCCCCGATGCTGAAGAGGCCTATGGCTGCTATGTACAGTAGCTGCAAAATTGCAGCAAATCGAGGAGAATATGTGTGAGAATATTATTTTTTAGGCCCTTCAGAAGGGTTTTGGGGGCCAAATTAGTGATAAAATGCACTTATGTGCGCTCGCTCATCCTCCTCCTCCTCCTGCCACAAGTCCACCTCCAGAGCCACAGCCTCCAAGGAAGGCTGCAGGGAAGCGTGGAGTGAAGGCTGCAGGGAAGCGTGGAGGGAAGGCTGCAAGGAAGAAAGTGATGGCCTGGGTTCAGTCTGGTCTGACAGAAGATGCAGGCTGTTGTAGTACCACAGCCTGGGGACATATGTCATCTGCTGCTGTTCCAGTTGATATGTGCCCTGGGGTACAAAGGCTTTGCAAATGCAAGCAGTTTCTCCAGCGTTGCCTTCCTCTTTATTTTGCTAGGAGCCAGAATAAATGGAGATTTTTTAATATGAAAATACTTGCCTATGTATTTTTATTCAAAAAGGACAATTTGTTTGTGAGTAGGCATGTACATTTCAAAAATAAAATGTCAAATTAACAAGGGACAGCGACCGACCTCCTTGAGCTTTAAAAATACAAGATAATAATGTTGTTGTGGAAACTTGACACACACACACACACAAAATTATGGAGATCACAAGAAAAAAATATAAAAATAATAAAAAAAACAGGTGATCTTGATTAAAAAAAAATAAAAAAAAGATAACTATAAAAAATAATTCTAAACATTATTATGGAGATCTGGCTTTAAAAACAAAAAGGATTATTCAGGAGATCACGAGAAATAATAAAGAAATAAGTTTGTCAGAACTCTGTGTGAATATCAGCAGCAAAACAAATTAATTCTTCTAGCATTATAAAGAACAAAAAAATGCGCTGCATTAAAAGATCCACAAATTTACAGCGTGATGTGCTATCTCTATTATGAACGCTAGTTTTACCAGACCGAGCGCTTCCGTCTCGTACTTGATTCTGAGCATGTGTGATTTTTTTGCGCGTCCGAATTGCATACAGACGAACGTATTTTTGGATAGGAACTTTTTCCGACCGAAAAATAGAGAACCTGCTCTCAATCTTTTGCTGGCTGGAATTCGGCCAGCAAAAGACCGATGGAGCATACACACGGTCGCATTTTCCGACCAAAAGCTCTCATCGGACTTTTGCTGGCCGAATTTCTGCTCGTGTGTACGAGGCATAAGCCCTATACTAACTACCCTGTAAAGGAATGATGTCTATGCTTACCTATTCTGAGGGCCCTCCCAGCCATACCTACTTCGGATGCCCCATAGTAAGCCTATGGGTGAAGAATAATCACTGCTCAAGGTCGGTCTCCACCTGTACCACCTCCATTGCACACTACCAGGTGCTGGCCCTGTCCATTACAAGCTTCACAGTAAAGGAAAAGGCCATTTTCCCTCGATTGTACATTGTGGAGAGTCTATTTGGAATATGTCTAAAATAAGGTGATTTTATCGGATGTGTCCTCTACTGTGAAGCCCATAACGAACAGGCCAGTACCTGGTACTATGCAGTGGAGATAGTACAGGTGGAGATCAACCTTAAGCGGTGATTATGCGTAACCTATAGGCTTACTATGGGGCATCCTTAGTCAGTTGTCCATCAAATACACTGAAGCCGGCTCTGGGAGTCAATCATGTGACTAACCAGACCATTTTCCTGAATGAATGAATGAATGAGTGACTTATATAGCGCTACCTATGCGAACTGCATCGCCTCAGGGGACTTTTGCCGCCTGTGTCAATCTGCGGTATAGTGCAGTCCTTTGCCCCATGGGGCAAAGGTTTAGTGCATACAGATGAACGCATTTTCGGATAGGAACTTTTTCCGACCGAAAAATAGAGAACCTGCTCTCAATCTTTTGCTGGCTGGAATTCGGCCAGCAAAAGACCGATGGAGCATACACATGGTCGCATTTTCCGACCAAAAGCTCTCATCGGACTTACTATGGGGCATCCTTAGTCAGTTGTCCATCAAATACACTGAAGCCGGCTATGGGAGTCGATCATGTGACCAACCAGATCATTTTCCCGAATGAATGAGTGACTTGTATAGCGCTACCTATGCGAACTGAATCGCCTCAGGGCACTTTTGCTGCCGGTGTCTATCTGCGGTATAGTGCAGTCCTTTGCCCCATGGGGTCCCAACATGCTTATGAACAAATACACATACAACATACACATATTTGGCCAATTTTTTCGACAGGATCTAATTAACCTACCAGCATGTCTTTGGAGTGTGGGAGGAAACCGAAGTACCCGGAGGAAACCCACGGAGGCACAGGGAGAACATGCAAACTCCAGGCAGATGGTATCGTGGTCGGGATTTGAACCAGCAACCCTATTGCTTCTAGGTGAAAGTCCTATCCACTACACCACTGTGCTGTCCTCTACTGTGAGGGCTATGGGTGATGTCACCACCCAGGCACTGCAGCCGTTGTCGGCGATCTCTTCTCTCCAAGGAAGCCAGGCTGCTGAGAAGATCATGTGACCGGACCGGAGCACCTTCAGAATAGGTACTTTGGTACCTATTTCCTTTACAGGATAGCTAATATAGGGCTTAGAATAAAGGTGGGAGCAGGTTGAAGTTTAGAGAGTATTTGTTTGGACTTCTACTTCAATAGCTCAATCTTTAACTTATATATAGAACTTAGATCAGCAATGCCTTGGATTTGAGCAGTTCCAGCTCTCTCTAGTTTTTCTGATAGACATCAGCTTGGGTGTACCCAATGCAGACAATGGATTTCAACTGTGTTGAAGTCAATAGGGGTACATTTATTGTTGGTCACTTTTGGCCCTCTGATAAGGGAGGTGTATTAAAAAATCCCAGCAGGCTTGTGTTTCATAAGCAACTGGAATTGGCCCATTAACATGTAGAAGAGAAGATTACAGAGATCTTGAACTTACTGTAATTGCTTGTTAACCACTTGCTTACTGGGCACTTAGACCCCCTTCTTGCCCAGGCCAATTTTCAGCTTTCAGCGCTGTTGAACTTTGAATGACAATAGCGTGGTCATGCAACACTGTACCCATATGACATTTTTATCATTTTTTTCACACAAAAAGAGCTTTCTTTTGGCGGTTATTAAACACGACTGGGGTTTTTATTTTTTGCTAAATTAATAAAAAAAGACTGAAAAAAAAAGAAAACGGTTTCATAGTTTGTTATAAAATTTTGCAAACAGGTAATTTTTCTCCTCTATTGATGTGTGCTGATGAGGCTGCACTGATAGGCTGCACTGATAGGTGGCACTGATGGGGTGGCACTGGTGGGCACTGATCAGGAGGCACTGATGAGGCTGCACTGATGGGCATTGATAGGTGGCACTGAAGGGCACTGATAGGCAGCACTAATAAGTGGCACTAATAGGTGGCACTGATAGGCAGTGGTAGGTGACACTGATAGGCAGAGCTGATAGGTGGCACTGATGATGCGAAACCAGTGGGCACTGATTGGCAGCACTGGTGGGCACTGGTGAGGTGGCAGTGCCTCTCTGTGTGAGTGACCGATGTCCCGTTTAAAGAAGCTGGTGATCGACTTTATTTTTTCTCCTCACACTGTCAGCACGAGGAACAAAAAGCTTATTACTTGCTTCTGTTTACATCACGTGATCAGCTGTCATTGGCTGACAGCTGATCACGTGGTAAGGGATCTGTGATCAGCCAAGTTTCATTGGCTGGATGAATAAGGTGAATATTTCTGCATATAAAAAGAGAAAAGTAATAATACTTTTCTATAACGAGATGCATTTTATATACAGTGGGGACGGAAAGTATTCAGACTCCTTTAAATTTTTCACTCTTTGTTATATTGCTGATATATCACATGGTCCTAAGTATTCAGACCCTTTGCTCAGTATTTAGTAGAAGCACCCTTTTGATCTAATACAGCCATGAGTCTTTTTGGGAAAGATGCAACAAGTTTTTCACACCTGGATTTGGGGATCGTCTGCCATTCCTCCTTGCAGATCCTCTCCAGTTCTGTCAAGTTGGATGGTAAACGTTGGTGGTCAGACATTTTTAGGTCTCTCCAGAGATGCTCAATTGGGTTTAAGTCAGGGCTCTGGCTGGGCCATTCAAGAACAGTCACGGAGTTGTGAAGCCACTCCTTCGTTATTTTAGCTGTGTGCTTAGGGTCATTGTCTTGTTGGAAGGTAAACCTTCGGCCCAGTCTGAGGTCCTGAGCACTCTGGAGAAGGTTTTCATCCAGGATATCCCTGTACTTGGTTGCATTCATCTTTCCCTCGATTGCAACCAGTCGTCCTGTCCCTGCAGCTTAAAAACACCCCCACAGCATGATGCTGCCACCATCATGCTTCACTGTTGGGACTGTATTGGACAGGTGATGAGCAGTGCCTGGTTTTCTCCACACATACTGCTTAGAATTAAGGCCAAAAAGTTCTATCTTGGTCTCATCAGACCAAAGAATCTTATTTCTCACCATCTTGGCATCCTTCAGGTGTTTTTTTTTAGCAAACTCCATGCAGGCTTTCATGTGTCTTGCACTGAGGAGAGGCTCCTGTCGGGCCACTCTGCCATAAAGCCCTGACTGGTGGAGGGATGTAGTGATGGTTGACTTTCTACAACTTTCTCCCATCTCCCGACTGCATCTCTGGAGCTCAGCCACAATGATCTTTGGGTTCTTCTTTACCTCTCTCATCAAGACTCTTCTCCCCCAATAGCTCAGTTTGGCCAGATGGCCAGCTCTAGGAAGGGTTCTGTTTATCCCAAACGTCTTCCATTTAAGGATTATGGAGGCCACTGTGCTCTTAGGAACCTTAAGTGCAGCAAAAAAAAATTTTGTAACCTTGGCCAGATCTGTGCCTTGCCACAATTCTGTCTCTGAGCTCTTCAGGCAGTTCCTTTGACCTCATGATTCTCATTTGTTCTGACATGCACTGTGAGCTGTAAGGTCTTATATAGACAGGTGTGTGGCTTTCCTAATCAAGTCCAATCAGTATA
The DNA here is from genome assembly GCF_042186555.1 of Aquarana catesbeiana. Lineage (NCBI taxonomy): Eukaryota > Metazoa > Chordata > Amphibia > Anura > Ranidae > Aquarana > Aquarana catesbeiana. The sequence continues at coordinate 228,441,085 of NC_133333.1, read as the reverse complement.
ATAAAACACAGCTGGACTCAAATGAAGGTGTAGAACCATCTCAAGGATGATCAGAAGAAATGGACAGCACCTGAGTTAAATATATGAGTGTCACAGCAAAGGGTCTGAATACTTAGGACCATGTGATATTTCAGTTTTTCTTTTTTAATAAATCTGCAAAAATGTCAACAATTCTGTGTTTTTCTGTCAGTATGGGGTGCTGTGTGTACATTAATGAGGAAAAAAAATTAACTTAAATGATTTTATCAATGGGCTGCAATATAACAAAGAGTGAAAAATTTAAGGGGGTCTGAATACTTTCCGTCCCCACTATATATATATATATATATATATATATATATATATATATATAAAATATATTAAAACTGAAGTCTAGGCAGCTATAAAAGACTCAGATTAACGATGGAGCTCTGTAATCATTTTAAATGCAAACACTGTAAGTACCTGAATCCAACCTGTTATCCCCCTCTGGCAGTCTCTGTACTACAGGACTGGAGTGTGAGAGGAAAAAGCAGCACATGTTCATGGGTGATAAAAGGCAGAAGCAGAGTGACAGAGACAAGACCACCACTGTGCTGCTTCTCATATCACTGTCCAGTCGCACACTGGGGAGGGTCCAGGACAACCTGGGCTAAGAGGAAGTGGGTTCAATGATCCTGGTCATCAGACCGAGGACATCAAGTGGCAGAAAAATGTTACTTTGGGGGATATCTCTGGACTGAAGGTGAATATTGCAGAAAAATCTGGTTGTATTATTTTAGCTTTTAACACACTATTCATCTTGTTATTTGTATCTTGAAGTCTGTTTTTTTTTAATCCTAAAATTGATATAGAATAGAGTAGATATAAAATAAAATCATGTTTATTTGTATTTGATCAGAAATGAGTGCATGTGTTTTCCAGTGTAGCATCCTGATGTCTAGGCACCTGCCAGGTGTATTGATCTTGGCCAATTGTTAGGAATCAATTGAGTTCACCCTAAGTCTGGAATTGCTGCATTTTTCTCTTCTGTCACTAGATGGCTGGGTATCTGGTGACATTAGATAAGACAAGGGCATTGCAAGGAGGAATTAGGAATGGATGAGGTGTCTCAACCAATGGGCAGGGATCTTCTTGGGTCCCTTGGCCTGCTGGGAGAGCCTATTTGTTTTGGGTGGGCTTAGGTGATTGGAGTTTCCACCTGGATGGCTTTCTGGGTGGACGTGTGTTGTGATGCCCGAGCTGCTAGGCCGGAGTTTGAGCCTATCCCGGGCACATCTGGCTGTTAGGCTGTCTGAGGGCCTATCCAGAAGCAAGAGAGCAGCGTAGGGTTGGGATTGCGGCTTGCAGTCCAACCAGAAGTGACAATTCTGCCAGCCAGAGAACCTGTCATGGTCGTAGGTAGAGGGGAAGCTGTCGCCACTGAGAGGCCAACCACCTTGTTATCAGGGACAACAGTGAGTAGCTAAAGTGCCAGAGCAGTATTCTCACCAACTGGGGACAGTGAAGAATCGGGAAACTTCAGCAGGTGCCAAGCTAGGGACCCAGCCAGTGGGGTGATGTTTTAGTATCATGTGGAGTGCCAAGCAAGGGACCCAGCAGGGAAGCGGGGGTGAGGCTTGAGGAAGATACTAAAGTAAGACGATTAGAAGAGCTCATGGGATTCAGTGGAAGTGAATCAGCAAGTCTAGTGAAAGAGACTGAGAGCACAGTGGGCTGAGAATCTACAAGAAGTGATTGTATAAAAGTAAAGGCATTCATTACAATTTGTGTTAGGAGCTGTTCTAAGACTGTTGCCAAAGGAGACAGCGCTCCTACACATGCAGATGTGGTGTCTTGCTGGATGCCTTTCCCTGCATGGCTGTCTACCTGTAGAAGTCTGGAGTCTGCCAATTGACATTGCAAATACCCAGGGGCGGACTGATGGGGCCCCAGGGCACTAAGGGATCATGGGGCCCGCAGGTTTAAAGATGGCCACCACAAAGCAGCCATCTGTCTGCTGCAACAGCCTTTGTGGAGGGGCACCTAGAGTGGCAGGAAACTTAAAGCTTGTGACCCAATAAATGTACTGAGAGCCTCTCATGGGCAGTGCCACCTTAACAGCATAGGCACTGTAAGCCGGACTTTCAGAGTGTATGCGCTTATGAGGTCATTAGCTGCATGCACTCTGAATATCTCCTAAACAGTGCAAGTTTAGGAGATATTCACAGTACCTACAGGTAAGCCTCATTATAAGCTTAACTGTAGGTACAAGTGGTAGTGCGGAGTTTATCACAACACATATTTTTTACAAATTTTTTTTTTACAATGTTTATTTTTTTTAAACATTTTTTTCACAACTCTGTCGGGGGGGTCTTTGGTGAGATATCAGGGTCTAAACAGACCCCCTGAAGTCTCACTTTTGAGACAAAGACAGGTACTGAGGACACAGATTCCCCAGTGCCTTTCTCTGCAGCCTCAGTTGCACTGAAAATGAATGAACAGGCGACAGAGACTACTGCCCATTCATAAACTGAAGCATAGTAAACATAGTTTACTATGCTCAGTTATGAATGAATACAGTGAGTGATCAGTATAAATCACTCATTGTGTTCAAAAAGAAGGGGCTGGTAAATTCCGTTGAGAGAAGAAAGGAGGGAAGCCGGCAGCGCTGTGGGGGGTGGGGTCCAGGCAGTGAGAGAAATCCAGATTAGTGCACCGAGTGAAGGAAATAACTGAACCAATCTTTCAGCTGCTGCAGTGAGAGCCACAAAAGATCGGTTTCAGTTATTTCCCCCACCCACTCTATCCACACACCATCCCCTTGGTGGGAATGACTGCAGGTGCAGGGGCCTCCCCCAAGCACCAGTGATATGGGGGTGTGAGACAGTTGGTAGGGGTGAGTCAGTTGTGGAGGGATTTATTTTAGTGGCAGTGTCTGTGGGATTACCAGCTAGGGATGTTGGGAGGGCAGAGAATGAAAAGTGACCATGCAATAATGTCAATCAGCTGGGGGGTAGCTCAAAGTGATGTCTGTCAGCTGGATGTATGAAGTAGCTTGGGGGTTATGCAAGCTGGGGGGAGGCAGGGGCTGAGAAATATTTAGATAACGCCTATAATCAAAAAACTTCTGCGCTCATCTACTAATAGATAAAACAATAAATAACACAATGGTACTGCTCAAAGAGAACAACCTCTTCTTATAATAATATGCAACTCCCAATCACTCTGTGTATGTCCAGATAATGTGAAGTTGTTTTATGACCATTCTTTTTCTAACCCTGTGTTATCCAAACTCTGTACAACCAAAAGTTTAAACTCAACACATAAACTAAACACTCAATGGGGTTGATTTACTAAAGGGAAAAAGACTGTGCACTTTGCAAAGTTGTAGTTGCTCCAGAGCTTAGTAAATGAGCAGAAGCTCTGCTGACTTCCATCGTCCAATCATGTGCAAACAAAAATGCTGCTGTTTTTATTTTTCTTGCACGTGATTGGATATTCTTTGCAAAGTGAAGCCTTAACTCATTTACTAAGCTCTAGAGCAACTGCACTTTGCAAAGTGCACAGTCTGTCTTTAGAAAATTAACCCCTATGGCTAAGTTCACATGCTTTCCCAACATGCACAGAAATTAACTGCCCTTTAATCAGATGAACAGCAGTTCTATTGGTAATGGCACTCCCATGCATCTGCAAAAGTGCACAGGAACTGGACTTTTTCATGGCTTTTCCATGTTGCTTGCGTGTAGGGCAGCTTATTGAAATCAATGGGCTGCCCTACACGTGATATGTGAAAAACATGCCCATGCTTGGTTGCACATGTACCATAACTGTTAGCACATAAAAAAATAACAATCCTCCATAAACATAGATGGTTCTCGAATGATCAGTGTTCATACAGTTGTGGTACCATGCAGATAGCCATGAACATTGTGTTATGATATGTTTATACAGTAGTTATGTGTGTACATTTCATTGTACAGGGTGTGCATAACAAAGGGTTAAATGGAAAGGTCATAAATGAACTTCCCATTATCTGGGACATACACAGAGTGATGGGGGAATGTTTCTGTAGATAGATAGTGCTTAGTATAACGTGTTCCTGCTTAGGAGATGTCTGTCAGCTGGGGGGGGGCGCTGCAATCTCTGCTGGCTCCAACACACACAGTTACCTGCTATTTCAACCCTCCTTGTCACCCTACTTAACCCTTCACATGTTCCCACAGAAATTTCCTTCTGACATGAAACTTTGTAGTGTGTGTAGCTTACCTCCAGGACAACTTCCCTCACTCACTCTCACCTCCCTGCATATAGCGTGCAGTAGTCGGCAGTAGCTATGCCCCTCCTCTGGGTTTTACCATCACACTGCACTGAAGGGGGGATCTGACTGAGTGGAACACAGAGCGAGTGTGCAGGAGAACACTGAGGGGTGAGACAGAAAGAAGACTGAACTTCTAAATACATACACCGCCGGGCAGTATATGTATTTAGAAGCACTGCTACTGACAACCCTCGGGATTGAGCTGTAACGGAAAACACATGCTGTAATATGCTGAAAGAGGAGGGAGATATTCCTACAACAGAGGAGGATTTCTCTGGTGATCCCCTTCTTGGACGTGGTATGAAGCGTTAACCTGGAACTCCTGAGAGAGAGGATATCATTTCTTAGCAACCACGGGACACCGACCAAGAGGACGGCATTGGGATCTTAAAGTGTCTATCACCCCTGCAGGGGTACTGGGAGCTGGTGAGTGGGGAGCCAAAAGGGGAGCACAGAAGTCACGGATATTCACCTTTGTGGGCACTACAGTCACTAAAGCTCTTGGAACTTTTTTACAATTTGGGACGTACCACCTTTGAACAAACTTTTTGCGATTTGGTTTTTTCTTTTATTCCATATAATTTTTCGTTTTATTTTTTGGATTTGATTGCATTTGTCATTCACTTTTATAACACGCTGTATTCATCACATTAGCTGCATAGTGTATAAAGCAGGCTCTGTGTCTACAACCAACAGTGCTGGTCGTGGACACGGTGCATCCTCAGCATGTGACCGTGGGGCACGCTTGTCTTTTTTTCGGCAGCTGGCCGTGTTGATCACAACATGCAGAAGAGTTGGTAGAGTGGATGACCAAGCCATCCTCATCCTCCTCATCCTCTGTCACCCAGGCTCAGGGTACTTTGTCTGCCAATGCAGCTGCCAAAGCGGCCTCTTCCATCAGCTCAATGTCATCAGTCACTCCTTCCCTAACCCCACCATCATGCCCTGAGGAGTCCCCCAAACTGTTCAACCACAGTGTGGGGTACATGCTGCAGGAGGATGCACAGCATTTTGAAGGCTCTGATGATGGTACCCAGGTTGAGGATGAAGGCAGTAACGTGAGCCCAGAGAGAGGGGGTGCCCAAGAAGGACAAGAAACTGGCAGTCATGTTCCCCCAGCTGCAGCATACTGCCGGGTTTGCTCCACTGGCGAGGAGGGAGGGGATGATGAGGTCACTGACTCTACGTGGGTGCCAGATATAAGAGAGGAGGAGGCACAATGAGGCAGGATGCCCTCCAGGGGCCAGCTTAAGGGCAGGCAACCAACTGCATAACACCGCAGAGCTCCGCATGTGCAGGGTACTGCTCACGCGCGTTTTTCCAAAAGTTCTTTGGTGTGGGCCTTTTTTGAGACATGTGCAGCAGATAGCACCATTGCTGTTTGCAACATATGTCTAAAGCGTAACAAGCATGACCAAAACACTAGCCACTTGGGCACCACATGCTTGACCAGACATATGTCGAGCTCCCATGCAGTCCGTTGGCAACAGTACTTAAAAGACCCACACCAAAGAACAAGGCGAACCTCTCCTTGCTCCTCATCAGCTGAGATCTCCAACCCCACTATAACTTCAGTCCTCTCAGAGACCTGCACTGAGAGGAATGAAGGTGTAGAATTAGGTGTTCCAAGCACAAGCAATCTGCTAGCAGTACACCAACATCCGATTGTAGCAGGCAAATTTCCCTACCCCAGTTGCTAAACCGATGAAAGAAATTTGGTCCCAGCCATCCACACACTCAGCAGCTGAATGTTAGTTTGGCTAGATTGCTAGCACTCCAACTGCTGCCTTTTCAGCTGGTAGACTCTGCCCCCTTTCGAGAATTTGTGGAATGTGGGGTACCTCAGTGGCAGGTTCCCAAACACCAATTTTTTTCTTGGAAGGCCATTCCGGCTCTCTACCGATATGTGGAAGGCAATGTCTTGGCCTCGTTGGACAGGGCGGTCAGTGGTAAGGTGCATATTAACGCTGACTCATGGTCCAGCAGGCTTGGACAGGGACGTTACCTTTCTTTCTCGGCGCACTGGGTAACCCTGCTGGCAGCTGGGAAGGGTGCAATATTGTTGGAGCTTGTTCCGCCACCACGCCTCCAAAATGCTGGTAGTGGTGATTCTGCCTCACCTCTCTCCTCCACCCTCTCCTCTTCTTCTTTCTCTATGGCCTCTTCCTGTGCAGGTTTGTCCTCGGAACCAGCGGTGCTCCGTAGGCGTTCTAGGGGCTACGCAAGCACTCAGGCAAAAAGATGCCATGCGGTGCTTGAGTTGGTCTGCTTAGGGGACAGGAGCCACACTGGGGCAGAGATTCTGTCAGCTCTGCAGGGGCAGGCTCAGAGGTGGTTGATGCCATGCCAGCTTCAGCCAGGAATGGTGGTATGTGATAATGGCACCAACCTCCTCTCCGCCCTCCGACAGGGACACTTCACCCATGTTCCCTGTTTGGCTAACGTCCTTAATTTGGAGGTGCAGCAGTTTTTGTGCAGGTACCCGGGCTTACAGGATCTCCAGAGGCAGGCCAGGAAAGTCTGTGGGCATTTCCACCGGTAATATAATGCCAGTGCTCAGCTGGCTGACCTCCAAAGGGAATGCAACCTGCCCAAGAACCGCCTCATCTGTGACATGCCCACCAGGTGGAACTCAATGTTGGCAATGTTGCAGCAGCTGCACATGCAGCAGAGGGCCATCAATGACTACCTGTGTGAGTATGGCACCAGGACAGGGTCAGGGGAGCTTGGCTTTTTTTCGCCTGCCAGTGGCTCATGATCAAGGATGCATGCACTGTCCTGTCACCATTTGAGGAGGCCACGAGGATGGTAAGCAGTGACAGTGCATGCATCAGTGGTACTGTTCCTCTTGACTTCCTGTTGGAGCACACGCTGAGTGGAATAATGAACAGGGCACTTGAGGCAGAACAGAGGGAGGAAGAGGAGGACTTCCTTATCTCTCAAGGCCCCCAGACAGTATTCCTGCAGGCCCGTCTATCACACAGGAAGAGGAGGAGGAGGAGAATTATGTCAGCATGGAGGTGGAGCCTGGCACTCAGCATCAGCAGCAGTCTTCAAGGGATCAATTTCAGTCCTCAGAAACCCATGGACTTGTACGTGGCTGGGAGGAGGTGGCTGCAGATCAGGTCATCCTTAGTGACCCAGAGGACTCAGGACTGAATGCCTCAGCAAACCTACGCTGCATGGCCTCCCTGATCCTGCAATGCCTGCGAAAGGACCCTCGGATTCGTGGTATCAAGGAGAGGGATCAGTACTGGCTGGCAAACCTTCTTGATCCATATTACAAGGGTAAGGTGGCGGAACTTATCCAGTCATCGCAGAGGGAGCAGAGGATGAAACATCTTCGGGAGGCATTGCAAAAAGGTTTTTGCAATGCATTTCCAGAGCCTGGGAAGTTACAATTTCCTGGTACTCATGGACAACGTGTTGCTGAGGCTTCGGTCAGTCACAGAAAGAGCGGTGGAGAGGGTGGCCGTCTGACGCGTTCAGACAGTTTTTTAGTCCACAGCCCCAAGGTCTGATCGGTTCCGGCAACCATCGCCAGCATCTGTTGTACATGGTGCAGGAATACCTAGGGGCAAGATCAGACTTGGAGACCTTTCCAACCGAAAATCCATTGGGTTACTGGGTCTTGAGTTTGGATCACTGGCCAGAGCTTGCAATTGAGCTACTGGCCTGTCCTAAATCCAGCGTTCTTTCGGAACGCACATTCAGTGCTGCTGGAGGCTTTGTAACGATCACAGAGTGTGCCTGTCCACCGACTCGGTTGATCGGCTCACCTTCATAAAAATGAATCAGTCTTGGATCACCAGGTACCTGATGCTGATATAACCGATTAATTTTTTTATGAATGTGAGATCCCTTCAAGATTGCCTATGCTGATGCTGAGTGACTATCCTGTAATGCTGAGTGACTATCCTATTCCTCCTCAATGTTCATGTTGATAGCTTCTAAGAACATTTTTGGTTCTAGGCACCACCACCAGTGGCTAAGGCCCAATTTTTCTGCCCTTGTTTAACAGGGGCGTGTAATTACAATTTTTGCTGTAATATTTTGCAGCAGGGCTGGTTCCTACGTTCAACAAGAGTATCTGTAAGGGGTTGCAGTGTTGTGGCACCACCACCACTGCCTAAAGCCCAATTTTTCTGCCCCTGTTTAACAGGGGCGTGTAATTACAATTCTTTATATAATATTTCACAGCAGGGCCCGCTCCAGAGCCCACCAAGAGTAACTGTGATGGCTTACAGTGTTCTGGTACCACCAACACCTAAGGCCCAATTTTCCGCAGAGTGTATAGGGCAGGCCGTATAGTATATACAGGCGGTCCCCTATTTTCAAAAATCCGACTTACAAATGACTCCTACTTGCAAACGGAGGGAGACAACAGGAAGTGAGAGGAAATCTACCCCTAGGAAGGGAAATTCTCTCCTGTAAGAGTTAATATGGGAAAAAGGTGTCTCCTCCACTGATTTATCACCAATCCTTGTTTCCTTTAAAAACCCCAAATTTTCAAAATCCAATTGTCATTGGGACAGAAAGTGAGGTGAAATCTTCTGGGGCACAGACCGCAAAACAAATGTTACAGAGGTGAAAACCCTTCCCTATGTTTTCCAAAAAGCTTTAAAATAGATTTTTTAGATTTTTTAGCTGGAGCTACACTTACAAAATGCACCTGTTCCAAATTACAAACAGATTCTACATAAGAACAAACCTACAGTCCCTGTTTTGTTTGCACCGCCTGTATACTGCTGTTCAGCATATATAGGGCCTGGGGGCCCAACGCCTTTTCTTTTTTTAATTTGGGTGCGGGGTTCCCCTTAATATCTATACAAGACCCAAATGGCCTGGTAATAGGCTCGGGGGGGTTACCCATGCCATTTGTCTTACTGATTTTCATCCCTATTGCCGGGACCTGACATTACATTAAAGCCTCAAGCAGTTTTAAATGACTTTTTTATTTTATTAGTTTAGAAATGTCATTTTGTGCAGGGACTGTTCTAAGCACATGAAACAGGCGCCACTTTACAGGCATACTACTGACACCCCCCAGGTATGATATTTAAAGGAATATTTCACTTTTATTTTTTTCACTTTAAGCATCATTAAAATCACTGCTCCTGAAAAAACATCAGTTTTTAAAACTTTTTTTTTCCATTGATACATGTCCCCTGGGGCAGCATCCGGGTCCCCAAACCCTTTTTAGGACAATATCTTGCATATTAGCCTTTAAAAGTCGCACTTTTGATTTCTCACGCTCGAGTCCCATAGACTTTAACGGTATTCGAATGTTCGCGCAAGCTTTCGGTCCGTTCGCATGTTCTGGATGTGGACCGAACCGGGGGTGTTCGGCCCATCCCTAATGCTGGGCCTGTGATGTCACAATGGGCCCCTGGGTGACGTAGACAGGTGGGCCCACCCTTTACCTATATAAGAAATCTCAAAGTGCAGAGCAGGCATTTGGCGGGAGGCCATCCCAGGAGGCAAAGCATTTTTAAAAAAACAATTATTTTTTGGGGTCGGCGGTGCGGCGGGTGGCGTAAATGATGATGAGTTTACATTGAGGGACACTATTTTTTAATTTTTTAATAAAGGATTTGTCAAAAAATTGTTTTTATTACTTTTACACTTTTTTGATGAATGGGTAGTGTTACTATGTAGCCGATACTCATTCACATGAGCTTATCATATGCCGGCCTCTTATAATGCAATAAATACTGGTTTTGCTTTGAGCTACAACCTGTCACCCCATCTGGGTTCACACTGTGAGCAGGCTTTTGGTCATACATTAGTATGAGGCCCACCCGACCCCTGGAGAAGGGCTCTTGTGCTCGGTCACCCAAATGCTGCTTGTGCTTAGTGGTATTTGTTGATAAGCAAACATATAAACTCATGCTTAGGGTGTAGAGCTATACACATTTTCTAGCAATTCTCAGCTCATATATACCGTCGCCTCTAGAAAGCTGGAGTTATCATCAATCAGTACTACCACTGGAGGGTGAACACTTTACACGTTTACATCAGTTATCATCATTCTTTGGATGAATAAATCGTACATCATAAATGTGAGGTGGCTTTTGGAGAATTTCTCCAGATATCCCAAAATTTATGAAATCCCAAGGCTCTCCCTTCTTTATATGCAAACAACTTTTCCATTGTGTATTGTGTATTCAGTCTGGAGATTACCTCCTCAATTTTTGGGGATGTCTTAGAGCACCATTCTTTCACTAGGCTGATACGTGTGGCAAAGAGTATATGAATGACCACTTTCCTCGTTAGAGGGGGGAACTGCTCAATCCCCAGGCTCAGTATGGCTAAAGATGGGGTTAAAGGGGTTGTAAAGGTAAAAATTTTTTCACCTTAATGCATTCTATGCATTAAGGTGAAAAAACTTTTGACAGTACCGCCGCCCCCAGCCCCCCCGTTTTACTTACCTGACGCCTCGAATCTTCGCTGCACGTTCTTGTCATCTTCGCTGCAGCTCAGCCTGGTCGCTGATTGGCTGCAGTGGATGGATTGAAAGCAGCGCAGCCATTGGCTCGCGCTGCTGTCAATCACATCCGATGACGCGGCGCGCCGGGGGGCGGGGCCGAGTGATACAGCGAGCGGCTATAGCCGCCGGCTGTATCACGGGAGCGCGCCCGCAAGCACTCACCACCATGCGAGGGAGCTCGCATTAAGGTGGTGAATGCTTGCGGGGAGGAGCTGAAACAGCCGCCGAGGGACCCCAGAAGACCAGGTTCGGGGCCACTCTGTGCAGAACGAGCTGCACAGTGAAGGTAAGTATGATATGTTTGTTATTTTTTTTTTAAAAAAAAATTACCTTTACAACCGCTTTAAGGTGCAATTGTGCCCTGTAATTTCTTGGATAAAGGATGAGACCTCTTCCCAGAAAGGAAGTATTACTACACAATTCAAGAGTATATGAAGGAGATTGCCAGTACCATAGCAATCTCCCAGCATAATGGTGAGGTATTTGGGTCCATTTTGTTTATACGTAAAGGTGTGAGGTACCATCTGTGGAGTATTTTCTGGGTGTTGTCCCAGTGGTCTACACATGCTGACGATTTACTACTATAATGTATAGCTAACTGCCATTGGTGTAATGTAAATTCATTTTGCAGATCTCGTTCCCATTTTACCATGTTTGGTAGTTTAGCTTATATGCATAGAGGGGAGGATATCCCTTTAGTTTTACTTGGATTTTTGTTCCTTAAGTCCATCTTGTTGTTTTGTTTGAAATTGAGTTTTCTTCCTCCTGATTAGAGAAACAAAGAAGTACAATGTTTGTCATGTCAGGGCTCTGTCATTGTTTTGGGGCCCAAAGCAGAGCTGCCCCTTAAGCTTGCACTGTCCACAAATCAAGACCCCCATCAGCGCTGCAGACAGTGACACAGGCAGCCAGCATCAGCGTGCAGTGCTGCATATTCTCGAGCAAGGAGCGGGCCGTGGGCTGGCGGGGCCTTGAGCTTCACTAATGCTCTGACCCCACCCCTCTCTATGTGTGCCGTGCTTCCTGTACATCGGAGTCCTCGGGTAGGACCTCGCAGTGGAGCCGATGTCAGAGTGCTGGGTTGTAAATTGTGGCAGCCAACAGCACTGGTGTGAGCCCGCCTGCAGATGGTGATCAGAGCTGAGCTGGCAAGGAGGACCAGGTAGGTCTTTCTCCTCCCCTGACTCCCCATATGTAGCTTTTCAAAACCCTGACCAGTCCAGGCTGTGGCTGTATTTATTACAGAGCATGCAGCGTGGGCCACCAGATCAATCAGAGTTCCCCCTGAGGAAAACATGTGACCCTGTGTTGAACACACATAGGTAAGGGGCTAGGACAGTGAAGGCACTTGGGCTCTATAGTGATTTGAGGAGCTGATCAAGATTTTGGATGTGTGGCTCTATATTGCGCTTTAAACCCATGCTCTTATTAGTGTGGTGCGCTGGAAGCACTCACATATTGTGAGAACCCTGTACGTTTTAATAAAAGCATGTTAAAGTGTTTTAAACAATTCAAGCACTATTGGAGTCTTTCTCTCTGCATAGACTCTGCTGCTGACATACTGAGGAGGAGATCTTGGGAGAAGTTTAGGAGCCAGCTGTGTTGGATAACTCATTGAGTCCTGGGGTGGCTCACAGGCATTTTTGACCCTGCTAAAATGGGGGTCGCAATCCCAGAGGTGAGCCTATACCCATTGGGGGAGCACGAGTGAGGTGATTCATTGGTGGTCTGGAAGTTTTACATATAGGTTTTTACAATTGCATTTAGTTGTTCATCAAACAACATACATTTGTGGAAAGTTCACTGTTTTATTATGGACTATTATTTTTGCACTTTATTGTACGGACATTTTATTATGCACTTTATATGTTGTTTGATTCAATGATTTTTGATATTTGTTTGTTTATATTTCGTGATTCAGAGCTGCACTCTTATATATTTATTTTTGTGCACATGCATATGGGGATGTGATCAGTGCTAGCAGCTGGTCTTTTGAATACCTTTCACACACACACTCTGTGTTTCTAGTACATGTATAATTACTTTTGGATTTTGGGTAGCTCGCAAAACTCTATCACATATAAGTACTGTATTTTACTGCTTGATGGGTACTGATGAGCTTCGAGATCGAGTCGAACTCATGTTCGACTCGAACATTAGCTGTTCGCAAGTTCGCCGAACAGCGAACAATTTGGGGTGTTCGCGGCAAATTCGAATGCCGCAGAACACCCTTTAAAAGTCTATGGGAGAAATCAAAAGTGCTAATTTTAAAGGCTTATATGCAAGTTATTGTCATAAAAAGTGTTTGGGGACCTGGGTCCTGCCCCAGGGGACATGGATCAATGCAAAAAAAAGTTTTAAAAACGGCCGTTTTTTCAGGAGCAGTGATTTTAATAATGCTTAAAGTCAAACAATAAAAGTGTAATATCCCTTTAAATTTCGTACCTGGGGGGTGTCTATAGTATGCCTGTAAAGGGGCGCATGTTTCCCGTGTTTAGAACAGTCTGACAGCAAAATGACATTTGGAAGGAAAAAACCCATTTAAAACTACCCGCGGCTATTGCATTGCCAACAATGCACATAGAAGTTCATTGATAAAGACGGCATGGGAATTCCCCACAGGGAAACCCCGAACCAAAATTTAAAAAAAAAAATGACGTGGGAGTCCCCCTAAATTCCATACCAGGCCCTTCAGGTCTGGTATGGATATTAAGGGGAACCCCGGCCAAAATTTAAAAAAAAATGACGTGGGGTCCCCCCAAAAATCCATACCAGACCCTTATCCGAGCACGCAACCTGGCAGGCTGCAGGAAAAGAGGGGGGGACGAGAGTGCGGCCCCCCCTCCTGAACCGTACCAGGCCACATGACCTCAACATTGGGAGGGTGCTTTGGGGTAGCCCCCCAAAACACCTTGTCCCCATGTTGATGAGGACAAGGGCCTCATCCCCACAACCCTGGTCGGTGGTTGTGGGGGTCTGCGGGCGGGGGGCTTATCGGAATCTGGACGCCCCCTTTAACAAGGGGACCCCCAGATCCCGCCCCCCCCTGTGTGATATTATAAGGGGGTACTTACCCCTACCATTTCACTAAAAAACTGTCAAAAATGTTAAAAATGACAAGAGACAGTTTTTGACAATTCCTTTATTTAAATGCTTCTTCTTTCTTCTATCTTCCTTCATCTTCTTCTTCTTCTGGTTCTTCTGGCTCTTCTGGTTCTTCCTCCGGCATTCTCGTCCAGCATCTCCTCTGCGGCGTCTTCTATCTTCTTCTCCTCGGGCCGCTCTGCACCCATGGCATGGGGGGAGGCTCCCGCTCTTCTCTTCATCTTCTTCTTCATCCTCTTCTCTTTATTGTTTGACTTTAAGCATTATTAAAATCACTGCTCCTGAAAAAATGGCCGTTTTTAAAACTTTTTTTTTCATTGATCCATGTCCCCTGGGGCAGGACCCAGGTCCCCAAACACTTTTTATGACAATAACTTGCATATAAGCCTTTAAAATTAGCACTTTTGATTATTCATGTTCGTGTCCCATAGACTTTAACGGTGTTCGTGTGTTCGAGTGAACTTTTTTCCTGTTCGCATGTTCTGGTGCGAACCGAACAGGGGGGGTGTTTGGCTCATCCCTATTGATGGGCTTATTTTAGGCCTGGTTTACATGGATGTGAGTTTGCCCAGGCACAGCAGCCCATTCATTTGAATGGGTTGCCATGCCTGCGTTTCCTGCAGAAAAAAAGGTGCATGCAGCATTTTAAAAATCAAGTGGTCTTGAAATCTATTCTGCTTTTGCACCATGCGACTTACCTGCAGTTCCTGCACCAGCAAACTTGCTGCGTTTTTAAATGCGTGGGCCATGCATTTAAAAACACAGTGCGTTTGTATGTGCAGAGACTGCAGGTAAGTGGCATGGTGCAAAAGCAGAATGGATTCCAAGGCACTGCATTTTTAACCACTTCTTGCCCACCATATAGCAGAATGACGGCCAGAAAGTGGTTTCAGCCGCTCTTGCGCATCCTGGGGGGGGGGCAGGCAGTGCGGTGATCTGTGATGTGGCGTGTTGATCCGACACACCGAATCTCTGGTCTAGGTAAAGAGCCTCTGACATAGGTTCTTTACCACGTGACCAGCTGTGCCCAATCACAGCTGATCACAGTGGTAACTAGGAAGTGCCATTTATTGGCTTTCCTCTATTCAGGCTGGCAAGGTGTGGGTAGAGGAGAGCTGATCGGCGGCTCTCCTGACAGGGGGGGTCTACGCTGATTATCAGTGCAGATCAATCAGCAATGCCCACCAGTGCCTGCTAGTGATGCCCATCAGTACCCCACCAGTGATGCCCACCTGTATGCCAAATAGTGCCAACTGTACCCACATCATATGTCAATCAGTGGCAATAAAGGATGCAAATCAGTACTCATTAGTAATGCCTATCTTTGACTCCTTATCAGGGCCATCTATTAGTGCCCATCATTGTCCATCGGTGCCCATCATTGCCACCCATTACTGATGCCCATCAGTGCCAAACAGTACTGCCCATCAGTGCCACCTATTAGTGCTCATCAGTGTCACCTATCAGTGCCACCTTTTAGTGCCCATCAGTGTTGCATAACAGTGCCACCTATCAGCGCCCATCAGTGCCGCATATTAGTGCTGCCTCATCGGTACCCATCAGTGCTGCCTCAATAGTGCCCGTCAGTGAAGGAGAAAATGTACTTATTTACAAAATTTTATAACAGAAACAAAGAAAAACATTTTTTTTTTAAATGTCTTTTTTTATATGTAGTGCAAAAAAAAAAAAAAACAAGCCAGAGGTGATTAAATACCACCAAAAGAAAGCTCTATTTGTGTGAAAAAAAATGATAAAAATTGCAATTGTCATCCAAAGTGTGACAACGCTGAAAGCTGAAAATTTGGCCTGGGTAGAAAGGGGGTAAAAGTGCCCATTATTGAAGGGGTTAAAATGCTGTATGCACCTTTTTTCTGCATGTAACATAGGCATGGCAACCTATTGAAATGAATGGGCTGCTGTGCCTGTGCAAATCTGGGCCGCCAACTCACATACAGGTGAACCAGGCCTAAAGTGGTAGTAAAGTAATTTACAAATTAAAACACTGCAGGTTTAAGTCATAATGCACTAGTATACATTGTGATGTGAAAATGGCTGCAATGTAATTGGGGTGCTGTGATGTGTAAAGGGGCACTATGACATGAAGGGGACTCTAATGTAATGGGGTACTGTGATTTGTAGAGGGGCACTATGATGTAGAAATGGCTGCAATGTAATGGGGCGCTGTGATGTGATAAGGGGAACTGAAATGTTGGGGTGAAGAGCAAAATTGCTGGGGGGGGGGCAAAGAAAATGTTTGCCCAGGGTCCAATCCATATTAAAGACGGTCCTGAACACGTGTCCTGTGCTTCATTAACATACCTCCCAACTTTTGAACTTCAGAATGAGGGACACTTGAGGAAGGAAGTAACCTTGCATAGTGGGCGTGGGCGTGGTCAAACTTGGGCATGGGCGTGGTCAAACTTTTGAGAGTGGGAGGAGCTTAATGGGCATCATTAAACAAAACTTGGGCTTCCTTGTATCTATAAAATATGCTTTTATTATTGTTCCACAAGCAAGAGTCTCATGGATACATACATACCCCAGCACATTCATTTAAAAAAAGGATAAAAGAATGCAGTGTTTGGAGTGCATTACGTACAAAGTGCAGGGTTGTAGGATGAGCTATATACAGAGTGCAGGGTTCTGGCATGAGCTATATACAGAGTGCAGGGTTGTAGGATGAGCTATGTACAGAGTGCAGGGTTCTGGCATGAGCTATGTACAGAGTGCAGGGTTCTGGCATGAGCTGTTTACAGAGTGCAGGATTCTGGCATGAGCTGTGTACAGAGTGCAGGGTTCTTGCATGAGCTGTGTACAGAGTGCAGGGTTCTGGCATGAGCTGTGTACAGAGTGCAGGGTTCTGGCATGAGCTGTGTACAGAGTGCAGGGTTCTGGGGTGAGCTGCATTCAGAGTGCAGGGTTCTGGAGTGAGCTGCATGCAGAGTGCAGGGTTCTGGGTTGAGCTATGTACAGAGTGCAGGGTTCTGGGATGAGCTATGTACAGAGAGCAGGGTTCTGGGGTGAGCTATATACAGATTGCAGGGTTCTGAGATAAGCTATGTACAGAGTGCAGGGTTCTGGGATGAGCTATGTACAGAGTGCAGGGTTCTGGGATGAGCTATGTAAATAGTGCAGGGTTCTGGAATGAGCTATGTGCAGAGTGCAGGGTTCTGGGATGCGCTATGTGCAGAGTGCAGAGTTCTGGAGTGAGCAATGTGCGGAGTGCAGGGTTCTGGAATGAGCTATGTGCAGAGTGCAGGGTTCTGGAATGAGCTATGTGCAGAGTGCAGGGTTCTGGCATGAGCTGTGTACAGAGTGCAGGGTTCTGGCATGAGCTGTGTACAGAGTGCAGGGTTCTGGCATGAGCGGTGTACAGAGTGCAGGGTTCTGGCATGAGCTGTGTACAGAGTGCAGGGTTCTGGGGTGAGCTGCATTCAGAGTGCAGGGTTCTGGGGTGAGCTGCATTCAGAGTACAGGGTTGTGGAGTGAGCTGCATGCAGAGTCCAGGGTTCTGGGTTGAGCTATGTACAGAGTGCAGGGTTCTGGGATGAGCTATGTACAGGGAGCAGGGTTCTGGGGTGAGCTATGTACAGATTGCAGGGTTCTGAGATGAGCTATGTACAGAGTGCAGGGTTCTGGGATGAGCTATGTACAGAGTGCAGCGTTCTGGGATGAGCTATCTAAAGAGTGCAGGGTTCTGGAATGAGCTATGTAAACAGTGCAGGGTTCTAGAATGAGCTATGTGCAGAGTGCAGGGTTCTGGGATGCACTATGTGCAGAGTGCAGGGTTCTGTAATGAGCAATGTGCAGAGTGCAGGGTTCTGGAATGAGCTATGTGCAGAGTGCAGGGTTCTGGAATGAGCTATGTGCAGAGTGCAGGGTTCTGGGGTGAGCTATGTACAGAGTGCAGGGTTCTGAGATGAGCTATGCACAGAGTGCAGGGTTCTGGGATGAGCTATGTACAGAGTGCAGGGTTCTGGGATGAGCTATGTAAACAGTGCAGGGTTCTGGAATGAGCTATGTGCAGAGTGTAGGGTTCTGGGATGCGCTATGTGCAGAGTGCAGGGTTCTGGAATGAGCAATGTTCAGAGTGCAGGGTTCTGGAATGAGCTATGTGCAGAGTGCAGGGTTCTGGAATGAGCTATGTGCAGAGTGCAGGGTTCTGGGATGAGCTATGTGCAGAGTGCAGGGTTCTGGGATGAGCTATGTGCAGAGTGCAGGGTTCTGAGATGAGCATATATACAGGGTGCATGGTTCTGGGATGAGCTATATACAGGGTCCAGGGATCTGAGATGAGCTATATACAGGGTTCTGGGATGAGCTATATACAGGGTGTAGGGTTCTGGGATGAGATATATACAGGGTCAGGGTTCTTGGATGAGCTATATACAGGGTGCAGGGTTCTTGGATGAGCTATATACAGGGTGCAGGGTCCTGGGATGAGCTATATACAGGGTGCAGGGTTCTGGGATGAGCTATATACAGGGTGCGGGGTTCTGAGACAAGCTATATACAGGGTACAGGGTACTGGATGAGCTATATACAGGGTGCAGCAGAGGCGTAATTAGAACCTTCAGGGGCCCTGGTGCAAGAAACCATGAAGGGCCCCCCGACCTCCAGCCTGGGCCATTCCCTTCGAGCCCAGAGCCCTTCCCACTGATCCCATCACCCTTCATGGTCCCACAGCAGATTGGGCCCGGCCATGGTGGCAGAAGGCCAGGGCCTAGTTGCAAGTGCAACCTTTGCTGGTAGTTCCGCCAGTGGTGTCAGTGTGGACTGTGAATGGTGTCAGTCAGTAGGGCAGTGGACATGGTCAGTAGAGCAGTGGAAGTGGTCAGTATGGCAGAGAAAGTGGTCAGTATGGCAGAGAAAGTGGTCAGTAAGGTAGTGGACATGGTCAGTAGGGCAGTGGACATGGTCAGTAGGGCAGTGGACGTGGTCAGTAGGGCAGTGGACGTGGTCAGTAGGGCAGTGGACGTGGTCAGTAGGGCAGTAGACATAATCAGTAGGGCAGTGGACAGGATCAGTAGTTTTTTTTTATTGTTGTTATTTTATTTTTGTTATTATTTTTTACCAATATATTTCATCCATTTTATTTTTTAGAGTTTTTTTTACAGTTTTTGATGGGAGTTGGTGGCAGTGGAGGGCAGTATGATGGGGTGGAGGGCAGTATGATGGGAGGGGGTGTCAGTGGAGGGCAGTATGATGGGAGGGGTGGCAGTGGAAGGCAGTATGTTGGGGGCGGAGGCAGTGGAAGGCATTATGATGGGAGGGAAGGCAGCGGAGGGCAGTATGATGGGGTGGAGGGCAGTATGATGGGAGAGGAGGTAGTGGAGGGCAGTATGATGGGAGGAGGCGGTAGTGGAGGGCAGTATCATGGGAGGGGGGGTTAGTGCAGGGCAGTATGATGGGAGGGATGGTAGTGGAGGGCAATATAATGGGAGGGGGTTTAGTGGAGGGCAGTATTATGGGAGGGGTGGTAGTGGAGGGCAGTATGATGGGAGGGAGAGCAGTATGATGGGAAGGGTGGTAGTGGAGGGCAGTATGATGGGAGGGGTGGTAGTGGAGGGCAGTATGATGGGAGGGGTGGTAGTGGAGGGCAGTATAATGGGAGGGGGGTTAGTGGAGGGCAGTATAATAGGAGGGGTGGCAGTGGAGGGCAGTATAATTGGAGGGGGGCAGTATGATGGGTGGGGGTTGCAGTGAAAGGCAGTATAATTGGGGGGTTAGTGGAGGGCAGTATAATAGGAGGGGTGGCAGTGGAGGGCAGTATAATAGGAGGGGGGGCAGTATGATGGGATTGGGGCAGTATGATGGGAGGGGTGGTAGTAGAGGGCAGTATATTGGGGGGGTAGTGGAGGGCAGTAAAATGGGAGGGGGGCAGTATAAAGGGGGGGTAGTGGAGGGCAGTATGGGGGGACTGTACAGCATGACTGGAGAGGGGCAATGTATGGGAGGGAGCAGAGTGACCATGAGTGTACTCAGAGTCAGGGCAGTGCAGGGAGCATTTCTCCTACCTTTATTCCAGCGCAGGAACAGCCTTCGGGGAAGACCCGGAGTCGGGGGCGGAGTCAGGGGCGGAGCCGGGGGCGGAGCTTAGGCGTGGAGAGGAATCCTCCTTTGGCTAAATGCTGGGGCTCCACCCAGGGAAGACCCGGAGTCGAGGGCGGAGTTAGGGGCGGAGCCGGGGCGGAGCTTAGGCGCGAAGAGGACTCCTCCTTTGGCTAAATGCTGGGGCTCCACTCTCCTCCTTGTCGTGACGTCACTGGTTGTTAGACGCCAGGCGGGCCATGCCTAGCAACCAGTTGTTTTGGCAGTGAGCCAGGCAGCGTCTGGGGGTGAAATGAAGCGGTCTCGGCCAAAACTAGTACAGCGGGCAGTGAGGGACAGCGGCAATGCAGCGGCAATTTTTAGGGGGGCATCAGATCGGCCAGTGGGGCAATTCTGGGACATTGTATTGTCCCGGAATGAAGGTGCCCGGGACGTGGGACAGACCTCCCACAGCGGGACTTTCACGGGCAATCCGGGACGGTTGGGAGGTATGCATTAATAGAACACCACATTACTTGTTACCTGCTTATTACACAATACCCCCACAACCACCAGAATAGGGTTCCTCATGGGGGACACCTTTAGCACCTGTGGTATGAGGAATTCATGGAGTAGAGTTTCAGAGAACTTGCCTGAAATGGACCAAAGGAAGCAGTCAGGTAAGGGTAAAAATGGTAAAAAAAAAGTATTTCATTAGTAATTAATTTCTTGCTAGGGGCAGTAGCTGCATCCTTTTACTGTGAGGATAAATAAGAAAAAAAAAAGGATTCTGGTGCTAGGTAGAGTTTTTTTATTTATGGAGTAGTCGGTCTTGTAGCCTTGTAAGGTTTGACCCATCAGTATGCTGCTATGCCATGCACAGGAAAGTACTAGTAGGCAGAATGCAAAAATGAGAAATGTATTTAGTCGAAGGTAAAATGAATTGAAATACAATCACAGAGAATAATCAGTTATGAGAATGAACTTAAAGAGGAGGTCCAGCCTCCCCACGAAAAAAAAAAAAAGTCAGCAGCTACAAATACTGCAGCTGCTAACTTTTAATATATGGACACTTATCTGTTAACCTCCCTGACGGTATGATTATTTCAGATTTTTGCGTCTCAAAGCGGTACAATTATTTTGCATAGAAATTTGGCGTTTTATATTGTAGGTCTGTAATTCTTAGCAATAACACACTTAGATCTGTCCACCAAGAGTCTAGTAGATATCCCGGGTATGATGAAGTTTGAAACACAAAATCATAAATTATAATATAATAAATATAAATACCGTTTTCATCGGCATATAACATGCATCCCAAGTTTAGGAGGGAATTTTAAGGAAAAAAAACTTTTAGGAGGGAAGTTTAAGGAAAAAAATCTTACATTTAAATGCCCATCAATGCAGCCTTATCAGTGTCCATCTGCAGCCTTGTCAGTGTCATTGAAGCCTTGTGAGTGCAGCCTTGTCAGTGCAGCCTTGTCCCAGTGCAGCCTTGCAAGTATGTCAGTGCAGCCTTGTTAGTGCAGCCTTCCCCAGTGTCCATTGCAGCCTTAACAGTGCAGCCTTGTTAGTGCAGCCTTCCCCAGTGTCCATTGCAGCCTTGCCCCAGTGCAGCCTTGTTAGTGCAGCCTTCCCCAGTGTCCATTGCAGCCTTGCCCCAGTGCAGCCTTGTTAGTGCAGCCTTCCCCAGTGTCCATTGCAGCCTTGTTAAGATTTAAATATGGCACCACGGAGATCGCAGGGACTCGGCGGAGCAGAGTGAACGCCGCCGAGATCACAGGGACTGGGCGGAGCCGAGATACACATAGCCGAGTGTACTTGGCTCTTCTCGGCTCCGTTCACAGTCACGCCCAGTCCCGCCCCATGATGGACATAACACAGGTCCAATTGCGGGACTGGGCATGACTGTGAGCGGAGCCGAGAAGAGCCAAGTACACTCGGTTATGTGTATCTCGGCGTGATTGCTCCGCTCACAATCAGCGGAGATCGGCAGGGGATCGGCGTATAACACGTACCCACGATTTTCCCCTGATTTTAAGGGAAAAATAGTGCGTGTTATACGCTGATAAATACGGTAATTAAAAAGAAATAATAATATAATAATAATAAAATAAATTTCCCCACGATTCACTATCGCTCAATTCTGCAAGTGTTCTAATTTACTATCGCTGTTTTCTAGCTGGTCTAAAGCCACTTTTGACATAAAGGGACACTTTTTGGTTGCTATGGACAATCTCAAGTTTCCAGGCAGAAAGAACAATATATGTAATATAAAACTGCATGCAGGGCATGGGCCAGAGCATTGGGGACAAAAGGGAAGTGAAATGATTTCATGCAGTACTGTAATCTGTAAGATTACAGTACTGTATGTGTTATGATTTTTAAATTTTTTTTAATTCGCCGCAAGGCTCCGCCCCCGTGCGTCGCGGCGCTCGCAGGGAACGGAGCCTGGCACAGAGAGGCTTTGGACAGAGGACAGAGACCGCAGACAGCGCGGGGGGGACATCGCAGGATCCTGGGGATGAAGTAAGTAACCTGTACCAGGATCCTGAGATGTAAACCCGAGTGTGGCTCGGGGTTACCGCTAATGGTAATGAAATTTAATCCCGAGCCACACTCGGGAATACCATCAGGGAGGTTAAGGGATCTTGCGGTGTCAGGTGCAGCCGCCGCCATTCCAGGTAAGAGAACTCTGGCAGTGAAGCTTTTCGACTTCACAGCCAGGTCCCTACTGCGCATGTGCAAAGCGGGCTGTGCTTTCTAATTGGTCCGGTGGCGGAGGAAGGAGGAGGGGGCCGAACTTCCGAGAGACCGAGCCTCTGTTTTTTAGGGTGCTATTATCACACTTTTTGGAGTTAATTTCCTAAAGACAAATAGACATTGCAAAGGAAGTTGTACTTTGCAAGGGAATTTTACCCTGCACTTAGCGAATAAAGTGAAGGTCTGCTGACTTCTATCATTCAATCACATGCAAGTAAAATTTTTATTTTTTTTAAATTGTCTTTGTGTTTGATTGGGTATTCTTTGCAAGGTGAAAAATCACCTCACTCACTAAGCTCTGGGGAAAATGCCATTGCAAAGCGCAACTTCACTTTCAAAATCAACAGTCTATTTGCCTTTAGTAAACCACCCCCATTGACTTACTAGTTCAAGGAACAACAAGCAAACACAAACATGTCATTTCAGTGACAATAGCTTGTCCAGCAGCCCTCCAGATGACCTAATTTAAACATAAAATATGACCTCCTATTGACTGCAATGTAATTTAATTTTAAAATCCTAGTATAGCACCCTCCAGTGTGTGCTACTAGAATGGAGAGTAGGCAAACTATAGTCTAGCCCAAGGATAAACCTAAGTCACTGGATCTAGGTCAAGGTTATTAGAGGCCAAGGCTGGATGACTCATCCTAGCAGCTCTCTGATGCCCCTACCCTGTTTCTAGAATGTTGGAGAAAATTCTGGAAGATAGTGGACGGAAGCTAGGAGAGTTTGGCTTGAATATTTAGGGATCTTTAGCCAATCCCCAGGTTGGGGGCCTGGCAGGGAACTAATGACCTATGCCAGCAAAGGAGTTGGGTGGCAGATGGAGAAGCAGTGTTGAAGAGAGTCTGTCGGTAGCCCTTGAGGGCCCCCTGCCAGGAGGGGCTTTACCTCAGGCTAGAGTTCAGTAGGCAAACCTGGAAGGATCCCACTACAGGAGGCAGTTGGAGGGACCCTAGCCAGAGAGGCAGTGAGAGCAAGGAGAGACAGCGAGTAGATTAACACAGTGCAGGGACAGACAAGGGGAGAGACTTCCAGCTGTAGCAGTGCTCTCTTATAGACAGTAGTGTGCCAAGTCTTCATCCAACCTTGCCCTGGGGAGTCTCCATGTGTGTCAGTTGGGAGGACTGGGAAGAGAAAGCAGCCAGATGGGCTGGTGGCAGCCAGGTGGGCTAGCATTTCTGTAAGCAGTAGAACTGGGATGAGCCTCTACGAAGAGGCAGAAGGTTGTGTGAGATGCTGTAACCTCCATATTGAAAGATATAAATTATGTGGTTCGTGGCACCATCAGTAATTGGCCTCCATCCCAAATATGGGCAGAAAGAAAGAGAATTTTGGTCAGGGGGACTTTGAATGAGGCCAATCACTATATAGAGTAAGCACATAGGATATACAGTGCCTTGCAAAAGTATTCACCCCCTTGGCATTTTTCGTGTTTTGTTGCCTCACAACCTGGAATTAACATGGATTGTTTGAGGATTTGCATCATTTCATTTACAGAACATGCCCACAACTTTGAAGATTTTTTTTATTGTGAAGCAAGCAACAAATAGGACAAAATAACAGAAAAAGTCAATGTGCATAACTATTCACCCCCCTAAAGTCAATACTTTGTAGAGCCACCTTTTGCGGCTATCACAGCTCCAAGTCGCTTTGGATAAGTCTCTATGAGCTTGCCACATCTTACCACTGGGATTTTGGCCCATTCCTCCTTGCAAAACTGCTCCAGCACTTTCAAGTTGGATGGTTTGCGCTTGTGAACAGCAATCTTTAAGTCTGACCACAGATTTTCTATTGGATTGAGGTCTGGGCTTTGACTAGGCCATTCCAACACATTTACATGTTTCCCCTTGAACCACTCAAATGTTGCTTTAGCAGTGTGTTTGGGGTCATTGTCCTGCTGGAAGGTGAACCTCCGTCCTAGCCTCAAATCACACACAGAGTGGTACAGGTTTTGCTCAAGAATATCCCTGTATTTAGCACCATCCATCTGACCAGTTTCCAAGTCCTGACTGCTGAAAAACATCCCCACAGCATGAAGCTGCCACCACCATGTTTCACTGTGGGGATGGTGTTCTTTGGGTGATGTGTTGGGTTTGTGCCAGACATTATGTTTTCTTTGATGGTCAAAAAGATCAATTTTAGTCTCATCAGACCAGAGCACCTTCCTCCATACATTTTGGGAGTCTCTCACATGCCTTTTCTGAAACTCAAAACATGCCATTTTGTTTTTTGCTGAAAGTAATGGCTTTCTTCTGGCCACTTTGCCATTAAGCCCAACTCTATGGCATATGGTTTATTGTCGTACTATGTACATAGACTCCAGTCTCTGCTGTGGTACTCTGCAGCTTCTCCAGGGTTACCTTAGGTCATGCACATGCCAATTATCAATTCTTTATTTCTGAAAAAATTTTTATGTATATATTTTTCTAATTTTACTTCACCGACTTAGACTATTGTGTTCTGATCCATCACATATAATTCAGATTTTAACAAATTAACTAAAGGCTGTAATGTAACAAAATAGATAAAAAGCCAAGGGGGGTGAATACTGTTGCATGGCACTGTAAAGCACAGTATTACTTGTATGAGTTTATTACATAATATCCAACAAAAAAGGTGTTTTTTTGGGGACTTTGAATGAGAGATGTATAACAAAAAGCAGTTATTGCAAAGAACATTTTACTGTACCTTGCAAGATCATATACAGCATACTCAATGACAAAAAATGCATACACAAAATAGCATAAATGCAAGGCATGCTAAAAACCACATATAAATATTGACGCCATGGCACTTTGATATATCATGGGATGAAGACAAGTCCTACACAACATAGGCCACTGGAAGGGTTGGATGGTATTTAAAAGTCTTGAGTGGAACAATGTAAAAGACATATAAAATCATCTGTATGGACATCATGCATCTATGTAGGCCCGACGTGTTTTGTTCACACCACATTGCAAATTTACCAAGGAACTGTTCCTAGCTAGGGATGAGCCGAACACCCCCGGTTCGGTTTGCAGCAGAACATGTGAACAGGCAAAACAGGCAAAAAATTTGTTCGAACACCGTTAAAGTCTATGGGACACGAACGTGAGAAATCAAAAGTGCTCATTTTAAAGGCTTATATGCAAGTTATTGCCATAAAAAGTGTTTGGGGACCCGGGTCCTGCCCCAAGTGACATGTATCAATGCAATGTATTAACCACTTAAGGACCAAGACTCTCTGAGATTTGTTGTTTACAAGTTAAAAACAGTTTTTTTTTGCTAGAAAATTATTTAGAACCCCCAAACATTATACATTTTTTTTCTAACACCATAGAGAATAAAATGATGGTCATTGCAATACTTTCTGTCACACCGTATTTGCGCAGCGGTCTTACAAGCGTACTTATTTTGGGAATAATTACACATTTTAAATTAAAAAAATAAGACAACAGTAAAGTTAGCCCATTTTTTTTTTATATTGTGAAAGATAATGTTATGCCGAGTAAATTGATACCCAACATGTCACGCTTCAAAATTGCGCCCGCTCGTGTAATGGCGATAAACTTTTACCTTTAAAAAACTCCATAGGCGACGTTTAAAAAATTCTACAGGTTGCATGTTTTGAGTTACAGAAGAGGTCTAGGGCTAAAATTATTGCTCTCACTCTACCGATTGCGGTGATACCTCACCTGCGTGGTTTGAACATAGTTTTCATATGCGGGCGCTGCTCACGTATGCTTTCGCTTCTGCACGTGAGCTCGGCGGGATGGGGCACATTTTTTTTTTCTTATTTATTTTACCTTTTATTTTATTTTTTTACACTGTTCTTTAAAAAAAATAAAATTGTGTCACTTTTATTCCTATTAATGTAAACACCCCTTGTAATAGAAAAAATGCATGACAGGACCTCTTAAATATGAGATCTGGGGTCAAAAAGACCTCAGATCTCATATTTAAACTAAAATGCAATAAAAAAAGAAAAAAATGTCCCTTTAAGAACTATGGGCGGAAGTGACGTTTTGACATTGCTTCCGCCCTGCAATGGTATGGAGATTGGTGGGGGCCATCTTCCCCACTCGTCTCCATACCCAGCAAGGGAGAAGATCCGATCGCCACTGCCGATGGCTCCGGTAAGTGGCGGAGGGCACTGGAGCGCCGCTGATAAAAGTGATCTCACGGCGAATCTGCCGCAGAGACCACTATTATAAGGAAGTGGACCGCCGGCCAAAGAAGAGGATACCGGGGTCATAACAATGATATTCCTCTTCAAAGTTAGGACGTATATCGGCATGCGCGGTCTGTAATTGGTTAAAAACTGCAGTTTTTTTGGGAGCAGTGATTTTAATAATGCCTAAAGTGAAACAATAATAATGAAATATTCCTTTTAAATATCGTGCCTGGGGGGTGTCCTTTGTATGCCTGTAAAGTAGCGCACCTTTCCCATGTTTATAACAATGCCACAGCAAAATTAAATTTCTAAAGGAAAAAAGGCATTCAAAACTGTTAGCGGATGTAATGTATTGTCGGATCCTGGCAATATAGATAAAAATACCCAAAAAAATGGCATGGATGTCACCCCCAAAATCTATACAAGGCCCTTCAGGTCTGGTATGGATATTAAGGGGAACCCCGCACCCAATTTTTTCAACAAATAGTGTGGGGGTCCCCTAGGCCCCCAAGCACTATATACTCTGAACAGCAGTGTATATATTATATGGCCTGCCCTATATACTCTGCAGAAAATTGGGCCTTAGGTGTTGGTGGTACCAATTTACTGTAAGCCCTCACAGTTACTCTTCTTGGGCACAGGAGCGGGCCCTGCTGTGAAATATTAGATCAAAAATTGTAATCACATGCCCCTGTTAAACAGGGGAAGAAAAATTGGGCTTTGGGTGGTGGTGGTGCCACAACACTGAAAGCACTCTCAGTTACTCTTGTTGGGCACAGGAATGGGCCCTGCAATAAAATATTATATCACAAATTGTAATTACATGCCCCTGTTAAACAGGGGCAGAAAAATTGGGTGGTGGTGGTGCCCTAAACCAAAAATATTGTTGGAAGCTAGCATCATCAAGATTGAGGAGGAATAGGATAGTCAGCATAGGCAGTCTTCAAGGGATCCCACATGCATAGCAAATTCAATCAGTTACATCAGCATCAGGTGCTTGATAGCTGCTGATCCAAGTCTGATTCATTTTTATGAATGTGAGCCTATCAACGGAGTCTGTGGACAGGCACACTCTTTGATCCATTACAAACCCTCCAGCAGCACTGAATGTGTGTTCAGAAAGCACGCTGGATGCAGGATAGGCCAGTAGCTCAAGTGCATATTGAGGAAGTTCTGGCCAGTCCTCAAGACCCAGTAACCCAGTGGATGCTCTTTTGGAAAGGTCTTCAGGTCTGCTCTTGCCCCTAGATATTCCTGCACCATGTAATGCAGACGCTAGCAATAGTTGCTTGAACCAAAACTTGGTGCTGAGGACTGAAAAATTGTTTAAAGGCATTGGTCAGCTAGCCACCACTCTTCCTCTGACTGAACGAAGCGGCATGCGTGGTCTGTAAGTGGTTAAAAACGGCAGTTTTTTTGGGAGCAGTGATTTTAATAATGCCTAAAGTGAAACAATAATAATGAAATATTCCTTTTAAATATCGTGCCTGGGGGGTGTCCTTTGTATGCCTGTAAAGTAGCGCACCTTTCCCATGTTTATAACAACGCCACAGCAAAATTACATTTCTAAAGGAAAAAAGGCATTTAAAACTGTTAGCGGATGTAATGTATTGTCGGATCCTGGCAATATAGATAAAAATACCCAAAAAAATGGCATGGATGTCACCCCCAAAATCTATACCAGGCCCTACAGGTCTGGTATGGATATTAAGGGGAACCCAGTAACCCAGTGGATGCTCTTTTGGAAAGGTCTTCAGGTCTGCTCTTGCCCCTAGATATTCCTGCACCATGTAATGCAGACGCTAGCAATAGTTGCTTGAACCAAAACTTGGTGCTGAGGACTGAAAAATTGTTTAAAGGCATTGGTCAGCTAGCCACCACTCTTCCTCTGACTGAACGAAGCGGCATGCTACCACTCTTCCTCTGACTGAACGAAGCCTCAACAACACATTGACCAGCACCAGGAAATTATAACCTCCCAGGGTCTGAAAATGCATTGCACAAACCTTTCTTCAAGGCCTCCTGAAGATGTTTCATCCTCTGCTCCCTCGCCGCGAAGGCAAGATGAGTTCTGCAACCTTACCCTTGTAACGTGGATCAAGAAGGGTTGCCAGCCAGTAATGATCCCTCTCCTTGATACCACGAAACCTAGGGTCCTTTTGCAGGCTTTGCAAAATCAGGGAGGCCATGCAGCATAAGTTTGCAGAGGCATTTGATTCTGAGTCCTCTGGGTCACTAAGGATCACATGATCCGTAACTACCTCCTCCCAGCCATGTACAACTCCTTGGGTTACTGGGGACTGAAAACCATCCCTTGAAGACTGCTGCTGAGTGTTATCCTCTAAATCCATGCTGACACAATCCTCCTTCTCCTCTTCTTCCTGTGTGTTTGGTGGGCCTACCAGACTACTATCTGGATAAAGGGGGCCTTGAGAGGAAAGGAATTCCTCTTCCTCCCGCTGTTCTGCCTTCAAGTGCCCTGTCCATGAT
This sequence comes from Aquarana catesbeiana, assembly GCF_042186555.1. Taxonomy (NCBI): domain Eukaryota; kingdom Metazoa; phylum Chordata; class Amphibia; order Anura; family Ranidae; genus Aquarana; species Aquarana catesbeiana. The sequence continues at coordinate 228,411,769 of NC_133333.1, read as the reverse complement.
ACCACGAAGTGTGTGCTCCAGCAGGAAAACTAGAGGGACAGTGTCACTGATGCATGTATTGTCTCTGCTCACCATCCTTGTGGCCTCCTCAAATGGTGACAGGACAATGCATGCATCCTTGATCAGTAGCCACTGGCATGGCGAAAAGAAGCCAAGCTCCCCTGACCCTGTCCTGGTGCCATACTCACACAGGCACCTGCAGAGCTCTGTGGTGTGATGCAATAGGGTGACTGCCCTTAAGCTGCCCCCTAGAGGACATCCTGCCTCATTGGAGTTGTGCCTCCTCCTCCTCCTCTCTTATCTCAGGCACCCAAGTATAGTCAGTGACCTCATCATCCCCTCCCTCCTCGTCACTGGAGCAAACTTGGCAGTATGCTGCAGTTGGCAAAACATGACTGCCAGTTTCTTGTCCTTCTGTGGCACCCCCTCTCTCTAGGCTCACGTTACTCCCTCCCTCAACCTGGGAACCATCATCAGGTCCTTCAAATCGCTGCAAATCCTCCAGCAGCATGTACCCAACACTGTGGTTGAATAATTCTGGGGACTCCTCCGTGAATGATGGTGGGGCTACGGAAGGAGTGACTGTGGACAAGAAGCTGGTGGAATAGGCTTTGGCAGCTGCGTTGGAAGGTAAACTACTCTGAGCCTGGGTGACAGAGGATGAGGAGGATGGGGACGGCTTTGTTATCCACTCTACCAACTCTTCTGCATGTTGTGGCTCAATAACACGGGCAGCAGCAGAAACAAAAGACAAGTGTGCCCCACGGCCACCTGCAGAGGATGCACCATGTCCACGACCACCACTGTTGACTGTAGACACAGAGGCTGTTTGCCCTCTTTCATTGGCCTGTGAGCATCTGCCACTTCTCGGTGGCCTTCCGGACATGACGTATTTTTTGTTTTGCAACACCACACTACACTGTATTAGAAACTGTGCACACCGCCTGAAGTGTAGTAGAAACTGTACACACATCCTTAAAAAGAAAGAATGCACTGGTGAGCATAGCAACACCAAAAGACTCGGAAGACAATGGAAAACAACTGTGGTGGATGACTGAAGAATTCTTTCCCTTGTGAAGAAAACACCCTTCACAACAGTTGGCCAGATCAAGAACACTCTCCAGGAGGTAGGTGTATATGTGTCAACGTCAACAATCAAGAGAAGACTTCACCAGAGTGAATACAGAGGGTTCACCACAAGATGTAAACCATTGGTGAGCCTCAAAAACAGGAAGGCCATATTAGAGTTTGCTAAACAACATCTAAAAAAGCCTTCACAGTTCTGGAACAACATCTAGTGGTCTGGCTGCGCAGGAAGATGGCCACATAACTCCGGAGCTCCCACCGCTGTCAGCCGAAATTCAATCAGCACGGAGGTAATATCACCCGAAAATGCCCCAATCATGGGAACGGCTTCCATACACTCCTCCGCATTGTGGTCCCGTTCCCCCTGCGAACAACAAGGGGGTCTGAGCCAGAACATCCGGAGATGTCCAGGACAAAGAGGGGTAACATGGCGGTGTCCCGTCACAGAATACCTCAGAATGCCTCACCGCCTCTGTCAGGACCCCCACCCAAACCTCACATAAGGGACCCTTCATTGTCAGGAGACACTGACGTTTTCCCTCCACAGCACCTCAGCATACATAATTTGAAAGCTATTGCAGCTGACATTAAAGATACCCTGTCAGCCGCCACCTCAGAGCTGAGACTTGATATTCATGCAATGGCTGACAGGGTTCATGAGGTGGAAAAAGTCACAGCGCAGCAGAGAACGGTCATCCGCAGGACCACAAAGCAGGTGGACACACACACTACAACTGAGGGATCTCCACATGGAGGACCTCGACAATAGAGGACGCCACCATAACCTCAGAATCAGGGGTCTGCCTGAATTTGTAGGTGCGGACCAACTCCCCTCCTCAGTCACTAGCTTGTTCAATGGGCTGCTAAACAATCAGCCTCATTCTGCAATTGCAATGGAAAGGATCCACAGGGCCCTCCGGCCCCCCTAGAGACATTATTTGTTGTATTGTGGACTACAAATTAAAAGAAGAAATCCTGCGTCAAGCACGAAGCAAACAGCAACTCATGCATGAAGGAGTTTCTATTCAGATCATTCAGGATCTATCTGCTATCACACTTCAATACCGCAGGGATCTGAAACCTCTTCTGGACGTCTTACGCTCCAAGGGAATCCAGTACAGGTGGAAATTTCCCTTCTGCCTCTCAGCCACTCATCAGGGCCACACGGCATTACTGAAGGTGCCTGAAGACCTGCGTCCATTTTGTGACACCCTGGGGATCCCTATGGTCGAGGTCCCTGCATGGTACGCCAACTTTAGACGTACTACTGCTAGAAAAGATACCCAACAAGATGAACCTATGGATGCCCAAGACTCCAGATTCCGCAGAAATTAATCCCCGTTCGGTCCCAGACCTCAGGCTGATCGGCAAGGATTGAACCGCGGACACAGCCCTACCGACTCCCCCAGATATCCAAGAGCACGGCGGGACTATTAGAAAATCCTTCAAGCCCCCTGCTTACATCATTAGAGGTTGCCACAGTTGGCAGAGTTCAAACTTTAAGTTTTTTCTTAATTCGCACAGATTTTTGTGTTCTTTCAGCTAGTCCCATAGCAGACTGAAAGTGCATTAAACAGTAACAGTGGATGAAAAGTTTTGCAGAACGACTGTATATACCGCCTGAAGTGCCAGCTACATTATCGTGCCTATGTTTATTGCTACCCTGCTGAGCAGATCTTGGATTTCAAAATGGCCACTGTCCACGCTACGATACCTTTACCTACACAACACCGGCGATTTATTGTAGAAGGTGACATCCCAGTGATCTCCCGGAAGAAACTTTCCCTCCGGCTGGACAGTATAACATGATGACCTAGACAGCTGCTCAACCTAAATGAACTTTACCATACTTTTTTACTGAAACATGGGTAATGTATACTTTAAGTGAGAAGCTGGGGGGTTCAGCCCCAAACATGTATGAAATAAGGTCAGTATTAGACTTAATGACTGGGTTCTCGGGCCTGCATCCATGTGAGGATCTTCCCTTACCATGGCTGGCACTGATTTTCGTGCCTTATAATGGCATGAGAGATTGCATGTGCGGCTGAGGGAACCATGATTGGTGCATAGACCAGGTTGGGTAGGCTTGTACAGATCTTCAGACTCGCACCATGGGATAGGCATGATGGAGAACAGCCCAACTAAAAGGAACTCATGGGCCTCTTATCCTCCCCTTTTAGGCATGCCTCTGATGTTATGTAGAATAGTTATTCCACACCTTGTGTCACAAAAGGAGGAGGGAGGATACAGTAATACACTAACTCACAGGCTCATCCGAGGACGGGAGAGCTTTTTCTTGGCCACTCCCCTGTTGAAGAACATCTATGAGGAATGGATTGTACACAAAACTAGTGTTTAAACAGACGCAGGGATCCTTGTAACCCTTATTACCCAACTGGGCGCTTCCCTTCGCCTCTGCTTCTCCCTCAAAACATATCACGTACCAGGCTATAGATATGGGTATGGAGCACTTAATGCTGCATACATTACTACATATATACATAATTGCAAAAGCTAGAAGGGATATGCAGCATTCAGGGGGGGTTGTTATGGTACAGATCTCGGGTGCTCACGGCAAATATTCTAGAACTCATAACCCCCTTTGGAGAAGGGCGCAGGAGTTTGGAGACATTTTACTCCTCCAAAACCCTCAGCCAATCCTCAGACCTCCACATTTATGATATTATTTGTGGCTTACATGCTTCAATTGCCCGAACCCTTACTACCAAAGCCTGCTGCTACACACGGGCATAGTTGCCAACAGTCCCGATTTTCCCGGGACAATCCCGATTTTGGGACCCTTGTCCCGATTTAATTTTGTCCCGAGTGTTTTCCCGAATTTTTGGGTTTGTCCCGAGAAAATCGTGAGTGTTTTTGTAAAAAACGGCAATGGCTCCACAAAAATGGCCGCCGTTGCCTCCACAAGTCAGTCACAAAGTTCCCCTTGTGTTCAGTGCAGGGGAGAGGGGCAGCCAATCCGCTTCTCTCTTCAGTGTACAAATAGAAAATTCTATTGTACACTGAAGCCTATTGGCTGGAGGGATTGGCAACCCCTCCCCGCTCTACACTGCACACAAGGAAGACGTGATCAGCCTCCACTGCCATCACCCTCCGCCCCGTGTGTCCAACGGAGCTCTGAGGAATAGTGGGAGTGACGGGAGGGAAGAAGGGAGGCTTTCATCTGGCTGTTCAGGAGTTGTCTGACCTGTGAGTAGTGGCCTGTCAGTGTAGTGGGGGAGAAGAGAGATAGGGGGAGGGGGTGTACTCAGTGTATGGGAGGCTTGGAGCTTTCCCTGCAGTACACTTCTCAAAGGCTGAGGTCCAGCATGGATGGACTGGGGCTCCGCTGGCTGGGGACATTGATGGTCCTGGCTCCCCTCTTGCACACCATGTCACCACAATACCTGCACCCCCCTCTCCCCCCTGTGTCACCACCATACCTGATTCCCCCCTCCCCCCTGTGTCACCAACATACCTGCACCCCTCTCTCCCCCCCGTGTCACCACCATACCTGATTCCCCCCTCCCCCCTGTGTCACCAACATACCTGCACCCCCCTCTCCCCCCTGTGTCACCACCATACCTGATTCCCCCCTCCCCCTGTGTCACCACCATACCTGATTCCCCCCTCCCCCCTGTGTCACCAACGTACCTGCACCCCCCTCTCCCCCCTGTGTCACCACCATACCTGATTCCCCCCTCCCCCCTGTGTCACCAACATACTTGCACCCCCCTCTTCCCCCCGTGTCACCACCATACCTGATTCCCCCCTCCCCGCTGTGTCACCAACATACCTGCACCCCCCTCTCCCCCCTGTGTCACCACCATACCCGATTCCCCCCTCCCCCCTGTGTCACCAACATACCTGCACCCCCCTCTCCCCCCCGTGTCACCACCATACCGGATTCCCCCCTCCCCCTGTGTCACCAACATACCTGCACCCCCCTCCCCCCATGTTACCACCATACCTGATTCCCCCCTCCCCCCTGTGTCACCAACATACCTGCACCCCCCTCTCCCCCCGTGTCACCACCATACCTGATTCCCCCCTCCCCCCCTGTGTCACCAACATACCTGCACCCCCCTCTCCCCCCGTGTCACCACCATACCGGATTCCCCCCTCCCCCTGTGTCACCAACATACCTGCACCCCCCTCTCCCCCCGTGTCACCACCATACCGGATTCCCCCCTCCCCCTGTGTCACCAACATACCTGCACCCCCCTCTCCCCCCTGTGTCACCACCATACATGATTCCCCCCTCCCCCTGTGTCACCAACATACCTGCACCCCCCTCTCCCCCCCTGTGTCACCACCATACCTGCACCCCCCTCTCCCCCCCGTGTCACCACCATACCTGCACCCCCCTCTCCCCCCTGTGTCACCACCATACCTGCACCCCCCTCTCCCCCCCTGTGTCACCACCATACCTGCACCCCCCTCTCCCCCCCTGTGTCACCACCATACCTGCACCCCCCTCTCCCCCCTGTGTCACCACCATACCTGCACCCCCCTCTCCCCCCTGTGTCACCAACATACCTGCACCCCCCTCTCCCCCCCTGTGTCACCACCATACCTGCACCCCCCTCTCCCCCCCTGTGTCACCACCATACCTGCACCCCCCTCTCCCCCCCTGTGTCACCAACATACCTGCACCCCCTTCTCCCCCCTCTGCTGGGGGCACCTTATGTAAGGACAGACTCTGCTGGGGGAACCTGATGGCATCTGGTGGCAGGCGACGTGGCAGGTGACACGCTCAGGGGTCCCACTGATTCTGCATTATGGTGAGTTGAATTATTTATATTACAATGTAATAATAGTAATAATGCGCTTCAATCATCCTGACATTATAACAACCATGGTGCCGGGATGATTGAAGTGCTAACACCAGGTGTTTGGAGTACCTTTATCTGCTGATTGTTAAACTCTAGATTACACATTGCTATTATGGTGTAGGATCTGGGTCTGCTGTCCCTCCATCCCCCTCTCCCCCTTTCCCTCTGCATCCCTCATTCATCTCAGACTCTAACCACACCCCATTTAGCCACGCCCATGTAAGCCACGCCCACTATTTCACGTAAACCAGGCCCAATTTTTTGCGCGGCGCATTTTTCCCTTTTTCTATACCACGCCTACAAACGCATGCCCCGTCCCCTAATTGTAGGCTGACTCCACCTACAGCCAAAAAAAGTGTCCCGAATTTTTTTTTCCCAATGTTGGCAACTATGCACGGGCAGATGCTAGCTTACGTAGCTACGATTAGCGGAGTGTAGACTATTCTGGTATCCAAGTTGTTCATTACTCACATCCCCTTAAAGTACTTACCTTACATACACAGAATATTGCAGTTGTCAAGATTGGACTGTTATGTTATTGTTTTTTTACAGGTTAATAGTATAGATACTAGAACTAGCATATAAGTTTCACTTCTTAAGTGACCTGTGCTCTGTCTTTCTGATAACTTACAGATATAGGTATCACTTCTCTGTTGCACATGTAATGCTTACCCCCGAAGGAGGTAAGGTATATCCGTAATTCACGTTTAATACCCAACCCTCGCAGCCCGTAGATTTAAAAGTCAAAGTCCTTAATGCTTTTTCTTAATGCTTGATTCAACAACATAAACTGGGATGGGAGAAGGACTTTCCTTGACATGCTCTTGGGTTGATTTTAGATTTTTCCTTTGTTTCACTGGCAAAGACTCATAACATTGCGGGTGACAGTGATTCAAAACTGGATGATTAATTTTTCAGGGAAGATGGAAGTAGATTTTCTTGATAGAGAATAAACAATAAAGAGTCACTCTGAATAACATCTTTATCTGCAGATACTTTTAAGAACAGTCTGTTTCTCTATATATGTGCTTGCAGCTTCACCGCTACCTTTTTGCCACTACTTACCATCCGCATGGTACTTCCAAGTTGAGCTAAAAAGAGTCACTCTGAATGACCTCTCCCGCTTGACTGATTGGAATCCCGGGGTAATGCTGAACCCAAAGTCACAGGTCACAACCACCTGTCTTGCTGACTTGCGTACCAACATCCCTCAGCCTCTGGACAGTACCCCTCCCGGGGCTTTTCAATCACTTGATCAATAGCCCGTGTGTCGCTCCTAAGCGATCTATCACCCAGTCCTTCAGCTTGTCTCTACTTCTCCCGCAATGTTCCTCTTCTCCTTTGTGGCCCGCTCCCTTCCCCGCAGGGGCGGCCAATGACATCAGCGACTGCATGCTGTAAGATGTTGTCGGTTCCTCCATGAGGACCGGTTCTCCACCCATCTCGCTAAGGTGAAGCCCCGTTGGCTCCCCGGAGGAGAAAATCTCCACCCTCCCCTCCAGGAACCAGGCTGGCTCCCTCGCTTCGCAGAGCAGGTCTGGGCCCGGACACACACTCCAATTCTCCCCGGCACCACGTGACCCCGCTTTTATATGAGAGTCCCGGGATCACCAAGCAAATTAATGATTGGCTGAGACCAACACATAAAATACCTGCCACTCAAATATGGAAATTAACAAAACAGGCCTGCTGTAAGAGCACAAGCCTGTCTAAATTTACCTGTCATAGAAAGCTAGCAGAAAGGGTCACCTACCTGAAAGTAGGTGCCCGCTACACACAATATACATGGTCCTTAACTCTTTTATCTTGGGACATGATGGAGAACCGGGACTAGGTACCTAAACAAGGAATTAGAGACACCTCTCCATACCTTGGCTGCACACTATATCCCCATACTGGGAAGGCTCACACGTGTGTCCACTCTTTCTGCCTTTTTTTTTTTTTTTATGTGTCGCCTTTGACATAACTCAGTAATATTCCCATGCCCAGGAAACATACCTCCACCCCTAAGTACCAACACCTGACAGCGGCGGGTCACCATACTCTCTTATAGACTCTTCTCTGCTAGGTCATTTTCAACCCCCACACAGTAGGGCTATACAGTGTTGGCTTGCAATTGAGTTGGCCCGCACTGATAGCTCCCTGTAACGTCTTACCTCATGTCGTCATCGAGAAGGCTTGATAAATCCCCCCCACCATATTCACCCTAAATAGTAGGTTTAATATCTGGGGTAACCCTCCCCCTTCCAAGACCACCTTAACAATGGCGGAATCAACAGCCACCAAAGTGACACATCAGGATAATGTTGCGCCCTCTTTACAGGTTAAATTATGCTCGCTAAACATACGCGGGCTTAACACACCTGAAAAGAGATCTCAATTGCTATACATATTGCAGAAAGCCAAAGCGCATATAGCCTTTGTGCAAGAAAGACACTTTCATTCAGACAATATCCCTAAGCTACACAATACCCATTTTCCGATAGTTTACCACGCCTCCAATGAAGACTCAAATTCAAAGGGAGTCTCAATACTTATATCAAAGCACTGTCCTATACAAGTGACGGACGTCCAAAGAGATGTCAAGGGGAGATTTATCTTCCTTAAAGGGACATTACACAACAAATCCATCACTCACTCACGAACAAACATCATGTACCATTTTTTCGTTCAACCTTGCAGCAGCTCACGACATTCTACTCCGACATCTTAATTGTAGGAAGCAACTTCAACATCGCTCTCACCCCAGCTCAAGACACTTCCACAGGAGCTTCATCCATGACATATAGAGCTCTATGAGCTATCAAAACCCACCTTAAAGAATTGACTTTACATGATACATGGCGTACGCTCAACCCCAATGAATGGGACTAAACGTTCTATTCTTCTCCACACGACAAATATTCCAGAATGGATTACTTCTTTCTCTCTCAAAATGATCTCGTGTTCCTATCGAAAACATCCATAGACCCTATGGTGCTTTCAGATCATAACCCCATCTCCATGACGTTGACCCTCCAGATGTCACACGTAAAACCCACAATATGGCGTCTAGATAACTCCTTACTGACCGACATTGAAACGACTCAGAAAATAACTGAGCACATTTCAAACTACTTTAAAGAAAATGACACAGACACTACACCTGCAAATATTTGGGCTACACATAAATGTGTGATTCGAGAGGAAATGATTTCCTTAGCTGTCAAACGAGCTAAACTCAGAAAAGCTTGCATATCTGAATTGTCCACACGCATTCAAGCTCTAGAACATGTTCACAAATGTTCCCTAGCAACCACAATCCTGGTTGACCTCATACAGGCTAGAAAAGAACTCTTATGGGGCGTACACACGGTCGGACTTTTCAGCTACAAAAGTCCGACAGACTTTCGACAGACTTTCGACTGACTTTTGGCAGACTTTCTAATGACAGGACTTGCCTACACATGATCACACCAAAGTCTTACGGATTCGTACGATGATGTACGATGGACTAAAATAAGGAAGTTGATAGCCAGTAGCCAATAGCTGCCCTAGCGGCGTTTTTTGTCCATCGGACTAGCATACAGACGAGCGGATTTCTGGGTCCGGCGGAGTTACGACGTAAAGATTTGAAGCAAGTTCCAAATCTAAAGTCTATCAGATTTGTGACTGGAAACGTCCGCTGAAAGTCCGGGGAAGCCCACACATGATCGGATTGTCCGCCGGATTTGGTCCGTCGGCATCCGTCGGACTTTTGTAGCCGAAAAGTCCGACCGTGTGTACGCCCCATTAGAGGAGTTGGGCAAAACATTAAAACGCAAATATCTACTAACACAGAAACTGTTTTATGAGTTTGGGAACAAACCAGGAAAACTGTTAGCGAGAGCCCTGCAACATAAAAAGGCATCTTGGACCATTCACATGATTAAAGATCCCCTAGGACGTGCTCATGTGACCACAGAAGATATTGCAGACGAGTTTGTCCACTATTTCTCTAAACTCTATAACCTGCCTTAGCCTCACACAACGGGATGCATCAACGACAGGACGCCTTTTTAAAACAATATTGTCCAACGCCCATTTCAACTGAGGACTCTGCGAACATAAATCACCCTATCATGGTGGACAAAACCCTTACTGCCCTAAAACAACTTAAAACGGGTAAAAGCCACCGACCGGATGGCCTAAAGGTGAGCTATTATAAGACTTTTTCTAACATACTCACCCCCCCACTTCACCAAGGCATTTAACTCTTTATCATCATCTCCTCAAGCTAACAAAGATATCCTCGAAGCCCACATAACACTCATACCCAAACCAGGCAAAGACGTCACGATAGTATCTAACTAGCGACCCATATCCCTTTTGAATGTGGACGTGAAACTTTACGCTAAAATTCTTGCTAACTGCATACTACCCCTACTCCCAAACTGATCTCATTGGACCAGATAGGTTTTATCCCTGGACGAGAAGCCAGGGAAAACACCATAAAAGCAATAAACATTCATCAATGGCTCACAAATACCTCCACACAAGGCTTTTTTCTTTCCCTCGATGAAGGCGTTCGACAGGGTGGCATGGGACTACATGTCGGCTACATTACAGGCTATGGGTTTCCCAGCCCACTTCCTTCACTTAATAATGGCATTATACTCTACTCCCACAGCCAAAATTAGAGTCAACGGCCGCCTGTCGAGCGCCTTCTCCATCTCGAACGGCACACGCCAGGGATGCCCCCTCTCCCCCCTAATTTTTGTGCTCACTCTTGAACCCATGCTACGCAAAATAAGAGCGAACCCAGACATTAAGGGCATTAATGTTCTAAACAAAACCTGTAAAATCGCAGCGTATGCGGATGATTTTCTTCTCTTCCTCACTGACCTCATTACCACCACTCCCAACCTGCTTAAGGAATTTAACCTCTTTAAATCTATATCTAACTTACAGATAAACTTTGCAAAATCAAAAGCACTAAATATTTCCCTTCCTTCCACATTGGTTTCTCAATGTCAGACCAATTTCCCGTTTGGATGGGAACCACAAGCCCTTACTTATTTAGGTATACAAATCTCAGCAAAACTGACTGAATTGTACGACAGAAATTATGGTCCAATAATCAAAACTATCCAACAAGACCTCCACAAATGGTCACCGGAGAATTTTTCATTGTTTGGTCGTTTAGCAATAATAAAAATGAACACCTTGCCCAGAATCTTATATCTTTTTCAGACAGTCCCAACTAAAATCCCCTTGTCTTTCTTCACTCGTTACAAACGAATCTGGAGGAGTTTCATTTGGGCAACTGGATCCCCGAGAATTAGTTGGAACAAAATGACTATCCCCAAAGGGGGATTGGGCCTCCCTGACCTACACAAATATCAATGGGTGTGCCATCTCACCAGAATAATAGATTGGCATATCCACAGATCCACTAAAGACTGGGTTACACTTGAAGATTCCTTTACACAAGTACCGCTTTCACATCTAACCTGGATTAACTACAAATCAATACCCAAGGCAAAGCTTACGCACCCGCTTACAGGCGCCACACTTTTTATTTTCAAAATGGCTTGTAACACTTTAGAGCTTCACCCCTGACCTGGTCCAATGACACCTTTAGTTCAAAACCCTAACTTCCCGCCTGGCTTCTCAGAAGGTATCGGGTCTCACACATACCTCGAATCGCCACTTAGAGCACAACAAATGTTTCAGAACAATGACATTGTCACATACGCTACTTTATCCTTTCAATCCCCGGAACGCAACATTCCCTTCTACAAATTTTTACAAATAAGACACTTTTTAAACGACACCAAACCTCTCTCACAATGGTTCAGAGACTATAACCCTTTTGAAGCACTATGTCTAATCTCTTCGGTATACTCCCTTTTATTTGACAGAAATGATCCTAAAACCAACCCGATCATCCAAAAATGGGAGAGAGAACTCGCCTTAGACCTTCCCAAAGATGAATGGGAAGGAATTTATGATCATATTCATAAAGGATCCGTTAACATCTCAGCCCAAGAAAATGGCTATAAAATCTACTCGCATTGGTATCGCACACCTAAGAGAATTCACACATACCACCCTAGTGTCTCCCCGCTATGCTAGCGATGCAACTCGACCTTAGGCACACTACTCCACATCAGGTGGGATTGCCCACACATACAACCATTCTGGAAGAAAGTCCATGACAAATCACTACGTACACTCCTGACTTTTCGCCGGCCCGATACCTGCTTCATCACACGTCTATTCCGTACTCGGCGTACAAGAAATCACTAACACTCCACCTCATTAATGCCGCAAAACAATGTATACCTGTCCTATGGAGAAGCACCACTCCTCCCAAAATTACTCACTGGCTGCAACGTGTAGAACGCATAGCAGACATGGAAAACCTAATACACCAAGCGAGAGAAAATCCGACGAAATACCGGAAAACATAGAAATGCTGGCTAAACTTCTGTGACTCCTCGGATTTTCAGGAGCTACAATGCAATGCATGACTTCTTCAAGTAATGGAAATAAACACTTATCCCATACTTAAGTTTACATGTTCCACTGAGACTAAACTTCCTCCCCCCACACCTACCCTTCTTCCTCTATCCCTCTGTTCGGTACGCACCAGAACATGCAAACAGGCAAAAAATTTGTTTGAACACGCGAACACCGTTAAAGTCTATGGGACACGAACATGAATAATCAAAAGTGCTAATTTTAAAGGCTTATGTGCAAGTTATTGTCATAAAAAGTGTTTGGGGACCTGGGTCCTGCCCCAAGTGACATGGATCAATGCAAAAAAAGTTTTAAAAACGGCTGTTTTTTCGGGAGCAGTGATTTTAATAATGCTTAAAGTGAAACAATAAAAGTGTAATATTCCTTTAAATTTCGTACCTGTGGGAAGTCTATAGTATGCCTGTAAAGGCGCGCATGTTTCCCGTGTTTAGAACAGTCTGACAGCAAAATTACATTTCAAAGGAAAAAAAGTCATTTAAAACTACTCAAGGCTATTAATGAATTGCCGGTCCGACAATACACATAAAAGTTCATTGATAAAAACGGCATGGGAATTCCCCACAGGGGAACCCCGAACCAAAATTTTTTAAAAAATGACGTGGGGGGTCCCCCTAAATTCCATACCAGGCCCTTCAGGTCTGGTATGGATATTAAAGGGAACCCCGGCCAAAATTTTTAAAAAAAAATGGTGTGGGGTCCCCCTCAAAATCTATACCAGACCCTTCAGGTCTGGTTTGGATTTTAAGGGGAACCCCGCGCCAAAATAAAAAAAAAAATGGCGTGGGGTCCCCCCAAAAATCCATACCAGACCCTTATCTGACCTGGCAGGCCGCAGGAAAAGAGGGGGGATGAGAGAGCGCCCCCCCTCCTGAACCGTACCAGGCCACATGCCCTCAACATTGGGAGGGTGCTTTGGGGTAGCCCCCAAAACACCTTGTCCCCATGTTGATGGGGACAAGGGCCTCATCCCCACAACCCTTGCCCGGTGGTTGTGGGGGTCTGCGGGCGGGGGGCTTATCAGAATCTGGAAGCCCCTTTAACAAGGGGACCCCCAGATCCCGGCCCTCCCCCCTGTGTGAAATGGTAAGGGGGTACAAAAGTACCCCTACCATTTCACAAAAAAACTGTCAAAAATGTTAAAAATGACAAGAGACAGTTTATGACAATTCCTTTATTTAAATGCTTCTTCTTTCTTCTATCTTCTATCTTCCTTTGGTTTCTTCCTCTATCTTCTTCTTCTTCTGGTTCTTCCTCCGGTGTTCTCGTCCGGCATCTTCCTCCACGGCATCTTCTTCCCTTCTTCTTCTCGGGCCACTCTGCATCCACCATGATGGGAGGCTCCCGCTGTGTGATGCTTCTCCTGTTCTGATGGTTCTTAAATAATGGAGGGCGGGGCCACCCGGTGACCCCGCCCCCTCTGATGCACGGGGACTTGATGGGGACTTTACTGTGGCATTCCCCATGATGTCAGAGGGGGCGCGGTCACCCGTTATGTAACAGGTGACCCCGCCCCCTCTGACGTCACAGGGAATGCCACAGGGAAGCCCCCGTCAAGTCCCTGTGCATCAGAGGGGGCGGGGTCACCGGGTGGCCCCGCCCTCCATTATTTAAGAACCATCAGAACAGGAGAAGCATCACACAGCGGGAGCCTCCCATCATGGTGGATGCAGAGTGGCCCGAGAAGAAGAAGGGAAGAAGATGCCGTGGAGGAAGATGCCGGACGAGAACACCGGAGGAAGAACCAGAAGAAGAAGAAGATAGAGGAAGAAACCAAAGGAAGATAGAAGATAGAAGAAAGAAGAAGCATTTAAATAAAGGAATTGTCATAAACTGTCTCTTGTCATTTTTAACATTTTTGACAGTTTTTTTGTGAAATGGTAGGGGTACTTTTGTACCCCCTTACCATTTCACACAGGGGGGAGGGCCGGGATCTGGGGGTCCCCTTGTTAAAGGGGCTTCCAGATTCTGATAAGCCCCCCGCCCGCAGACCCCCACAACCACCGGGCTGTGCATCCGTTATTGACAGTTTTTTTGTGAAATGGTAGGGGTACTTTTGTACCCCCTTACCATTTCACACAGGGGGGAGGGCCGGGATCTGGGGGTCCCCTTGTTAAAGGGGGCTTCCAGATTCCGATAAGCCCCCGCCCGCAGACCCCCACAACCACCGGGCAAGGGTTATGGGGATGAGGCCCTTGTCCCCATCAACATGGGGACAAGGTGTTTTGGGGGCTACCCCAAAGCACCCTCCCAATGTTGAGGGAATGTGGTCTGGTACGGTTCAGGAGGGGGGGCGCTCTCTCATCCCCCCTCTTTTCCTGTGGCCTGCCAGGTTGCGTGCTCGGATAAGGGTCTGGTATGGATTTTTGGGGGGACCCAACGCCTTTTTTTTTTTTTTTTTGTCCGGGGTTCCCCTTAACCACTTTAAGACCAGTCTCGTTTTGGATTTTAGGTGTTTACAAGTTTAAAACAGGTTTTTTTGCTAGAAAATTACTTAGAACCCCCAAACATTATATATTGTTTTTTTTCTAACATCCTAGAGAATACAATAGCGGTCATTGCAATACTTTTTTTTGCACCATATTTGCGCAGCGGTCTTCTAAGTGCACTTTTTTTGGAAAAAATTCACTTTTTTGAAAAAAAAAATAAGACAACAGTAAAGTTAGCCCAATTTTTTTTTATATTGTGAAATATAATGTTACGCCAAGTAAATTGATACCCATCATGTCACGCTTCAAAATTGCGCCCGCTCGTGGAATAGCGTCAAACTTTTACCCTTAAAAATCTCCATAGGCGACGTTTAAAAAATTCTACAGATTGCATGTTTTGCGTTACAGAGGAGGTCTAGGGCTAGAATTATTGCTCTCACTCTACCGGTCGCGGCGATACCTCACATGTGTGGTTTGACCACCGTTTTCATATGCGGGCGCTACTCACGTATGCGTTCGCTTCTGCGCGCGAGCTCGTCGGGACAGGGCGCTTTAAAAATTTTTTTTTTTTTTTTTATTATTTATTTTATTTTATTTATTTTTTCACTGTTTTTTTTAAAAAAAAAATTTGGATCACTTTTATTCCTATTACAAGGAATGTAAACATCCCTTGTAATAGAAAAAAGCATGACAGGTCCTCTTAAATATGAGATCTGGGGTCAAAAAGTCCTCAGATCTCATATTTAGACTAAAATGCAAAAAAAAAGTCGTTTAAAAAAATGACACAAAAAAAATTGTGCCTTTAAGAGAAGTGGGCGGAGCCGTCGTAATGACGTCGCTCCGGCCGTCACATGGTATGGAGACGGGTGGGCGCCATCTTGGCCTCACTCGTCTCCATACCAAAGCAGGGAAAGGACCCGATCGCCTCCGCCGCTACCGACGGCTCCGGTGGGGGGGTGGCACCTCTCCCGCTGCCGATAACGGTGATCTCGCGGCGAACCCGCCGCAGAGACCACCATTATCGTGTACGGAACCGCCCGCTGAAAAGATGGATACCTCGGTTGTGGCAGCAGCGGCTGCCGTTACCGAGATATCCATCTTCAAAAAAATGACGTATATATACAGTGGGCGGTCCGGAAGTGGTTAATATCCATTCCAGATCTGAAGGGCCTGGTATGGAATTTAGGGGGACCCCCACATGATTTTTTTTTTTTTACATTTTGGTTCGGGGTTCCCCTGTGGGGAATTCCCATGCCGTTTTTATCAATGAACTTTTATGTGCATTGTCAGACCGGCAATTCATTAATAGCCTTGAGTAGTTTTAAATGACTTTTTTTCCTTTGAAATGTAATTTTGCTGTCAGACTGTTCTAAACACGGGAAATATGCGCCCCTTTACAGGCATACTATAGACAACCCCCAGGTACGAAATTTTAAAGTAATATTACACTTTTATTGTTTCACTTTAAGCATTATTAAAATCACTGCTCCTGAAAAAACAGTAGTTTTTAAAACTTTTTTTGCATTGATCCATGTCCCCTAGGGCAGGACCCAGGTCCCCAAACACTTTTTATGACAATACCATGCATGTAAGCCTTTAAAATTAGCACTTTTGATTTCTCCCATAGACTTTTAAAGGGTGTTTCGCAGCTTTTGAACTTGCCGCGAACACCCCAAATTGTTCACTGTTCGGCGAACTGGCGAACAGCCGATGTTCGAGTCAAACATGAGTTTGACTCGAACTCGAAGCTCATCCCTAATCCCTAATTTCTCATGTTAACTCTCCATGCAGTAAGGAGAAACTATCTCCTTATACTATTGCCCCAACCTTCCTAAGCAGGGACTACCTAAAGGTAATATGTAAAAATATTTTTTCTGACGGCTACTTATTTACGACTTACTTTACCAAACCATCTTGCTTATGGTGAAGGCCAGTTAAGCCAATGAGTATACCATTACTATGGATTTAAATCCTAACAGCTACAATCGCCCCTCCCTAACACAGTATGATCACGTCTGGGGTGTTGGGGATATGGGATGGCCCGCTTTTGTTTACCAGACACTCTGGTGCAAGATTTCTGAGAAATACCCTCCTAAGCCGCATGGCAGCGACATTGGTGTTCACCATACTCTACGCTTACCATGAACAATCTAAGTATAGACTGTATTTCAAGTGTATAGATGTGCTATTTCTGAAAAGTGTTCTTTATTGATATTTGTCCAGTACACTGTAAAACTATCTATACCTGATGTAATGATTACAAATCTGTTGTGCTTGTTTGTATAACTTGAAATTCTAATAAACTTTTTGGAAAAAAAAAACAAGCTTATAAAAAAAAGTGAAAGTTTGATGGATGATTGTTAATCTGTCCCATTACTTTTGGTCCCTTAAAAAGTGGGAGGAACATATACAAACTGTTGTAATTCCTACACCGTTCACCTGATTTGGATGTAAATACCCTCAAATTAAAGCTGAAAGTCTGCAGTTAAAGCACATCTTGTTTGTTTCATTTCAAATCCATTGTGTTGGTGTATAGAGCCAAAAAGATTAGAATTGTGTCGATGTCCCAATATTTATGGACCTGACTGTATATACAGTATCTCACAAAAGTGAGTACACCCCTCACATTTTTGTAAATATTTTAATATATCTTTTAATGTGACAACACTGAAGAAATAACACTTTGCTACAATGTAAAGTAGTGAGTGTACAGTTTGTATAACAGTGTACATTTGCTGTCCCCTCAAAAGAACTCAACACACAGCCATTTAATATCTAAACCACTGGCAACAAAAGTGATTACACCCCTAATTGAAAATGTCCAAATTGGGCCCAAAGTGTCAATATTTTGTGTGGCCACCATTATTTTCCAACATGTCCTTAACCCTCTTGGGCATGGAGTTCACCAGAGCTTCACAGGTTGCCACTGGAGTCCTCTTCCACTCCTCCATGATGACATCACAAAGCTGGTAGATGATAGAGACCTTGCACTGCTCCACCTTCCATTTGAGGATGCCCCACAGATACTCAATAGGATTTAGGTCTGGAGATGTGCTTGGCCAGTCCATCACCTTTACCCTCAGCTCCTTTAGCAAGGCAGTGGTAATCTTAGAGGTGTGTTTGGGGTCATTATCATGATGGAATACTGCCCTGCGGCTCAGTCTCTGAAGGGAGGGGATCATGCTCTGCTTCAGAATGTCACAGTACATGTTGGCATTCATGGTTCCCTCAATGAACTGTAGCTCCCCAGTGCCGGCAGCACTCATGCAGCCCCAGACCATGACACCCCCACTACCACACTTGACTGTAGGCAAGACACACTTGTCTTTGTACTCCTCACCTGGTTGACGCCACACACACTTGACACCATCTGAACCAAAAAAGTTTATCTTGGTCTCATCAGACCACAGGACATGGTTTCAGTAATCCATGCCTTTAGTCTGCTTGTCTTCAGCAAACTGTTTTTGGGCTTTCTTGTGCATCATCTTTAGAAGAGGCTTCCTTCTGGGACAACAGCCATGCAGACCAATTTGATGCAGTGTGTGGCGTATGGTCTGAGCACTGACAGGCTGAACCCCCACCCCTTCGACCTCTGTAGCAATGCTGGCTGCATTCATATGTCTATTTCCGAAAAACAACCTCTGGATATGATGCTGAGCATGTGCACTCAACTACTTTGGTTGACCATGGCGAGGCCTGTTTTGAGTGGAACCTGTCCTGTTAAACCACTGTATGGTCTTGGCCACCGTGCTGCAGCTCAGTTTCAGGGTCTTGGCAATCTTCTTATAGGCTAGACCATCTTTATGTAGAGCAACAATCCTTTTTTTCAGATCCTCAGAGTTCTTTGCCATGAGGTGCCATGTTGAACTTTCAGTGACCAGTATGAGACAGTGAGAGTGATGACACCAAATTTAACACACCTGCTCCCAATTCACACCTGAGACCTTGTAACACTAACGAGTCACATGACACCGGGGAGGGAAAATCGCTATTTGGGCCCATTTTGGACATTTTCACTTAGGGGTGTACTCACTTTTGTTGCCATTGGTTTAGACATTAATGGCTGTGTGTTGAGTTATTTTGAGGGGACAGCACATTTACACTGCTATACAAGCTGTACACTCACTACTTTACATTGTAGCAAAGTATTATTTCTTCAGTGTTGTCACATGAAAAGGTATAATAAAATATTTACAAAGATGTGAGGGGTGTACTCACTTTTGTGAAATACTGTATATATTAATACACCGCCTGAAGTGTATTAGAAACAGTACACCACAGAATGCAATGTAGATATAGGCTACACTGGATGCAGAGTGTGTATGTGTGTGTGTGTGTGTGTGTATATATATATATATATATATATATATATATATATATATATAGATCTATATATCTATATAGATCTATATAGATCTATAGATATATAGATCTATATATATATATATATATATATATATATATATATATATATATATATATATACATACATAGATAGATATCAAATACACTGCCACTAACTGAATAACATGCCTGCTTAATTTAAATCAAGCTATTGCTCTGTCCATACCAACAACACTACACAGGGCCGCCATGTAGGCAGCCTTATATAGTGTGGGGTGTGGACTTAGTCCCCCTGAGCCATGATTGACCAAAGGCACCCTGCCTTTGGCCAATTATGGCTTTCTCAGCAGAGCGTGCTGTGATTGGCCAAAGCATGCAGGTCAGGTGCATGCTTTGGCCAATCATCATACAGCAATGCACTGCGATCTCGCAGTGCATTATGGGGCATTCTGCGACGCTCAAATTTTCCATGAATGCCCCATAATGTTTGCTGTTGGGCGAATGGGCAAACACCCAATGTTCGAGTCGAACTTACTGTATGTTCAACCCGAACATCAAGCTCATCCCTATTTCTAGCTTATAACGGGCTGTTGCTGAACTAACTAAAGACTGTTAGTTCCCCCAGGAGTGAACCAGCAGTAGCTGTACAAGGGAACCAAGTTTGTGCAGGTGGAAGGAAGAGAGGAAATCTGTCAATTGGGAGGAAGTTGTCCCTGGTTTTAATTGTTGGACATTTTCAAGTTGGGTATCCCATAATCCCTTACCCAGGGCCATCTTAATACAAGGGCACTCCTGGGCATCATACTTGCCAACTGTCCCGGATTTGCTGGAACAGTCGTGCTTTTTACTAAACTGTCCCAAGATGGCCGTATCCCGGGAAGCATCCCAGAACCTATACTGTGCCCTCCTGATCCTAATATTGTGCCCGTCTGACCCCTCCAGTACTGTGCCCTTCTGCATTCCTCAGTGTACTGTGCCCTTTGTGTTGATTAGTCTTTGATTTTTTAAAATTGATTTTATTTAAAGTACTAATGAATATATGTTTAATTCTATGAACTATTTATACTTTATTTCTTGAAAGTAGGTGCGTAAATTAGGTGCGTAAATTGAGGCAAGCTGGTAGGGGTCCCAGTGCATTACTTTGCCCAGGGGCCCATGATGTTATTAAGATGGCCCTGCCCTTACCCCATCCAAGTTATCATCCCCTAATAAAACAACAAATAACAAGCCAAAGGTCTGATCACTGTGTCTGGATGTGAGAAGGAAATGCTGTGTGACTGGCTGTGTAGTAGTGGGGAACCCTGCCATTAGCAACTCCTACAGGGGTAGTGCTACACTAGTATGACAATTTTATTTTAACTTGTCAAATTACAGTCTAACTGAATTTTGGCAGAATTGCTCATCACACCACATCACTTTATATTGAAATATTTCCTGTAATGTCCATATTATGTTTTTTTTTCTTTCAGAGATCAACTTCAGGAGAAAGAAATGCTCCTAAGGTCATCCATCATGCAGATTTTGAGATGTGATTTTGAACAGGAAAACATATCTTCCCCGGTGCTACTACCACTTGCTGATTGCATTATCAGTGCATCAATACTGGAAGTTATCAGTAAAAATGAAGATGAATACATGAAGAATCTGGAGAAGACAATAAAGCTGCTAAAACCCGGAGGCCAACTGTTACTTATTGCGGTATTAGATACAACGTACTGGTCTGCTGAAGCAGAATGGTTCCATTGTTTTAAATGTAATGAGGAGTTTGTGAAAAACGCCTTTGGTAAGGTGGGTTTAGTCATTGATTACTGTGCAGTGCAGAGGAGACGCAATGTCAGCGATCTCACTGATTATAAAGCTATGCTATTCATTGTAGGATGCAAAGGGGAGTAGATGATTGGAGCCAAATAAACCTAAATAGAATTATGTAATGACCTACTAATGGCAGTCAGAAATCACAGCAGTTGCACTAAAGTCAGCAATGTTATTTTGCATTAATCTGTGTTAAATTGTTTTAACAAATATCACTATCTTAATAAAGATCATTCAGAATATAAATGTGTGTTGACTTGTCTTGGAGCAATATTGTAAACCTAAAAGTACAATATCAGATACAGTGTATGGACAATATATTAGAAAACATAAAAAAAATAACATTATCAGGTTCAATACCTAAACATTATTAAAAGTTTGTGAGGAGAAAAAATATAGGAGATTAAATTGAGTGTTAAGTGTTGTACAGGACGGCAGGGATGGGTCCTGGATGGCAGCTATATTTCCCCACTATTTGGGTTGTGGTCCCTTTAACCACTTGCTTACTGGGCACTTTTACCTCCTTTCTGCCCAGGCCAATTTTCTTTTTTTTTCAATAAATTTTTTATTATTAATAATAAAAATATATCAGACACAACATTTGCATCAAACATTACATGGGATAAAGGTAGAAGGGAATTAGAAGTACAAGTAAATCTGAGGCTTAGCTTCCTAAAGCAGGACTTACAAGCGAGATAAATAGAATAAAGCAACGTTAGTGCAAAACCTTAAAACAAGTCAAACGAATCGGCTTGGGTTGTCATGTCACAGTTGCTAAAACGAGATAAGAAGATCATACCGCAGAATCAGAAGACAGGAGGAGGCAGGGTTATAGCAGGGCTTGGGGGGAGGAGTATTGTTATGGAAGAGAAAGAACTGTCTTGTATACACAAGGGTTCAGGGAGCAGGCGAGGTATCCGCCACCCACCCCAACTGGAAACACACTGCGGGCGAGGGACCCCGCCTACTCCCCGATCCCCCAATCTCAATCACAGCCTCCCCCACCAGAGGCCTCAAATAATCTTGTTCCTTTGTAGGAACAATGTATTCCCTGCTTCGCTGGTCTCTATTATCAAGTGGTTAACCACCTTAGCTACGTATCCTCAAACTGAAGGAGAGCTATTTACAATAGAAAAGCCCTAGCTTCTTGAAGCCCGGGGTTCATTAAGGCATTACTTAAACTCTCCAAGTAAGTATTAATAGGTAAGAGTCAAGGTCAAACTTCTTTCAGATACTTTAAACCGTGAATCTCTGGGAATGTAAGGATGGGGAAGAAAGACCAGGAGAAGGGGAAGGGAGAGGGGTGAGAGGAGAATCACAAGGGAGGAGGAGTATCCACGGAGTCACTCAGAGAGCCTGTAGCCCTGGTAAGCTAACGCCAGGGCATAAGGAAATATGGCAAAAGTTGGCCCAAGGTTCCCAAGTTAGTTCGAAAGTACGGGTTTTGTCTTGTATAATGCTAACAATCTTCTCTTGCGCCATAATCCAAGATATTTTATGCATCACCGCTGCAAAAGAAACCCTACGCTTTTTCCAACAATTGTTTTTCCAGGCAATTGTGATTTTGGTGCCCAGAAGGATGAGAAATATCAATTTCTGTGTGCATTTATCTACCTTTTCCACTGTCATGTTCAGTAGAGCTATCTCTGGAGATTGGGGAATATGAACAGAGGTTATTTTACGTATTACTGAAAAAATTTTGTTCCATAGACTCCGTATGCGAGGGCAGGCCCACCATACGTGAAACATTGTTCCTACATGGCCAAAGCCTCGAAAACACAGCGGGGAAGCATCAGGATATATCTTTGCAAGAAGAGAAGGGACCCTGTACCACCTCATGAGTACCTTAATGCTACCCTCCATGAGGGAAACATTTAATATACCTTTAAAAGAGCGCTGAAAGCAGGAGAACCATTGATCGCTATCCCACGAAAAATCCAGGTCCTTTTCCCAAGATAAGGTGTATGGGGGCTTGGACGTTACTGACGCCAGTGAAGCATATATGACGGAAATCCCCCCCCTCTGATCCATTGCACCCGCACACCAAGACTCATAGTTAGATATTGAGGGGGGTATTGCTTTGTTTGGCCAAAGGGAATGAAGGAAATGTTGTATTTGCATAAAGCGAAAACGTTCAGCCTGAGGCATTTCAAGCCTGCTAGTACAGAAAGCTAGAGTGAGAGGGCCTGTGGAGGAGAAATAGTTCCCTTTTCTAAGTAATCCCTTATTCAACCACCAACTAAACGCTAAGATGTTCATTCCTGGCGGAAAGTCAGGGTTATGAAAAATATGTGTTAGGGGTTTAAGGGAGGAAATCAAGGAGGGGATTTTATAAAGTCGGTCACATAGGGCCAAAGAGTGTGACAACGTGGGGGCAAGGATGGGCGGTCTCGATTTAGTAGGAGACCACAGCAAAAAGTCAATCATGTGGAGAGGGACTGCTTGACGTTCCATTGAAACCCAATCAGGCTTCGGGCCTTTTGAATATACGACGGAGATTTGAGCTAACTGAGCTGCTTGATAGTACCACCAAATATTGGGAAGTGCCAGACCCCCTTGTGATTTAGACCTGAAAAGGATGTTTTGAGCGCAGCGACTTCCCTTCGGGCCCCAAATAAATTTTATGATTTTGGACTCGAGTGGGTGTACTTGCGATTTTTGGATTGGGATGGGCAAGGATCTGAATAAGTAAAGTATGCGTGGGAGGAGAGTCATTTTAACCGCATTTATACGGCCCAGCCAGGATAGATTGTGATTATCCCAAAGGGAAAGGTCCGATATCAATTTGCGGAAGATGGTCGGATAGTTGGATGAATAGACGGAGGCTATACTTGCCGTGAGATGGACTCCCAGGTAAGGAAGAGAGACCTCATTCCATGAAAATGGGAAGTGGTTTTGTAGGCTACTTAGAATATTGGGGGGGACCGTAATGTTCAGGGCGGAGGATTTGGATACATTAACTAGCAGACCCGATATTTCACCAAACTGATCAAGTAAAGAGAAGATATTAGGAGTGGAGACTAGAGGGGATGTCATGAAGAGCAATAAATCGTCCGCAAAAAGGGCACATTTGTGCTCGTGTTTGCCGCATGTCACCCCTTTAATATCGGGATGGTTCCTAATCGCAACAGCCAGGGATTCCATGGCTATGGCGAATAGAAGGGGGGAGAGAGGGCATCCCTGCCTAGTTCCTCTTTCTATAGCAAGGGGCTCGGAGTAATAGCCCTGCAATCTGACCTGTGCACTTGGGCCAGAGTACAGGGTTCTGAGGATGCTCAAGAATCGTGGACCAAAACCCCACCGTTCCAGGACCTGGAATAGGTATGGCCAGGTAACTGTGTCGAAAGCCTTCTGCAGGTCAATGGACAACAGATACCCATGTTGTGGGGGACCCCTATCCCATTGAGAATTGAGTAATGAAATGATATCGACTGCTCTCCTGATCTGGTCAGGACCTTGTCTCCCCGGCCCACCTGGTCCTTATTGATATAGAGAGCTATGCAGGACGCTAGCCGGTTGGAGAGAACTTTAGTTAAAATTTTTAAATCGTTGTTGATTAAGGAGATAGGACGATAATTAGCAACCATAGTTGTGTCTTTGCCGGGTTTTGGAATGACCAAAATGAAGGCAATATTTAGAGCTTTATCCAGGGGAGAGCCAGACCCTAGGGAATTAAAAAATCTGACTAAATAGGGAGCTAATATGGGACCAAATTTTTTATAATAGCCAACGGAGAAGCCGTCCGGGCCCGGGGCTGAGTTTTGTTTCAGGTGTTTAATTACCGCGAGCACTTCGGATTCCGTGATTGGACCCTCTAGAAGTTCCGAATGGTCCAGAGATAATTTGGGAAGGGATAGGTTGTCTAGGAAGTCTGATATGGAATGGCTAGATGTTACTTTTTCCTTTTTATATAGTGAAGTGTAGAAATCGTGGAATGTTTCCATTATCCGTTTTGGGTTTTGGGTAAGATCGCCTGATGGGGTGCGAATTTTGGGGAATGCAACCGATCTCGGTTTAGGTGACAATTTGGCTGTTAATTTAGTTCCTATTTTGCCAGTTTGGTGGTAAAAGCAGGCACCTGACCACCGGAGCTGTTTCTCAGCCTCGGAGGTAAGGGCAAGGTTTAGAGAAGTCCGCGCATTTTCCAGCGCCGCTAGAGAATCTTTGGTGGGGTTCCGTTTGTGGGCTCCACATAGAGATTGGAATTTTAACCGAAGGTTATTGATATCAGCCGTACGTTCTTTCTTAAGGTTAGTGGAGATTTGAATAATTTTTCCTCTGAGTACTGCCTTATGAGCAGCCCACAGCGTCTCCGGAGAGACCTCTTCAGTATCGTTTAAACGGAAGTATTCCTGTAATTCTTTTGCTAGGATCGAGCATTGGGTTGGGTCACTGAGGAGCCCTTCATTGAGGCGCCATATAAATTTGTTGCCCGGGTTGGAGGATTGCTGTATATATAAGACAACCACCGAGTGGTCCGATATAGGGGTGTCCCTAATAATTGCTTTGATGGCCAAGGGGATGTTCTGTGATTGAATAAAAATATGGTCGATTCTGGTGTAGAGGTGGTGCGGGGCGGAATAATGAGTGAAGTCCCTGGATCTAGGATTCATTTCCCTCCAGATGTCCACAAGGCCCAGCGAACACAGTGTGGAGGCTATTTTAGTACTTTGTTTTGGGGGTTTTCTAGATCGGGGAGGACCAGACCCCGATTTGTCCAGTGAACTATCAAAAGGGAGATTTGTGTCTCCTCCCATTATGATTTTCCCCTCAAGTTGTGGGCCTAGTGTGGACATCATTGTGGAGAAGAAGGAAGCCTGGCCTTTATTCGGGGCATAGTAAGAAATAAAAGAGTGCATGGATCCCTCAATCGTGCCCTTTACTAAAAGAAACCTGCCCGCTTGGTCTTTAATAACGTCAGTGGGAGAAAATTTAAGATGTTTTGCGAAGCTAATTGCAACCCCTTTAGTCTTATTATCAGCATTGGAGAGAAAAAACTGAGTGTAGTGACCGTGTAGGAAGGAGGGATTGTATGAGGATGGAAAGTGAGTTTCTTGTAATAAAAGAATTGCTATTTTTTGTGATTTGTAGAGGTTAAATAGTTTGCTTCTTTTGACTGGAGAATTCATTCCCTGCACATTGTGCGTGGCTATGCAGAGGGGGTGAGGGGGTATCAGTGTGTCAGAGTGCATGGATCAGGAGGGGGGATGAGTGCCCCACACAACTAGAGCCTACCTGGGAATTCAAGAGATGTACCTGCGTCCAAGCCTCCATGGCCCAAGTTCCTGGGATTCCTAGTAGCAACTGCCTCTTGTGGCTCCTGAGTGACTCCGGGGATAGGTGAGAGGAAGGGGTGAGGAAATGAAGTAAGGTTGACCATGGGTGGGAGAGACCAGACATGTCAAAAGCAATATGGAACAAAAACCATATCCAAGAAAACATTTCAGTTAAAACTGAGTAACAATCAAGAAACCCTACAGGAGGGAAAGGTGGGTGTTTGCCTCCTGCAGGGTTTTCCCTTAGAACAAGAACCCCCCCAAATGGGGTCATGGAAGTGTCTCTGAGTGGGGGAAAATACCACTCGGAGACTCGTGGAGGCGAAGTGCAGCCACTCCGGCCAAACCGTCAAAAATAAAACCAAAATTGAAACCATGAAAAAACATACTAAGAGGAGTCCTGAGAATAAAGAAGCAAAAAGTAAACATCTCAGCATCCAAAAAAAGGAAAATCTTAAAACGAGTCTGGCTAGGATTCTGCCAGGAGAAAACGGGGGTTTAGGAAGTCAGCGTCCCATTTTCAAAAGACTACCGCAGGAGGTCCTGGGGAGTAAAAAAAAAGGGTTGATTTTGTTGATAGTAGACTGTTTTTCATGGAGGGCGACCATCTTTGGATCTCTTGGCATGTTGCTTGTGCCATAAGGGTTGGATGGGACTTGAGGGTGGTGGTCGTTTTGTTGATTGAGGTGTTCTGGGATCCATAACGGCAGGTGGGGCAGGCGAGTGTGAAATAAGGCCCAGTTGCAACAGGAGCCTTTCTCCTTCTCCGAAGTTTGTGAAGCTGTATGATTTATTTAGGTAGGCAAAGTTGAGGCGAAAAGGGAACGACCATCTGTAAGTGATTGATTTTTGTGATAAGCTGCTCAAGAGAGGCTTCAAGGATCTCCGTTTCTGTATCATTAAGGGGGAAAGATCCGCAAATATTTGAATCGGATGCCCTTGAAAGGAGAGATTTTCTGTTTCCCTTGCTCTGTGCATAACATCCTCTTTAACTCTGAAGAAGTGGGGTTTAACCACTATGTCTCTGGGCAAACCGTCCTGGCGCGGAGGTTGTAAGGCCCTGTGTGCTCTGTCCAATTCCAGTCTGTAGTCAGGAATGTCCGGAAGTAAGTGTTTGATGAATGAGCGAATGATTTTATCTGTGTCCTTGAACGATTCTGGAAGGCCCCTTAGCCTAAAATTGTATCTACGAGACCTATTCTCAAGGTCGTCGAGTTTTGAGTATGCCATGTCCAGTTGTTCATGTAATTCTTGGATCCTGTCAGTGTTCTGGTTGGCGACTGCTGCGATTTGATCAGTCTTAGTTTCAATTGCCTCAATTCTTATGCCCAATTGCTGCAGGTCTGCCTGTATAGTGGTGGTGATTTGTGAGGCATTTAGTGCTAACCCTCTTGAGAGCATGTTAGAGAAGGTATCCATTAAGGCTGCGAAATCTGTGGGGATAGGGCCAGGAGGAGCAGACAGAGGGCTGGATGTGGAGCGTCTCTCTTCCATCTGGGTCAGGGGGGGAACTTCCATAGAGCTACATCCTAGTGAATCAGTGGGGGATGCTGGAAATATCCCATCCTGGGGATTACTCACTGTTGGTGGGTTTATCTGGTCTTCATGTGAAGGCAGGGGAGGGAAGTCTTCCAGGGATGCCGCTGGATTCTTTATGGGGCCTCGTGCGGCGCTGGCGGCCGCCATTTTCGAGTAGGCCGCGATCCGAGGTCCGGGATCCAGGAATCGGGTTAGATCCCGTCTGGCAGAGCCCCCGATCATGCGAGGGGGTCCCTCAGGACTCCGAGAGGTAGGGAGGGGGTCCGATGTGCTGGTTCCGCTGCTTATCGTGGCTGTGGCGGAGGATGCCGGCCGGAGTGGAGCGGAGCTCTCAGAACGAGCGACCGTCCATGGAGCTACTGCGCATGTGCCTGCCCAGGCCAATTTTCAGCTTTCAGCGCTGACACACTTTGAATGACAATTTGAATGACAATTCAGCACGGTCATGCTACACTTTACCCATATGACTTTGTTATAATTTTTTTCACACAAATAGAGTCTTTTGGTGGTATTTAATCACCACTGGGTTTTTAATTTTTTTTCTAAACAAAAACGAAGAAAGACCGAACATTTTTCAAAAATATGTTTTTTCATAGTTTGTTATAGAATTTGGCAAACATAATTTTTCTCCTTCACTGATGGGCATTATTAGGCTGCACTGATGGGGACTGATGAGGAGGCACTGATGGGAACTGATAGATGGCACTGATGTGCACTGATAGGTGGCACTGATGGGCACTAATAGGTAGCACTGGTGGGCACTGATGAGGCTGCCCTGATAGGTGGCACTGATGGGCACTCATAGGTGGCACTGATGGGCTCTGATAGGTGGCACTGATGGGCACTCATAGGTGGCACTGATGGGCTCTGATAGGAGGCACTGGCAGAAGGCACTGATAGGCAGCACTGATAGGTGGCACTGATGAAGAGGCACTGATGGCTACTGATTGGCAGCACTAATGGCCACTGTTGGGACTGCATTGATAATCGGTACACTGATAATCGGTGCCCTTATTATTAGTGTTGATGTCCCTTTAACACAAGCCGGTTTTTGGCTTCCTTCTTCTCTCCTAGCGCTGTCAGTGTGAGGAAAGAAACACAGATAACGGCTTGTGTTTACATCCATAATCAGCTGTCATTGGACACAGCTGATCTTGTGGTAAAGGACCACTGTGATTGGCCCTTTACCCCAAACTGTGATCAGTGAGTCTGAACCCGAGGGAGAGAAGAGGACTGACTTATGGTCCCCTCTGGATCAATAAGTCCTCATTTGGGACCCGAAATTTGGAGATTCAGAGAGATGTTTGGGTGAGAAAGAACTTCCAACCCTTATTACAAGGACTTTTACCCTGAAAGGGTTCACCCACTTGCATCAGAGTCTAGAAAAGGAGGAGGAAACACTCAGTGCCTGTCTGTGAGGTGAAGTAGAGAAGAAACACAACAAAATGAGCAATGTGGGCTAGTGCATGGCTGAGACAAGGTTGCTGAACTCTGATGACCTTCTCTTTGGGACCCCTTAGGCATTCGGGAGATTTCAAACACCCTGTTAAAGTAGAAGTGTGACTGGCAGTGAGCAGAACGTTTATGTTTTGTACCAACAATTGTACATTTTTTGCTTCCGGAGGACCAGCTGTTTTTTCTGTTGACCTGTTTTTGACCGTAAAAGGAACTGTTTGCTTTTACTAAGGTGCTCCGGCTCCAATATCACAGTGTATATATAATAAATAAACTACGTTTTGTAAATAGCATGCCAAATAAATTACTTTGAATATTAATTAAATATACACATCATAGAAACTAAAAAGTAAATGTTAACATTATCACAAAAGGTGACTTTCTTTAGTTATACTTTTTCGATTCTAAAATGTGTTTATATATGTAGTAATAACTAATTTGTTATTACTATAATTAGATAAAGCTTTAGACTCCTTTCACACAGGGGCAACTTTGGAATCGCCCCAAGTCGCCCCTAGTCGTCTCAAGTCGCGCTACATGAATAAATCAATGTAAGTGAATGGATCCGTCTTAATGCACACTACTGCAGTCTCTAGGACTTCAGAAAAGGTTCCTGTACTACTTCAATCCGACTTCTAGGTGACTTGTACCCATTGATTTCAATGGAAGTCGCCTCCAAGTCGGATCCCCATTCATAATGAGGCAACTTTACAGGAAAAAGAAATAATTTACCCAGGAAGAGTGACCGTGATATGCCAGTGCCGAGCTGGCTCACTCATGAGCAACAAGCAATACTGACATGTGTTTGGTATGAATCATGAGGGGGAAATCCATGCCAAATTTTAAATAAAAAACCGGCATGGGTTCACCTCCAAGAGCATACCAGGCCCTTAGGTCTGGTATGGATTTTAAGGGGAAACCCCCTATGCCGAAAAACGGTGTGGGGGTCCCCCCAAAATCCATACCAGACCCTTATCCGAGCACGCAGCCCGGCTGGTCTGGAAAGAGGGTGGGGATGAGCGAGCGCCCCCACTCCTGAACCATACCAGGCTGCATGCCCTCAACATGGGGGGTGAGTGCTTTGGGGAAGGGGGGAGCCCTGCGGCCCCCCACCCCAAAGCACCTTGTCCTCATGTTGATGAGGACAAGGGCCTCTTCCCGACAACCCTGGCCGTTGGTTGTCGGTGTCTGTGGGCAGGGGGCTTATTGGAATCCGGGAGCCCCCTTTAATAAGGGGGCCCCCAGATCCCGGCCCCCCACCCTATGTGAATGAATATGGGGTACATCGTACCACTAGCCACTCACCTAGGGGAAAAGAAGTGTCAATAAAAAAAACACACTACACAGGTTTTTAAAGTAATTTATTAGGCAGCTCCGGGGGGTCTTTGTCCAACTTCGGGGGTCTCTTCCGACTTCTCCGCTCTCTCTGGCCTCTTCTCTGCTCTCTCCGGCCTCTTCTCCCGGTGTCCGGTTCTTCTCCCGCTCCCCAGTTCTTCTGCCGGGCTCCTCCGCTATCTTCTGCTCTTTTGCCGCTCTTTTGCTAGTGGTGGCCCGGTTTTCTTCGTCGTCTTCTTCCCTCTTCTCTTCTTCTGATGTTGACACAATGCTCTCGCCTGCTGTAATGCCGTGTACGCGGTGCGCAATGACTTATATAGGCATGGGGTGTGGTCACCGGGTGACATCACCCGGTGACCACCCCCCATGCCCATATAAGTCATTGTGCACCGTGTACACGGCATTACATCGGGAGAGAGCGTCGTGTCAACATCGGAAGAGAAGAGGGAAGAAGACGACAAAGAAGACCAGGCCACCGCTAGCAAAAGAGCGGCAAAGGAGCAGCAAAAGAGCATAAGATAGTGGAGGAGCCCAGCAGAAGAACCGGAGAGCGGGAGAAGAACCGAACGCTGGGAGAAGAGGCCGGAGAGACCGGAGAAGAGGCCGGAGAGAGCGGAGAAGTCGGAAGAAACCCCCGAAGTCAGAAGAAGACCCTCAGTCCTGCCTAATAAATTACTTTAAAAACCTGTGTAGTGTGTTTTTTTTATTGACACTTCTTTTCCCCAGGTGAATGGGTAGGGGTATGATGTACGCTATACTCATTCACATAGGGTGGGGGGCTGGGATCTGGGACCCCTTTATTAAAGGAGGCATCCAGATTCCAATAAAGTCCCCCCGCAGACCCCAACAACCAACGGCCAGGGCCGTCGGGAAGAGGCCCTTGTCCTCATCAACATGGGGACAAGGTGCCCCCAAAGCACCCACCCCCCCATGTTGAGGGCATGCGGCCTAGTACGGTTCAGGAGGGGGGCACTCGCTCATCCCCACCCCCTCTCCTGACTGGCCAGACTGCGTGCTCAGATAAGGGTCTGGTATGGATTTTGGGGGGACCCCCATGCTGTTTTTTTGGCGTGGGGGGTTCCCCTTAACATCCATACCAGACATAAGAGCCTGGTATGTTCAGTTCCCCATCCTGGAGGCGACTTCAAGTTGTGTTGTAAGTCACGCTGAAGTTGCCCCAAGTCATGCTGTGATTCATACTCAAGTCGTGTCCAAGTTGCCTCCCAAAGTTGCGCTGGAAGTCGTGTTGCCCTGTGTGAATGGGCTCTTAGGTTAGTGTTTTTGTTTTTTTTAACCAGTACCAGGGACAGTACTAACATAAATGACTTTTGCAAAGTACCTGCAAAAGGGCATCTGCTGATCTTCAGGCAGAAGCTGCATAGTAGCCAATTACACGATGTGCTGACCAGGATATTTGAGGCCACATAAATGGAGCCATGTAAGTAAAGAACTATACTTCAAAAAAGTTGAGATGTCTTTTTCACAAGACAGAATATAAAAGGCTACTGGGTTTATTAGAGAATAAAAATCACACTACATAGGTTTAACTGGATGTATTTTTTTAACATTATAAACTGTATAACTATGTAAAGGAACAAAAATGAGGGTGAATACAAGATGCAATAGGCCAGGCCTAGTCTTATCTATACCTATTTGCCAATGCTGTGTCTTAGACCAATAGAATTGGAAAAACAAATTATCAAAGTATTCTCTACCTCATGGAGTAGGTGATGTTTGAAGTCGTGCAATCAGAACCTTAAAAGATAGCACTGAAATTGACAGCTACAGTCCTCATTTTCTATGACCTATGGTGATGAGGAAGACCCCTTAGCGCCAGAGCCTCCTGGCCCTTTAAGGTGTTTCAAATGCCGGGAGGCAGGGTGGGGTTTATGCTCATGTGACCACCATGATTGTCTGTCACAGCAGTCACATAATTGGAAAGCTTTCTGTTAGTCGCCGGTAACTGTGCTGGGAGCGCACAGGGCGCGCGCTCTCAGTACAGCTGTGTTTACAAAATGATATGAAAATCTGCGGCCGCTCGGAGATGCCACATATTTGTATACTGTCGGTGAAAAGGAGTTAAAAAGGGCAGCTAGGAAATGCACCACTATGCAAACAGTGTGGCCAAAGGAGCTGATTGTAGATACATATAAACCGAACTATTGGATTAGTTAAAGGCTAAGTTCACCTCATTGCATGCATTGTGATAGTACATAGCCCCAAGAGCTGTGCAGTGAATACTCCAAGTGTGAGGTCTGTTACACAGGCTGGTGTGGGTGGTCATAATATACTGTATAAGTGCAGCAGAGATTGGGGGAAGGGTGCTAGGGTGATGTGAGCTAGTTCATCTTTTCATAAAAAAATAGAGACCAAGCTTAAATTCTTTGGTTTTCACTTGTTAGAGCCACAACAGGATTAGTATAATTCATTTAGAAGTTATATGTAATCAACCTCTGGATAAACCTTTTAATACAGAATTATAGGATTTTTATAACAGCTTACCTGTAAAATCCTTTTCTTGGAGTACATCATGGGACACAGAGCCACAGTAATTACCGTACGGTTATATAGGCACCTTTAGGTGATGGACACTGGCACACCCTAGACAGGAAGTTTAGCTCCCTATATAACCCCTCCCCTTACTGGGAGTATCTCAGTTTTGTAGCAAAGCAATATACGTTTATTAGAAGAGGGGAAGGACCTCTGTGTCTGTGATGTACTTTAAGAAAAAGGATTTTACAGGAAAGCTGTTAGAAAAATCCTATTTTCTTTATCGTACATCACGGGACACAGAGCCACAGTAATTACTGTATGGAATGTCCCAGAGCAATGCTAACTGAAGGGAGAGAGACACAAACAAAAGTAGAGTGCAGTCAGACCTGAGGACCTATACTGCTGACTGCAGCACACTGTGCCCTAGGGCGATATCCTCATGCCTTCTTACATCCACCTGATAGAATCTGGTGAATGTATGGACTGAAGACCAAGCTGCGGCCTTGCAGATTTGAGCCATGGAGGCTAGGTGAAGCACTGCCCATGAAGCACTAACAGCCCTGGTGGAGTGCGCTTTGATTTGAAAAGTTGGAACTTACCTCTTCAAACCATAAGCTTGAATAATTACTTGCCGAATCCACTTAGCAATAATAGATTTCGACGCTGCCTGTCCTTTTCTAGGATCTTCAGGCAACACAAACAAAGCAACCGTTTTCTGAATCTGAGCATTCGCCTCCAAATAGATTTGACCGCTCTTACTACATCCAGAGAATGTAGTGACTTTTATTCCGTAGAACAGGGTTCTGGAAAAAAATGAAGGCAGAATAATATCCTGGTTTAAATAAAAACCTGAAACCACCTTCGGTAGAACGCTAGGATGGGGACGCAATACTACTCTATCCTTGTGAATGATTAAATATGGCTCTTTAAAAGAAAGAGCCGCCAATTCTGATACCCTTCTTGCAGAAGAAATGGCTACCATAAAAACTAGCTTCCTTGTCAAAAGGACCAAGGGAATATGTTGTATCGGCTCAAAAGGCTGTTTCTCTAATACCGACAGAACTAAATTCAAGTCCCAAGGGTTCAGGGGTGCTCTAATCGGTGGATTAAGCCACGTTACCCCCTGTATAAAGCTTCGGACCAAAGAATGCGAAGCAAGTAGATGTTGAAACAATACCAATAAGGCAGAGACCTGGCCCTTGATAGTACTCAAGGCCAGCTTCATCTCTAACCCCATTTGCAGAAAGGCAAGGATTCTACCTATGACATACTTTCTGGGATGCCAACCCCTGGATTCACACCAGGAAACATATGCCTTCCAGACTCTATAAAGAATAACTCTGGAAGCTGGCTTAATTTCATTAATCAAGGTAGATATCACTGAGCTTGAAAGCCCGCGATTCATCAGAATGTGGGTTTCAATAGCCAAACTGTTAAATTTAGCATTTGTAAGGTAGGATGGAACACTGGTCCCCGCGATAGCAGGTCTGGATGTGGTGGTAGGGTCCATGGGGCCCCTACCGTCAACTTTACTATTTCTGCATACCAAGATCTTATGGGCCATGCTGGGGCAACAAGAACCACCGACTTCTTTTCCTGCTTGATCCTGTGAAGAAGTCGTGGTAGCAGCAGAATAGGAGGGAATGCATTGTAATGGAAATTTGTAAGTTCTGTATATAATTGTATTCTATTTTGTATGTATTGCACACTGCCCTCACTGTGCACACAGCACTAATAATGTATTCAGTAAATGTTTACATTCTTTCGAGTCCTGATTAGAATTAGCCTGCCTAAGTAACGCCCCTTGTTACCATAAACGTACAATTGTAATATTAATGTGATACCTACGTAATCATGTGCATAAAAACCTTCAATTGCGTCATAATAAAGCAGAACAGTTCTTTGGAAAGATGCTGAGCGTATCTTTTGTGTCTGTTCCCTACTGCAGTAGTTATTAATTTGGAACCACTAATCAATATGAGGATAGGAGTTGCCTATCATCAATTTAACCAAGTCAGCATGGCGAGCTTTGCCTTAGGAGGGGATTCCAGGTGACCCTGAGTATCCGAAACGAGGAGCTTGAGACGATCCGGGAATTTCTGATAATTAGCCGGTTGAGATAAGCCTTTTGCTTACATTTGAGTTATCAGACTTCCTTGATTGGTAAGGCATTTTCAGGATAAAGGTTACCTATTTTACCCCCCTTAATCGAACTGTATTGATTGGTGGTTATATGTTATGTTGTCCCTGTCTACTGTCAATTGGAGTGTTTTATAGATAAGAAAGGGAAGAATAGTGCTGTTCACAGGTATATGTAGTACATCTGTTGGATAAAGTAGTTTAGAGGCAAGAGGGTATAGGCACACGTAGAGAAGACTGGCCAGTCATTATGGGCATTGAATTAAGTAAGGGAATGAAGGGTAAGAGACCCTCAAAAATGCCCAGCGCAAGAGGAGCGCTATATATGAACCGAAGGTGCAGTTCCGCCTATACTGAGCCCCTAGATTAATGGTTAAAGTGGACAGGGATCCACAATGGGTAACTGGGTTACCAAGGTCCACAGGAACTAAGAATCATGCAGAGTAAACAGCTAGAGAAACAGCTATCTATGTGAGCAGGATGGATCAAGGGTGACAATAACACTAGACAAAAAGGGACATTTTCGTGTTAAGTTGTGGGATGAATTTGGGGTCAGGCACTACAACTATTAGAGTCAGAAACAGAGAAATGAGAATTAAAGCAGAATACTTTATATGTTGTCAGAGAGGGAAGATAGGATGAGCACTGTGGCTGCCCGTCTGATCATAGAATCATAGAAGCTAGATATAAAGGATATCTGAACAAAATAAGGAAAGCAGAATTTAAGGCAGGGAAATATTAATGAGAGTTAAAAGAAAGTGAGAGGATGATATGCATGTGTTGTGTACAAATGGGAAAAATGTAAGCGATTTTAGAGAGATATTGGTGTATGTGTGTGCGAATGCTGGGACCTTTAGTTATATCGCTTGTGTGTGTCATGTATGCAGATGTGACCCCCTCCTTTGTGCTCTCATGAAAGAATGTGGCTAGGATGAAAGGTCACTGATAAGCTGGAAGGACACCATGCCAATTCCACTTTTTTAGACAAAACATTTATAACTAAATGTGCCGGGTTAACGAATCTAATGGTAAACAATGTGATCACAATTATTTTTTTAATCTGTTTTCCAAACTTGGTAAAATGAAGGTTACATTTAACCGTGTGAAACAGTGCATTTAAAAAAAGGGGAAATTAAGTAAAATTAAGTAATAATGAGTATTCATTTCTAATATGAGTTTAACAATTTTACTAATAATATAGATATATTGAAAAGGTTTAGACAACCTTTGGTTGGAAATGAAATCCAGGATATTGGGGAAATTTGTAAAAATGGGATTAGTTTAGATTAAGATAATAATTTTGTAATTTTACATTTATACAATAAGCCCTTATTGAGAGAAAAAAAGATTAAGATGAGGTTGTTATTTGGAATACAGCTGCCATAATATTTAACAAAGCCAAGATGGATGGGATACATAAGAAGTTTTTCTACAAAAATGAAATGTTAAGGTTCTTGATAATAACTTGATGTGAGGTCCATGATGTGAGATTAATAATAAATAATATTTAAATATAACAGACCCATCACATCAAGTCCACACACCCTGTTGGGATAAATGCCACCTGCAGCCAGTTGTTTTTTAGTTTTTGATTCTTTCTGGTCCATCACACAGATTCTTGGACCTTTTGTTTTATTTATTTTTATTTTTAAAATCCAAAGCAGAATGTGTGGATTGTGAAATGATGTGCCCCTTTTCCTTGTAAGTACAGTGGTATAAGCAGAAGAATATTTTGGATTTATGGGCATCTCTCCATGACCGCAGGGTATTGTTATCATTTATTATAATATTGCCAGGAAAAAGTTGTCTTTTGAAACATGAAACTGGAGTTCTTACACAAACAGCGTGATAGAAAACAAGCCACGGTAATATATTTATGCAAGCTTGACACAGTAATGAAGGGTTCACCCCAATATATCAGAGCTGTAGCTTTTATGCAAAGGTGCTATTAGACAAAGTTAGATATTGTTTTGGTCAAACATTTAATTTTTAATGGTCCGACATTCTGCGCAGCAAATATACAGCTAACTAAATGTTTGTCTAATGAAAGGTTTAAAATATGAGTTTGTTTATGTACAAATCTAACAATGAAAAAAGCGTACATTTATTCAAAAGAAAGGAAAAAACACGTGTTAAATTGATGGAGTAGGAATCAGCTGCTGTGAGCCCAGTGCAGGACACACTCCCTGAAGACCCAGATATTACATTTTTTGTAGATTTGAGTATGCAGTTTATCACCCAGAAGGATACTCTGTATTCAAAGTCATTGGATCTTTTTTTCCCCAGCTCAAGAAGCAGAGCTCCATGTTCTAGCAAAGCCTGGGAGCTATAAAAAGAGTGTATATTTATATAGATAGTCGAGATATAGAGAGCTTTTGGTTCCATTTGAAGAGCCAGAAGTTTGTTTTTACTTTGGCAGGTAAACCAACCAAGCATGCCAAGTTAATTTGATTAGCTGTTTTCAGCCTTCCAGGTTCTTGCTGAGGTAGCCATATTAACTTTCACACATGGAAGCAGACCAGGTGACTAAGGATGCTGCATTTACAGCCCCGGACACTTGATGGGTCTGTGCAACTCACAGATTTCACCCTAGTTCTGGCCCAGTATAGCTGGGATTAATAATTCAACTTTAAGGACCCCAGAACGAGAGGAACAAGTGGTCCATGGGGGGCAACTTCTTATGAAACAGGACTTTGGAAAAGGTGATCATTTATATCTGCCAGCCACTCTTTTCCCTCTAGCTTGACACATGGACCGTGTCATCAGTCACAAGCAGTTATAGCTGCCTTAGTAAATGAGCATGGGATAGAACCAGGGTTCTCCACAGTTGTTTTTATAACATACCACTTCTTGTTTTACCTGTTACCAAAGGTGTTACCAAAAGCTGAACATCCCTTCCAGAGATTATAAAAACATATATCCAGATGCCCAAGTCAGGATCTTACAAGTATGCATTTTGTCTGTATGGACATGTTTTCTGGATGTCCAGTGGCAAATGCTACTGCAAAGGCCACAGTAAAAAGTGTTATCAGAAGTAGTTTGTAAGTACAGAGTGCCAGAAAGTACAGGGAGCAACAGAGGAAATCATTTTTATAGGAGAGTCCTTACTAGAAGTTTTGAGGTTTTATTTTTACACCCCTTACTGTCTACAATGTAGCGGACAAAGTAGAGTAAGAAACTAGAAAACTTTTGCCTGAATGTTTTCTTATATTTTATCAAGCCCCTAAGGGGGATGTTGGACTCTCTCCCTATGGGATTTGGTTTGGGAGTGTGTTACTCACTTGCTTATACTTTGTCTCAGCAGCTGAAGTCCTCCATTCTTACAGAGAATGTTGCTGATCTTTTAAGGTTTTTGACAAACTCATTTATGTGTTTTCTCCCCAATTCCAGATCCTAAAATTTTGGAAGGATCTAAAACTAAAGCCAGGTGACTTGTGGATTGTTAAGAGACATTTATATATAAGTAAATGTTTGGAGACTCAATACAGCATCTATTTCATGTACAGTTTTGCAAAACTTGAAGGAAAAGTCACCTGTATCCACACCAGATGCTGCAAAAATGAATAAATCAAAGAATTCTCTGTGTTTGATTTGTTTCTCTCTTGTGATCACAGTCTAGGGTACTTTTTGATTCAATTACTTTAATTGTAAGGGATATATATATATACATATATATATATATATATATATATATATATATATATATATATATATATATATATATATATATATATATATTTGAAAAGTAGTTTAGTCATGTTGAAGTCATATTTTATCTTTTGTACATCTTCCATTTTATGTAGAATTGTCTGTGTTTACATATGCTAAGTCAGCATACCAACAATTCAGCTAGAAGGCCATTCTGGCCACAGGAGTGTACAGCCAGTACTCTGTAAATATGTCTTATCAATCATTTGTTTTTCACAATGAAAAGTCATTTTGTAATGAAAAAGCTGCTCAGCTATTATTTTCTCCACAATAGAGTTTTTTTGCCTCTTTGGCCAGGACTACCTCCACCTAAGTGTGCGGAGGTTCCAGGTTAAAGGTGATAACAGGTATGGTTAGTGATCAAAATATTGATCAAAAGAGGGGAGACTGTAATGGAAATTTGTAAGTTCTGTATATAATTGTATTCTATTTTGTATGTATTGCACACTGCCCTCACTGTGCACACAGCACTAATAATGTTTTCAGTAAATGTTTACATTCTTTCGAGTCCTCATTAGAATTAGCCTGCCTAAGTAATGCCCCTTGTTACCATAAACGTACAATTGTAATATTAATGTGATACCTACGTAATCATGTGCATAAAAGCCTTCAATTGCGTCATAATGAAGCAGAACAGTTATTTGGAAAGATGCTGAGCGTATCTTTTGTGTCTGTTCCCTACTGCAGTAGTTATTAATTTGGAACCACTAATCAATATGAGGATAGGAGTTGCCTATCATCAATTTAACCGAGTCAGCATAAATCAGTGGAAACTGATCCCACGTGGTCACCAACGCATCTGTTCCGCATGCGAGTGGATCCCTTGTTCTTGACACAAAGTTTTCGACCTTGTTGTTGAACCTGGATGCAAACAGATCTACGTCCGAGATTCCCCATCTTTGGCATATAGCCAGGAAGATGTCGGGGTGAAGGGACCATTCCCCTGGGAACAACTGCTGGCGACTTAAGTAGTCCACCTGCCAGTTTTCTACCCCTGGAATGAAGATTGCCGATATGCACGGCACATGCTTTTCTGCCCAGGTTAGGTTCTGGTTTACCTCTCCCTGGACTGCATGACTTCTGGTGCCCCCTTGGTGATTGATATAAGTGCAGCACTAACTCACGGTGGAGCTGCTGGTTTAAAGCGGGCTGTTACCGTCACCTTCGTTATCTCAATTTCACCAGAACCGGGTCTAGGGTCCCGTTGAGTTTAATACCAGACAGTGTAGACACCAGACACTTGAGTATCTTTTCCAATGATTTAATAAAGAGTAACTGAAGGAAGTAGCAGGAAAGAGGTAGAAGAAGAGTTGCAGGGAAGTTCAAATACCTTCTTTTGATGTAGTATTATGAATTGGAATCTTGAAGATGAATGTACTCTCCTTTTAGAGTTGAATCTTTGCCCGCCTGGATAGGTTTCTCTCACTAACCTAGCAACCGGCATGCAGCACGAACAAAAGTCTCTGCCATAGACTTGAATGGAATAGAAACCCGTACGATCCTCTGCCACAGGATGTAATGGTTTACGATGGACAGCAAACACAGCACTAGAACCTTTAAGCTGACCTGGCAGTACTATGCGGTAGGTTAACTTTAGGATGCGTCCTCCAACTGAGTCACCAGGCCCCTCTCCAGACCAGCACTCTGCATGATCCTTCCATGATGGGTCCTCCCCTGGGTTCTTCTCAGTTGTCTAGCTTCTTCCCGTAGGACAGACAGCACAAGACCATTCCCTCGACGCTGTGGTAGGCCCCAGACAGGCTTCTGGGCCCACCCACATGCTGCAGCAACGTGGCCCTCCCGGTCGGAGGACCACGCGGTAGTACTCCTAACACATACCTGTCGGCCAGGAGGGCCAGCAGGTGGAATGAAACGAACCCCAAAACATGGCGTCTGTCCCATAAATACCCTCTCCCAGGATGCAACTCGGAGGACCACCTTCACCGAGTTATCTCCAGGACAAAAGAGCATCCATACGCTTCAGCGTGTTGCCTTTCTAACACCAACCCATGGTGACAATGACACCCACAGGCACAGTGTGAAACTACGTGCAAAACAGCCAAACTGAAACAGAGGCTAAATCTGACTATGTATAAAACAGATAACCCACTAAATTTACCTATAAGCGGTAGATGAAAATCTACCAGCGCTACATAAGTCACTGCTGTGGCGTTGTCAGATTGGATCCTGACAGGACAACCATGAAACCTGAATGTCCAGGCCTTTAGGGCTAGGTACGCTGCCCAAATCTCTAGAATGTTGATCAGTAAGGTCCTTTCGGTTCTGAACCATTTCCCTTGGACAGTCGTC
Source organism: Aquarana catesbeiana (assembly GCF_042186555.1). Taxonomy (NCBI): domain Eukaryota; kingdom Metazoa; phylum Chordata; class Amphibia; order Anura; family Ranidae; genus Aquarana; species Aquarana catesbeiana. Next base: position 228,370,510 of record NC_133333.1, on the reverse strand, counting down.
TCTTCCAGGACTGCTCCCCAACCCGAAAGGCTGGCATCTGTTGTTACCACCTTCCAGGTAACTGGTAAGAAGGATTTCCCTTTCCGCAGATTCTCTGGTGTCAACCACTGTAACGACACCCCGAGTATGAAAGGGGTTAAAGTCGTTTAGGACATTTCATACCCAAACACAAAGGCAGCTACCGAACACTCCAATCAGCCGAACAAGGAACCCATACAAATAATCCACCCCAAAAACGAGACACGGCTCTGTCTTCAGGTTTCAAGCAGGAATGAATCTTTATTCAAACACATGTTATACAGATCCCACTTCAAAACATTTCCCCCCCACCCTTGGAAAAAAGGGTGGGTTAAACTGTCCAATAACAATGGACACACAGGTCAAGTGTGCTTAACTTCTCATCAGTAAACAGTCTTAACATGGGGGCTGCTGGAGGAATCCCCCCTCCCTCTTTCCTCACAGCAAGACACATCCTGTGATCCAAGGCAGACAAACACAATAGAATATTGGAATACAGCCCCACCCCAAACTAGCAGAGCAAACAGTACACAACACAATGAGACACATTATATATACACATATATACAGCACTGAGTCTCTGACTATCACAGATCATAGTGGGGTTCTCATTCACCTTGTGCCCCTATTAGTGACTCCCGTCACAACCACCAACTGAGGCTCTGACGCACTATTGGCGACAAATGCATCAGAAAATCTAGCGCCTGGACTTTCTTGTTCCAGGCAGACAGGAAACAGTCTCGAATGAAACTGAGCATAGGGAACCGCTTCATGCCACCATGTTTCCCAACAACCTCATGCAAAGGCGAATAGAAGGACCCTTCTTTGCCCTGACCACCTGAACTAGCTCCTTTATGGCGCTGATCTTTGCCTGGGGAATCTCTGATTGCGTCAATTGCAAAACACAAAGCCGCTGGCAGCTCAGCTAATTCTTGGGCCTGCTGTTCAGGGAATACTTGAACACCTGTTTCAAGTGGTCTCTCAAGGACTGACACACTCCAATTGCCGCCACTGCAGGTTGAGTTACTGAAACTGCCAAAGGAAAAATGTTTTTTAACAAGAATTCCAACTTTTTATCGGTTGGATCCCTAAGCATTTGGGCGCTGTCAACAGGACAAGTCAAACTTTTATTCACAGAGGATATAGCAGCGTCAATTGCTGGTATACTCCACATCTTGGTAAATTTTTCCTCCATAAGATAAAGGGGTTGACTTACTATAACTGGAGAGTGCACAATCTGGTGCAGCTCTGCATACAAACCAATCAGCTTCCATTTTTTTTTGTCAAAGCTTAAGTAAACAAGCTCAAGTTAGAAGCTGATGGGCTACCATGCACAGCTGCACCAGATTTTGCACTCTTTAGGTTTAGTAAATCAATCCCAAAGTGTTGAAAACGTTTTGGGAGGGAAAAAATGCTTATCTGGGTGATCCCACTCAGAATATATAAGCTTTTCCAGCAATGAATGGACAGGAAAAGCATGCACAGCTTGAGGAGGCTTCAGTGAACCCAAACAAGAAGTGGGCTTTTCAACCGACTCAGTTGTGGGTAACTTAAATGTGGAGCGGACCATTTCAGTAAGAGAATGCACCAGCAATTTCTCAGCCTGTGAAGCTGAAGAGGATCCTTCCCCTTGATTCCTTGGAAGAGGAGTCATCAGTCTCTTCCCAGACCCCTGAGGGGGATTCATCTTCCCTCTCCCAGTGTTCCTCTGTTTGAGGGTCCTGGGTGGTAGAAGGGGACCTAATGCATTTTCTTCCATTTTTTGAAGATGTGATTAAGGCCATTAATCTTTCCTCCAATCCTCTCATGGCTGAGGAAAAATCCTCCTGAGTAATATATATAGAAGCAGTTGCAGTCCCTGGCAACCCTGATGGCTCGCTCTAACCAGCCTCCCTAGGTCTTTCAGGGGGGGATGGTGTTGCAGAGGGAGGGTCCTCAGAGCCTGAGGGAGATCCCTTTGAGCTCCTATTTTTCGGGGTATTTGTACCTCCCCTTCTGCTCATAGTGCTAAGCACAAATGCAGAGGTACTACCAGAAATGCACCCACTGCTGAGCAAAATAGTCCATCAACTGCCGCTGCTATCAAGGCTCAGTCTGATGCTAAGTAATTGTGCCTGGGAATGCCTGTGTCACCCACACTCACATGCCATCCATCTGCTCTGTGTCCCTCCTTTAGCTGTATGCACCTGCAAAAAGTGCACCTTTATAGGTTTGCATAGCTCGCGTTGTGGGCATTGAACCACGCCGATGCCGCGCTGAGGCCCCACCCCCTTCCTCAGACCACCCACTTCGCGAGCGGGGGTTTCGATCTGACCGGATCGCACGTAGAGGGGGGCTGGGGAGGAGGAGAGCTGGTGGATCTAACCTTTTTACCCGATTTCCTTCCAGAGTCTTCAGTCCCAGCAGTACAGAGTACGGTAGAATTCATCAGTCACAACAATCAGATGTTGCAGGAAGTGGTATCCAAGGCTCAGGCGGACAGCAAGAGAATCTTCGATCGGAAGAGAAGAGGGGAATTGAAGTTACAGCTTGGTGACCAGGTATGGCTTTCTACAAGTAATATCAAACTAGCATGTCCTTCTAAGAAGTTGGCACCTAGATTTATGGGACCTTTTCCGGTTAAAAGGAAAATCAATGAAGTTTCTTACGAACTGACTTTGCCTGACTCTCTTAAGATACACCCAGTGTTCCATGTTTCATTGCTTAAACCTGCTGTACCTGATCCCTTCCCTGGTAGAGGAACTAGACCTCCTAAACCTGTTGTGATTGATGGCAGCGAGGAATTTGAGGTTGAGGCTATCCTTGATTGCAGGAAAAGACAAGGGCAGATCCAGTTCCCAATCAAATGGAAGGGCTACGGCCCAGAAAGTAATTCATGGGAACCAGATAGTAATGTGCATGCTAGGCGTTTAGCTCGCGCCTATTTTTCTACTCACCCTGAGAAAAGAAGGCTTTTAGGCACTCGGAGGTTGCCCCTTGGGGGGGGCAATGTCAGGGTACCACTGGCGCCAGACCTGGGCGTTTGCATGCGCCTATGCGTCGGCGCGCTCCGGTATGAACCTTGAAGCAAGTTCCTGTTGTTTCCAGACGTCTGCGCGGCGCTCGGGCGCGCGCGAGTACGCGGCGCTTGTGCGTGCGCGCATGTGCACGTGCACGCGTACAGGCGTGCGCGCGTTCGCGTTAGCGCCGGTTTGGCGCCAAAGTGCACATAAAAGTTCCCCTGTGCTTCTGGCACATTGCTGCTTCGTCTCAGCTCTGTGATTCCTGTAAATCTGCACCTGATTGATCATTACCTATCTGACCTGGCTTGTCTGACCATCCGTCCCGCTCCCATCCGACCCGGCCTGCCTGACTACTCTACTGCTGCTGCTTGATACCGTTGCCGACCTCTGCCTGCCTACCGTCTCTGCCTCTGCCTGCTGCTATTGCCTGTCTCATATCCCTGCTGACCCGGACCGTCTGACCCTGCCTGTGCCTGCTGTTGTTCTTGCTGTTGCACCTTCAGCTTCAGCTCCAGTGATCTCTGCACCTCCAGTGTTCCAGCTTGCTGCCTCCAGTCTCCACCTGATCTGCAGTCCAGCCATCCCTGTGGGATCTCTAATCACTTCAGCATCAGAGACTCTGCTCAACAGGCACTCCTACCCCACTGTGCTCAGGAGACCACTGTCCCCACTCCAGTGGCTCCTGTTGTATGAGAGGTCTTCTCCTACAAGTCAGGCTCTACTACCAGGTACCTAACAGTGACTTTCTTTAGTTATACTTTTTTTACTCTATAATGTGTTTATATACGTAGTAATAACTAATAATTTGTTATTACCAGGGCTTTTTTCCAGCGGGAACGCGGGGGAACGCAGTTCCGGCACCTCCAGCACTGAATGTATGTAATGACAAGAGGTGATGGGATGGGCTGGAAGGTCTATTGATGTTGGCTACTAAGGGATCTATTGTCACTGGTGGGGATCTGATTTTGTGTGAGGGTCTATTGTTGCTGATGAGGAATCTATTGTTGCTGGGGGGGTCTTATGTTGCTGGAAGGGATCTACTGTTGAGGGAGAGGTCTATTTGTACTGGCTGCTGGAGGGTCTATTGATGCTGGCTGCTGGGAGATCTGTTGTTGCTGCTGGGGAGCAACAACACCCTAATGTTGCTTGTGTGGATATTTTGTTACTGGGTGTGATATTTTGTTGTGGGTAGTTCACTGTTGCTGCACGGAATCTATTGTTGTTGGGGTGGAGTCCACTGTTGCTGGGGGAATCTATTGTTGTGTGGGGCTCTATTGCTGGGATTCTATTGTTGCTGGCTTCAGGGAATCTATTTTACTACTTTTCTTTTTATCATCAACATGTTCCATACAAATGATTTAGCGCCACAAAATAATACTTGGTTCTATATTCTCTAAACGGGGCAGTACTGGTATGTGGGTAGGGGGTGGAATCAAGGGACGGTGGTCGGGGGTGGGTAGGGGGCAGAGACTAGGGGTGACTCAGACGGGGGAAATTCCTGCACCTATTCTCCAAGAAAAAAAGCCCTGGTTATTACTATAGTTAGCTAAAGCTTTGGGTTAGAGTTTTTTTTTTTTTTCCAGTACCAGGGACAGTACTAACATAAATGACTTTTGCAAAGTACCTACAAAAAGGCATCTGCAGGTCTTCAGGCAGAAGCTGTACAGTAGCCAATTACAAGATGTGCTGACCAAGATATTTGAGGCCACATAAATGGAGCCATGTAAGTAAAGAACTATACTTCAAAAAACGTTTAGATGTCTTTTTCACAAGACAGAATATACAAGGCTACCGGGATTGTTAGAGAATAAAAATCACACTACATAGGTTTAACTGGATGTATTTTTTTCAACATTATAAACTGTATAACTATGTAAAGGAACAGAAATGAGGGTGATTACAAGATGCAATAGGCCAGGCCTAGTCTTATCTATACCTGTTTGCCAATGCTGTGTCTTAGACCAATAGAACTGGAAAAACAAATGATCAAAGTATTCTTTTCCTCATGGAGTTGGTGATGTTTGAGGTCCTGCATTCCGCACTTTCCTAAAAGATAGCACTGAAATTGGCAGCTACAGTCCTCATTTTGTAGGACCTATGGTGATGAGGAAAACCCCTTGGTGCCAGTGCCTCCTGGCCCTTTAAGGGGTTTCAGATGCCGAGAGGCAGGGCGGGGTTTATGATCATGTGACCACCATGATTGTCTGTCACAGCAGTGATAGACAAAGCTTTCTGTTAGTCGCCGGTAACTGTGCTGGGAGCGCACAGGGCGCGCGCTCTTGGTACAGCTGTGCTTACAAAATGATATGAAAATCTGCGGCCGCTCGGAGAGGCCACATATTTGTGTACTATCGGTGCAAAGAAGTTAAAAAAGCCAGTTAGGAAATACACCACTATGCAAACAGTGTGGCCAAAGGAGCTGATTGTAGATACATATAAACTAAACTATTGGATTAGTTAAAGGCTAAGTTCCCCTCATTGCATGCATTGTGATAGTACATAGCCCCAAGAGCTGTGCAGTGAATACTCCAAGTGTGAGGTCTGTTACACAGGCTGGTGTGGGTGGTCATAATATACTGTATAAGTGCAGCAGAGATTGGGGGAAGGGTGTTAGGGTGATGTGAGCTAGTTCATCTTTTCATAAAAAATATTAGAAACCAAGCTTAAATTATTTGGTTTTCATTTGTTAGAGCCTCAAACTTATTACATATAACATCTCAATGAATTATATACTGATCAACCTCTGGATAAACCTTTTAATACAGACAACTAAAAGACTCTGCGAATTTGCCCAGAGTTTGAAAGGTTGTTCAATTTCAGAACAATGGGTTGTATTGGTGCGTAAACAGATAAGACCTGGACCCAGAAACAAGTAAACTTTTTTTTTTTTAAACTGAAACTGTTCCAAGTTTGCAAGACTTTCTGAACTTACAAGTGTTACTGCTGCCAAGCTAGTGAGAAGCAAACATAAACCTTTCTATTCAGCTGACCAAGAGTCAACACTCTTATGCCCCGTACACACGATCGGACTTTTCGACAACAAAACCATGGATTTTTGTCTGAAGGATGTTGGCTCCAACTTGTCTTGCATACACATGGTCACACACAAATGTTGGCCAACAATTACGAACGTAGTGACGTGCAAAACGTACGTGATATCTCCCTTACGAACGCTAGTTTTACAAGGCCGAGCGCTTCCGGCTCATACTTGATTCCGAGCATGTGTGGACTTTTGTCCGATGGACTTGTGTACACATGATTGGAAAGTCCGACAACAAACATTTGCTGGCAGAAATTTTGAGAACCTGCTAGCTAACATTTATTGGCGGAAAGTCCGACAACAAATGTTCGATGGAGCATACACATCCCGCCAATAAGCTCAAATCCGATCGTGTGTACACGGCATTACATTCGATGACGGTGTCCTTTATTGTTCAACTTAAAGTGAAAGTAAACCCAACTATCATTTTCAGCCAAGGAAGCTGTCATCTTGGTTTCCTGTTTACTCTTCAACTGCCATTAAGCTGGACATGTGATCAGTTGATTGGATGGTTTATCGGGTTCAGGTCAGAACTCTGAGCAGGCCAGTCATGTTCCTCCACCCCAAACTCGCTTATCCATGTCTTTATGGAGCTTGATTTGTGCACTGGTCCAAATCCTTGGGTGTAGAGGGGATTATGGTGTGGCGTTGCTTTTCAGGGGTTGGGCTTGGCCCTTTAGTTCCAGTGAAGGGAGCTCTTAAGGCATCAGCATATCAAGACATTTTGGACACTTTCATGCTCCCAACTTTGAGGGAACAGTTTGAGCATGGCCCTTTCCTGTTCCAACATGACTGCACATCAATGCACAAAGCAAGGGCATAAAGACATGGATGAGCAAATTTGGTGTGGAGGAACTTGACTGACCTGCACAGAGTCCTGACCTCAACCCAATAGAACACCTTTTAGATGAATTAGAGCAGAGACTGCGAACCAGGCCTTCTCGTCCAACATCAGTGGCTGACCTAACAAATGCACTTCTGGAAGAATGGATAAATATTCCCATAGACACACTCCCAAACCTTGTGGACAGCCTTCCTAGAAGAGTTGAAGCTGTTATAGCTGCAAAGAGTGGGCCAACTCAATATTGAACCCTACGGACTAAGACAGGGATGCCATTAAAGTTAATGCACTTGTAAAGGTAGACGTCCCGATAGTTTTGGTAATATAGTGTATATACCCAGGTACATGTGCAAAATTCCTTTTGCTGATATACCTTTTTGTACATTGGATGTATGTACTGTTAATAACCTTTTCTTATTTAAAGCTTGTATTATTTCCATACGGGTGTGCATCTTTATACAAGAGGAAAAGGAAAAAAAGCACCAAGAAGGCATCATGAAGCACAATTTGTTAAAGGATAAAAAATGATATAAACAGCAATGGCACTCACAAGCGGGTGTGGTGGGAGATGAAGTTTGCAGTGGATGGGAAGTCCAAGTGTGAACCGGGAGCTATGGTCTTTATCCATTATAGGAAGAAGGCAAGCTGTATAGAGGGAGCGAGATCAGCCTGAGATCTGTCCAGAGGGAGCCGGCGTCGAGCTGTCCTGTATAGTCGGGATGATTTGTCTGGTGTTCGGATATCCATCCAAAGTATGTATCTCCAGCGGGAGTGTAGAGAGGAGCTGCCAGTCCTTCTGCCATGAGAACCAATGGGAACGCGTTTCAGAAGCAAGCCACACTACCTTCAACAGCCTATTTTTTTATTATTGACATTTATTCCTATACCTCTGGGAATAAGACTTTTTTTTGGCTGTTTATTTTAATCAGTTGCTTAATTATATCCTATGACCATGGGATTGGCACAGAGATAGCGCTGTAGTGTATTGTGTTTTGTGGTTTTATCTTTATACTTATGGTTAATGGTATATGCTGATAAATTTACCACAGCGCTGTCACTTTAAAAGCATGACTATTTGCCCTGGACTCAATGGCGTCCCTAGGGGCGGGCAGAGGGCCCCCCCAACATTATGCTGTGCCCCACCATGTGCCCTCAAATTAAAAATTTTTTTTTTTTTTACAAAAAGGCAATGTCTAAGAGGGAGAGTGTCCCCAGTCAGCTCCTGCGGGTGATTCCTCCCCCCTCCCTCTGCTCGCTGACACTGCATAATGTGAGCGCTCACACAACCACGGCCGCCCGATCTGCTCCTTCCCCTGCATCCTCATTGGCAGGGAGAAGAGCGAGTTGCAGGAAGGACTCCACCAGGACTCTCAGTTACTGAAAAAACAGACTGATTTCTCCCGTCCTTAGGACAGGAGAACCAGCCTGTAAATTCCAAGAGATGCCAGACCAGCGCTGTCAATAGCAGGGGCAGGACAGCAAGAGGAGGCTGGGGAACCCCACAGTGGCAGAACACCAGGGCCCGGTGGCAAGACAACCTTTGCAACTCTGATAGTTCTCCCACTGCTTTGGACCCTTATATTTTCATGGTATGCTGGTGACATATATCTCTTGTTTTCTGCCACCCTGGGGGGGGGGCAATACAGTAGTAAAGGGCCCCAGGATATATATATATATATATATATATATATATATATATATATATATATATATATATATATATATATATATATATATATATATATATATATATATATATAAAATTGAATTTTATAGTTGCTCCCCTACTTTTGTCCCTGTCCCCCCATGTGCCCCCCCCTAAATATGAAAGCTGGAGATGCCTGGACTGCTTGCTGTTTAACAAGAATTTTGGGCAGTTGTTTGTACTATTAACCACTTGAGCCCCGGACCATTATGCTGCCTAAAGACCAGAGGTCTTTTTCCAATTTGGCACTGCGTTGCTTTAACTGCTAATTGCGCGGTCATGCAATGCTGTACCCAAACGAAATTTGCGTCCTTTTCTTCCCACAAATAGAGCTTTCTTTTGATGGTATTTGATCACCTCTGCAGTTTTTATTTCTTGCGCTATAAACGGAAAAAGACCTAAAATTTTGAAAAAAAATGATATTTTCTACTTTTTGTTATAAAAAAAATCCAATAAACTAAATTTTAGTCATACATTTAGGCCAAAATGTATTCGGCCACATGTCTTTGGTAAAAAAAATGTCAATAAGCGTATATTTATTGGTTTGCGCAAAAGTTATAGCGTCTACAAACTAGGGTACATTTTCTGTAATTTACACAGCTTTTAGTTTATGACTGCCTATGTCATTTCTTGAGGTGCTAAAATGGCAGGGCAGTACAAAACCCTCCCAAATGACCCCATTTTGGAAAGTAGGCACCCCAAGGAAATTGCTGAGAGGCATGTTGAACCCATTGAATATTTATTTTTTTTGTCCCAAGTGATTGAATAATGACAAAAAAAAAAATATTTACAAAAAGTTGTCACTAAATGATATATTGCTCACACAGGCCATGGGCATATGTGGAATTGCACCCCAAAATACATTCAGCTGCTTCTCCTGAGTATGGGGATACCACATGTGTGGGACTTTTTGGGAGCCTAGCCGCGTACGGGGCCCCGAAAACCAAGCATCGCCTTCAGGATTTCTAAGGGTGTAAATTTTTGATTTCACTCTTCACTGCCTATCACAGTTTCGGAGGCCATGGAATGCCCAGGTGGCACAAACCCCCCCCCAAATGACCCCATTTTGGAAAGTAGACACCCCAAGCTATTTGCTGAGAGGCATATTGAGTCCATGGAATATTTTATATTTTGACACAAGTTGCGGGAAAGTGACACTTTTTTTTTTTTTTTTGCACAAAGTTGTCACTAAATGATATATTTCTCACACAGGCCATGGGCATATGTGGAATTGCACCCCAAAATACATTTAGCTGCTTCTCCTGAGTATGGGGATACCACATGTGTGGGACTTTTTGGGAGCCTAGCCGCGTACGGGGCCCCGAAATCCAATCACCGCCTTCAGGATTTCTAAGGGTGAAAATTTTTGATTTCACTCTTCACTGCCTATCACAGTTTCGGAGGCCATGGAATGCCCAGGTGGCACAAAACCCCCCCAAATGACCCCATTTTGGAAAGTAGACACCCCAAGCTATTTGCTGAGAGGCATGGTGAGTATTTTGCAGCTCTCATTTGTTTTTGAAAATGAAGAAAGACAAGAAAAAACATTTTTTTTTTCTTTTTTCAATTTTCAAAACTTTGTGACAAAAAGTGAGGTCTGCAAATTACTCACTATACCTCTCAGCAAATAGCTTGGGGTGTCTACTTTCCAAAATAGGGTCATTTGGGGGGGGGTTTGTGCCACCTGGGCTTTCCATGGCCTCCGAAACTGTGATAGGCAGTGAAGAGTGAAATCAAAAATTCACGCCCTTAGAAAGCCTGAAGGCAGTGCTTGGTTTTCGGGGTCCCGTACGCGGCTAGGCTTCCAAAAAGTCTCACACATGTGGTATCCCCGTACTCAGGAGAAGCAGCAGAAAGAAGGTCCCGGAGCAGAGAGGAGCAGGGGATCAGCGCAGGGACAGCATGACTTGTGTGGACTGCACAGTCAGGCTGTTTACGCTGGTCGCTTTCCCCTTTAAGGATAAGGGAGGGGCTGGAGCAGAGGAGGAGGCAGAAGGAAATGTAGAGAGGAGAAGGGGGGATGTGACGTCAGTGGAGAGCGTCGGGGAGGAAGATTCGACACGCTCTCACACTGCTCCATACAAAAAAAAAAAAAAAAAATCCACTGTCATGTCTGAAGTAACGGCGGCGGCTTTGCTCGAACAGCTCAGAGCGGTGGTCGCAACTCAGGGGGCAGACTGGCTGCAGGCTCAGGTCGCAGCCATAATACAGGAGGACAGAGCGGCACCGAGCGGGGGGGGCCAGGAGACTCCACGTGGGCGCCGTTCCAGGCCGCCACAGCGCTTCAGCCCTGACTCTTCTCCTGTGAGTCAGAGGCCCAGGGACCAGCACAGAGGCAGACCGAATCAGCCACCCCCCCCCAGTGCTCAGCAAACTCGGGGAGCCAGCGTGGGAGAGGTGCAGCGTTCACAGCGCAGAGGAAGAAGTGCAGGGATGGGGGAGACCAGCGCAACCCTCGGTTCCCCCCCCTCAGCGCGTCGCAGGCGACAGGAACAACCAGATGGAGAGTCGCTGGGGTCAGCAAGCGGTCAGTCGGACCGTCGATCATCGGCAGTTGATCGGGGGGCTGGTCAGGGGGTCCATGCGGCCAGCAGCCCTACGCCAGCCAGAGGTGGAACCTTGAGAAGCACAGTGTCGGTGGTGAACAGAGGTGAAAGGAGAACAGCGGAGGCCCAGCATAGTCAGAGGAACAGAAGTCCGTCTACAAGGCCAGGACGCGGGTCCGGTGTTGCGGCGCAGCGTGCAGGGAGAGAGCAACAGCGGAGACCCCCGGCAGCCAGAGCGGGAACCTCTGGCGTGCAGGCACCGGTCGTTCGCCAGGAGGAAGTCAGCGACAGGTCGGAAGGTGAACTGTCCGGGTCAGAGAGAGACGAGGACCAGGGACAAGCGTCGGCGGTGGATTCCGGAAGGGCGGCTGATCGGCCCAGTCCTGTGCAGCCTGGTGAGTGCAGATCTAATGTTTCCATTTCTTCTTTATTAGAACAATTGTTAGAACAGGGTAGAAAAGGGGCTCCCTCTGGGGGGGCTGGTTCCGGGGGGGTGAGTGGGGTTAGGTCACCGGCTACACATCCTAGGGAGGCAAGTGAGAGGGCGAGTAGTAAGGGCTTGCAGGATTTGTTGGCTGGTTTGCGGGATTTAGTGCAGCGTTTTGATCCACCCACGGGGGACGGAGCGTCACCGGCGCGGGCGTGGGTCACAACCCCAGAAAAGGAGACGGCTGGGGTAAGTACGCCAGTACCGGCGGTCATGGTGGGTGGAAGTGCGGAGTCAGCGGCCGCAGGGTCGGCGATCGTTGAGTCGCCTGGGACGTCAAGTGGCGATTCCGCCACGAACAGCCAGGGTAAACCTGGAGATAAGAAAGCCGAGTCCGTCAGATTGGCGGATGCGGCGAAAAGTGAAGTGTACGTTTGCTTTGAAGGCCCATTGGGTGCACATCTTAAAGCTGAGGTAAAAGAAAAAATTTGGAAAGGGGAATATGTGGAGATATTCACGTTGTTGCCCTTAGAAAAATTCAATCTGGATAGATTGAAGCCAGAAGAACGCAAAAAAGAGGATGAGGAAAAACGCAGGTATCGGCTGATTCCGCGTACCTTTTCCAATTGGTTGCAAGCGTTCGCTATCCTGGCGAGTGTGGTGGGGGAGAAGGCTCCCGAGCACTGCTCGGCCTTGTTTGTGTACTTGGACGCTATTAGCGAGGCTCATCGGACGTACGGCGGAGTGGCGTGGCTGCGGTACGATGAACAGTTTAGACAACGGATGGCCGTCCGACCGTCACTACGCTGGGATCATAAGGACATCAGCCTGTGGATGAAGCTTATGACGGCGGCGAGGGCTCCGAACCAGTTTTTTCATGCAGGGGTCGGAGGTAGCGCAGCTCCAGGACAGCCGACCGACAAAAAATGGGGCTTCTGCTGGCAGTTCAATGAGGGCACCTGTAAGTTTGGTGCAACCTGCCGGTTCAAGCACACGTGCTCGGGTTGCGGGGGATCCCATGCCCTGTCCAAATGCTTTAGAAGGGGAAAAGGTCGTGGAGGAGAGCCTTCGAACAAAAGGGAAGACCCCAGTACGGGTGGAAAGGATGCGTCCTTTTCTCAGTAGATATCCCGACCGGGAGGCAGCACGGTTATTAGACTCGGGTTTTGAGAGCGGTTTTAAAATACCAGCTTCCTTGGAGGCGGCGCCCCCCTTAGCAAAGAATTTACGGTCGGCTCTCCTGCACCCATCGGTGGTTGCCGAAAAATTGGGAAAAGAGGTACATTTGGGGCGCATGGCGGGCCCTTTTACCTCTGCACCCCTGCCGGGATTGGTGGTTTCTCCGTTGGGGGTAGTTCCTAAGAAGGAGCCCAACAAATTCCGGTTGATCCACCACCTTTCCTTTCCGAAGGGTGCGTCGGTCAACGATGCAATTGCGCCGGAAATGTGTGCGGTGACGTACACTTCCTTTGATGCTGCAGTATCATGGGTGCGGCGCTACGGGCGGGGGGCGCTGCTGGCAAAGGCAGATATTGAGTCTGCTTTCAGGCTTTTGCCGGTTCATCCGGATAGTTTTCACTTGCTTGGGTGCACATGGAATGGCGCGTTCTACGTGGATCGCTGCCTTCCAATGGGATGTTCTATCTCATGCGCCTTTTTCGAGAAATTCAGTTCATTTCTCGAATGGGTGGTCAGGGACGTGTCGGGGATCCAATCGGTAATCCATTACCTGGACGATTTCCTTTGTGTTGGCCCAGCGGGTTCCAACGTTTGTGCGGTCCTATTAGGGACTTTGCAGCACATAGCAGACCGTTTTGGCGTCCCGTTAGCACCAGAAAAGACGGAGGGCCCTACGTCCACCATTGTTTTTCTGGGTATTGAGATAGACTCCATGGGGATGGAGTGTCGGCTACCGGTGGACAAGCTGGAAAATCTTAAGGCGGAAGTACGTGGGACCATTGGCAAGCGTAAGGTGCAATTGCGACAGCTGCAATCATTATTGGGCAAGCTGAATTTTGCTTGCCGAATAATGCCAATGGGCAGGGTGTTCTGCCGACGGTTGTCGGCAGCGACTGCAGGGGTCTCCGCCCCCACTCACTTTGTGACGCTCAACAGGGAGCACAGAGAGGACTTAGGGGTATGGCACGAGTTCTTAGACTCCTTTAACGGGCGGGCCTTGTGGATGTCAGGTCCCATCAGTAATTGGGATCTCGAACTATTTACTGATGCGGCAGGTTCTACGGGCTATGGGGCAATTTTCCAAAGAACTTGGAGCGCCGCCCGTTGGCCAACAACTTGGGTGGAGGCAGGGTTCTTGAAGAACCTGGTCCTGCTGGAATTGTTTCCAATTGTGGTGGCAATGGAAATATGGGGAGAGTCTTTTAGGAATTTGAAGGTGCGGCTGAACTGTGACAACCTAGGCGTGGTTCAGGTGATTAATCGTTTGTCTGCCAAGTCCTTGCCAGTGGTCAGGTTGCTGAGGCATTTAGTGTTGCGCTGTTTGAAAATGAATGTTTTCATCTACGCTGTACACTTACCTGGAGTGGACAACACCGTAGCTGATGCACTGTCTCGTTTTCAGTGGGACAAGTTTCGGGAACTGGCACCAGATGCGGAGCAGCAGGGGGTTACCTGCCCGGACTGGATATGGACCGTTGCCTTGGGAGCGCGGCCAGGTGGATCCAAAACTCCGTGAGTAAGGTCACTTGGGACGCTTACTCTAAGGTATGGCAAGAATGGTTGGCATGCTTAAAAAGTTTAAACATCGACCCTGTGAGCCGGGAGATACCTCAGGCGATGCTATACTTTCTCAATTTAGGTTTCGAGCGGGGCATCTCGGCAGCCGCCATCGATAAAAAAATGGCGGGTTTGGCCTTTCTCTTTAAGTTGCAGGGGTTGCGGGACCATACAAAGGATTTTTGGGTTAGGCAGGCTTTGAAAGGTTACAGAAAAGGTCATAAGAGCAGGGATGGGCGACGACCTGTGTCGTTTGAAATGTTACACGGGCTATTTAGCCAGATAGAAGGCATTTGTAATTCTAGTTTTGAAAGCGCACTTTTTTGCGCGGCTTTTGCTTTAGCGTTTTTTGGGGCGCTACGGGTGGGCAAACTGGTCAGCCCGTCCAAACGAGCAAATGGGGGACTGCAATGGGATGATTTGGTGTGTACACAGGAATCGGTTAGGATTTACATAAAACGGTCAAAAACAGATCAGGCAGGGAAGGGAGTACAACTGGAGGTGTTCCGGATCGCGGGATCCCAGATTTGTCCGGTAGCAGCGGTGAAGAAATTTTGTGATTTGCGCCCGCGTTGCCCGGGCTCATTTCTGATACATGCGGACAGATCCTCTTTGTCAAAATTCCAGTTTGTTGCCGTGTTCAAAAGGTGTTTATCGGCAGCCGGGTATGACCACAATAGATACTCGTCCCATTCCTTTCGTATTGGGGCTGCTACTGAAGCGGCCAGGGCGGGCCTGGGTTCTGAGGCAGTTAAGCGTATTGGTAGGTGGGACTCAGATAGGTTTAAGCTTTACATCCGCCCGCATTTATTATAGGCTTGTTGAGAAAAAGGGGGGTGTTTCTTCTGTAGTTTTGGGGGGTCTGGTTAAAGTTTTTGGTGATTTATTGTTGTGTCCTGTTAACCTTACTTTACAGGTGACTCGGTGCCCCTGGTTTGGATATTGGGCCACTCATTCGTGTTCTGGGGTGCCAAGCGAGCCGACGTTCGGCCGAATGGTAGGCAGCTGGGTATCCCAAGGCAGGAAGCACGGGTAAGGTGGATTGGGTTGTCAGGGATGATGTGGAACAGGGTAAGGTCAGAGGTCCACAAGTTTGCTCGGTGGGACAGGGCCCCGGATGTTTTAGTTTTACACGTGGGGGGCAATGACATGGGGGTCAGGTCCATGAGGGACCTCATACGTGACATAAAATGTGATGTTCTACGTTTACAGGCGGCTTTCCCTGGGATGGTGATAGTATGGTCGGACATGGTGGGTAGAAGGTCATGGCGCTGGGCTTTGTCCGATAAAAAGGTTGACAGGGCACGTGTGAAGGTAAATAAGGAGGTCAGCAAGTTTGTTATGCGGAATGGGGGAGTGACCATACGACATAGGGAGTTGGAGGTGGATACCTGGAGGTACCTTAGAAGTGATGGGGTGCATCTTAATGATGTGGGCACTGATCTTTGGGCGCTTGGTTTGCAGGAGGGGGTACAGCGAGCTTTAAGGGTGTGGAGGTGCTCGCAAGGGTAAGGTTTTACCCCTTGTGAGCAGTGGCAGTGGTTTGGGTCTGTGAGGAGGAGGAGATTGATGGTATGGAGAGTTTACACGGTTGGTACCCATATATAATATGGGCTGTTTAGAGTTTACACGGTTGGTACCCATATATAATATGGGCTGTTTTTATGTACCTTCCGGTTACGAGGGGTTAACCAGGAAGGGGAAAAGTTGGTCACTGAGAGGTTGGGTACTGTCTCACAGTCTGGGGTTAGCGACTGGAGGCCTTAAAAAGTTTAAGAGTTCCTATGCAGTGACCTGTGGGTGGATTCCCCTCCTAGACTCCAATAATTCCGTGAAGTTATTTAAAAGTTATTTAAAAGTTATTTATGAAAATGTTATTTATTGGTTTTATATTTTATTAATAAAAGGCCGACAAGGCCATTTACTCCACCACCTTGTCGCGTCATTTGTGGGAGGTATTAGAGGTTGATGGTTAAGGGGTAGCTTCTAGGACTGAAGACTGAAGTTTAGTCCTTCACAGGTCAAGAAGGTCCCGGAGCAGAGAGGAGCAGGGGATCAGCGCAGGGACAGCATGACTTGTGTGGACTGCACAGTCAGGCTGTTTACGCTGGTCGCTTTCCCCTTTAAGGATAAGGGAGGGGCTGGAGCAGAGGAGGAGGCAGAAGGAAATGTAGAGAGGAGAAGGGGGGATGTGACGTCAGTGGAGAGCGTCGGGGAGGAAGATTCCCACCCACCCTCCCTGAGGTTATGGCAATAGGGGACGTTGGTTGTAGTGTGGCAGTGGTTTGGGTCTGTGAGGAGGAGGAGATTGATGGTATGGAGAGTTTACACGGTTGGTACCCATATATAATATGGGCTGTTTAGAGTTTACACGGTTGGTACCCATATATAATATGGGCTGTTTTTATGTACCTTCCGGTTACGAGGGGTTAACCAGGAAGGGGAAAAGTTGGTCACTGAGAGGTTGGGTACTGTCTCACAGTCTGGGGTTAGCGACTGGAGGCCTTAAAAAGTTTAAGAGTTCCTATGCAGTGACCTGTGGGTGGATTCCCCTCCTAGACTCCAATAATTCCGTGAAGTTATTTAAAAGTTATTTAAAAGTTATTTATGAAAATGTTATTTATTGGTTTTATATTTTATTAATAAAAGGCCGACAAGGCCATTTACTCCACCACCTTGTCGCGTCATTTGTGGGAGGTATTAGAGGTTGATGGTTAAGGGGTAGCTTCTAGGACTGAAGTTTAGTCCTTCACAGGTCATGTATTTTGGGGTGTAATTTCACATATTCCCATGGCATGTTTGAGCAATATATCATTTAGTGACAACTTTGTGCAAAAAAAAAAAAAAAAAAAATTTGTCTCTTTCCCGCAACTTGTGTCGCAATATAAAATATTCCATGGACTCGACATGCCTCTCAGCAAATAGCTTGGGGTGTCTACTTTCCAAAATGGGGTCATTTGGGGGGGTTTTGAACTGTCCTGGCATTTTATGCACAACATTTAGAAGCTTATGTCACACATCACTCACTCTTCTAACCACTTGAAGACAAAGCCCTTTCTGACACTCATTGTTTACATGAAAAAGTTTTTTTTTTTTGCAAAAAAATTACTTTGAACCCCCAAACATTATATATTTTTTTAAAGCAAATGCCCTACAGATTAAAATGGTGGGTGTTTCATTTTTTTTTTTCACACAGTATTTGCGCAGCGATTTTTCAAACGCATTTTTTGGGGAAAAAACACACTTTTTTAAATTTTAATGCACTAAAACACACTATATTGCCCAAATGTTTGATGAAATAAAAAAGATGATCTTAGGCCGAGTACAAGGATACCAAACATGACATGCTTTAAAATTGCGCACAAACGTGCAGTGGCAGCAAAATAAATACATTTTTAAAAGCCTTTAAAAGCCTTTACAGGTTACCACTTTAGATTTACAGAGGAGGTCTACTGCAAAAATTACTGCCCTCAATCTGACCTTCGTGGCGATACCTCACATGCATGGTGCAATTGCTGTTTACGTTTGACGACAGACCGCCGCTTGAGTTCGCCTTAGCGCGAGAGCAGGGGGCGACAGGGGTGCTTTTTTTTTTTTTTTCTTTATTATTTTTTTGCTTTTTTATCTTATTTTTAAACTGTTCCTTTCATTTTTTTTTTTTTTATCATTTTTATTGTTATCTCGGGGAATGTAAATATCCCCTATGATAGCAATAGGTAGTGACAGGTACTCTTTTTTGAAAAAATTGGGGTCTATTAGACCCTAGATCTCTCCTCTGCCCTCAAAGCATCTGACGACACCAAGATCGGTGTGATAAAATGCTTCCCCAATTTCCCAATGGCGCTATTTACATCCGGCGAAATCTAAGTCATAAAATGCTCGTAGCTTCCGGTTTCTTAGGCCATAGAGATGTTTGGAGCCACTCTGGTCTCTGATCAGCTCTATGGTCAGCTGGCTGAATCACCGGCTGCATTCTCAGGTTCCCTGTTGAAACAGGAGAGCCAGAGAAAAACACGGAAGACGGTGGGGGGGGGGGGCATTCCCTCCCACAGCTTGTAAAAGCAGTCTAGAGGCTAATTAGCCGCTAGGATTGCTTTTACATGAAAGCCGACCGCTGGCTGAAAAGAATGATACCAAGATGATACCTAAACCTGCAGGTATCATTCTGGTATAACCATTCAAAGTCGTGAATGGCGTACCTGAAGACAAAAAAATGGTTAACAATAAAGCACAGTAAACGGTAAAGTATAAAAAATTGCATACCTGAAAAGCAAACATGATAAAACATAATAACAATAAAACATTGCAGAATAGAATACAGTAAAAAAGAGCAGAACAATAGAGAGAGAGAGAATAGAGAGAGAGAGAACAATGAAACGACAACTATTTTTTTTTATTTTATATATTTTTTTTTTTTTTTACACTTTTTTTGTAACTAACTTTTATAACGGTAACCGGTTCCAGGTTCGGGTCTCTCAAAATGCGATGGCATCTTGGGAGACCCTGTGAAAGTGTGCCTAGTCTGTGCAATGCTGTACCCTATGCTAATACTCAACTAGTGAATGGTAGCGTTCAAAACATTCACCAATGCAAAGACCAGGATTGTCAGGACAGGAGGGATAATAATAGCGGGTGTCACGCCTATATCCGCGCTTGCTGCAGACATGACATCTTTTTTGGGGGGGTTTGTTGGGTAGGGGTACTCGGGAGGACATAAAGAAAATGCCTCTCATGCAGCTGACTGCATTTGGTTGGGGATGTGAATGGGGGAAGTATGGGCGCTGCAGAAGTGGTGGGTTCTCAATTAGGATTGGCGAATGCAGCAGGAAGGGCACTATGGGCACGACGGGCCTGTGTTTGTCTTCTTGGTGGCAGCGGGACACTACTTGTGCTTGCCACCTCACCAGCTTGAACTGCACTTATGGGACTCGCCACGTCCCCAAGTGTTACTGCAGTGCTGGTTTGACTACGACCGAGGTGTACTAGGCCGCTGGCGCTTGCCAGCTCAATAAAAAGCTACCAAAAAAACTGTTAGCGATCGCAGGGATCAGGCCTGACTCTGTGAACGCTGCAGTTATGCGTTAAGTGTTTTGTAAGTGACAGTGATCGATCGATACTGCACTTGGGTGGGCTGGGCCGGGCAGAGGGGCAAAATGCAGGTGCTAGTAGGTATCTGGGCTGATCCCGCTAACACTGCGTTTTTGGGAACCCTAAACTGCTGGGGACGCCAGTATAGATCTGATCGGATCAGATATTGATCCGTTCAGATACTATACCACTAAGGGAGGCGTATGCTGCGTGCGTGGGTGTTAGCGGTACTGGCCCTAATCTGACGCTGCTTGGGGCTGGTGCTTGCCAGTTCACCAAAATACTACCAAAAAAACTGTTAGCGATCGCAGGGATCAGGCCTGACTCTGCGAACGCTGCAGTTATGCATTTAGTGTTTTGTAAGTGTCAGTGATCGATCGATACTGCACTTGGGTGGGCTGGGCTGGGCCGGGCGGAGGGGCAAAACGCAGGTGCTAGCAGGTATCTGGGCTGATCCCGCTAACACTGCGTTTTTGGGAACCCTAAACTGCTGGGGATGCTAGTATAGATCTGATCGGATCAGATATTGATCCGATCAGATACTATACCACTAAGGGAGGATACGGTGCGTGCGTGGGTGTTAGCTCTACTGGCGCTAACCTGACGCTGCCTGGTGCTGGTGCTTGCCAGTTCACCAAAATGCTACCAAAAAAACTGTTAGCGATCGCAGGGATCAGGCCTGACTCTGCGATCGCTGCAGTTATGCGTTTAGTGTTTTGTAAGTGACAGTGATCGATCGATACTGCACTTGGGTGGGCTGGGCGGAGGGGCAAAACGCAGGTGCTAGCAGGTATCTGGGCTGATCCCGCTAACACTGCGTTTTTGGGAACCCTAAACTGCTGGGGACGCTAGTATAGATCTGATCGGATCAGATATTGATCCGATCAGATACTATACCACTAAGGGAGGCGTATGCTGCGTGCGTGGGTGTTAGCGGTACTGGCGCTAATCTGATGCTGCCTGGGGCGGCGCATATCACCGCCGGGCAATCAGGGGACTAAACCTTTATTTGGTAATAAACGGCGGGTGCCCTGACACTATAAAAAATAAACGAACTAACCAGCGTCACCCGTAACACTTATACGGTGAACAGTGGTGAAAGGGTTAACTAGGGGGCAATCAAGGGGTTAAAACCTTTATTAGGTAGTATATGGGGGTCCCTGTCACTATAAAACGCTGACGGCGAACATAAATATTTACGTCCCTAACTAGCGTCACCAGTGACACTAATACAGCGATCAGAAAAATGATCGCTTAGCGACACTGGTGACTGGGGGTGATCAAGGGGTTAAAACTTTATTAGGGGGTGTTAGGGGGGTACCCTAGACCTAAAGGGGGCTAACACTAACTGCCCTAACACTGTAACTGTCATAAACTGACACCAATACAGTAATCAGAAAAAAAAAAAAAAACCTGCTTGGTGTCAGTTTGTGACGGGGGGGGGGTGATTGGGGGGCGATCGGGGGGGGGGAGATCGGGGGGGGGGGATCGGGGTGTTTTGTGTGCCTGGCATGTTCTACTGTGTGTGTAGTGTGTTTTCACTCACATTGCAGTCTTCTCTCCTCGGCGCTGGAACGGAAACTACCGAGCCGAGGAGAGATGACATCATTTCCTTTGCTGCTGTTTAGCATACAGCAGCAAAGGAATGTTCCCATTGGCCGGAGGCGATCGCGAGGGGGGCCACGAACGGATGGCCTCCCCCTCACCTCCGATCGCCGGGGAACAAAAGACGACTGCCCCGGGCACCGGGGGGGGGGTCCGATCGGACCCCCCACCCGCGGAAGGCAAATCACGTACATGTACGTGATTTTGCCTGTCCGTGCCGCCTTGCCGACGTACATCGGCGTGAGGCGGTCGTCAAGTGGTTAATCTTTATCCACAGCGCTGTCCTTCTCATGCTAATATTATCACATCAATATTACCATACATGATCTCATCATATATGCATTTGTGCATTAATTACAAAATTTATGAAATTGGTATAATAAATTCTTATTTCTTGCTATATCAGTTTCATTAGCTTTGTATTTAATGCACAAATGCATACAGTATATGATGAGATCATGTACGGTACTATTGCTGTGATAATATTAGCATGACAAGGAAAGCGCTGTGGATAGAGATTAATAATGGTATATGCTGGTTGCAGTAATTCCTCTGCTCCCAATTACTTTGTTTCGATTTTTGTTTAATTTCTGAGGAAGGGAGTCCCCACTGTTCACAGAGGCCCCACCCTGGGTGGAGGCACTGCCAACTTTATTATCAAACTCACCCTTCCACTTACTGACTGTGGTGTGAGGTTGGCCACAAAGGACCGGCCAACCTCACACCACGCTGTCACTTACAATGTCACTAACAATGCCACTTCTCAGCTGCGCCCAGCACAAAGATTTTCCAGCTTGCGGGACCACAATCTAGGTGCCAACAGCCTAAGAGCAATTGTCACTGGGCTAATCATGCAATTAACCCTTTAACTGCCACCACTGACGTTTGTTTAGGAAGGGTCAGGACTTACATCAATTTAGCAATACCAGTTATGATTTCAGAATAAGCGTCAGCAACGCACACTGCCACCACAAACAGGTCTGCTCAGAGGCCTTACTCTAAAACAGTTGCGCTCTTTTAAGAGGCAGGTTCATTTATTGCTTGCATTAAGAGCTTTCGAGACAAGGTTGACACTTTTCAACATAAGGGTTTATTATAAAAAGGTCAAGTTGGTGCAAATAAAACATTTACAGAAAAAATATGTTTCAAAAGGATAAAGACAATATACAGCCACAAAGAAATAAGGTAGAATTTGGGAGGAAGAATACTTGCAATTAATGTCCGAGGGTTTATCAGAGTTCGATTGATAAGCTGGGTTATCGGTTCTCAAACTTGGCAGATGTTCCTGCTTGGATAGTAAAAGGAGAACTGACCATTGTCTTGGCTTCTCCTCTTTTCTGTCAAATTAAAAGGGTGTTGACAGCGACCAGTGACCAATTGCCTGGTCATCTTGTTTAGGGGTTGGTTTCTCTGCATCTATAGTGTTCACAGACTCCAAATATCCATATTATTGTTCAGCGTGAGTTTTCCTTCAAAACAAATATAAACATGCCATGTCTCTACTGTCTAGTCTACCTAGGAGGAACAAGGGGTACCAGTGGTTTCCCATATGACCTGACATAGGGGTGTCTGGACTTGAAATGTTACAAATTATTGGAGGAAACTAAATATGTCCATATTATGGCTGTGCTATCATTACTTTGGAAGTTATGAAACATGCTGAAATTTCATACTTATTCCACTGTTTAAGCTTTATGTGCATTCAGGTATTTACGACCGGTATCCGCTGGTTCTCTGAATTGAGCGGGTGACAGTTTTACAACAGGCCTGAACATCCTGCCAGGCCAATATGAGCTGTTTTTACTGACCTAGCCTGGTTCTGCTTTCTCTGTTGGGATAACCGTTTCTTTGAAGTTTAAATCTTTGAATTCCTGAACATAAGGGAGGAGAGAGGGAGTTCAGATTTTGTATGTAAGGTTACACGGTTAGCCAAGCTTACATGGCTGCCCTAAGGTTCTCAAACAACCTGGCCACTAGCTACAGCTTCCGCAATATCGTTACACTGACGATTCTGGTTCTCCTAATTTCCTAGGGGTTTAGTGCAATATACTGTTTGGGATTGCTATGTCCCATACCCCCCCCCAAAAAAGTGAACTACACGCCTTATACTTTTAGTCTGGAAAATATGAAATATTGGATACACATACTTAACATTTACTAATAATATTTCTAGCCACATATAAAGCTCTCAGCTTCTTTTATACAGCTCAGTAGCTCAAGCAAAAATTTACTGCAGGAGACAAGCATTTCCAACTTTCTAATTTTTCTGTCTATAAAGCCCGGTACACACTAACAGTTTTTTTTTGCAGGCTGAACAAAAAAATGAAGAGCTCGGGAGGAGCCGCTTTCCTAACTATCCAATGTTAGCGATCTTCCCGGCTGAGCTATTGTGTTCTGACAGGGGCCCCTGCCAGAACACGCTGGTCAGCGCTCTAAGCCATTGGCTGTGAACGCTGATGGGGTGGTGATCAGCAGACCTTTTTCGTTCATGCCCCTTCAACAGAAGGGCCGAATGTCAGCCAATTTCTATTGAATTGGTCTATGCCATCTGACATGAGGCCTGTGTGTGCGGCCCTTAAAGGAGTTGTAAAGTCAGAAGGTTTCTTTATCTTAATACATTCTGTGCATTAAGATAAAAAGCCTTCTGTGTGCAGAAGCGGCCCCAGCACCTCTAATACTTACCTGAGCCCCATCTCTGTCCATGGATGTCCATGAGTGTCTCGGCCATCCGAGACTCTCCCTCCTGATTGGCTGAGACTCAGCAGCAGTACCCACTGCTGTTAATCAAAGTTAGTCAGCCAATCAGGAGAGAGAGGGGGTGGGGCCGGGCTGCAGTTCCATGTCTGAATGGACACAGGAATCTGTCTGTGACTTGGATCAGGTGCCCAACT
Source organism: Aquarana catesbeiana (assembly GCF_042186555.1). Classification (NCBI taxonomy): domain Eukaryota; kingdom Metazoa; phylum Chordata; class Amphibia; order Anura; family Ranidae; genus Aquarana; species Aquarana catesbeiana. The sequence continues at coordinate 228,346,611 of NC_133333.1, read as the reverse complement.
GACTGAGTCCTGCACGGTGCACCTGAAAGGAGATCAGTGACATCGCCGTCAGGCCAGTCTGAGAGGGGTCACTAGTGTAAGGGGAGAGTCATTACAATAATGTAAGGGGGCACTGATATACAGGTTCCCCCTTACATCAGTAACCACCCCTACGTTAGTGTATTCATTTAGCAGAAGGTGGACTCTGGTCACCAGAGTGCCCCCCACATCAAAGTTCCAGGTGTTCCCCTGTACATCAGTCTGCAGGGGGAATTCTGCAAAACCTGATGTAAAGGAGAATGCAGTGGACTCTGGTAAAAGGTGGTATCTGGTGACCAGAGCCCCCCCTACATCAGAGTTCCCCCTTAGATCATGATCTGCAGAATTCCCCTTTACGTCAGAATTCCCTTGCACTGTAAGGGGGAATTCTGCAAACTCTGATGTAAAGAGGAACTCTGTGTTTTTGACTTTTGTTTAACTTAAAGACGTTACTAATAGCACTAGCTACACATTTATAGTGTAAATATGGATGTTTGCACTGTTTAGCACTGAAAACTGTCATTTTAGGTATTTTTGCAGTAAAAAAAAATTGGCTCTGTCAGTAAATTTAATGAATTTTGCCAGTAAAAAATTGGTACTGTTTGTAAATGTTTGAATCCTGCCAGTAAATTGCACTTCGGGGGGTTGGCAACAGTGAATCCTGGTAACCAACTACAAGAAACGTCTTACCTCTGTGCTTGCTAACAAGGTTTTCTCCACCAAGTACTAAGTCATATTTTGCATGGGGATCAAATACTTATTTTACTCACTGAACTGCAACTCAATTTATAGCATTTGTTTTATGTGTTTTTTCTGGATTTTTGGTTGATATTCTGTCTCTATCATTACAAAAATACACCTCTGATAAAAAATTATAGACCCTTCATTTCTTTGTAAGTGGGTAAACTTACGAATTATTATTTTCCCCACTGTATAATATTTGGGTGTTCTAAGTAATTTTCTAGCAAAAAATACAGATTTTTACTTGAAACACTTAACTACTTAAAACAACAAATGTAAAAAAAAGCCTGGTCTTAAAGTGGTTAAACCTTTGCAAACTCAGATGACAGTCATACCTCAGTCAGCACTATGCACATGACTGCTTTATAAATATATTTATGATTATATTACAATAAAATATAAACACCTTATTTCAAAGGAATATAAATAGAACTCAAACATTAAAGCTTAGTTGAAAGCAGAAATCAAAGAGGTGAAGTTCAGCATTGCAGGACGATGAATTCCACAACACATAAACTCTATCATGTACATGGAATGGATTCCAGAAGTTATCTTGATACATATTTCTCTAATAAGGAGGACATGGTCTTTGCAGAGGATTTTTTAAAATTTCCAATGGCGATGTTTCACTATCAGTTCAGCACAGGTATGTACAGCTTATATTGATGTTTTTAACTAAAAAGACTAATGTTGTTAATAAATCTAAAGCCCCGTACACACGACTGGATTTTTGGCCAACAGAGCGTCAGACTTTTGTTCGAAGGGCGTGTGCCATGAACTTGTCTTGCAAACTAACGGCACACAGTTGTCGGCAAACAAACACGAAAGTAGTGACGAACTACGTGGAATTTCAGCTCTTGAGCACCACCCTTTGGGCACCTTCTGCTAATGTCAAGTTTGGTGAGCATTGATTCCGAGCATGCATGTTTGTACTTTGGACTTTTGTGTGACGGACTTGTATACAGACAATATGAAAATCTGACAACAGACCGTTGTCAACCGAAAATCTACTAGCCTGCCATCCAACATTTGTTGGCAGAAAGTTGGACAACAATTGTCTGATGGAACGTACTAACGGTCAGATTTTAATATCAATAGTTTTTTATTGGTTTTAATCAGAAAAAAGGAAAAGTACAAACAGTAGTACTTATAATATTTCCAGTTTGTCCACTAGACAGTTATGTTACTAAGCATTACATAGCTTCATGTATCATTGTACTCTAAAACAAACTGTAATTAAGTAGAAATAAATAGAGAACTCCTGTTTTTTCCAGATCCTGTAACTATTATTGGCATACAGGAGCATACATATTTTAGGAGATTCCCCTCCCTCCGACACCCCTAATGGGTACTTGCTGTGCCCTGGAAGGAGAAGGCGCTACTATTTTTAATCCAACAAAAAGGATCTATAATCAGTACAGATTTCACATGTCCTGCAATAGTTTAGAACCAGTTGTAATGATTGCTAAGTGGATATGAGCAATGGAAGCAGATTAAAGATAAAACAAATTAAATAAATAAAAACAAAAACAAATTGTACCAAATAATAATGAATGGAGCATTCTATTTTGTGAGGTTTATACTTAAGCTTATCCAGTGTGTGTACATATATCAGTTTCATTTGTAGCTTCTATACCAGTTTTGGTTTATAACACTCGGTCCACGGTTTCCATTGTTCGTTCGATATCAGGAATTTACCTTGGGATGATGCGTACATTTTTTCATATGTGATGTGCGTGTTAGTGGTTAGGATTATTTCTTTTAATTTGGGGGTTTCTTGTGTCTTCCAATGTCTAGTTATCATTAATCTAGTGCTTAGTAAGACATGAGAGATTATTTTCCTCTATGTTTTAGGGAATAGGTCTATATCTATAGAGAGAATAGCTAGTTCTGGTGTAGCTTGAATCTGCTAATTCTTTATTTTTGTGAGTGTGTCAAATACCTTTCCCCATAATGTACGTATTTTTGGACATTCCCAAAGTATATGGTATAAAGTACCTATATGATTGCATTTTCTCCAGCACAATGGGGAGGTATTGTGGTCAAACTTGGAGATCCTGTACGGTGTTAAATACCAACGCATAAGTATCTTTTGTGTTAATTCCCATAAGTTGATACACATAGAAGTGGTATATGTAGTTTGAAGTGCCTTTTGCCATTGTTCTGGTGTGAAACATTGTGTTAGTTCTCATTCCCAAGCATCAATATGGGAGTGTTTGACAAATTTTAGCTTGTTGTTTAAGGTATTATAAAATAGTGATATTCCTTTGATATTGGTGTTTTGTTTTGTAAGGTATGATACTATTCTCCATGGGAGTTGTACTGAGAGAGAAGGGTTGGTTCTCATAAAGTGGCAAACCTGTATATATCTGTAATACTCAGAATGTTCTAAATTATACTCAATTTGTAGTGTTCTAAATGTTTTCATCATGGGCCCTATTGTAAGATCTTCTAGGTTTACAATCCCTAGTTTTGCCCAATGTTTTATGCTAAGGTCTGGGATAAGCTCGGATAGACTGGTGATAGGTATCTGTATTAAGGATACAGGAGGGGTATATGATTTATTTTTTACCAATAGATTCCAGGCTCTGAGTGATGCTATCATTGACAGAGCTAAAGTCTGGGTATGAGAAGAATTAAATGAATGGATCATTAACTAGTCGTATAAATTTTTGTTGGGAGTTTGATCCTCTTCCAACTCCTGCCACCTAGTGTTAGGTGATTCTGGGAACCATGTTCTTAGTTGTGCTAATATAGATGCGAGGTAATAGTCCTTGATTACAATGTTGCCCACACCCCCAACTTTCCTGGACATCACTGAGTTTTTAAACGCCCATCTTGCTTTTTTCCCTTTCCATAGAAACCCATTAAGCATAGATTGGAGTTTGGAGAAGTAGGAGTTAGGAACAGGAATAGGAAGTGATCTAAATAGATATATTATTTGAGGTAGAATTACCATTTTAAAAGCGGCCAGGCGTCCTGACCATAGGAGTTCTGTTTTGGCTAATTTTTGCAGTTTTGTCGGTAAAGAGTCAAGAAGGGGGATATAGTTAGCCCTAAAAATATGGTCCGGAGATGCTGTTAGGGTGATTCCTAGATATTTCACCCCCTCTTTACACCATGAATATGGAAACCGTGAACCGAGAACCCTTTCCACTTGTGGTTCTATACCAATACCTAGTATATAAGATTTGTTCTCATTAACCTTATAGTATGAAATCTTAGAAAACATTTGTAGTGTTTCATGTACCGAAGCCAGGGAGGTTGTTGGATTTGTGAGCATTAGGATAATGTCATCAGCAAATAAGCTAATGACATGTTCCGATTTCTGGGTCAAGAAGCCTGTTATGGATTGGTGTTGTCTGATACATGTTGCTAAGGGTTCTAAAATTAAATTGAAAATTAGCGGAGAGAGGGGACAGCCCTGGCAGGTGCCGTTGGTTATACTGAACAGCTTGGAGAGTACTCCCGATGTGTATACACGGGCTGTGGGTTTTGAATACAATGCCATGATTGCTTTTAGGATAGGTCCAGAGAACCCAAATCTCCCCAGAACCAATTCCAAATAGCCCCAATGTACTCTGTCAAAGGCCCTCTCTGCGTCCAATGCTAGGAGCAGAGAAGGCCTTTGCTGGGCTGCGGCAATATGAATAATGTTTGTTAGTCTCCTGGTAGCGTCAGAGGTCTGACGTCCCCTAGTGAACCCGGTCTGATCCGAGTGTATTAGGTGAGGTAGGATGTCTATGAGTCGGTTAGCTATAATTTTAGCGTAAATTTTTAAGTCAGTATTTAATAATGATATAGGCCGAAAGTTTGCTGGGGTGTCCGGGCTTTTCCCTGGCTTGGGCAATGTCACTATTAGTGCGGTTAGCATTTCAGATGGGAAGGAGGAGGAGGCAGCCGCCGCATTGAAAACTTTGTTTAAATGTGGAGACAGTAACATTTTAAATGTTTGATAGTATTCCCCTATAAAGCCGTCTGGACCTGGGGATTTATTAGTTGGAAGTGAGTCTATAGTTTTGTTAATTTCGTCAGTAGTGAATGGTGCGTTTAAATAATCCGTTTCTTGTTGAGAGAGTGTTGGTAGTTTGATGTGTTCTAAGAAGTCAGTTATCATTGCTGTTGTGGGTTGAATCGTAGTTGTATCGTCTTTCAAGTTATATAATGCTCCATAATAAGTACTAAAGGCGTCCGCTATATCTTGTGGATGTTGCAGTTTAGTTTTATTCGTGTGGTGTAATATGTATGGGATTTTAGTTTTACTTCTATGGCCCTTGATTTGTTGTGCTAACAGTTTTCCTGCCCTGTTACCGTGTGCGTAATAATTCATTTTAAGTCGTTTCGTGTTTTTTTCAAACTCCTCTAGTAAAAGGAGTCTGAGATCATATCTCAGCTGGTTTAGCCTTTTAGATAGTGTAAGAGAGAATTGTTGTTTATTTTTAGATTCTATACTAAAAATTTCCTCTGTGATATCCTGTAGTTTCTTTTGTCGCTGCCTCCTCGTCCTGGCCCCCAATTTAATGAATGTCCCTCTAATGAATGCCTTATGCGCATTCCACAGTGTAAAATGACTCTGAACAGAAGACTCATTAATGTGAAAAAATTCTAACAAGTGTTCTTCAATGATTTTTTTGGATTCTGGTTGTTGCAGGAGAAAAGAGTTAGCTCTCCAGACTGGAGTGGTGTTGACTACTGAAGCATCCTTAATAGATAAGGTGATTGAGGCGTGATCTGACCACGTGATGTTATTGATGGCTGAAGAAGCCGCCTTGATCAGGGTGTGTTGGTCTACCAAAAAGAGATCAATTCTGGTGTATGTGTGGTGTGGAGCGGAAAAAAATGTAAAGTCTCTTTCTCCAGCATGGAGACACCGCCATACATCATATAAGTTCTCCTTGTGTATAAACTCTTGTAGAGATGCCATTGCCGATTCGACTTTCTCGTTGTATCTATAGATGGATCAGGTATAATGTTGAAGTCCCCACACAATATCAAAGAGCCTTTTCTCAGGGAATCAATCTTGTGTATAAGCTTATGAAAAAAGTGGACCTGATGTTTGTTTGGTGCGTAAACGTTTACAATGGTGTAGGTTTCCTGATTAATATCGCACACTAACGCCAAGTAACGCCCCTGTGGGTCAGTATGTTTCGTATGAAGAGTAAATGCAACGGTGTCTCTTATGGCAGTCATTACTCCTTTGGATTTCGAGTCAGCGTTTGCAAAAAAAATGTGTGGAAAGTTCTTATGTTGACATGTTGGGGCAGCTGTGCTACTAAAATGCGTTTCTTGTGCGCATAATATATCGGATTTATTCAATAGTGCTTCTTTCCAAAGGGATTTTCTCTTTGCTGGGTGATTAAGCCCTTTAGCGTTAATAGATAAAAATTGGATAGCCATTGGGTTGGTTTTTTATGTGTGTTGGTTGTGGTTTGTATTCAGATCTGAGGTATCTGAGAACTTCCTTTGGTGAAGGGTGCCATACATGCGTGTTCTCTCTTGTGGTGTAAGTACTCACTGTGATCCTGGTAAGACTTGTGTCGTGGCAACTTTTGTTCTGTAGATTTTTAAGTGGTTGATGATACTGTGTTGCGAAGAGCTGGATGTTGGGTAGGTTGTTGTGGTGCTCCATATGCAGGGAAAAAAAAACGAAAAGGATATAACAAAACAAAGATAACATAGTAGGTAAAGCAACAGTACAACTTTCCAGAAACTTCTGGATGACCCATAAGGGAAATTTCCTTCTCATGGGGTATAGTGGGAATCACCCGTGTGCAGCAAATTGCTGCTCAAGAAATTTGAGAGGTTAAGTTCTAGCCTATCGGCTACTCCGGTGTTGTAGGTGGACAGAAAATTTTTCCGGATTTCCAAAGGGTATTATTTATGTGACTTGGCATTCTTTGGTGTTACTTTCTTCCAGTCAGGTATAGCTGGTTGTCGGTTGTTTTTGGGGCTTCCTTCGTTCTCGGAGTCAGGAAGGATTTTCCATGTTTTTAGTAAGGCAATGCCTTTGTCCAGTGAGTCCACAATGAACGATTTATCCTGATTGGTGACTGTTATTTTAGTAGGGTACCCCCATCTGTAGGGTATGTTGTGGTTCCTGAGCACTTTTGTGATAGTGTTCAAGTTCCTTCTCTTTTGCAATGTATGCTGAGAAAGATCAGCGTAGAATTGTAGTTGTTGGAAGCGGGGTGGGACGTTCTCCTGTCTCCGCATTGTTTGCATTAATTGCTCTTTTACATGGAAAAAATGCAAGCGTAGAATCACATCTCTAGGGCCAGCATCCGGGAGATATGATGGTTTTGGTAGGCGGTGTATTCTATCAATAGTAATGTCTATTTCAGAGAGGTCCGGTAACAGAGCAGTGAAAAGATCTATAACATATGGTCGTAGTTCAGATGTTTGCACTGTTTCAGGGATCCCCCTAATCTTGAGGTTGTTCCGTCTGGACCTGTCCTCAATGTCTGCGATTTTATTTTTAATCCACACAGATTCTTCTTCTCTTTCCTCATTTGCGTCCACCAAGTCATTAATGGTGGAGGCATAATCCCCCATTTTGTTTTCAACATGCTCCACTCGGGCCTCTACTGCGTTTAGTTCCCCACTGAATCTGTGCATACAGTGCATCATATCTGCTTGCAAAGTGCTTCTCAAAGACACTAGCATATCTTTTAGGACAGTGTCCAGTACAGGTTGATTCATAGTGGGGAAGGTAGTGATGGAGTCAGGGAGCTCCCTGGTATCATCCCCTGAGTCCGTTCCGGGGCTCATTGCAGGACTGCATCCAGCTCCATCCAACTTTTGTTTGGCTTTAGCTGGACTCCCTGATGGTGAAAATGAAGGAAGGGACTTTTGACTACTGTAAGTGTCATTTTGGTTAGGGGATGAGGTGGCGGTGAGCGGAGTGGGCTTGTTTTTGTGTGGTAATGCATGTGGATGGCCGGCGCCATCTTGCCTACCTCCATACTGCTGTTGTGAGAAATAGTCCGTCAGCCGTTGGGGCTTGGATGTGCCTTTTCTTTTGCCCTTCATAGCCTCCTGGTGTGCCCGGATTGTTTCGCCAGCCGATGGGGGTGAAATCCGGTTGATTTAAGCCGTTTTTCAGCCGCTATGTCCGTCGGAGTGCCGGAGCTCTGGGATCAGACGTCCATTCAGCTCCATTGCAGGCCACGCCCCCCTAACGGTCAGATTTTAAGCCAACAGTCTGTCATCACACAATTCCCTGCTGAAAATCCGATCATGTGTACGAGGCTTATGAGTATCAGTAACATACAAGGGAGTCCCCATAGCTTGGTCCTCACAGCTTTCTATTTCTGGTAGAGACGGAATGTTTTATTTCTTACAAAAAAATCAAGCTGTTTCTATAAAAAAATTATTCACCTCACTATGGGCTCTTCCACATTTTGTTGTGTTACAACCTGCAATTGAAATTGATTTGATTGATATTTTATATCACTGATGTACATGAGATTAAATTGTATTTGTAAATAAATAACAAAGATCATCAAAAAAATTGGTCTTCCTCTGGAGCAATCAATAACCCTCTGATTTAGTATAATTGGTTAAATGAAGTCTACTTTTGGGTAATGTTTCTGGAGTAAGCAAGTCCAGGATAAGGGTTTAGACAATTACCAATCAAGGTTGGTTTCTAGAAATAATTTTTAGAAACTTCTCCAGTGGGTTTTAAAAAACATTTTATTGTGAAAAGCTGTCTTGGGTGTCACTTCCATGGGAGGCAAACAACAACTTCAAGATTAAGCCTCTGTCCATTTACTCCATCCAATGGCACGATGAAGGGATGGAGAACTCCAACTTGAGGTGGAGAGGTCAACAGTGACAGCCTGATCCAAAGAAGATTATTGTAAAACAGAATCATAAACTGGTACCACATTATGATGAGACGATACCAAATGATAATTTATTTCTTATGACTGATTTATTTGATAAATATGTCACTCTCATGCCGCGTACACACGATCAAAATTTTGGTCGGAAAAAGCTCTGATGGTTTTTCCGCCGGAATTCCGATAGGATTTTGCTCAAGCTGTCTTGCATACACGCGGTCACACCAAACTCCGACAGTCAAGAATGCGTGATGTACAACACGTACGACGGGACTAGAGAAGGGAAGTTTAGTAGACAGTGCACCACCCTTTGGGCTCCTTCTGTTAATCTTGTGTTTATCTCGTGTTAGTAGAAGTTTGGTGAGAGATGATTCGCGCTTTTCAGACTTGTGCTTTTTCAGATCGTTTTACTGCTGTTCAGTTTGTGCTTGTGGGTTTGTATCTGGTTTTCAGTGCCTGTAGTCAGTTCATATCTGTTTCTCAGTGAGTTCTTGTCCGCTCTTTTCTGATTTTCAGCTGGCTCTTCACAGGCCTTGCTGTTCTTCAGTGCGTTCTGTTTAGTTCGTTCTGACCAGCCGACTGTTTTGAAGCCATGTTGCGGGTGCGTGCTCGTCGTAGTGTTCATGCTGTGCGGGGGCTTGGTGTTGGGCTTCTAGCTTTGACCCAAGCTCAGTCCACGAACAGGGTGAGGAGGAGTTGATGGACCAAAAATTGGTTGCACCAGCGTGACCAATTCTCTCATATGCCTTTGTTGCGGGAGATCCAGGAGAATAACCCTGATGATTTCAAGAATTTTCTCTGGATGACGGACCCCGTTTCTGACCGTTTGTTGGCTTTGCTGTCCCCTTATATCAGAAGGCAGGACACTTGTATGCGGCAAGCCATCACTCCCAAACAGAAGCTAGTCACCACGTTGCTGTACTTTGCGACTGGGAGAAGCCTGCGGGACCTCAAGTTCTCGACAGGCATCTCCCCCCAGGCTCTGGGGATCATTATCCCAGAGACCCATTCTGCCATCATTCAGGTCCTGCAGAAGGACTATATTAAGGTAAGATTTCGCCTTTAACATTACATTCTATGTATTTAATGTTTGCTAATGTATTTTATTTCTTTCATCATTCCCTAATTACCATGATTGTAATATGCTGTGAATGTCTCCTTTGTCCTCATGCATGCTGGAATTTTTAAAAGTTTGTTTTTTGTCCTTCATGCATATTTGCCTTCACTAACCTCCCCAGCATGCTATCCTGGGCCCATATCCAAATAGCCTAGTGACTTACCAACATATTTTGTCAGCTCCATTGTAGTGCTTTACCCTAAACACCCCCTAAAATGTGTCCAAATGTTATTTGTATCCTTAAATTCCGGCAGAGTGCCAGAGGCTTATTTTTGGGGGCCCAAAATTATTTGGAACCCCCCCCCCCCCAACCGCTAAATCAATCCATACCAGTCCTCCATCTGCTGACTTTGCCAAACCCATATACACTATACCCACCTCTACTGTGTTCATATTTATGGATGAATCCACCAAAGCATGTAGTTTAAGGGCCTGCCAGAATACTTTCAAAAGGTACTGTTTAAAGTTTTGTTCTCCTATTATTATCTTGATAGTTAATTGCAGAATGTAAAAATGTGCTTCCATTTGTACAGTGTGTATTTTTATATTTGTATTATGACACGTCTTACCTGTCCAGTGGGCTGCCAACAGTGTAAGTAAGGAGGGGCTGGCCAAAGTAAAACACATTATTTATGCATTCAGCTCTCAATGAAGTTGAGAGGGTTATCTGTCCAAAACATACCCCCCCTAAAACTTTTGCAAGGGGCCATCAGAGGGGGTGAGGAATATGATACGTGGACCTTATATTTTTGCCTCTAAATACTTCTTAAAATAAATGTTATACTGATGTTGGCCAAGAATGTTTGTGTCAAATCTGCTTGCAATGTTTATGTGCAAAATGACTATTTTTTTGTTCTTGTTTGACTCCACAGTTTCCTGCATTGCCACAGGAATGGCAGACTGTGGCTTCCCAATTTGCCCAGCGGTGGGACTTTCCTAACTGCGGAGGGGCAATCGATGGGAAGCACGTCCACATCATCCCACCACCCCATTCGGGGTCATACTATTATAATTCCAAGGGGTTTAATAATATTGTGTTGATGGCGGTGGTGTCGGCAACATATGAGTTTCTGTATGTGGACGTAGGGAGGAATGGCCGGATGTCGGATGGTGCAGTATTTGCCCGGACTGAGTTCTATCGACGTCTCGAGAGTGGTGGCTTGGGATTGCCACCTCCAGAGGAGGACATGGAAGGACTGCCATTTGTCTTCGTCGCAGATGAGGCATTCAGTCTGGGTGACCATGTGATGAGGCCATTCCCCAAGAGAACCCTCACCCCAGAGAAGAGGGTTTTTAATTACCAGCTGGCCAGAGCCAGAAGAGTCGTGAAGAATACCTTTGGGATACTGGCCAGCCGGTTCCGCCTATTTCAAACTGCCATAAATATGGCGGAGTACAAACTAAATCACATCATTTTATGTTGCTGCATCCTGCATAACTTTTTGAAATGCAATAATCCTAATTATGTTGCCTCAGTTGGGCCTGAGGCTGGACTTCCGGAAACAATGACAGCCCTGGCAGCTGGCCATCCTGGCTTGCACCCCCAAGGCGCCCGTGAAGTGCAAGAAAAATATGTAGAATATTTTACGGGTCGGGGGGCCATTGCTATGCCAGCACATTTTGAGTAAGTTTTCTCTTTTATCAGATAAAATCTTGATTTTCATTTACTGCTTGTGTGTATTTTTGCTGTCTCCTAGGTTCTCCTAGTGCACTTTTAGTGCCAAGTGGTGTTTCCATTATTAAATAACACCTATTGTCACTGTAAACACCAACTTAACACAAAAACTGGTATCGATCATTGAAAGAAGAAGCCACACATTGTTGAGTATAAAACCTTTTACTCCATGCACATTCACATGTGCGTTTTATAAAACATTTGGCAGTAAAAAAACACATCTTTTTTTTTTTCAAAGTTTTACCTTGAAAGTTTTTTAAGAATACAGAAACAGGCATGCTTCCAAACATAACATACACAACTCTGGAACTTGCAAAGTTCAACATTGCAAAAAAGAAGGCAATATCAGACATTTTATAGTGTGAAAAAGGTCTTGATCTTGCCTTCATCAGATGGGGTGAAGTCACCTCTGTAAAAGCCAAATTTAGAAGATGCACACAAATTGTGAGTCAAAATGGGGATTTCCTTTCTGATCCCATACCTAATGTCAATATGTGCTATCTCCCATCATGGGGGATCAATGGACATGTTTTGGGGGTGCAACCACTTCCACTCACCTACTAGAGTTTTGGGAGGAAGGGGTTGCACCAACAAAATGCATACATTGAAATCCCCTGATGGCAGATAGCACATGTTGACACACTGTGTGCATCTTCCAAATTTGGCTTTTAAACTGTATTAAAACTTTAGATAAAATTTTTAGACAAAAAAATTAAAACAATCCAGGAATCTTTTTAGGATTTAGATTCTCCCTAGTACATCAATCATGTTCTTCAGTCTCCTTGGTTTTTTCTTTGATAAGGTCCAAATCACGACTACAAAACATGATTTCCTGGATAAGCCGTTGTGCACTGTCACTGGTGAAATTACTCGATTTTGGTACCACAACCTGAACATCACCTAAAATAAAAATACACACCATGTATTAAAAATATGCAGGCATACATCTATTACCTGAATCTGTGGTGTGAGACACTCGCCTGTCGTGGTGTTAATTTCAATCACCTCTCCTTCCTCCACAGCCTCAGGTTGTGACCTCTGTTCCCCTTCTTCAGGAGGCGGGGGGTCCCTGGTGTCCTCATATTTTCCAAGTCTTTGCTCCCCTATGAGAATGAAACAAAAGCTATACTTAGCACACCGATATTTGAGGTCAGATATAGGTATATGAAACCTTGCTTGGAAGTGGGGTACAATTGTCTGTTTTGGCAGAGTTCAAAGCTGAAGTCATGATTTTTTCCCTTACCAAAGCTGGAATACTTGCCTTTTTTGGACAAGTTTCACACATGGAGACACCCCTAGTAGCCACTGAAGCACCTGTGTGGGACACCCTAAAAAGTTTGTTCTTGTGTTCCACACGAGTGCTCCTGAGTCCAGATGTGTAAATAGCTGCTGAGTGTCCTCTCCTTACATTACACTGAATCAAGTTTGCAATTCATTCTAGTTTGAAACATATCTAGAAAACAATGTCCTAAACTTCTTTGAATACAAATTATCATGACCAAATGTAGTTAACCCTGTATCTGCCAAAAACATTGTATTTATTTGGCAAACTAACAATGTTTACTACAACGGATTACTGTGCCCATGAACATGAATGAACAAGTAGCCATTTTAAACTGTCCAACAGTAAAGAAAAGCACATGGCGCAGCATGCAAGGGACAACAATAATAGGAACACACGACAACTATTTACTTTTTAGAAGCACTTTCTTGATCCTTCTATACTGATCCTGATCCCTCAGTTTCAGGTCTGACCAGTGTTTCCTCAATTGCTCCTTGGATCGTCGTACCCCAAAATTCCTGTGTAAACTCTTCACAACTTTAGTCATGATCTTGGCCTTTCTCTCATTAGGGTTGGTGTACGGTCCATACTTCCCATCATAGTTGGCCCTCTTCAGTATGTCCACCATATCCACCATCTCTACAAAGGACATATTTGAGGCCTTAAATCTCCTACTGGATCAGGACGTTTCTGGCTCCGGGCTTTCCTTCTTGTCGTTACTGCTATTATGCACTTGCTGTGTCTCCGCCATGTTCCTCTCCCCCACTGGGACGAAAGAGATGGGGCAGGGGATATTATAGAAAGAACGTCAGGGGCAGGCGACCAGGGAGGAGTTTCACGCATGCGCAGTGTCTATAAAGCTAACACGCATGTGTCATACTTACGTTCTGTGTGCGGAGGAAGGAGGAACGGAATCGACGAACATAATAATGAAGGTAACATTTTAACTTGGGATATGAGTGGCCTATACTGATTAAAGATTGAGGCCTATATTGGGATAAGATTAGAAGAGTTTAGCCTGATATTAGTGTTTTTGTCTTTTGTTTGATCTTGCAGCAAAAACAATTTAAAGACCTAGACTTCCTTGGCGAATTCATAGACAGATACAGTGATATGCGCAATTTGTGGAAGGTGAAAAACCCCTTATATCGCAACAAACCAAGGAAGGCATCACTGGAGAAACTGCTGGAATTTGTGAAGACTCGGGTCCCAATGCAGACATCCAGTTTGTGGATAAGAAAATTGGTACAGTAGCTTGAGAAGCACGTATAGGAAGGAGCTTCAGAAGGTCCAGAAGTCCCTGAGATCAGGAGCAGCAGCAGAAGACGTGTATGTACCCAGTCTGTGGTACTACAACAGGATGCGTTTTCTAGAAGACCAAATTGAAGCCAGGGAATAACTTTCGACTCTTCCGGCCCCCCTTCCATCCACCCTTCCCTCAACCCCAGCTGAGCTTTCGGAGGACCAACCTGGGCCTTCCATCCTGGAAGAAATTGAGGAGCCCAGCTGGAGCCAGGTATAGTATTTTTAACCATATTTTTTGTGGGAAAATGATTGTTGTTAACTAGATGTTATTATTGCTAACAAATGAATGATTGAACAAAAAGTGTTTGACATATCAATGGACAGTAGGGGCCAAAAATGATTGTGACAAGAATGAAAAATGCTGGGCTCAGAATGATAGTCTTTTCTATTTATTAACATTCAGTTTGCAACATTCATTAGCTGAAAATTGTGTGTGATTGATGAACCAAAAACTAAAACTATGTCCCTTTTTCATACACAGGAAGACCTCAGCCAGGAGGAGTCTCTGGAATGTGGCACAAAGGTGGAGGCAGGGGGAAGTGTCAGCCAGGAGGTGGGGGTTAGTGTCAGCCAGGAGGTGGCGGGGCCCAGTCTCACCCAATCCCAGATACCTCCCCTCTGCCTTCCACCCAAAAGGCCCAGGAAGGGGAGGAACGTGGAGGAGTGCAGCACTTGTCCTCATTAAGGAGACTAATAACGCCCTGAAAGCCCCCCTTGATGCTGTAGAGGCCTATGGCATCTATATAGCCTCAAATTTGCAGCAAATGGAGCAGGGCCCACGCCGCAAATGCGAGAAAATCATTTTTGAGGCCATCCATAAGGGGTTGAGTGGTCAAATGACGGATGACGTCCACTTATGTAAGCTCGCTCATCCTCCTCCTCCTCCTCCTGCCACATGTCCACCTCCAGAGCCACAGCCTGCAGGAAAGGCTGCAGGGAAGGCTGCAGGGCAGCGTGGAGGGAAGGTTGTACGGAAGACAAGAAAGTGATGGCCTGGGTTCAGTCTGGTCTGACAGAAGACGCAGCCTGTTGTAGTACCACAGCCTGGGGACATACATGTCATCTGCTGCTGTTCCTGATCTCATGGGAGTCCTGGACCAGATTGTGCTCCCTTCTTTATGGACTTCTCAAGCTGCCAATTTTTTATCCACAGAGTTGATGTCTGCTTTGGGGGCTAAAGGCTTCACAAGTTCCAGCTGTTTCTCCAGCGTTGGAGATCTGGCTTTAAAAACAAAAAATATTATTCATGAGATCACGAGAAAAAAATAAAGAAATACATCTGTGAGAACTCTGTGTGAATATGAGCAGCAAAACAACTTCATTCTTCTAGCATTATAAAGAAGAGAATGCGCTGCATTGAAAGATTTAAACATTTGCAGTGTGACAAATGTGCCATCTCCATTATGAACGGTCGTTTTACCAGACTGAGCGGCTCTGTCTCGTACTTGATTCTGAGCATGCGTGTTTTTTTGTACGTCGGAATTGCATGCACACGAACGGAAAATTTGAGAACATCTCAATCTCAACTCATCTCAAGCTCCCAATCTTTTGCTGGCAGAAATTCGGCCAGCAAAAGTCCGATGGAGCATACACACGGTCCGACCAAAAGCTCTCATCAGTCTTTTGCTGGCCGAATTTCTGATCGTGTGTACGCGGCATCAGTCATTATATTATCACTTTTTATGTATTTGCTTGAAAAAGGTCAATTCACAAACATTATCATACTTGTTTTCTATGTTTAAGGCCCAGTTTGCACTTGTATGACTTGTCATGCAACTTTGGACCCCAAAGTCACATGACAAGTTGCACCCCATGTTTTCCAATGAGTACCATTCATATTTGTGTGACTTAAGACTCATTCACACAAGACGTTTTTCCTGCTGCTTTTTTTTTTTTTTACAGATTTAACCGCTTGCAGACCAGCTGCCGCAGTTTTTACTGTGGCAGGTTGGCTTCGCTGCGTGAAATCCCATTATTGTACGTGATCTCACGAGGTCTGTATAGCACGGACTCGATGTCCACAGGGATACCTGCGATCGTCTCATGGAGAGGAAGGTGATGTAAACAAGCATTTCCCCATTCTGCCTAGTGACAGGACACTGATCACAGCTCCCTGTAATCGGGAGCTGTGATCAGTATCTTGTCACACATAGCCCCTCCCCCCCACAGTTAGAATCACTCCCTAGGACAAACTTAACCCCTTCACTGCCCCCTAGTGGTTAACCCCTTCACTGACAGTCACATTTACACAGTAATCAGTGCATTTTTAATAGTACTGATCGCTGTATAAATGTGAATGGTCCCAAAATAAAGCCCAAAGTGTCAGATGTGTGCGCTATAATGTCGCAGTCATGACAAAAATCGATGATCGCCGCCATTACTATTAAAAAAAAATTATTAATAAAAACGCCATAAAACTATCCCCTATTTTGTAAACGCTTTAACTGTTGCGCAAACAAATCAATAAACGCTTATTGACTTTTTTTTACCAAAAATATGTAGATGAATACGTATCGGCCTAAACTGAGGAAAAAAAATGTTTTTTTATATATTTTTGGGGGATATTTATTATAGCAAAAAGTAAAAAATAATGTGTTTTTTTCAAAATTGTCGCATTTTTTTGTTTATAGCGCAAAAAATAAAAACCTCAGAGGTGATCAAATACCACCAAAAGAAAGCTCTATTTGTGGGGAAGAAAGGACATCACTTTTGTTTGGGAGCCACATCGCAGGACCGCGCAATTGTCAGTTAAAGCGATGCAGTGCCGAATCACAAAAAGTGCTCTGGTCTTTGGCTAGCCAAATGGTCCGGGGCTGAAGTGGTTAAAACGTCTCTCCATGTTTGTGTGTCCACATGGGGTTTTAGGAACTTTTAGTGGCATAGGCATTTTCAAACTGCGTTAGAGTGGTAAAAATGCCTGACGTGGCTAAATGCATGTTTATGCTGTATACAGCGTTAAGCTGCGTCAAGCGTTTTTAAGCTGTAGTATTTGGATTTGGGAGTGGAAAATAGAAGGGGCAGAGAAACGCTGCTAAATGCTAACGCCATTAACGTCAATGCAAAACACTTGTAAAAACGTGTTTTCCTGATGTCGGTACTGGCTTTGCAGCTTGCATGCACACCCTGTGTGCATAAGGCCTTAAAGTTACAGCGACTTTTTCCTATACTACTTTGGTCAGATTTTCATGCAACATGAGGTCCATAGACTTCAATGTAAACCCTCAAAAGTCACATGAAAGTTGCACCTGCATCATATACATTTGTGTGCGACTTTGTAGAGCACACATAGTCACATGGTCTAAGCCAAAGTCGCAAGAAAGTTGCACCCGTCCAACGTGGCATAAAAGTCACATCAAGTCACACTGTAAAGTCGCAGTGCAAATCACACAATTTTGAAGTTGCACAAGTGTGAATGGAGCCTAAATGATCAGAACAGATGTAGAGCAAAGTGACTGTTTCTCTGCAAATGGCCCTCTGACCCCTTTACACTCTCCTTACCCTCTCTCTCTCTCCGCTCCTTGCTCATCCGGTGCTTTCATATATGGAGGATAATGTGACATATAAGGCTTGGCCTAGCAGGAAATCCCAGAGTCACATTATATATTGGTTGGGAGCAATTTTTTAAAGCTATTTTCCGCAGCAGTGTCATTAAATGCCAAATGTTATGAAAGTGTGAAATCTCTTTTTTGGCAGTGAAATTAGTTTCGAGTAAGATAACATCTGAATCTCTAATATTCCTCCAGGTCGAGTTGAGAGAACATTTTTGATTGACATCAGCACTGGTTCCTTCATTCACCATCTTTATTCTGCCTCCAATTCCTTCAAAAAAATAGTCCTATTAAAGCGGGGGTTCACCCACACCGCCCCAAAAAAAAAATATTAAAAGCCAGCAGCTACAAATACTGCAGCTGCTGACTTTTAATACATGGCCACTTACCTGTCCCAGGGTCCAGCGATGTCGGCAGGGGACGCCGAGAACCCGCTCGGTTCTCGGCAGCTGCTGCTGCCATCCTAGGTGAGGGAATCAGGAAGTGAAGCGTTGCGGCTTCACTTCCCGGTTCCCTACTGCGCATGCGCGAGTCGCGCTGCGCGTCCCTAGTGGTCCCCACTCTCTCCTGGGAGCTGTGTGTTCCCAGCAGACAGCGCGGTGGGGACGGGAAGAGGCATAGACTCCCATGGGAGTCTATGCAGAAAGTGGGTGCAAATACCTGTCTTAGACAGGTATCTGCACCCCCCTCCCCCCTGAAAGGTGCCAAATGTGACACTGGAGGGGGGGAGGGTTCCGAAAAGCGGAAGTTCCATTTTTGTGTGGAACTCCGCTTTAAAATTCCAAGAGAGATGTATCATGGAACTGAACAGATGGCTACATGACCGTACCGGAGCATATGATTGGTCGCATACATCATCAGCTGCAGCTGAGTTAGAAGGAACGAGGTGACTTGTCCCCTTTCTGATTTTTGCATTGTATGTTGCAGGAGATTGTTTTTTTAAAGGCAACTTCCACTGTTTTTGAGTATATTCATTTATTAAGTTGTTTAAAATACAAACTTTTTTTCATGTTTTTAGTCAGGTAACTTTGAAATATTGTATTTGAAAAGTTAAAATCTATGTTTTCATCCAGCAGATGGAGCTCTCCGCTCTTTATAATGTTTTTATTCCGGCTCTCCTTATCTACTGTGCTGAAAAAGCACATTCACATTGTTTAAAGTAGAAGTCCAGTCAAATCTAAACTTAACCCTGCTCTCACCCCAATTCTAAGCCCTATACCAACTACTCTGTAAAGGAAGAATATCTATGCTTACCTATTCTAAGGGGCCTCCAGTCCGAACCGACTATGGATGCCCCATAGTAAGCCTATGGGTGAAGAGTAATCACTGCTGAAGGTCTGTCTCCACCTATACCACTTCTACCGCACACTACCAAGTGCCCAGCCCTGTCCATTACAGGCTTCACAGTAGAGGAAAAGGGTCTGGTCGGTCACATATCTGATAAAATCACCTTAATTTAGACATATTCCGAAATAGACACTTAACAATGTACAATTGAGGGAAAATAGCACTAGCTGGTGTGCCATTTTCCTTTAATTGTACATTGTGGAGTGTCTATTTGGAATATAGCTAAATTAAGGTGATTTTATTGGCTGTGTGGCCAACCAGACCCTTTTCCTCTACTGTGAAGCCCATAATGAATAGGGCCAGCACCTGGTAGTATGCAGTGAAGGTGGTAGGGGAGACCAACCTTGAGCGGTGATTACTCGTAACCTATAGGCTAACTTTGGGGCATCCTAAGTCAGTTGCCCCTCCAATACACTGAAGCCGGCTCTGGAAGCCAATCATATGACAGCCAGACCATTTTTCTCTACCGTGAAGCCTATGGGTGATGTCACCACCCAGGTACTGCAGCCATTGTCGGCAATCTCTCCTCTCTATGGAAGCCGGCTGCTAGGGAGATCATGTGACTGGACCAGAGCACCTTCAGAATAGGTATGTATAGACAACTTTCCTTTACAGGGTTGTTAATATAGGGCTTAGAATGGAGGTGGGAGCAGGTTGAATCTTAGAGAGTATTTGATTGGACTTCTACTTCAATATCTCAATCTGTAACTTATATATAGATCTTAGATCAGTCACTCCTTGGAGTTGAGCAGTTCCAGCTCTCTCTAGTTTTTCTGAAAGACATCAGCTTGGGTGTCACCAATGCAGACAAAGGATTTCAAATGTGTTGAAATCAATAGGGGTACTTTTTTTGGTGGTCACTTTTGGCTCTTTGATAAGGGAGGTGTATTAAAAAAATCCCAGCAGTCTTGTTTTTCATAAGCAGCTGGTATTGGCTCATTAACATGTAGAAGAGAAAAGTACAGAGATCTTGTACTTTCTGTAATTGCTCATTAACCAATTGCTTACTGGGCACTTAAACCCCCTTCCTGCCCAGGCCAATTTTCAGCTTTCAGCGCTGTTGCACTTTGAATGACAATTGCGTGGTCATGCAACACTGTACCCATATGGCATTTTTATAGTTTTTTTTTTCACACAAATAGAGCTTTCTTTTGGTGGTCTTATTCACTACTGGGGTTTCATAGTTTGTTATAAAATTTTGCAAACAGGTAATTTTTCTTCTTTATAGATGCACGCTGATGAGGCTGCACTTATGGGCACTGATAGGCTGCACTGATGGGCACTGATAGGTTGCACTGGTGGGCACTGATCAGGAGGCACTGATAAGGCTGCACTGATAGGTGGCACTGATGGGCACTGATAGGTGGCTCTGATAGGCGGCACTGATAAGTGGCACTAATAGGTGGCACTGAAAGGTGGCACTGATAGGTGGCACTGATAGACACTGGTAGGTAACACTGATAGGCAACACTGATTGGTGGCACTGGTGATGTGAAATTGGTGGGCACTGATTGACAGCACTGGTGGACACAGATTGGCACTACTGGTAGACACTGATAGGTGGCACTAGTTTGCAGCAGTGCCTCTTTGTGTGAGTGACCGATGTCCCGTTTACAGAAGCCGGTAATCTGCTTTTTTTTTCTCCTCACGCTGTCAGGGCAAGGAAGAAAAGCCTATTACTTGCTTCTGTTTACATTACGTGATCAGCTGTCATTGGCTTACAGCTGATCACGTGGTAAGGAGCTGGGATCAGCCCCTAACGTCCTGTACACACGAGCGGAAATTCTGCCAGCAAAAGTCCGAAAATGCGACCGTGTGTATGCTCCATCGGACTTTTGCTGGCGGAATTCCAGCCAGCAAAGGATTGCGAGCATGTTCTCAATTTTTCTGAAATTCCGATCGTCTGTACCAATTCCGATGCGCAAAATTCCTATGCATGCTTGGAAACAATTTGACGCATGCTCAGAAGCATTGAACTTTATTTTCTCGGCTCGCTGTAGTGTTGTACGTTGCCGCGTTCTTGACGGTCTAAAGTTCAGCAAACTTTTGTGTGACCGTGTGTATGCAAGCCTTGAGTGGAACCATCCAAGATTTTTCGGAAGGAAATTCCACTCGTGAATTTTATATATATATATATATATATATATATATATATATATATATAAAAACTGTATTCTAGGCAGATATAAAAGACTCAGATTAACAGAGCTCTGTAATCATTTTAAATGGAAACAGTGTACCTGAATCCAACCTGTTTTCCGCCTCTTGCAGTCTCTGTACTACAGGACTGGAGTGTGAGAAGAAAAAGCAGCACATGTTCATGTGGTGATAGAAGGAAGGAGCAGAGTGACAGAGAGACAAGACCATCACTGTGCTGCTTCTCATATCACTGTCTGGCTGGCTGGCTGCCTGCTAATGCTGGCTTGCATCTGGATTTTGTGAACATAAGTGGAATTTAGAACTAAAGTGGAGAGTTAATAAAAAGGAGTTGAAAACAGAGTTAAGACAGGAGTCTTCTAACCTGTAAGTAACTTCCTATAAGTAATTATATTGTAACTGGGAAATGAGTGCTAGCAGGGTTGAAGGTATTGCTCAGTGCACAGTGTGCCACATGTATGCAAAATTTGTGCAACAGCTCCAGGATGGGTTCTGCTGTGACAGATGTGAGCAGGTTGCCCTTCTGGAAGCTCGCATTAGAGATCTGGAGGAGCAAGTTGCAACACTGGGCAGAAAGGGGTCCTCTGCTTGCTGAGCAGGTGGTCAATAGGGTTGATGTGGAGGGTGGAGGGGCAAGTCAGGAATATCAAATAGGAAGATGAGTTAATGTAGTTAGAGGGAGTGGAAGGGGCTCACAGAAAAGGAAGGCCAGTCCTGTGTTTGTGCATCAAAACAAATTTGCCAAGTTCAGTAAAGATGTAGAGGTGGCAAACACAGAGGTGGCAGCCCTGGATGGCACTGCTACCCCTAACAGCTGGGTGAGCAACCCACCTAGTAGGGGTGGTGAGGGGAGTGCAGGTAGGCCCAGACAGTTGGTGGTAATAAGGGATTCTATAATCAGAAGGACAGATAGAATAATTTGTCGCCAGGATCACATCAACCAAATGGTTTGCTATCTCCCTGGTGCCAGGGTTCGGCATGTGGAGAACCGTGTTGATAAATTACTGGGAGGGGCTGGGCATGACCCGGCTGTCTTGGTCCATGTTGGAACCAATGACAGAATATATGGAAGGTTCCTTAAGAATCAATTTAAAGAACTAGGCTGCAAGTTGAAGGGAAAGACCTCTAAGGTAATATTCTCTGAAATATTGCCTGTGTCATGCGCAACACAGGAAAGGCAATGGGAAAATTAGAGAGCTGAATGCATGGCTTAAGATCTGGTGTAAGAAGGAAGGGTTTGGGTTTCTAGAGCACTGGGCTGACTTTTCATTGGGGTGCAACCTATATGCTAAAGATGGTTTGCACCTGAATGGAAGGGGGTGTGCTGAAGGAGAGGTTTATGGGAAGGTTGGAGGAGTATTTAAACTAGGGATGAGGGGGGAAGGTGAAATAGAATTCAATCGGGCAGACAGGTCAGTTAGGGGTCAGACATTTATGAAGGGTGCAAAGGAGATAGATGGGGGAAGGGTTATGGCAGGTGACATGAAAGTTCCCATGTTGCAAACAACCATTGGAAATTATAGTGCCATTTGTACTACTAAAAAAGATATGCAAAACACCAGAGCAAAATGTAATAATGCATTCAAGTGTTTGTTCACAAATGCCAGAAGTCTGCCAAGCAAAATAGGTGAGTTGGAAGCTCTGGTGCACGAGGAGAGCTATGATGTAATCGGTATTGCTGAAGCTTGGCTTCAGTCCTCACATGACCATTAATATTCTCGGCTATGCACACTTTCGGAGAGACAGGTAAAAAAAGGAAAGGTGGCGGGATCTGTCAGTTATGTGAGAAATGATCTTAAAGCGAGTACGAATGAGGACTCAATTGATGGAGAATGTTATATGGCTGAAGCATTATGGGTGAAATTCATATAAATGTGCATAGTTCAAAGTTAATCATTGGAGTTTGTTATAGACCACCCAATGTTAATGAGGAGGTGGAGATTCAGCTCTTTGCACAGATGGAAAGGGCTGCACAGGCTGGGACGGTGATAATAATGGGGGATTTTAACTACCCGGAAATTGACTTGAGTAGTGGCACTGCTGGATCAGTTAAAGGGCAAACATTTATAAACCTATTACAGGAACATTTTTTGGTCCAGTTTATTGAGGCCCCAGCTAGGAATGATGCTCTATTGGACCTCTATTGGACCTGGTAATCTCAAACCATGCAGAGCTTATTACTAATATACTCATATAAAGGAACATCTGGGTAGCAGTGACCATGACATGATTTCATTTGATGTTAGCTGTAAGCAAAAAACACATACAGGAAAGATAAAAACACTTAACTTCAAGAGAGCAAATTTTCCAAGGATGAGGGCTGCTCTCCAGGACTTAGACTGTGAGGAAATATTGGCATTGATGATCACAGAACAGAAATGGGAATTCTTCAAAAAGAAAAAATTCTTCAAAAACTCACTGCAAAGGATATTCCCATGGGCAATACGTTTAAAAAGCTAAAAATAAAACCTATGTGGCTCACAGCCAAAGTTAAAAAAAGCTATAAACAATAGGAAAAGAGCTTTTAAAAAAAATAAAATTGAAGGAACACTATTGTCATTTAAATGTTACAAAAAATAGAATATGTAAAAAAGAATTTAAGGATGCAAAAATTCAAAACGAATGACAGATTGCAGAAGATAGTAGGAAAAACCCCCAAAAATTCTTCAAATATATTAATAGTAAAAAGGTCAGGTCTGAGCATGTAGGCCCTTTACAAAATAATCTAGAGTGGGTGACTGAGGACAAAGAAAAGACACATTTATTAAATACATTCTTCAGTTCTGTGTATACCTTGAGCATGGGGGAGTTCAAGTTCATAATGAGGATGGTATTGACACAGCCCCAAATGATCCACAATGGCTCAAAGGGATATGGTCCAGAAATATTTAGACAGAATAAAGGATGATAAAGCACCTGGGCCAGATGGCATCCACCCGTGGATCCTAAAAAAATTGAGCTCTGTCATTTCAAAGCCATTGTTTCTAATTTTTAGGGACTCACTATTGACGGGAATAGTACCACTGGATTGGCGTAGTGCCAATGTGGTGCCTATATTTAAAGCGGGAACAAAGTCTTTACCAAGTAACTATAGATCTGTTAGTTTAACTTCTATAGTCTGGATACTATACTGGAGAGTTTAATAAAACTCTTTTAATTTGTTTAATAAAAGACGAGTTCTTGCTGGAAAAAAATATTTTAAGCAACATACAGCATGGGTTCACGAAAGACAGACATTGTCAAACAAATCGGATTTCTTTTTATGAAGAGGTAAGTAAAACCTTGGACAGAGGGGTGACTGTGGACAAGGTATACTTGGATTTTGCAAAAGCGTTTGACATAGTTCCCCACACACGGCTAATGTGTAAGGCAAAGTTTACAGGCTTGGAAATATCAGTTTGTAAAAGGATAGAAAACTGGCTAAAAGACAGAATTCAGAGAGTGGTTGTTAATGATTCCTTCTCTGAATGGTCTAAAGTCATCAGTGGTGTACCCCAAGGTTCAGTGTTGGGATCCTTACTTTTTAATATCTTTATAAATGATATAGGGTCTGGGATTAAAAGTATAATTTCAGTCTTTGCAGATGACACCAATATATGCAGTGGAATAACGTCCTTATAGGAGGTCTCCAATTTACAAGCCGACCTCAATGCACTGTCTAATTGGGCGAATATGTGGCAGATGAGGTTTAATGTTGATAAATGTAAAGTTATGCACTTGGGGGCTAAGAATATGCATGCATCATACATACTAGGGGGACTACAACTGGGGGAATCCATAGTGAAGAAGGATCTGGGAGTTTTGGTAGATCATAAGCTCAATAATAACATGCAATGCCAAGCTGCGGTTTCCAAAGCAAGCAAAGTCCTTTCTTGCATTAAGAGAGATATGGACTTTAGAGAGAGATTTGCCCCTGTACAAATCATTAGTAAGACCTCATCTGGAATATGCAGTTCAGTTTTGAGCACAAGTTCTCAAAAAGGATATCAAGGAACTGGAGAAAGTGCAGAGAAGGGTAACCAAACTGATAAGAGGCATGGAGGAGCTCAGCTATGTGGAAAGATTAGAGGAACTGAATTTATTCTCTCTTAAAAAGAGGAGATTAAGGGGGATATGATCAACATGTACAAATATATAAGGGGTCCATATAGTGAACTTGGTGTTGAGTTATTCACTTTACAGTCAACACAGAGGACAAGGGGGCACTCTTTACACCTAGAGGAAAAGAGATTCTATCTCCAAATATGGAAAGGTTTCTTCACAGTAAGAGCTGTGAAAATGTGGAATAGACTCCCACCAGAGGTGGTTGTGGCCAGCTCAGTAGATTGCTTTAAGAAAGGCCTGGATTCTTTCCTAAATGCACACAATATAACTGGGTACTAACATTTATGGGTTAAGTTGATACAGGGAAAATCGGATTGCCTCTTGGGGGTCAGGAAGGAATTTTTTCCCCTGCTGTAGCAAATTGGATCATGCTTTGCTGTGGTTTTTCCCCTTCCTCTGGATCAACTGTGGGTATAGGATTAATCGTGTATATGGGATTATTTGATATTATTTTTTATTTATTTATTTATTTATTTTTATGGTTGAACTAGATGGACTTGTGTCTTTTTTCAACCTGACTAACTATGTAACTATGTAACTGTCCAGTCACAGAGTGGGGAGGGTCCAGGACAACCTGGGCTTAGAGGAAGTGGGTTAAATGATCCTGGCCATCAGAACGGGATATCTCTGGACTGAAGTTGAATATTGCAGAAAAATCTGGTTGTATTTTTTTATCTTTTAACATGCTATTCATCTTGTTATTTGTATATGGAGTTCTTTTTTTTTTTTGTTTAATTCTAAAATTGATAGATATAGTATATGAGTAGATATAAAGTAAAATCATGTTTATTTGTATTTGATCAGAAATTAGTGGATGTGCTTTCCAGATCTGTTGGATTAGCTGGTGGGTATTAGAGTGGTGTATGATGCAGCGTACACACGGGCGGACTTTTCGACTGGACTGGTCCGACGGCCTATCCGACAGACTTCTGACGGACTTTCCCAAGGAACAGACTTGCCTACACACGATCACACCAAAGTCCGACGGATTCATATGTGATGACGTACGACCGGACTAAAATAAGGAAGTTGATAGCCAATAGCTGCCTTAGCGTCGTTTTTTGTCCGTCGGATTAGCATACAGACGAGAGGACTTTTCAACCGGACTCGAGTCTGTCGGAAAGATTTGAAACATGTTCCAAATCCAAAGTCCATCAGATTTTCGACCGAAAAAGTCCGCTGCAGGTCCAATGAATCCCACACATGGTCGAATTGTCCACCGGACTCAGTCCGTTGGACCAGTTCGACTGAAGAGTCAGCTCGTGTGTACGCGGCATTAGGCTGCCCATAGATGAGTGGGCTGAATTAAAAAACTGATCAGATCCCCCTATCCACACATTCAAGGTGGATAAATGAATCCTCCCTGCTGTGTCATTGTCTTCCTGCAGCACTGATTGAGCATGGAGAATTCAACAGGGTGGTTGTACAGAAGTCAATCAGTAGATCAACTTCTGTACAACTACAGTGCCCATAGATAGATTGAAATTTGGCCAGTCCCTGCTGAACCAGTCTAATTTCAATCCATGTATGGCCAGCTTTAGATAGTAGATACTGAATAGGGATGAGCCAAAACACCCCCTGGTTCGGTTCACACCAGAACTTGCGAACAGGCAAAAAAATTTGTGCAAACACCGTTAAAGTCTATGGGTGTCAGGGCTGGGCTCAGCCCTTCCTTCTCTGAGCTGGCCGCCCAGCTGTTGGCTAATTGCCAGCTCCTTTCTCTCCACAGTAACTCAGCTGTTGATGATCTGCTCATCAGTCATGGCTACTTAAAGTCGTCCAGCTCACTTCATTTCTGCCTTCGCCTTTGGTCACATCTCAAAGACTTTCTCCTGAGTTCCTGTTGAAGACTTGCTCAGCTGATGTCCCTTCTGGCTCCTAATCTTGCTTGCTGTACTACTACGTTGATCTTTGGCTCTCTGACAGTGGCAATGGTTGACTACCCGATCTGGTTAGCTATGAGTAAGCACTTTCTGTAGTGTGAAACACGTCAGCTCTTGTTTGTATCACTTTGCTGTGGCTTGTACAGTGTGATCCCAATTTTTCAATAAAAGGCACAAGAAATTTTCTTTGGAGTGCGGCTGTCCAGAGTTGTCTGTTTCACCTTCATTTGCTATATGAATTAGCCAGCACCTGGGGCTCTTCAGTTCTAGAGGAAAAGTTTTTGTTTCGGCTGACCTACTTGGTGGTCTCTCTCTCTCTATCCGATCTGGTTACTGAACTCTGGCTATGTTTTGACTAAGCTTACTCTGTTTACCTTTTTATTATTATTAAACAAGTGTGATTAAATGTACTTCTGTCTCA
The DNA here is from genome assembly GCF_042186555.1 of Aquarana catesbeiana. Classification (NCBI taxonomy): domain Eukaryota; kingdom Metazoa; phylum Chordata; class Amphibia; order Anura; family Ranidae; genus Aquarana; species Aquarana catesbeiana. Next base: position 228,319,172 of record NC_133333.1, on the reverse strand, counting down.
GTCTAATTCATGGTTTCTGACAGTAGGCGAAGGCCAAAGGCCATAAATTTAGAAGATGCAGTCAGTCCACTTGGTAATATTTTTTTTCCAGATTGGATGACCAGGATCACAGCATGGATCAGTTTGCCTTGGCGTTACAAATGCTCCTGAGTCGCACGGCTCACCTGGAATCTTCCACTATGGCTGCTCTGGTACAACCTGTGTTGCAGGCCATCCCTGCTGCTGCTCCAGTCTCTCTGCAGGCACCCGCCTCGAGTATTACCTCTATAAGAGGCATGTCTGGTTCCGCTCCACTTCCCCAGCAATTTGGGGGAGATCCAGTTCAATGCAGAGGGGTTCTCAACCAGGTTGAGATATACTTTGAGATGCTGCCCCAGGCATTTCCCACGGACAGAAGCAAAGTAGGTTTTGTGATATCTTTGCTTTCTGAGAGAGCCTTGGCCTGGGCAAATCCTCTATGGGAGATGCAAAAACTCGTGGCTTCCTCCAAAAGGGTATTTGACGTTCCCGCACGCTCCGCTTCTGCTGCCAAGAGCCTCATGTCCATCAAACAGAGTATAAGAACTGTTGCCGATTACACCATTGAAATTCCATACTCTGGCAGCAGAGGTTGCTTGAAACAATGAGGCCCTTGTGGCTGCCTTCTCTCATGGTCTCTTGGATAACATCAAGGATGAGATAGCAGCCCGAGATATACCCACTGAGCTGGAGAGGTCGATCACATTTGCCATCCTCATTGACTCCAGATTCAGAGAAAGACTCTCATTAAAGGAGCGCTGGCGCAAGCCTCCTGTACATTTGTCTCCGAGCTTTGCAGTCCCACCCTCACCTCCCATGCCTCCTGGTACCGAGTCGGTCTGTGAAGATGAACCCATGCACTTGGGCTTCACGTGTTTCTGTGCGGATGAGAGAGGCCTTAGGAGAAGGGAAAGATTGTGCCTTTATTGTGGCCAGGCTGGTCACTTTTTGAAGTCTTGTCCTACTCGTCCAGGGAGCGCCCCCACCTTGAGGTCCTGTCATGGACAGACCTTAGGTGGTGTTGTTTCATCTCCAGTATCCCAGAAAGATAAGCCCCTGGTTTCGTTTACCCTGTCTTGGGCTGACTCATCAGTCGAGATACAGGCTCTAATCGACTCTGGGGCTGCAGGCCTGTTCATTGATGCTGCCTTTGTATCGAAGCACTCGATTCAGCTGCAGATGCGTGACACTCCACTTGCCATTGAGGCTCTTGACGGGAGACCTCTACAGCCTGCCGATGTGACTCATGAAACTGTTCCGTTGTCCATGGCCATAGAGGCCCTTCACCATGAGATAATCCAATTCCATGTTATTTCATCACCTAAGTTTCTGCTGGTTATTGGTTATCCTTGGTTACAGAGACACAACCCTTCTTTTGATCGGCTCCATGCTGAGGTTTTGTCCTGGTCACCACAGTGCAGTGAGACATGCTTCCAGAAGGTAGGCAAGGTCCTGTGCACCTCTTCACTCTCCTCCCTGCTGTACCGCAATTTTAGCGATGTCTTTGACAAAGGTCAAGCCGGTACTTTGCCTCCACACTGGTCGTATGATTGCGTAATTGACCTTCAACCTGGTGCCATACCCCCTCATGGCCGGGCTTACCCTTTGTCAGTCTTGGAGGATAAGGCCATGGAGGAGTATGTTGCAGACGCACTTTCTCGAGGTTTCATCCGCAAATCCTCTTCTCCTGCTGGTGCTGGTTTCTTTTTTGTGAAGAAGACGAGTGGTGAGCTGAGACCTTGTATCAATTATAGGGGTCTCAATCGTGTCACGATTAAGAATGCCTATCCCATTCCATTGATTATGGAGTTATTTGACCGCCTCAAGGGAGCAACAGTTTTCACAAAGCTTGATTTGAGATGGGCATACAATCTCGTCAGGATTAAAGAGGACAACGAGTGGAAAACTGCGTTTAATACCAGATCAGGTCATTATGAGTACCTCGTAATGCCTTTTGGCCTTTGTAGCGCTCCGGCAGTTTTCCAGGAGTTCATTAACGATGTCCTTCGAGATTTGTTGCAGTTATGTGTGGTGGTTTATCTCGACGATATCCTCATATTTTCCAAGTCCCTGGAGAGCCACCACACAGATGTCTGTCGTGTGCTTCAGAGACTAAGAGAGAACAATCTCTATTGTAAATTGTAAAAGTGCGAATTCCATTGTGAACAGGTTAAATTCCTAGGCTGTGTCATTTCCACTGCTGGTTTTTCGATGGACCCAGAGAAACTTTCAGCTGTCCTACAGTGGCCTTGTCCCGTGGGTTTATGTCCTCTGCAGTGTTTTCTTGGCTTTGCCAACTATTATCGGAAGTTTATTCGTAACTTCTCAACTCTGGTCAAGCCCCTGACTGATATGACCAGGAAAGACGGCAACCCACAGAGTTGGTCTCCGGAGTCCATTAAGGCCTTTGAGAGTCTCAAGCCTGCCTTTGTTTCTGTTCCTGTGTTGGCACACCCTGATCCTATGTTGCCTTTTATTCTAGAAGTTGAGACTGGAGTTGGCACCCTTCTGTCTCAACGTCCTATCTCTGAGTGCGCTATGCATCCATGTGGCTACTTTTCCAAGAAATTATCACCGGCAGAGTGCAGTTACGAGATTGGAGACAGAGAGCTGTTGGCGATCTTTTTAGCCCTGAAAGAATGGAGACATCTCCTTGAAGGTATCGCTGTGCCGGTTCTCATTCTTACTGACCATAAGAATCTCACATTCTTGTCTGAGGCCTAAGCACCTCTCTACCAGAAGGGCGCGATGGGCTCTTTTCTTGTCGAGTTTTAATTACATTGTCTCATTCTTACCCGGTACTAAGAATGTAAGGGCTGACGCCTTGTCACAACAATTTTCCTCCACTTTTCCTGTTAGGGTGATTACTCCTGACTGTATTCTGGCTATGGTTCACACCAGTCTTACTTCAACTTTGGGTGACAAAATTCTTGCTGCTCAGGTCCATGCTCCTCCTGAGAAACCTTGTGACCGCTGCTTTGTTCCCGAGAGTCTCCATACTGCTGTGCTCCAGACTTACCATTCTCCCAAGGCTGCTGGCTACCCTGGGAATAATCAACTCTTTTGGGCCATTTCCCAACAATTCTGGTGGCCTAGTCTACGTGCTGATGTAACCGCCTTTGTAGCTGCCTGTTCCTTGTGTGCTCAGAGTAAGACTCCAGGACACCTTCCAGTGGGTCTCCTACAACCCATACCCAATGGAAAGAGGCCCTGGACCCACCTGTCTATGGATTTCATCGTGGAGTTACCCAACTCCCAGGGCAACACAGTTATCCTTATGTTGGTTGACCAGTTCTCGAAAATGTTGCATTGTATTCCACTCAAGAAGCTGCCTACTTCTAAGGAACTGGCTTCTATTTTTGCTCGGGAGATCTTCCGCTTACATGGGCTACCCAAGGTGATTGTCTAAGACAGGGTGTGACAGACCTATTTTACTCCTTCACTGATGGGCATTATTAGGCTTCACTGATGGGCACTGATGAGACGGCACTGATGGACACTGATAGATGACACTGAGGTGCACTGATAGGTGGCACTGATGGAAACTAATAGGTAGCACTGGAGAGCACTGATGAGGCTTCCCTGATAGGTGGCACTGATAGGCACTGATAGGTGGCACTGAAGGGCACTGATAGGTGGTAATAATGGGCGACACTGATGAGGAGGCACTGATGGTCACTGATTGGCAGCACTGGTGGGCACTGTCGGGACTGCATTGATAATCAGTACACTGATAATCAGTGCCCTTATTATCAGTGTTGATGTCCCTTTAACAAAAGCTGGTTTTTGGCTTCCTTCTTCTCTCCTAGCGCTGTCAGTGTGAGGAAAGAAACACAGATAACCGGCTTGTGTTTCCATCCATGATCAGCTGTCATTGGACGCTGTGATTGGCCCTTTACCCCAAACTGCCTGAACCCGAAGGAGAGAAGAGGACTGACTTACAGTCGCCTTTGGATCGATAAGTTCTCATTTGAGATCTGAAAATTTGGTGGTTCAGAGAGATATTTGGGTGGAAAGAACCCCCATCCCTCAGTAGAGAATAGAGAAGAACACAACAACATGAGCAATGTGGGCTAGCGCATGGCTGAGACAAGGTTGCTGAACTCTGATGACCTTCTCTTTGGGACCCCTTAGGCATCCAGGAGATTTCAAACACTCTGTTAAAGGAGAAGTGTGACTGGCAGTGAGCAGAGCATTTGGTACCAACAATCAATCAACTATTTTTGCTTCCGGAGGACAAGCTTTTTTTTCTGTTGGCCTGTTTTTGACCGTAAAAGGGATTGTTTGCTTTTTCTAAGGTGCTTGGCTGATGAGCTCCGGCTCCAATATCACAGTGTATATATAATAAATAAACTACATTTTATAAATATCATGACAAATAAATTACTTTAAATATTAATTAGATAAACACATTGTAGAAACTAAAAAGTAAATGTTTACATTATCACAAAAGGTGACTTTCTTTAGTTATACTTTTTCGATCCTATAATGTGTTTATATAATAATCATTTGTTATTACTATATTTAGCTAAAGCTTTAGGTTAGTGTTTTTTGTTTAGCATAGATTTAACTGGACAACATATTTTTTTCAACATTATAAACTGCATAACTATGTAAAGGAACATAAATGAGGGTGATTACAAGATGCAATAGGCCAGGCCTTGTCTTATCTATACCTGTTTGCCAATGCTGTGTCTTAGACCAATAGAATTGGAAAAACAAATTATCAAAGTATTCTCTACCTCATGGAGTTGGTGATGTTTGAGGTCCTGCATTCAGCACCATCTAAAAAGATAGCACTGAAATTGACAGCTATAGTCCTCGTTTCCTATGACCTATGGTGATGAGGAAAACCCCTTGGTGCCAGTGCCTCCTGGCTCTTTAAGGGGTTTCAAGTGTCGGGAGTAGGGATGAGCTTCGAGTTCGATTCAAACTCATGTTCGACTCGAACATTGGCTGTTCGCCGAACAGCATACAATTTGGGGTGTTCGCGGCAAATTCAAATGCCGCGGAAGACCCTTTAAAAGTCTATGGGAGAAATCAAACTGCTAATTTTAAAGGCTTATATTCATGGTATTGTCATAAAAAGTGCCCCAGGGGACATGGATCAATGCAAAAAAAAGTTTTAAAAATGGACGTTTTTTCGGGAGCAGTGATTTTAATAATGCTTAAAGTGAAACAATAAAAGTGTAATATCCCTTTAAATTTCATACCTGGGGGGTGTCTATAGTATGGCTGTAAAAGGGCGCATGTTTCCCGTGTTTAGAACAGTCTGACAGCAAAATGACATTTCAAAGGAAAAAAAGTCATTTAAACTACTCGCGGCTATTAATGAATTGCCGGTCCGACAATACACATAAAAGTTTATTGATAAAAACGGCATGGGAATTCTGTTAGAATATTATTCCAAATTCATAATTCGGCACTTATAGGTGTTATATTATATTCATGGCAAGCTTGCAAAACATATTTGGTTTTATGATTAATCATGATAAATAGAGTATGTGTGAATGATCTTGATCAATAGATTTGACATGATTCTTCTTCTAAAGCTGAGCATTGCTGGATTTTTCTGGTGTAGCCAATTTGAGTATGACATTTAAAGTTCTTTGGTATAGAATGTCATGAGAAGACGAAAATAGACACGTGTCCACATAGCTAAAGGAATATACATTGTGGATTATATTCTGTTAAGTTAAGTTAGTTTGTAGTTCCAGTCATATTAATAAGTACTAGTATATATAAACGTCAGGTGGGTTACCTTCTTCTCTTAAATCCTTGTTCAATCAAGGCACCGTCAGGGTGGACTCCCAAACTTCCACCATAAAGGATAAGAAAAACACGAGGAACGATGCTTGATGCAAAAAAGTGTCCTTTTACTGAAAATTATTCCATTACATGATTAAATTACAAGCAAGCCACTGTACAGTTCCGAGCGCGATCGCTCTTCGTCAGGCTTTTCTGGCTGTGTGTGAAAAGCCAAACCACACTATGTTCTCTTATCACCACCCAGTCCAGTCCACACCTGTGTTCACTTTAAACTAATTAACCTAAACAAACCACCTATATACATTCAAGTATTTAGCCCTTACTACATAAATCTAATGCCAGTAAACCGTCCCAAGTTTCCCAATCAAGGAATATTTACAACAAATTCATCCTTTTCCATGTCATATATCATCAGCACATCATTATTGACTGACTAGATTCTCTCACTTCAATGAATCAAATCTTCCCAATTATCTATCACAATTGTATATATGTTACATATGTTAGTATTCTTGATCATGTCTCAAATTTCTTCATGGACTCCAGTTGATATTCTGCTATCTAGTATTCCCAACGGGGGCTCATTATAATCGATCTAAAGAAAATACAATACATTCAAGATATAATCATAACCTCTCTTCAATCTCATACCAAAAATCTCTACACAAATAAGTATAAATCATAGTCCCCGTTGGGAATACTAGATAGCAGAATATCAACTGGAGTCCATGAAGAAATTTGAGACATGATCAAGAATACTAACATATGTAACATATATACAATTGTGATAGATAATTGGGAAGATTTGATTCATTGAAGTGAGAGAATCTAGTCAGTCAATAATGATGTGCTGATGATATATGACATGGAAAAGGATGAATTTGTTGTAAATATTCCTTGATTGGGAAACTTGGGATGGTTTACTGGCATTAGATTTATGTAGTAAGGGCTAAATACTTGAATGTATATAGGTGGTTTGTTTAGGTTAATTAGTTTAAAGTGAACACAGGTGTGGACTGGACTGGGTGGTGATAAGAGAACATAGTGTGGTTTGGCTTTTCACACACAGCCAGAAAAGCCTGACGAAGAGCGATCGCGCTCGGAACTGTACAGTGGCTTGCTTGTAATTTAATCATGTAATGGAATAATTTTCAGTAAAAGGACACTTTTTTGCATCAAGCATCGTTCCTCGTGTTTTTCTAAGTACTAGTATATAGTTACTTAATGTAAAGTTGATAATATGTGTTCATATTATATAGATGTTTGGTTATATGACATTACATGATCAGCATATTACTTCAAGTATGGAGTGTTACATGTGGGCTTGTCAATCGTATGCCATATATGACTATGAGTGCATACTGAAGCTAGCAGAAATGAATATGTGCCATACAAGGTTCTAAGTTGGTGTGAGGTTATGACGTTCACACGTTCACATGTAACATATAAAGCCAATGCTTCCATATTGAAGGACACACACAGACACACAGACAGACACACACACAGACACACAGTCATTAGGATAGATGATACTGACATGTACACAAGATACTTTGATAAGTTGGGACAGCTGTCAATTCTGCCAGAAGACTGAGAACGTCATTTCCTGTTTCTTCTTGGACGACACAAGACAGCATGGAGACAGCAGCCATGAAGTACACATGCTATCATAAGCTAATTACAGCTTTATAACTTTTTATTCTATTTCATATATTTTTACCCACACTGAACTGAACTATTATACTTTTTACATTGTATTTATGATGCCAATTGTGAGACAATAAACTCACACTTTGTTTTAAGTCAGTTTGACTATCAATGCTATTCATCCGGAAACGCCTCTGAGATACAAGAATATTAGATATTAATAATATTCTTCATTTTGGCGAGCCAGCAACTGCCGTCATTTTTAAATTTTTACGGAAATCTCGATCCTTGCTGAGGGGGGAGAGATTAGCGCAGTTTTGCGAATATTCAAGTCTCGAGAAAAAGACGGTTCAGAACCTATCAACCAAGAGGCGTTTGTGTTGCGTCAGATGTGGACAACAGTCCAGTAACAGACGGTTGAAGACGAGAAATTCTTCTAAATACGGTGAGTAAAAGTTATGGAATTTATTGATGAAATAGCTAGAGACAGCAAGCTAGAGTTTAAAGAGGTGTCTTTATATCCAAATGACAGTCACTTGTGGAGATATATGTACAATGAATGCTTAAATGCCAATACACAGATTGATAAATCCAGGTTCACTGTACATAAATTACGTAAAAAGATAGCTAATATCTTAAGCTTAGTGAGAATATTTAACAAAATGATTATTAATGTTGATTGACCTGCTAAAAATGTGTGTACATTACAGCAGACAGAATGTAACACTGTACAGAACACAGGGAAACATGAAAATTTGTCTCCAGATTCTCTTAATTGTCCAAACTGTGAGATTTTTTGTAATTATATAGAGAATCTTGAGGAACAAATTGACTCTAAAACAAATCTTTTGGAAAAACTACAGAATGACAGTAGATTGACACAGATTGCTGTAATAACTACAGATGACAAAAAGACTGAATCTAAATGTAAGCAACAATCCTCTTATATTCCGGAAAGTTCGGATATGGAGAATGTTGATGCTACTGATGAAAAAGAAATGAAACATAAAAACTTATTATGTAGAACTGCAAAACTAAAGTTGCAAATACATGACCAACTTATGAAAGTTTTAATAGATTTTCCTATTTATGACACTGAGGCAACTGTATTTTCCAATTGGGATTTATTTGAAATGTTTGCGGATCGTTTTAATCTGTCAAATGATCAACGCAATTACATATTTCAGTTGTGGGTTCCTGTTAATTTCGCTAAACGAATTAACACACCTGTTATTGATGACGAAGGTCAGGAAAAACAAAATGACGCGACAGATAGACTGCGACAATTATTGCTATGTATGACCGGTGAGCAAATACCGACCATAGAAATGTTAGATCTTTTACAGACTACTGCAGAAGAAAGTCCAATTGACTTTAAAATTAAATTTTGTAAAGTTTATGAAATGATATTTGGAGTAGATGATGACAATGATCCAGGTTTAAAAACAGCTTTCATGAAAAAATGTAAATACCTTGACCCAACTTCAGTAGCTATAGCGCAGGAACGTCAAAATTTAAATGATGTAGTAAGCTTCATTGATAAAATTAGGAGACAATTGAATCAAAGCAATCTCACACATGAGATAGCTATAATTCAATGTGACAAAAATAGTCAGGCTGCGGACATGTCAGAAACGACAGGTCTTGGCAGGAATGACAAGGACAGCTGCAGACAAGTGAGGCAAGGAGAGCCTATCACGTGTCTTTACTGTCATAGATCTGGTCATATGAGAAAACATTGCTGTAAATTTAAGAGAGACTCACAAATAAAAACTAAAGATATGGAGAATGAAAAATCAGCTTTTGTACAACCTGTTTTTTCATGTCAAGATAACATTTTGACTGAATTGCCTTATGCCACTGAAGTCAAACAGATCAGTAATTTGACTGTTAACAGCAGTTCAGACAACACTGTCACTGAAAGAGAGGGTTTATTGCCATTGCCAAAAATAGAATCACACCGGGATTCAATTTCTCTGCCATTACAATATGTAGCACCAATTATTTTGGATGAGAATGGTAGGCCATATATACAATGTTTGCTTAATGGTAAAAATATTAATTGTCTCATTGACAGTGGATCTGAGATTAGCCTTACCAAAGAAAACATACCTGTGAAACCAAATTCTCCTATGTGTAATATAGTGGGTTTTAATAATACAGGTAATTCCACTGCTAGACAGGTATCTAATGTAACATTTGAAGTACCTGGATTGGTGAAAACTAACATTAACATCTGGGTATGTCACAAAGCAGAGAATATACTCGGCATTGATGTAATCAATGAACAAAAATGGGTGATCGATTTGGCTAATAAAAGTATTTGGAAAGATCCATCTAGGCCCAAATCAGTGCTTATTGATCCCTCTGTATACAGTAAAGTTGGTTCCATTACCAATATGTCTACAGAACAAAAATGGCCTGATGTTGATGGTAATTGTGCTTTAAAGGAAGTGGTACAACGTTTTCCAAGTTTGTGGTCAAAGTTCAAAAATGACATTGGAACTTTGAAAAATACTGAATTGAATATTGAGGGAAAAGATCCAGAACCCCTTAATCAGTATGAGTTACCACTAGAATCAATTGGTCCACTTTCTGCCATTATTCAAGAGTTTGTACAACTTGGAATTGTAAAGAAAGCTAAATCAGTGGTAAATAACTGTATTTGGCCTATAAAAAATACTGATAATTCATATTCTTTATCAGTTGACTTAAGGACATTGAATAAACATATCACAAATAACCCAGTTCTTCCTGATAAATCTAACTTAAAGTTAAATTTGAATGCTGAGGACAAAGTGTTCTCTGTATTAAAAATTATGAATAGCCATTTTTCCCTTTCTTTAGCGAATAGCAGCCAGTACAAATTCGCATTCACATTCAGAAAAGAGACTTATACTTTCACTCGATTAATACCTGGCCTAGGTATTGGTGATGGTATAGTTCATGAAACTATAGCAAAAATATTTTCAAAATTTTCTAGGCCAGACTGCATTTGTCAACATGTGGATACGATTTTGCTGAGTACTCAGAATATCGATGAACATATAGCTCTTTTGTCTGAGTTGTTTATGATGTTACAAGCTGAAGGTTTAAAATTAAACACGACAAAAGTTCAGCTGATGAAAAGTCAAGTGAAATACCTTCACATGCAAATTAGTCAAGGAAAGAGACAATTGTTGCAAGAAACAGTTAGAGATATCACTGCAGGGGCGTGGCCGGATGGTGAAGAGAGCAGTCGCATAGACACACAGCTCTGGCTCCCAACGACCATCCTACAGCTATCCTGGGTCCTAGATCCTCGTGGAAGACATCCTCCGGTTCCCCACGGCTGTGGGCATCCTCCAGACTGGCTGACATGGTGAAATACGGGCCGCCGCGGCCCTCACACACGGCGGAACAACTAGCGCGGTTCCGGAGGCAAAATGGCGCCGAGACGCATGCAGGGCACTCAGACGCGCTGCAGTCCTCCTCCTCAGCCATCCAGGACTCTGTAACAGGGGTGAGTGCATCTATTCCTGCTATATTCCGCACACCTACAGAACCCCTGCAGACACCAGAATCACAGCAATCTGCTGAATTTAGTCAGACCACAGACTCCCCCCATGCTGAGCCTACATTATCTACAATTATGCTGGCTATTCAGGACTGCAAGGCCTCCCTCTCCACTCAAATAGCCTCTATCCGTATGGACTTTTCTTTATTGAAACAAGATGTCCAGAATCTCAGAGACCGCACAGGGGATGCTGAGGAACGGATTAGTACATTAGAAGACACTGTACACCCCATGTCTGTTACTATACGTGATACCACAAGTGAGATGGCGGCACTACGCGCTAAAATCGACGATTTGGAAAATCGCTCTCGCAGGAACAATCTCAGATTTGTGGGTTTCCCAGAACGCGCGGAAGGTTCCCATCCTGAAAAGTTTCTTTATTCATGGCTGCGGGACATTTTCGGTAAAGACGCACCCTCATTCTCACATGTTATAGAACGTGCACATCGCACTCCCCCTCGTCCACCCCCAGTGGGAGCCCCACCGCGATCCATCATAGCACGTATCCTTAACTTTCAAGATAAAGTTGCCATCCTACGTCTGGCACGTGAAAAAGGCCCGCTCTCATTCAATGGCAATAATATCTCTGTTTATCCGGACTTTTCTGCGGAAGTTCAACGCCAGCGGATCTCCTTCTCAGCAGTGAAGTCTAGATTGCGCACAGAAGGTCTCTCCTACGCCATGCTTTTCCCTGCTAAATTGCGCATTATCCATGAAGGTAGGGCCCACTTCTATACTAATCCTAAGGAGGCCATGAAATGGCTGAATGATCATTATGGTGCAGCACATAGAAGCAGAGGAGACTGAGGACACTCTTAACCTGCAAGGAAAGATCTACATCCTGCTATGCAAGTTACAGCGTCAACAATCTGCATGTCCCCTTATTGCAATGAGGGAGTTTCTCCCCCCCCTTTTTTTTTTGGTTTCTTTCCCCTTTTCATATACCCTTTTTTTTGGGGTCCCTTCTACTTTACAACCCAGCCTGCATTGCTACGATTTGCATCTTGTGAGGACCTGCATACTGGAACAATCACACCAGAACAATTATCCACCAAAGAAGGGGGAGAGGAAGGATATTATTTTCTTTTTTTTTTTTTTTTCCTCCTCTTCTACACCATTCCTTTTGTTTTGTCTTTTTCTCCATGTGAACAACCAGCTTATCTACCCTTCAACAGGACTTGTCTACTAGGAGGAGGGGAATAGAGAGAAAGAGGATTTTTTTTTTTCTCTCTCTCTTTCTCTCTCTTCCCTTTCTCTTCGGTCAATAGTTGGGAGCCTCACCAGACCCCACGTTACCCCCCTTACCAGCTTGTGGCGAGGCCACGGTACAGTTTTTTTTTCTTCCGCAGTTCCTAGTTAGGAAGGACTTTTAGTTTAGGGATCCAAAGCTTGCTGTGTTTGGGATGGCTAAGCGGGGTGGGGGGCACGAAGGTTTAAAGAAAAAGGTGATTGGGGTTTTTTTTCATGTTTTTTGTTTTTTGTTTTTCCCTCCCCTTTTTATTTTTTATGTCCTTTCTAACACACCTATATCATTTGCTAATGGAAGGTCATCAAAAATATACCGGGTTATTACATGTAGAGGTTTATTAACACCTCTGTGGTCATTTATATGTCCAATGTTTTTTTCTAAGGTAAAGCAGGGAAAATGTTCATGCTCCATGTTACCTTATCGGCAGACCCACGCATTTTTTTGTTATGTGCATGTGTGTGCTTCAGGTGGCATGGCCTATCTACTTATATTGATACCAACTCAGAGGTTTACTTATGCATCTTTACCACTTCCTGTTTTATTATGGCACAACCCCATAGGATAGTCTCCTGGAACACTAGGGGCCTGAATGCACCTCAGAAAAGATCCTTGGTTTTTTCTGTACTAAAAAAATGTCACCCTCACATTATTTGCCTCCAGGAGACTCACCTGACAGGTTCTAAGGTACGGGCTCTAAAACGTCCCTGGCTCTCTAAGCTATATCATGCCACCCACACTAACTGCTCAAGAGGTGTATCTATACTCCTGGCTAAATCCCTTCCAGCTGAATTAATTAGTGTTAAAACAGACCCAGAGGGGAGGTATATTGTTCTTATATTACGAATTTCTACTATAATCTTTACATTGGAGAACGTCTATGTTCCCCCTCCATTCTCAGTGGAAGTACTCTCTAAATTATCCCTGCACTTACTGAATAGACCCTTGGGCCCTCTGCTTTATATAGGGGATTTTAATGCAGTCCTGGACCCAACGGTGGATCGCTTGGGTGGGGGAGGCAGATCTTTTCCCTCCTTTGTAGACTGGGCTCAGGTTCATGGACTGACGGAGGTGTGGCGATGGAAACATCCGGAGAAACGCCAATTTTCCTGCCATTCGGATTCCTTCCATACTATGTCTAGGCTAGATATGGCTTTTGCGTCGACGGAGACCCTTCCGGTCGTCTCCGCCGTCTCATACCTGCCCAGGGGGGTTTCCGATCATGCCCCCTTGTCTGTGTCCCTTCTCATCCTTCCAGGTTCGGGACCTGTTTTGTGGCGCCTGAATTCATACTGGCTGGAAGACGAGATAGTGCAGGGTGAGTGTAGGACGAGTATTTCTAACTACTGGAAGCAAAACTTAGACAAAGTAGACCCCCCCACGGAGTGGGATGCGTTTAAGTCCACATTAAGAGGTACCTTTCATGTCTATTACAGGAATTCTACGTAAAAATAACAAGATGCGCACTGAGGAATTAGAAAATGCTATGTTAAGTGCAGAATCTGCCTATGCCTCTAACCCTGTCTCTGACACTAGAGAGACATGGCTACAGTGCCGTAGGGAATATGAAATTCGTTTGCTGGATCTCACACAAAAACGCATGTTGTATGTCTCACAAAAATCGTTTGAATATGGTAATAAAGCAGGACGTCTCTTGGCATATCTGACCAAACCTGAGCATACCCCCATTTCTATACCACGAATCCTGACTGCTCAAGATACGATCAGTGACAGCCCACGGGATATCCTAGACTCCTTTCTAAATTTTTACAGTAAATTGTACACTTCCAGGGTTGACTATGACGACTCCCAGTTGTCTGACTATCTGGCTGACATATCCCTTCCCTCCCTGTCAGATGAGGGACGAGACATGTTGGAGGAACCTATCACGGTAGAAGAGATTGCAGCAGCTATCTCCCAAATGCCGGCACATAAAACCCCCGGACCTGATGGTTTCCCGACTGAATGGTATGCTAAGTTCAAGGATCTCCTATCCCCCTTCCTTCTCCGAACCTATAACAAAGCCCTGGAGGCTGGGATCCTTCCTCCATCAATGAGGGAGGCTTTGATAGTTCTTCTGCTGAAGCCTCGCAAGGACCCACTTCACTGTGAATCTTACCGTCCAATTTCACTTATAAACGTGGACGTTAAGATTCTGGCCAAGATATTAGCAAATCGTTTAAATACTGTGGTCACATCTTTGGTCAATAGCGACCAGGGTGGATTTATCCCGGGCAGGTCTACCAGAATGAACATACGCAGATTGTTCCATAACTTACAGTATCCACATGACTGCCCTTCTACACGTGTCATTGTGTCACTGGACACCTGTAAAGCATTTGACAGTGTGGAATGGCCGTACCTCTTTCGGGTGTTGCAGAAGTATGGTTTTGGTCCCCGAGTGATAAAATGGATAAAAATTCTATACACCTCCCCAACGGCTAAGATAAGGGTTAATTCATTTATTACTGACTCCTTCCCAATTACTAGGGGCACTCGACAGGGGTGCCCATTGTCACCTCTGTTATTTGCTCTGGCTATGGAACCGCTTGCAGTTCGCATTCGCTCCTCCCCTATAATTAAAGGCCTCCCAATTGAAAATATAGAAGAGCGCATTTCTCTTTACGCAGACGATACACTGGTATATCTGGCAGATGCTGATGAGTCTTTGGGGGCGTTACTGGAAGAGGTCAACGCCTTCGGGGACTACTCAGGATTCCGAGTTAACTGGGATAAGTCCAGTCTTTTCCCTTTAGATGTGAGTGACCCCCCTCAGGTGCACCCAGACTCTAAGCTTCAAGTGGTGTCTTCTTTTAGATATCTTGGGGTGTTGGTTCAGGCTCCTTTATCTTTGTATGCCACTAATAATCTTGACCCCTTGCTGACCCGCCTCCAGGAGCAAACTAAACAATGGATGGATCTACCGTTAGACCTCATGGGGAGGGCCAATATACTTAAAATGATTTATTTACCTAGACTACTCTATATCCTCTCTAACTCCCCATGTAAAATATCCAAAGCTACTTTCAAACGCATGGATACGATGTGTACTTCTTTCCTGTGGAGGGGCGGATCCCCCAAAGTGGCACTGGAGACCTTGAGGTTACCAGCCCATCTGGCAGGCCTAGCATTCCCTAACTTTTTCCTTTACTACATGGCATCTCAGCTGGTGCACATACATGACTGGATGAATCCAGATCCAGCTAATGCCTGTACAGCCACAGAGGGGGCTATCGCATCCTCCCATGAAACCTTACATAACATAATATATAGAGGTCAGGTCCCAGACCGCCCTGGAACCTCTCTGCTCTCAGTCTCCCTCTCACTGTTTAAACACATTACTACAAAAATATCGAAACATTCTTGGACAAAATCCCCTAATAACCCCTTGTGGTTCAATCCCAATCTGCAAGAACTATACTCTTTTCCAGATGCCAATCGTTGGTATTCAAAAGGAGTTAAATATCTATGCCATTTATATACTACGCAGGGCTTTAAAACCTTCTCTCAGTTGAGTACAGACTTTGATCTACCAAAATCTCATTTATTTTATTATTATCAACTTAGACATGCCATACATACCCAATTCGGTACCCTAGATGATGTCACTGATCTGCCTCCACTGGAAAAACTACTTAGGCAACCAGAACCCTCTAAATTAGTTTCCACCTATTACGCAGCTTTAGTGACTGACTCAAACCCTAGGTTTCACAGAGCACAGGAGAAGTGGGAGACATTAGATATTGATATGGCAAACGACGATTGGACAGAATTTAGTGATACATATAAAACCTCTGTCATTTCCTCCCGAGACCGTATTATACAAATTAAAATTTTTCATCAAACTCACCTCACCCCGGCCAGACTGCATAGGATGGGTCTATTGCCATCAGCTGTCTGTTTCCGAGGCTGCGGCCAGGAGGCAGACTTTTTACATTGCTTCTGGTCATGCCCAATAGTTAGTGACTTCTGGGAAGAAGTGGGTGGTTTTATTTCAACTGTGTTGGGCCTTCCCAATATAATACACCCTAAGAACTGCTTATTGGGAGTATTTGGAGATTTACACATACCATCACATGCCAAGAGACTGCTCCGTATTCTTTATTTTTATGTTAAAAAATCTATTCTACTGTCCTGGAAAGGTGCACGGGCCTCTTTGAAGTCCATCTGGCTAAAACTTATCAATGACTCTATTCCATTATACAAACTAACCTTTGAAATTCGTAAAAGAAATAAAACCTTTTATAAAATCTGGGGGAAATGGTTGGATAGTCCACTAACTCTTTCCAAAAATTGAATACAATTGATCATTGATAGGCCGTGCCACAGGGACCCCAAGTGCCAGGTTCATTACTATGGTAATGCTGTGTAAAAATGCATATATCTGACTGTTGCGATTACCAATTTCCTAACTCTTTTGAAATGAAATAACATGCCTACAATGACCTGTGTGATCTACCCACTGATTGTATATCGCCTGTGTATACTGAATGGATCAGATATTCATGTGTGTTTTGTTTTTTTTTGTCTTTTTTTTTTTTTTTGTGACTGTTTTGTGTCTGTTGGTTCGTGTAGAACCTAAAACCAATAAAAATATCTTTAAAAAAAAAAGAGATATCACTGCAATCCCAACTCCAACAACTCATAAGGCATTGCGTCAATTTTTGCATAAAATAAATCATTGCAAAGAGTTTGTACACTGTTTTGCAGAAAAAGTTAATCCACTATATAATCTTTTGAGGAATAAAGGTAATATAGTTGACCAATGGGGTCCAAATGAGAAAAATGCTTTTGAAATGTTGAAAAAAGATTTGCAGAATGCTCCAGCATTAAGTACAATAGAGGTTTGTTCTGAAGCATCTTTTGTTTTGAAAACTCATGTATCTGAGAATGCCATCTCAGTAACGTTGTCTCAATTACAAGAAGGTAAGGAGAAAATAATTGCCTATTTCTCCAGAGTTTTATCTTTTTTAGAAAAAACTTTTGAGTCAGGTGTAAAGCAACTGCTAAGTGTTTACTATGCAATTAAAGCTACAGAGAGCATAGTGAAATCAAACAAAATCATTGTACAGACACCTGACTGCTCACTAAAAGGTATTTTTGAGGAAGATAGTTTTAAAGAATGTCGTAAAACATATCCTCTATGGTTCAGAGCTTTATCATCCAAACACATTCAGATAGATGTAAAAGGAAGACATCTTCAGGAATGTACACCAGCACATGTTTATACAGCTGTATCTGAGGAGTCTTCATCTCAGGTTTCCAGCATAAGAACAGAGAAGGACATAGAGCCAGTACTTGTTACTACAGAACAGTCTAACACTAGAATAAGAGCTTCAACACAGAATACAGTTACGCACATTTCTAATCTTTTAGAGATGAGAACAAAGGCATAGTCCATTGTCATCTCTGGGTGGTACAAAACTTTTATTTTGTTTGTGAAAACAGAGATTTGTATCATGACCAAAGGAGGTGTTGCGTCCTGTCATACCTAAACTTCACAGTACATATGATTTATAGTTTAGGCCATCTTAGACAGGATAAGGACAGTACATTGTCATACAGAAGTTCTCTTTGAAGGAAAATATAGGATAGTGTTATTTTACATATAGTTTAACAAATTCACAAAGTTATTGTCTCATAATGTTTTAACATTTGTTGGAAAAAAGTTACAAGATTTTAATGAAAATATTTTATGCCTGATTAATGATACTGCATTTCTTTTACAGAAATGGCATCTAAAATCAAATAAATATGGAAGATAACAAGCTCATATGAAGAGAAAAGAGAATATCAGGAAAATTCAAAGTTAAAGAAGGAATCCTCTAGGGAAGAATATTGGACAAAAGATTTATACTTCAGATTTATGACTGTTTTATCTTATTCAACAAGATTTTTCTAATCTAACAGAACTTGAAGAAGAAACTTTAAAGACATTTCATGAAGAAAAAATTAATCAGAAGAAACTTTATCTACTATAGATAAACAATTTGGGACTCAAACATTTGTCCACATATACATTTTTTGATAATCCGATTATTCTGATATTAATGTTCATATTAAGTTAGGATTATCATTATTATTATTTTTATTTTTCCTTATTCATATATTGAATATTTTTAGGTAACAACTGCACACTCATTCTAGTTTATAGAACATCTTTTGTTCATAACTTAAGAAACATATCACTCTTAATAGAACTATGGAAAGTTAGAACAAGTTTTATAGTGTAAAGTATATTTCCAAAGAGCTAAAATATTATTTGAGCACAAATATGGAAATATATTATTGCATAATTTATTTTAATAATAATACTAATTATTATTGTTATTATTATTAATATTAGTAATTATAGATATGAGTCATCATTATGTTATACATTTTTAAATTCTATATCATTATTTTAAGATTTTGAATAGATAGATCTAAGAGGAGTTAAAGTAAAGAAAAAAGTGATTAGAAAGGAGAGTTATTTCTAGCTGCTTCAGTTCTGAGGAATATTGTGTTCGATCATTTGATACAAGGATGTGTAAATGTGACATGAATGATGTTATGAATGTATTAGAATATTTTGATATGATTAATCATAATTCAGGGGGGATTGTTAGAATATTATTCCAAATTCATAATTCGGCACTTATAGGTGTTATATTATATTCATGGTAAGCTTGCAAAACATATTTGGTTTTATGATTAATCATGATAAATAGAGTATGTGTGAATGACCTTGATCAATAGATTTGACATGATTCTTCTTCTAAAGCTGAGCATTGCTGGATTTTTCTGGTGTAGCCAATTTGAGTATGACATTTAAAGTTCTTTGGTATAGAATGTCATGAGAAGACGAAAATAGACACGTGTCCACATAGCTAAAGGAATATACATTGTGGATTATATTCTGTTAAGTTAAGTTAGTTTGTAGTTCCAGTCATATTAATAAGTACTAGTATATAGTTACTTAATGTAAAGTTGATAATATGTGTTCATATTATATAGATGTTTGGTTATATGACATTACATGATCAGCATATTACTTCAAGTATGGAGTGTTACATGTGGGCTTGTCAATCGTATGCCATATATGACTATGAGTGCATACTGAAGCTAGCAGAAATGAATATGTGCCATACAAGGTTCTAAGTTGGTGTGAGGTTATGACGTTCACACGTTCACATGTAACATATAAAGCCAATGCTTCCATATTGAAGGACACACACAGACACACAGACAGACACACAGACAGACACACAGTCATTAGGATAGATGATACTGACATGTACACAAGATACTTTGATAAGTTGGGACAGCTGTCAATTCTGCCAGAAGACTGAGAACGTCATTTCCTGTTTCTTCTTGGACGACACAAGACAGCATGGAGACAGCAGCCATGAAGCACACATGCTATCATAAGCTAATTACAGCTTTATAACTTTTTATTCTATTTCATATATTTTTACCCACACTGAACTGAACTATTATACTTTTTACATTGTATTTATGATGCCAATTGTGAGACAATAAACTCACACTTTGTTTTAAGTCAGTTTGACTATCAATGCTATTCATCCAGAAACACCTCTGAGATACAAGAATATTAGATATTAATAATATTCTTCAAATTCCCCACAGGGGAACCCTGAACCAAAATTTAAAAAAAAAATGATGTGGGGGTCCCCCTAAATTCCATACCAGGCCCTTCAGGTCTGGCATGGATATTAAGGGGAACCCCGGCAAAAAAAAAATGGCAGGGGGTCCCCCACAAAATCTATACCAGACCCTTATCCGAGCACGCAACCTGGCAGGCCACAGGAAAAGAGGGGGGGACGAGACAGCGCCCCCCTCCTGAACCATACCAGGCCACATGCCCTCAACATTGGGAGGGTGCTTTGGGGTAGCCCCCAAAACACCTTGTCCCCATGTTGATGGGGACAAGGGCCTCATTCCCACAACCCTTGGCCAGTGGTTGTGGGGGTCTGCGGGCGGGGGGCTTATCGGAATCTGGAAGCCCCCTTTAACAAGGGGACCCCCAGATCCCAGCCCTCCCCCCTGTGTGAAATGGTAAGGGGGTACTTACCCCTACCATTTCACTAAAAAAGTCTCAAAAATGTTAAAAATGACAAGAGACAGTTTTTGACAATTCCTTTATTTAAATGCTTCTTCTTTCGTCTATCTTCTTTCTTCCTTTGGTTTCTTCCTCCATCTTCTTCTTCTTCTGGTTCTTCCTCCGGTGTTCTCGTCCGGCATCTTCCTCCGTGGCGTCGGCGTCTTCTTCCCTTCTTCTCCTCGGGCTGCTCCGCATCCCTGATGGCATGGAGGGAGGCTCCCGTTGTGTGACGCTTCTCTCTTCATCTTCTTCTCTTCATGTCTTCATCCTCTTTTTGGGCCGCTCCGCATCCATGATGGCATGGAGGGAGGCTCCCACTGTGTGACGATTCCCCTCTTCTGATGGTTCTTAAATAACGGGGGGCGGGGTCACCCGGTGACCCCGCCCCCTCTGACGCACAGGGACTTGATGGGGACTTCCCTGTGGCATTCCCCATGACGTCAGAAGGGGGCGGGGTTACATAACGGGTGACACCGCCCCCCTCTGACATCACGGGGAATGCCACAGGGAAGTCCCGTCAAGTCCCCGTGCATCAGAGGGGGGCAGGGTCACCGGGTGGCTCCACCCCCCATTATTTAAGAACCATCAGAAGAGGAGAAGCGTCACACAGTTGGAGCCTCCCATCATGCCATCATGGATGCAGAGCGGCCCGAAAAGAAGATGAAGAGAGGAAGATGAAGAGAAGAAGATGAAGAGAGAAGCATCACACAGCGGGAGCCTCCCTCCATGCCATCATGGATGCGGAGCGGCCCGAGGAGAAAAAGGGAAGAAGACGCAGACTCCGCGGATGAAGATGCCAGAAGAAAACACCGGAGGAAGAACCAGAAGAACCAGAAGAAGAAGAAGATGGAGGAAAAAACAGAAGGAAGATAGAAGAAAGAAGATAGAAGAAAGAAGAAGCATTTAAATAAAGAATTGTCAAACTCTCTTGTCATTTTTAACATTTTTGACAGTTTTTTTGTGAAATGGTAGGGGTACTTTTGTACCCCCTTACAATTTCACACAGGGGGGAGGGCTGGGATCTGGGGGTCCCCTTGTTAAAGGGGGCTTCCAGATTCCGATAAACCCCCCGCCCGCAGACCCCCACAACCACCGGCCAAGGGTTGTGAGGATGAGGCCCTTGTCCTCATCAACATGGGGACAAGGTGTTTTGGGGGGCTACCCCAAAGCACCCTTCCAATGTTGAGGGCATGTGGACTGGTATGGTTCAGGAGGGGGGGCGCTCTCTCGTCCCCCCCTCTTTTCCTGCGACCTGCCAGGTTGCGTGCTCAGATAAGGGTCTGGTATAGATTTTTAGGGGGACCCCACTCCATTTTTTTTTAATTTTGGCCGGGGTTCCCCTTAAAATCCATACCAGACCTGAAGGGCCTGGTACGGAATTTAGGGGGACCCCCACGCCATTTTTTTAAAAATTTTGGTTCGGGGTTCCCCTGTGGGGAAATCCCATGCCGTTTTTATCAATTAACTTTTATGTGTTGTGTCGGACCAACAATTCATTGATAGCCGCGAGTATTTTTTAATGACTTTTTTTCCTTTGAAATGTCATTTTGCTGTCAGACTGTTCTAAACACGGGAAACATGCGCCCCTTTACAGGCATATTATAAACACCCCCCAGGTACGAAATTTAAAGGAATATTACACTTTTATTGTTTCACTTTAAGCATTATTAAAATCACTGCTCCCGAAAAAACAGCCGTTTTTAAAACTTTTTTTTGCATTGATCCATGTCCCCTGGGGCAGGACCCAGGTCCCCAAACACTTTTTATGACAATAACTTGCATATAAGCCTTTAAAATTAGCACTTTTGATTATTCATGTTCGTGTCCCATAGACTTTAATGGTGTTCGCGTGTTCGAACAAATTTTTTGCCTGTTCGCAAGTTCTGGTGCGATCTGAACAGGGGGGTGTTCGGTTCATCCCTAGTCGGGAGGCAAGGCGGGGTTTATGATCATGTGACCGCCACGATTGTCTGTCCCAGCAGTCATATAATTGGAAAGCTTTCTGTTAGTCGCCGGTAACTGTGCTGGGAGCACAGAGGGAGCGCGCTCTCGGTACAGCTGTGTTTACAAAATAATATGCAAATCTGTGGCCGATCGGAGAGGCCACATATTTGTGTACTGTTGGTGCAAAGGAGTTAAAAAGGCCAGCTAGGAAATGCACCACTATGCAAACAGTGTGGCCAAAGGAGCTGATTGTAGATACATATAAACCCAACTATTGCATTAGTTCACCTCATTGCATGCATTGTGATAGCCCCAAGAGCTGTGCAGTGAATACTCCAAGTGTGAGGTCTGTTACACAGGCTGGTGTGGGTGGTCATAGTATACTGTATAAGTGCAGCAGAGATTGGGGGAAGGGTATCAGGGTGATGTGAGCTAGTTCATCTTTTCATAAAAAAAATTTGAAACCAAGCTAAATTTTTTTGGTTTTCACTTGTTAGAGCCTCATAATTATTACATATAACTTCTCAATGAATTATACTAATCAACCTCTGGATAAACCTTTTAATACAGAAAACTAAACAACTCTGAGAATTTGCACAGAGTTTAAAAGGTTGTTTGAACTTCAGAACAATGGGTTGTATTGGTGCGTAAGATAAGACCTGGACCCAGAAAGACGTAAACTTTTTTTTAAAACTGAAACTGTTACATGTTTCAGAACTTACAAGTGTTACTGCTGCCAAGCTAGTGAAAACCAAACCTAAACCTTTCTATTAAGCTGACCAAGAATCAACACTCTTAAATTTGATGACAGTGTCCTCTATTGTTCAACTTAAGTAAAGTGAAAGTAAACCCAACTATCATTTTCAGCCAAGGAAGCTGTCATCTTGGTCTCTGATTACTCTTCAACTGCCATTAAGCTGCACATGTGATCAGTTGATTGGATGGTTTATCTCTTTGAGGTCAGAACTCTGTGCAGGCCAGTCAAGTTCCTTCACCCCAAACTTGCTCATCCATGTTTTTATGGACCTTGCTTTGTGCACTGGTCCAACTCCTTGGGTGGAGAGGGGATGGTGTGGGGTTGCTTTTCAGGGGTCGGGCTTGGCCCCTTAGTTCTAGTGAGGGGGAAATCTTAAGGCATCAGCATACCAAGACATTTTGTAAAATTTCATGCTCCCAACTTTGAGGGAACAGTTTGAGCATGGCCCCTTCCTGTTCCAACATGACTGCACACCAATGCACAAAGCAAGGCTCATAAAGACATGGATGAGCAAATTTGGGGTGGAGGAACTTGACTGACCTGCACAGAGTCCTGACCTCAACCCAATAGAACACCTTTGGGATGAATTAGAGCAGAGATTGCGAAGCAGGCCCTCTCGTCCAACATCAGTGCCTGACCTAACAAATGCACTTTTGGAAGAATGGTTAAACATTCCCATAGACACACTCACAAACCTTGTGGACAGCCTTCCTAGAAGAGTTGAAGCTGTTATAGCTGCAAAGGGTGGGTCAACTCAATGTTAAACCCTACGAATTAAGACAGGGATGCCATTAAAGTTCATGCACATGTAAAGGCAGGCGTCGCAATACTTTTGGTAATATGGTGTCTATACCCAGGTACATGTGCAAAATTCCTTTTGCTGATATACCATTTTGTACATTGGATGTATGTACTATTAATAACCTTTTCTTATATAAAGCTCGTATTATTTCCATACAGGTGTGCATCTTTATACTTATGCAAGAGGAAAAGGAAAAAAAGCGCCAAGCAGGCATCGTGAAGCACAATTTGTTAAAGAATAAAAAATTATATAAACAGCAATGGCACTCACAAGCGGGTGTGGTGGGGGATGAAGTTTGCAGTGGATGGGAAGTCCAAGTGTGAACTGGGAGCTATGGTCTTTATACATTATAGGAAGAAGGCAAGCTGTATAGAGGGAGCGAGATCAGCCTGAGCTCTGTCCAGAGGGATTCAGCGTCGAGCTGGCCTGTATAGCCGGGATGGTTCGTCCAGTGTTCGGATATCCATCCAAAGTGTGTATCTCCAGCGGGAGTGTAGAGAGGAGCTGCCAGTCCATCTGCCATGAGAACCAATGGGAACGCATTTCGGAAGCAAGCCACACTACCTTCAACAGCCTCTTTTTTTATTATTGACATTTATTCCTATACCTCTGAGAATAAGACTTTTTTTTTTTTGACTGTTTATTTTAATCAGTTGCCTAATTGGCTTTACATCTATCACATGTCCGCAGAATCACCAATGACACTGACAAACCCAGAAGTCACGGCGTACACCGGTTCGATCATGTGTTTGTCATAATTTTTATAGATTTCTATATAAAGCGCAGTATATGGCAGGTAAATTTACACCCTAGCAAAAGTCTTAGAGGACAAAACGCATCGGATGCGTTTTTTAACATACACTTTTTCTGATATATTTATTGTATTCCGTATTTCTCATATTAGGATTAGATATCATGCTGCCACTTTGAGCATCATGAAGGCTATTTGGCTCTAGTTGTATCCTAGAACATTATCTCTTCTTCTGTTTTATTTTTTTTCCCTACTTATATTTTTCAGTTTACTTTTATGGTTTATTGTATTTTATTTTTAAGAGGGTTCAATACAAGCATCTCCATTTACTTACCATAAAAGTTTTTTATGTTATGGATATTACCATATCAGGTATATTCCATTTTATCTTATTTTTAAGCTGACAGTTGTAATTTTTTACATTTATGTTCTGCTCTCTGGATTTCATATAATCATTCTTAATTTCATGATATGCCTGCACATTGTATGTGTTGATATACGTTTGTGATGTCACCATTTGCTTATAACTGTGTGTGACTTGACTTCAGGTTTTTTAAGGCACTTAGAGTATTGCCGTTGTGTCCATTGACACTGGGTTGTAATCCTACCCATCGCATAACTATTTCCGATCACATGAGGTTTTGGAACATGTTTGCGTTCCAAACCTCGTTACAGGCCGTCGCCTCTTCCTGCCTCATATGATATACAGTCTCCGAGCGGTCTACACGTCATTCCGTTCACACGCGACGATCATGTGACCATCTCTGCAGAGGAATACTCGTGAGCATTGATTGGAGGTTGAGAGAGAGGCTTGGCTTCTTACCAACAATGCCTACACACAATTGGCTTTACATCTATCACATGTCCGCAGAATCACCAATGACACTGACAAACCCGGAAGTCACGGCGTACACCGGTCCGATCATGTGTTTGTCATAATTTTTATAGATTTCTATATAAAGCGCAGTACATGGCAGGTAAATTTACACCCCAGCAGAAGTCTTAGAGGACCAAACGCGTCGGATGCGTTTTTTAACATAGCCATTACCTACTGCGCTGTTAGGTTCAAGTGAACCCAATTTTTACCGCCCTAGATTTTACCATTTGTTGGTTATAACCTTTTATAATTTGTATACCAATAAATTCCTGTTTTTTCAACAGATTTACACTATGTGGAAGCTTCTTCTTTTATTTCCTTGCCATATCATGGGGACTATCGAGGATTGAGTGGAACCTAGCGGATGATCGAGGTTGGTCCATTAGGACGTCCAGGTCCAACCCAGCTTCTCCGGGGATACAACATCCTTTGTGGCTTTCTTCGCTTCTTCAAGCCAAGCCTACCAGTGTGATTGGAACCAGATACATCTTACCGTTTAACGGTACAAGCTCTTTAGACTCACCGCTGACGGCCTGTGAGTCCATCTCCTCTAGTAAGGGCATTTTTACTTCTATCTGCCTGAGATCATGTCTGGAAAAGATGTCACCCCATATGCTGAAATGTTCCTAATAATCCTGTAGAAACTCCTATGAAGATTTGGAGTACTTACAGTTTTTCAGTGGCTCCTGAATGAGCCTATATTTCATACACGGACATTATAGTCATTATATCACTGTGTATTTCACACTCCAATAGATTGGTTTGATGGACACACAATATAGTTGAGTTGATCTCAACTACATCCATATTAGTTTTGATTTATATGGTATTATTTACTTTCACTCCATTTGGTGTTTTTATTCAATATATATATTTTTTTCTATGTTTATTTTTATGTGGTTTTGAGGTCACATTTATTTTGATAGATATACTTGAGTGTAAATTTATCACTAGAGGTTACACGTAGTTCAATCTGTATCATTCTTTCACTAGTATATTACTATTTGTAACTCTTCAATCCTTTTTGGGCTTATACCTCCCTTTTTTCCTCTTATTTTTAGTTCATCTTATGGGTTATTGTCACTCAGTGATTTTATAATCATCAGTATTGTTTTTTCTGTACACTTTATGAGCGCCACACTTTGCCGTTTCACTCACATTTACAATTAGTCTGATTGTTGTGTTGGCTGCCTTTTTTTTTCCTTTTGAGTTTGGCGCAGCATTTCCCACATTTATTTGTATTCTGCACTTTTGACATTATTGCTGCAGCCTCCTCACATATATATATATATATATATATATATAAGAGTATGAATGCGTTTGAATATCGCACCAATTGTACTTTTAACATTGAGGGTGTGTTCACAGCCCTTAACACTGATTCAGAAGTGGGAGGTTTATTTCTGAGGCTCAGAAACCTGATGGTGTCTGAGCTTCACCTCGAATGGGACATTGCCTTCTTGGACCAATACTCCAAGGAGCGTATGGTCCCAAGAGGTTTAAGGTGGACCATCCACTCACAACAGGGAGACCTAGATGTCGAGTCATGGTTCCACTATTTCAATGAAGCAGGGATTTCCCTGCTGAGTTTCCTCATTGATCTAAAAAGAACTAGAAGGACCATTATCGATAAAGAAATCAAGGAAATTAGAGATAAACTCCTTCCACACAAATCTACTACAGAATATATTACTCTTTCTACAAACCTTAAGAATCATTTAGAGAAAGAAGAGCGAGAACAAAAAATTAAGAAACAGAAGAAATACAACAGAGACATTAGTGATTATAAAAATGGAAATGTTTTTAGTTGACAAAATAAAGACCAAGGAAATTTTGAGTCTGAAATTGAACATCCTTCCATGGAGACTTCGGGTCCCTCTGATACTAGATCATCACAGGTACCTGTCGCCCCACCTCCACCCAACAAAGTTGAACACAATATGCGTTCTAACAATCCCCCCCATATACCCACACCTTATCATAAAGGACCTCCCCCTACCTATGAAAATAGAGGGAGAAACACTAGGGGTAAAAGAAAGGGAAATAGAGATCGTTCAATACATTACGAACCATATACACAAGATTTCTCACCCCGAAGAAGGAATCCGAGCCAAAGTGATTATTACGATCATCAACCCTACCCCCAAAGGACCCCAGTACATACTCAGAATAGATTTTCACGATTAAGGGAAGACAGATCCAGGGATTATCAGAATTCCCAGTATTCCTACAGAAACAGAGATGGTGATTATGCAGATAGAGCGCCTTTTAACTACAATCAAAATTTGCACAGGCCGTCCCACTCGGGGGGTTTTCACAGGGAATTAGAAAATTCCAAATAAAACCCAGAACAAAACGTGGCACCAGAGGGGGGCGGCGCTCTAGGCAAAAGAAAACGAGTATAAGCGACAACGGCATTTTCAATCTGAGCAAAGCAAATTTTACCCAAGCTGAACATATTGTTTTAGATAAAGGACTTAAGTTTGTCCCTCCGAAGAAATTCAACAAATTTTCCACATTTATAGATGTACACAAATATGTGCGCAAATTTAACATACAAAGATATATCGCATCCAATCCCAGTAGGCCTTCAAACCTGCTCATTACTTCACATACTGTACACTCTGGGTTAGCCAACCCATCATTATTTAATCCTCCGGCTCCTGTAGCCGCCTCGATTAAGGTTTTTCGGGATTTGGTACTTACTGATCTAAAAAGATTGCCAAAGAAAAAAACTTACAGCGATCCCAATATCAAGATTGGACTTAAGTCACTTTGCGAACGCAAAAGACCTTATCATTCATCCAGCAGATAAGGGGGGCGGGATTGTCATTCTGGACAAAAGCGACTATCATGCCGAAATGACTAGGATTCTCAGTGATTCTGACACGTATTTACGCCTTGCGAAGAACCCCACTTCAGATTATAAAAAAATACTGGTGGATCTAGTTGATATTGGTTCCCAGCTAGGTATCCTAGACAAGAAAGAAAAGAGTTACCTGGTTCCAGTGGTCCCACAGATTCCTATAATTTATTATCTACCTAAGGTACACAAGAGTGTGATTAAACTGCCCGGTCGTCCCATTATTAGCGGGATTAACTCTGTGACCTCACGCATAGGGAAATACATCAACTATTACCTTCAACCTACAGTCAAATTGATACCATCTTTTTTGAAAGACACCAGGGACACCATTGCTAAATTACAACAGGTTACTTACAGTAAAGATCTTATACTGGTCACGGCTGACGTCACATCCCTATACGCTTGTATACCCCATGAATTGGGCTTGGGAGCAGTTGAGTTATTTCTGTCAAGGGATAAAACTATTCCGAGAACCCAGAAGAGATTCATCATGGACCTTCTACAGTTCGCTACCAGGTCTAATTATTTTTGTTACAGCAATCAATATTATTTACAAACTAAGGGTTTAGCCATGGGGGCTAAGTTTGCCCCCAGTTTGGCTAATATTTTTATGGCTAAATGGGAGGAGGATGTCGTCCAGGCCCTGGATCCACCGCAGCTGGCTCTGTGGGCCAGGTATATTGACGACATCCTTCTCCTGTGGAAGGGTAACATGGAATCTTTAGATAGATTCATGTTATATCTAAATGATAATGAGGTTGGTATCCATTTATCGTATGAAGCCAGCACCTCTGCGATTCATTTTCTAGATCTGGAGATCACGGCTGTTAACGGTCATTTATAGACTAAAACCTTCTTCAAGGCTACTGATGGCAACGGATACATTCCGATTGACAGCTGCCACCACACAGCATGGCTTAAATCAGTACCTCGAAGCCAGCTGATGAGAATCAGACGTAACTGTTCCCTTCTCTCGGATTCTTATTCCCAAGCCGAGACTCTGAAGTCAAGGTTCTGTGAAAAGGGATACGACAGACGTCAGATCGATGAAGAAATCCAGAGGGTTGCTTTAGTCGACCGATTAGCACTGTTAAACGAACAACCGAAAAGACCTCCGGATAACAGACATAAATGGTCTTTTCTTACCAACTACTCAATCCAACATAAACAAATCAAGGATATCATTTCCAGACATTGGAAAGTGTTAAAGAACAATTTGATACTAGGCCCCTTACTCCCTGAACGAGCTGGAGTGATTTACAAGGGTGCACTATCAGTGAAGGGTCAGATTGCACCAAATGTAACAGACCCCCCCAATAACTCCATCTTTTTTTCACAATATGAAGAGTTTCTTCCCTTGTCGGAAGTGTACAGTGTGTAAACACAACGTATGTAAAGCACGAAAAATTGAAACCTTTACATCATCCACTACTGGAAGAGAATATAAGATGAAACATTTTGCCACATGTACAACCAAATATATTGTGTACCTTATCACTTGTCCCTGTGGAAAGCAATATATAGGCCGTACTCTATCAGTCAGTAACAATCAGACAATAAAAAAGCCTAAACCATAAAAATCTGAGGTGGGAGATAAGGTAGACAAAATAAAATCCAACCCATAAATACAAGACAAAAGAAAATTAAAATGAGCTAGGGACTGGTAACACACAGGAGTCCCTCAGAGAAGACAACAATTCTGAATTGTAGAGGTAGATGGGTGAATGACAATCATTAAAATGCTCGGTGAAAATAAGATCAATAGTATACTATATCAGCCACCCTGCCTCAAGGGAAGTGACAATCAGAAAGAAACTTATAAATAAAAATATAATGACTTCCCAAACAAACTGACCAAAAAACTTGGATGATAGGCAAAACACCAAATAAACTTAAGGTGTACCACAAGTAACAGCTAAAAATCAATAAATCTCTAGTGATGATATCATATCTTAAAAGTGAACCATATTAGATTATGTGCAAAAGTGCAAAGAAATCTGAAACATGCAGAAATTCCATATTGATGTGAATCCACAGTATCAATATAAAATACAAACAGTGAAAAATGGTGCAATCATAATATTCTAATGCACTATAAATAAGTATTAATGAGTAGAAAAATAAATAATAATAAATAATATGAGGACAGGCAATCCCACAACAGAGATGCCTTCCCACACAGTGACAATGGTGCAATTTAGTCCATAAAAAAGTGAGACTGTGATGAGTGATGTCTGCAAAGACCAATCTTTAGTTGAAGTGCCAAGTGTGTAGTGACTGGTGCTCTTCTTTTATATACGTTCTGGTGCATACACCAAGTGTTTCCCCCAGCCTCTCACCTCCAGCAGCGGCCCCCAATGGGCCAAGTAGAGCGGGTGGATAATCTAGGAGAGGATGTATTTCCTGGAGCGATGTCAGCAGAACTGTCCCTCTGGATCTCCTCCCGCCGCTCACAGTAATCCCAGCAATTGTTTAGGAACAAAGGAGAGGTCTCATGGTGTAGTATTTACGAATAAGTTTATTAATCAAACATAAAAACTTACATTAAAAATAGCAGCGATCAGTAGATGTGTAAAGCTTCCGGGTTCGGCCGTCCCCGAGAAGCGTCGGCACCTGACTCCTCCTACCCTGACGCGTTGCGTCACACCACGTGACTTTATCAAAGGGATGAGGAGTCCGGTGCCAGCCATTCAGTTTATATACACGCCGTTGACATAGCAACAGCTAAAACAACAATTGCAAACGAGCTTGCGTGTATGATGCCGAACAGGGGGAAGGTGTAAACAGTGTATTCAATTATACTCATAAAAAACATGATCAGTAAACCTCATCTTATTTATATGAATCAAAATAAAAACGCATGTTAAAACCATAATTATTATTAAAATTAATTAGCCTTATAGGTTCTCATAGTAAACCTTATTGTTCATAGAGCCATCACATCATTATCGCCATCTTGTGGTGACTGGGAATATCAACCATAATTAAACCACGGGAACCAAAAATTAACTAAACAATATATATATTCTCTTCAGAGCACTGGTCAATATGTTAATCAAGCAAAACAAATGACCAGCCCAAATAAACAAATCCAGATACACAGGAGATCTTAGGAAATTACTATAAAATATTAAAATTCAAATAAAATTATTTATAAATATCTACAAGTGGACTAAGAATGGGATGTACATATAATTAAATATAAGATTCAGATACTCAAAATATAGGATAAAACCTAGCATGCAATAAATAGGATCAGAAGAAATGGATCTAATCAATAAATGGAAAAGAAAAGATGGAATAAACAAACATACCAGATCCAATACCCAGAAATGAACACGTACTAAGTCATGGTATCAATAAAATTAAAAAACCACTAAAAATTGGAGATAAAACAATTTAAATCGAATTCCACGTTATGTCCTAGGGGCGATAAAGTCTGTAATTCATGAATCCATCTGGATTCTGCCTGACTAATTCTAATAATTTTATTGTCGCCCCTCCAGTGGGGTTTATACTTTTCAATCCCACATATCCTCAAAGATGAAGGATCACTAGTAGTGAAGATGACAAAATCTTACCTGAGAGACACTAAGCACCTTATTCAACTCCTTAATGATGTGACCTTGAGTGATGGCCCTATATACCTGGCAACATGTGATGTTTCGTCCCTGTATACAATCATCAATCATGATGAAGCCATACAGGCAACAAAATGGGCCCTAAGAAAATTTAGTGTTTTAAAATGTAAACAAAGAAGATTCCTACTGGATTGCTTAAGATATAGTTTGGATTCCAGCTACTTCTGGCATAATAATAACTATTACAAACAAATACGGGGTATTGCAATGGGCGCTAAATACGCACCTAGCGTGGCGAATCTCTATATGTCAGAGTGGGAGGAAGAAGTACTGTACAACAATCGACCTTTGTTCCTAAACAATTGCTGGGATTACTGTGAGCGGCGGGAGGAGATCCAGAGGGACAGTTCTGCTGACATCGCTCCAGGAAATACATCCTCTCCTAGATTATCCACCCGCTCTACTTGGCCCATTGGGGGCCACTGCTGGAGGTGAGAGGCTGGGGGGAAACACTTGGTGTATGCACCAGAACGTATATAAAAGAAGAGCACCAGTCACTACACACTTGGCACTTCAACTAAAGATTGGTCTTTGCAGACATCACTCATCACAGTCTCACTTTTTTATGGACTAAATTGCACCATTGTCACTGTGTGGAAAGGCATCTCTGTTGTGGGATTGCCTGTCCTCATATTATTTATTATTATTTATTTTTCTACTCATTAATACTTATTTATAGTGCATTAGAATATTATGATTGCACCATTTTTCACTGTTTGTATTTTATATTGATACTGTGGATTCACATCAATATGGAATTTCTGCATGTTTCAGATTTCTTTGCACTTTTGCACATAATCTAATATGGTTCACTTTTAAGATATGATATCATCACTAGAGATTTATTGATTTTTAGCTGTTACTTGTGGTACACCTTAAGTTTATTTGGTGTTTTGCCTATCATCCAAGTTTTTTGGTCAGTTTGTTTGGGAAGTCATTATATTTTTATTTATAAGTTTCTTTCTGATTGTCACTTCCCTTGAGGCAGGGTGGCTGATATAGTATACTATTGATCTTATTTTCACCGAGCATTTTAATGATTGTCATTCACCCATCTACCTCTACAATTCAGAATTGTTGTCTTCTCTGAGGGACTCCTGTGTGTTACCAGTCCCTAGCTCATTTTAATTTTCTTTTGTCTTGTATTTATGGGTTGGATTTTATTTTGTCTACCTTATCTCCCACCTCAGATTTTTATGGTTTAGGCTTTTTTATTGTCTGATTGTTACTGACTGATAGAGTAGCGCCACATATTTTATATAATTTTATTTTTTTCCTTGGGGGAATTGAGTGGACCCATCTATGTTGGCAGCTCTCTACCGGGTACCTCATTGTCAGTTTCAGATATTGTTTGTTCACCTTGTGGTCCTTTGCGCACTAGTCCCCATACATTTAATATATAGGCCGTACAATACGTAATTTTGCTACACGAGACAATGAACACATCACAGCCATAAAAAAGGGACGCACGAATCATAGTGTACCTAAACACTATCTACATTATCATAACCAAAATCCATCGGGGACGAGATTCCAAGTTATCGATAAGTTTGTGCCCCATTGGAGAGGGGAGTCTAATGTAAGGGGGGTCTCCAAGTTAGAAACTTTTTGGATACACCAAATTAAATGCTACACACCACATGGACTCAACATTGATTGGGATATCAATGCTTTCATCAATCAATCCTAGGCAGTGGTGGTCTCTCTACTCTCTCCACTTTAAGAGTGTTTATCACTGACATACTCATACCTTTGTACCCACCCATTTATATTTCTTGGAGTTTTCCCTGCTTACCATTTCATCAGATTAGTTCTTGAATTTATTATCTATATGCCATATAATATACACCAGGAGATTTCTCATACCTTTGTACCTACTTATTTACATTTTCTCTGAGCCCCCCTGCTTATTACATTACTTATTAGTATTTATATGTCATATAACATACACTTTTTCTGATATATTTATTGTATTCCGTATTTCTCATATTAGGATTAGATATCATGCTGCCACTTTGAGCATCATGAAGGCTATTTGGCTCTGGTTGTATCCTAGAACATTATCTCTTCTTCTGTTCTATTTTTTTTTCCTACTTATATTTTTCAGTTTACTTTTATGGTTTATTGTATTTTACTTTTAAGGGGGTTCAATACAAGCATCTCCATTTACCATAAAAGTTTTTTATGTTATGGATATTACCATATCAGGTATATTCCATTTTATCTTATTTTTAAGCTGACAGTTGTAATTTTTTACATTTATGTTCTGCTTTCTGGATTTCATATAATCATTCTTAATTTCATGATATACCTGCACATTGTATGTGTTGATATACGTTTGTGATGTCACCATTTGCTTATAACTGTGTGTTACTTGACTTTAGGTTTTTTAAGGCACTTAGAGTATTGCCGTTGTGTCCATTGACACTGGGTTGTAATCCTACCCATCGCATAACTATTTCCAATCACATGAGGTTTTGGAACATGTTTGCGTTCCAAACCTCGTTACAGGCCGTCGCCTCTTCCTGCCTCATATGATATACAGTCTCCGAGCGGTCTACACGTCATTCCGTTCACACGCGACGATCATGTGACCATCTCTGCAGAGGAATACTCGTGAGCATTGATTGGAGGTTGAGAGAGAGGCTTGGCTTCTTACCAACAATGCCTACACACAATTGGCTTTACATCTATCACATGTCCGCAGAATCACCAATGACACTGACAAACCCGGAAGTCACGGCGTACACCGGTCCGATCATGTGTTTGTCATAATTTTTATAGATTTCTATATAAAGCGCAGTAGACGGCAGATAAATTTACACCCCAGCAGAAGTCTTAGAGGACCAAACGCGTCGGTTCCATTTTCTACCATAGCCATCACCTACTGCGCTGTTAGGTTCAAGTAAACCCAATTTTACCGCCCTAGATTTTACCATTTGTTGGTTATAACCTTTTATAATTTGTATACCAATAAATTCCTGTTTTTTCAACGGATTTACACTATGTGGAAGCTTCTTCTTTTATTTCCTTGCCATATCATGGGGACTATCGAGGATTGAGTGGAACCTAGCGGATGATCGAGGTTGGTCCATTAGGATGTCCAGGTCCAACCCAGCTTCTCTGGGGATACAACATCCTTTGTGGCCTTCTTCGCTTCTTCAAGCCAAGCCTACCAGTGTGATTGGAACCAGATACATCTTACCGTTTAACGGTACAAGCTCTTTAGACTCACCGCTGACGGCCTGTGAGTCCATCTCCTCTGGTAAGGGCATTTTACTTCTATCTGCCTGAGATCATGTCTGGAAAAGATGTCACCCCATATGCTGAAATGTTCCTAATAACCCTGTAGAAACTTCTATGAAGATTTGGAGTACCTACAGTGTTTCAGTGGCACCTGAATGAGCCTATATTTCATACACGGACATTATAGTCATTATATCACTGTGTATTTCACACTCCAATAGATTGGTTTGATGGACACACAATATAGTTGAGTTGATCTCAACTACATCCATATTAGTTTTGATTTATATGGTATTATTTACTTTCACTCCATTTGGTGTTTTTATTCAATATATATATTTTTTCTATGTTTATTTTTATGTGGTTTTGAGATCACATTTATTTTGATAGATATACTTGAGTGTAAATTTATCACTAGAGGTTACACGTAGTTCAGTCTGTATCATTCTTTCACTAGTATATTACTATTTGTAACTATTCAATCCTTTTTGGGGCTTATACCCCCCTTTTTTCCTCTTATTTTTAGTTCATCTTATGGGTTATTGTCACTCAGTGATTTTATAATCATCAGTATTGTTTTTTCTGTACACTTTATGAGCGCCACACTTTGCCGTTTCACTCACATTTACAATTAGTCTGATTGCTGTGTTGGCTGCCTTTTTTTTCCTTTTGAGTTTGGCGCAGCATTTCCCACATTTATTTGTAAGTTGCCTAATTATATCCTATGACCATGGGATTGGCACAGAGATAGCGCTGTAGTGTGTTGTGTTTTGTGGTTTTATCTTTATACTTATGGTTAATGGTATATGCTGATAAATTTACCACAGCGCTGTCAATTTAAAAGCATGAATATTTGCCTTGGACTGCTTGCTGTTTATCAAGTACCAGAATTTAGGGCAGTTGTTTGTACTATTAATCTTTATCCACATCTCTGTCCTTCTCATGCTAATATTATCACATCAATATTACCATACAATATCTCATCATATATGCATTTGTGCATTAATTACAAAATTAATGAAATTGGTATAATATTTATTATTTTTTGTTATATCCATTTCATTAGTTTCGTATTTAATGCACAAATGCATACAATATATGATGAGATCATGTACGGTACTATTGCTGTGATAATATTAGCATGAGAAGGACAGCGCTCTTTATAGAGATTAATAATGGTATATGCTGGTTGCAGTAGTTCCTTTGCTCCCAATTACTTTGTTTAGATTTCTGTTTAATTTCTGAGTAAGGGAGTCCACACTGTTCACAGAGGCCCTGCCCTGGGAGGAGGCACTGGCAACTTTATTATCAAACTCACACTTCCACTTACCGACGATTCTGGTTCTCTTATTTTCCTAGGGGTTTAGTGCAATATCTTGTTTGGGATTGCTATTTCCCATATCCCCCTTCCCCCTCCCAAAAAAAAAGTGAACTACACTCCTTAAACTTTTAGTCAGGAAAATATGAAATACTGCATACACATACTTAATATTTACTAATAATATTTCTAGCCACATTTAAAGCTCTCATATAAAGCTCTCTAGCCACACTAATGCCCTGTAAACACGGTCGGACATTCCGACAACAAAATCCATGGATTTTTTCTGACGAATGTTGGCTTAAACTTGTCTTGCATACACACGGTCACACAAATCTTGTTGGAAATTCCGAACGTCAAGAACGCGGTGACGTACAACATGTATGACGGTACTAGAAAAGGGAAGTCCAATACCAAGTGCGCCACCCTTTGGGCTCCTTCTCGTGTTAGTAAAAGTTTTGGGAGAGACGATTCTCGCTTTTCAACCTTGTGCTTTTCCGATCGTTACTGCTCTTAAGTTTGTGTTTGTGGGTTCATATCTGGTTTTTCAGTGCGTGTAGTCATTTTATAGTACGTATTTGATTTTGCAGTGTGTTCTTGTCCACTCGTTTCTGATTTTCAGCTCGCTCTTTTCAGGCCTTGCTGTTTTTCAGTGCTTTCTGTTAGTCGTTCTGACCAGCCGACCGTTTTGAAGCCATGAGGACCCTCACCCGGCCAGAAGGTTTTTAACTACCGGCTGGCCAGAGCCAGAAGAGTGGTGGAGAACGCTTTTGGGATAATGGCCAGCCGGTTCCGCCTATTCCTCATAGCAATCAACATGGCGGAATATAAACTTAACCATATAATCCTTGCATGCTGCATTCTCCATAACCCTTTAAGGATAAATTCAGTGAACTATGTTGCCTCGGTTGGGCCTGAGGCAAGAAGAAACCCTGACGGCGCTTGAAGCTGGCCGTCCTGGCTTGCCCCCCAAAGCGCCCACGAAGTAAGACAGAAGTATGTTGAGTACTTTGCGGGTAGAGGGGCCATTGATATGCCAGAAAATGTTTAAGAAACATTTTCAAAATAAATATTTTAGTCAAACTGAAATAAGATTTACTTAGATTTACTGCTTGTGTTTCTTTTAGCTGTCTCCTAGGTTCTCCAATGGGCTTTTCTTTTTGGCCATTTTCTTCAATATTGCAAATGTAATTTATTTGATACATGAGGTGACAATCTCTTCTTCAGCGAAATATTATTATGTTGTGGGTCTGCTACACACACACCTTGTTTTTGTTGTTAATGTATGTAATGCATTACTGATAAAAATATACATCATTTTCAGCACCATAAATGAATTTTGGTGAGTCACGAAAATGGCATGATTGTGGCAAATTATAAGGCACCGTGGGAGTTATTTACTAAAGGAAAATCCACTTTGCACTCCAAGTGCACTGCAAAAGTGCACATGAAACTGCACTTGAAACTGCACTGAAAGTGCACTTGTAGTGCAAAGTGGATTTGCCTTTAGTAAATAACCCCCATTTCAGTGTAAACACCAACTTAGTCCAAAAAATGATATTGAGCCTTGAAAGAAGAAGCCACACATTGTTGAATAGAAAACATTTTACTCTCTGAACATTCACATGTGCGTTAGAAAAGGGTTTTTGAACAAACCAACATATTTTAGTAATAACATTTTTTTTGGACAGTACAAATAGCCTTTTTTGTGTTAAAACAGGCATGTTTAAAACCATAAAACAATACACAACTCAGGAACTTACAAAGTTCAACTTTGACAAAGTGAAGGCAATATCAGACATTAGTAAGTCCAAACTGTGTTGATATTGCCTTCATCATATGGGGTGATGTCACCCCTGTGAAAGCCAAATTTTGAAGATGCACACAAATTGACAGTCAAAATGGGGATTTCCCTCCTGATCCCATGCCTAATGTCAACATGTGCTAGCTACCATCATGGGGATCAATAGACGTGTTTCAGGGGTGCAACCCCTTCCTTGCATCTACTTTAGTTGCGAGGAAAGGGTTGCACCCCCAAAACGCGTACCTTGATATCCCATGATGGCAGATAGCACATGTTGACACACTGTGTGCATCTTCAAAATTTGGCTTTCAACATATTGGAGAAAAGTTAGAAAAATAGAAAGAATTTGATAAATGTTGGTGTGTTTTCGATTCTGCCTTAAACATCAATGATGTTTTTGAGTCTTTTTTCAACATCATTAATGTCTTCCTTGATCTTCTGTAAATCCCGATTGCACACCATGATCTCCCCGAAGAAGACGTGTGAACTTGTGAAATGTGTTTCTTATTCAACAACATCCACATCACCTACAAAAAAAAACATGTATCATAAATATGCAGGCATCCATCTATTACCTGAAGCTGTGGTCTCAGACACTCACCTGTTGTGGTCACTATTTTGTCCACTTCATAAACCTCTCCTTCCTCCACATCCTCTGGTTGTTTTTGGATTTCCCCTTCTATAGGAGGTTGGGGGTCCCTGGTGACCTCAGACATCCCGAGTCTTCTCTCCCCTATGTGAATAAAATAAAGGTATACTTAGCACACAGATATTTGAGGCAAGAAATAGGAATATGAAACATTGCTTGGAAGTGTCATACAATTGTCTGTTTTGGCAGAGTTCAAAGCTGAAGACATTATTTTTTCCCTTTACTAAGCTGGAATACTTACCTTTTTTGTTAAAGTATCACACATGTAGAGACCTCAAGTATCCACTGTAGCACCTGTGAGGGACACCCTAAAAAGTTTGTTCTGGTGTCCCACACTAGTGCTCCTGCATCCAGGTGTGTAAACAGCTTCTGAATGTCCTCTCCTTACACTGAATCAAGTTTGCATTTCATTCTAGTTACAAACCCATCTAGACAACAAAGTACAAAACTTCTTTTAAGACAAATATTCATGACCAAATGTAGTTAACCTGCAACTGCAAAAAACAGTTGGAAGCAGAGGAAGGCAGCGATGGATCAATTACTGGAATTTGTGAAGACAGTGATCCCCACGGCAGGCATCCCCTATTTGAAGGCCCTAATTGGTGGCATGAGGAGCACTTATAATAGGGAGCAGAAGAAGGTCCAGGATTCCCAGAGATCAGGAGCTGCAGCAGATGACATTTATGTACCCAGGCTGTGGCACTATGACAGACTGCATTTTCTGGCAGACCAGACTGAACCCAGGCCAGCACTCTCCAATCTTCCTTCAAGGCTTCCTTCCACCTCAGCTGGGACTTCTGACATCCAACCTGGGCCTTCCAGCCAGGAAGAAGTGGAGGAGCCCAGCTTGAGCCAGGTATAGCATTGTTCAACATATTTCTAGTGAAATAATTAATGATGTTAACTAGATGTTATTATTGATCAGTAATTTCTGATTTTGCAAAGTGTTTTACATATCAATAGACAGTAGTAGCCACAAATGATTGGGACAAGAATGAAAAATGCTGGGGTCAGAATGATAGTCTTTTCTATTTATTAACATTCAATTTGCAGTCATGAGCTGAAAATTGTGTGTGATTGATGAACCAAAAACTAAAACTATGTCCCTTTTTCATACACAGGAAAGTCTCAGCCAGGAGGAGGCTGTGGAAAGTGGCAGCCAGGAGGTGGTGGGGGTAAGTGGCAGCCGGGAGGTGGCCGGGCCCAGTAGCCTGCCCGAATCCTAGGTCCCTCCCCTCCGCCTTAAACAAAAAAGTCCCAGGAAAAGGAGTAACCTGGAGGAGGCAGCACTTGGCTAATTTCGGAAGGTTACTGTGACCCTCAGAAACCCCCCCCCCAATAATCAAGAGGACTATGCCTACATGGCAGCCTGCAATATGCAGGAAATGGAAGAGGGCCAACACCTCTTATGTGAGGAAGTTATGTTACAAGCCCTAAATAAGGGGTGGAGGGGCGAACTCACAAGCCAAAGTGACGTTTGTGAGTTCAACCACGGTCCTCCTCCTCCTCCACCGCCTGCCACAACTACAACACCAGAGCCACAGCCTGGAAGCATTATGACCCATAATAAATGGCTATTTATTTTTCACAAATACTTGCCTATGCGTTTAACTTCAAAAAGGCCAGTTTGTGAGTAGGCAGGTACATTTCAAAAATACAATGTCAAATTAACAAGGGACACCAACACCAACCACCTTGAGGTTAAAAAATAAAAGATAATAAAGGTGTTGTGGTAACTTGACACAAAACGAAAGAAAAAATTAACTGCTTGCCGACCATCCGCCGCAGTTATACTGTGGCAGAATGGCACAGGCAGGCGAATCGCCATCAAGGTACGTTGGTACCATAGATGGCCACTAGGGGGCCACAGAGCTGATGCGAGTGCCCGGAGGTCTTGATCATTGCCGGGCTCCCGCGATCGCTCGGGGCACACGGAGAACCGGGAGCTGTGTGTGTAAACACACAGTTTCCGGTTCTCTGAGGGGAGAACTGACAGATCCTCTGTTCATACAGAGTTTCCCTGCACATCCCACATCCCCCTTCAGTTAGAACACTTCCTAGGACACACATTAACCCCTTCACTGCCCTCTGGTGTTAACCCCTTCACTGCTAGTGACATTTTTACAGTAATCAATGTATTTTTAATCGCACTGATCACTGTATTAATGCCAACGGTCCCAAAAATGTATCAAAAGTGTCCGATGTGTCCTCCAGAATGTCGTAGTCATGATAAAAATCACTGATCTCCGCCATTACTAGTAAAAAAAAAAATGTATTAATAAAAATGCCATAAAACTATCTCCTATTTTGTAGACGGTATAACTTTTGCGCAAACAAATCAATATACGCTTATTGCAATTTTTTTTTACCAAAAATATGTAGAAGAATACGCATCGGCCTAAACTGAGGAAAAAAAATGTTTTTTTATATATTTTATGGGGATATTTATTATAGCAAAAAGTAAAAAATAATGCGTTTTTTTCAAAATTATTGCTTTTTTTTATTTATAGCGCAAAAAATAAAAACCGCAGAGGTGATCAAATACCACCAAAAGAAAGCTCTATATGTGGGGAAAAAAGGACATCGATTTTGTTTGGGAGCCACTTTGCACGACCGCGCAATTGTCAGTTAAAGCGACGCAGTGCCGAATCGCAAAAAGTGCTCTGGCCAGCCAAATGGTCCGGGGCTGAAGCAGTTAAAAGATTTAAAATTTGCAGCGTGATAAATGTCCTATCTTTATTACGAATGCTAGTTTTACCAGACCGAGTGATTCCGTCTCGTAATTGATTCTGAGCATGCATGGAACTTTGTGTGACGGAATTGTGTACACGGTTTTGTTGTCGCAAAATTTGAGATCCAGATCTCAAATTTTGTTTGTCCGAAATTCCGACTAAAAATGTCCGATGGAGCCTACACATGGTCGGAATTTCCGACAAAAAGCTCCCATCGAACATTTTCCATCGGAAAATCCGACCGTGTATACGGGGCATAACAGTTTTTTGTGCAGGCTGAACAAAAAAAATGAAGAGCTTGGGAGGAGCTGCTTTCCTAACTATCTGATGTTAGCAATCTCCCCGGCTGAGCT
The DNA here is from genome assembly GCF_042186555.1 of Aquarana catesbeiana. Lineage (NCBI taxonomy): Eukaryota > Metazoa > Chordata > Amphibia > Anura > Ranidae > Aquarana > Aquarana catesbeiana. The sequence continues at coordinate 228,277,092 of NC_133333.1, read as the reverse complement.
ATTGTGTTCTGACAGGGGCCCCTGCGAGAACACACTGGTCAGCACTCTAAGCCAGTGTTTCTCAACTCCAGTCCTCAAGGCACCCCAACAGGTCATGTTTTCAGTCTTACCATTATTATGCACAGGTGATTTAATCAGTATCACTGCTTTAGTAATTACCACAACCATTTCATCTGAGGGAAATCCTGAAAACAAGACCTGTTGGTGCGCCTTGAGGACTGGAGTTGAGAAACAATGCTCTAAGCCATTGGATGAGAACGCTGATGGGGTGGCGATCAGCAGACCTTTTTCAGTCATGCCCCTTCAACAGAAGGGCCGAATGTCAGCCAATTTCTATTGAATCGGTCTATGCCACCTGACATGCGGCCCGTGTGTGCGGCCCTTAAAGGAGTTGTCAGAAGGTTTTTTTTATCTTAATGCATTACATTCATTAGGATCATAAGCCTTTTGTGTGCAGCAGCCGCCCCAGCAACTCTAATGCCGCGTACACACGATCAGACTTTACGGCATACTTGGTCCGGCGAACCTGAGTCCGTCGGACAATTAGATCGTGTGTGGGCTCCAGGGGACTTTTTTTTCTCAAAAGTTTGATGGACTTAGATTTGAAACATGTTTCAAATCTGTCCGATGGACTCGAGTCCGCTCGAAAAGTCCGCTCATCTGTATGCTAGTCCGACGGACAAAAACCGACGCTAGGGCAGCTATTGGCTACTGGCTATGAACTTCCTTGTTGTAGTCCGGTCATACGTCATCACGTACGAATCCGTCAGACTTTGGTTGATCGTGTGTAGGCAAGTCCGTTCATTCGTAAAGTCAGTCGTAAAGTCCGTTGGAAAGTCCGCCAGACAAAGTCTGCCATAAAGTCCGCTCGTGTGTACGCGGCATAATACTTACCTGAGCCCCATTTCTGTCCATCAATGTCCATGAGTGTCTTGGCCATCCGAGACACTCCCTCCTGATTGGCTGAGACTCAGCAGCGGTACCCACTGCTGTCAATCAAAGTTAGTCAGCCAATCAGGAGAGGGAGGGGGTGGGGCCGTGCCACAGTTCCATGTCTGATTGGACACAGGGAGCTGTGGCTCGGCTCGGGTGCCCCCATAGCATGCTGCTTGCTGTGGGGGCACTCAACAGAAGGGAGGGGCCAGTAGAGCTGAAGAGGGACCTGAGTAGAGGAGGATCTGAGCTGCTCTGTGCAAAGCCAACTGCACAGAGGAGGTAAGAATGACATATTTGTTATTTATATAGAAAAAAAACACAAGACTTTACAATCAATTCTGAATATAACTTGTAGATGTTGCTGATAAATTCATTGTGGAACCAAAATTTACCTTCTTCACTTGCAGAATATTGGAAACTTTCCCTGTAATGTCCATTTAATATTTTATTCAGAGAGGAAATTCAGGAGAAAAAAATTCACCTAAATTAGTTTATCAAGCAGGGTTTTAAATGTGATTCTGAAGAGGAAAACATAACCTCCCCGGAGGTGTTACCACTTGCTGACTGCATTGTAATGCACGGATACTGGATTTCATCAGGAAAAATTAAAATGAATGCATTTTAATCTCTGACCACCTCTGTACCATGTGCACATCCTCTGACCACCTCTGTATCATTCATATCCGCATCCTCTGACCACCTCTGTACCATGTCCACATCCTTTGACCACCTCTGTATCCTGTCCACATCCTCTGACCACCTCTGTACCATGTCTGCAGCCTCTGACCACCTCTGTACCATGTCTGCAGCCGCTAACCATCTCCTGTATCATGTCTGCAATCTCTGACCATCTCTTGTCTTGTATCATATCTGCAGTCTCTGAGGGGAAGCCTGGAGAGGCATTGAAAGTTAGAACGCCGCTGGGATGGGGATTACGGGAGGAGTCAGTGTGGACTGTGGAGAAGAGACTATGGGATAAAACCAGAGCCACCAAGCTTGAGCCAACTGACTGAGTCCTGCACGGTGCACCTGAGAGGAGGTCAGTGACAGCGCCGTCAGGCCACTCTGAGGGGGGTAACTGGTGTAAGGGGGGAGTGAAAACAATAACGTAAGGTGGCACTGATATAAAGGTTCCCCCTTACATCAGTAACCCCCCCTTACATTAGTGTATTCACTCTGCAGAAGGTGGACTCTGGTCAACAGAAGGCCCCCCACATCAGAGTTCCAGGTGTTCCCCTTTACATCAGTCTGCAGGGGGGATTGCAGAACCTAATGTAAAGGGGAACTCTGATGTAAAAGGCAATGCTGCAGACCCTAATGTAAGTGGGAACTCTGATGTAAAGGGGAATGCAGTGGACTCTGATAAAAGGTGGTCTCTGGTGACCAGAGCTCCCCCTCTTTACATCGGAGTTCCCCCTTAGATCATGATCTGCAGAATTCCCCTTTACATCAGAATTCCCTTGCACTGTAAGGGGGAATCCTGCAGACTCTGATGTAAGGAGGAACTCTGTGTTTTTGACATTTGTTTAACTTAAAGACTTTAATAATAGCACTAGCTGCATGTTTATAGTGTAAATATTGATCTTTGCACTGTTTAGCACTGAAAAGTGTCATTTTAGGTACTTTTGTAGTGTCACTAAAAAAATTGGCTCTGTCAGTAAATTTTCATGAATGTTGCCAGTAAAAAATTGGTACTGTTTGTAAATGTTGGCATCCTGCCAGTAAATTGCACTTCGGGGGTTTGGCAACACTGAATCCTGGTAACCAACTACAAGAAACGTCTACCTCTGTGCTTGCCAGCATGGTTTTCTCCACCAAGTACTAAGGCCACGTACACATGGGCGGACTTTTCGACCGGATTGGTCCGAAGGACTTTCCGGCAGACTTTCGACTGACTTTTTAACGAACGGACTTGCCTACGCACGATCACACCAAAGTCCGACGGATTCAGACGTGATGGCGTACACCGGACTAAAATAAGGAAGTTGATAGACAATAGCTGCCCCAGTGTCGGTTTTTGTCCGTCGGACTAGCATACAGACGAGCAGATTTCTGGGGCCGGCAGAGTTACGACGTAAAGATTTGAAGCATGTTCTAAATCTAATGTCTGTCAGATTTTCGAGTGGAAAAGTCCGCTAAAGGTCCGATGAAGCCCACACATGATCGGATTGTCCGCCAGACTCAGTCCGTCGGACCAGTCCGATAGAAAAGTCCGCTCGTGTGAACGCTGCATAAGTTGTATTTTGCATGGGGATCAAATACTTATTTTACTGAACTGCAACTCAATTTATAGCATTTGTTTTATGTGTTTTTTCTGGATTTTTGGTAGATATTCTGTCTCTATCATTTAAAATACACCTATGATAAAAATTATAGACCCTTCATTTCTTTGTACGTGGGCAAACTGACAAAATCAGCAGGGAATCAAATCATTATTTTCCCCACTGTATAATATTTGGGTGTTCTAAGTAATTTTCTAGTATAAAAATACAGATTTTTACTTGAAAACAACAAATGTAAAAAAAAAATCCTGGTCTTAAAGTGGTTAAACCTTTGCAAACTCAGATGGCAATCATACCTCAGTCAGCACTATTCCCATGACTGCTTTATAAATATATTTATGATTATATTACAATAAAATGTAACCACGTTCTTTCAAAAGAATATAAATAAAACTCAAACATTAAAGCTTAGTTGAGAGCAGAAATCAAAGAGGTGAAATTCAGAATTGCAGGACGATGAATTCCACAACATATAAACTCTATCATGTACATGGAATGGATTCCAGAAGTTTTCTGGATTTATATTTCTCTAATAAGGAGGACATGGTCTTTGCAGAGGATTTTTTAAAATTTCCAATGGCGATGTTTCACTATCAGTTCAGCACAGGTATGTACAGCTTATATTGATGTTTTTAACTAAAAAGACTAATGTTGTTAATAAATCTAAAGCCTCGTACACACGATCAGATTGTTGGCCAACAGAGCGTCAGACTTTTGTCTGAAGGGCGTGTGCCGGGATCTTGTCTTGCAAACTAATGGCACACAATTGTCGGCCAACAAACACAAACGTAGTCACGAACTACGTGGAATTTCAGCTCTTGAGCGCCACCCTTTGGGCACCTTCTGCTAATGTCGTGTTTGGTGAGCATTGATTCCAAGCATGCGTGTTTTTACTTTGGACTTTTGTGTGACGGACTTGTGTACAAATGATATGAAAATCTGACAACAGACCATTGTCCCCCCCGAAAATTTACTAGCCTGCCATCCAACATTTGTTGGTGGAAAGTTGGACAACAATTGTCTGATGGAGCGTACTAACAGTGGGATTTTAGGACAACAGTCTGTCATCACACAATTCCCTGCCGAAAATCTGATTGTGTGTACGAGGCTTATGAGTATCACCAGGGCCGCTGATAGAAATCATGGGGCCCCATACAGTCTACCTGATGGGGCCCCCTTCAGCTCCACCCCTGGTCCCGCCCCTGGCCCCTCCTTCAGCCCCACCCCTGGCCCCGACCCTGGCCCCGACCCTGGCCCCTCCCCAGACCCTGCCTTGAAACAAAGTCAATATAGCCAATGCAATATTGTGCTGCAGACAGTGCCACCCATGCCGCCAATGGCATAATGCCATTGTCAGCATGGGTGGCACTGTCTCTGCAGGCAGCACATGCGTTATGGCATTAGCGTCATGGGTGGCACTGTCTGCAGCACATTACGGCATTGGCGGCATGGGTGGCACTGTCTCTGCAGACAGCACATGCATTATGGGCCATAATGCATGTGCTACCTGCAGACAGTGCCACCCATGCCGCCAATGCCATATTGTGCTGCAGACAGTGCCACCCATGACGCTAATGCCGTAATGTGCTGCAGACATAGTACCACCCATGACGCTAATGTCATAGCACATGTGCTACCTGCTGACAGTGCCACCCATGCTGCCAATGCCATATTGTGCTGAAGACAGTGCCACCCATGCTGCCAATGACATAATGCCATTGGTGGCATGGGTGGCATTGTCTCTGCAGGCAGCACATGCGTTATGGCATTAGCATCATGGGTAGCACTGTCTGCAGCACAATATGGCATTGGCGGCATGGGTGGCGCTGTCTCTGCAGGCAGCACATGCGTTATGGGCCATAACGCATGTGCTACCTGCAGACAGTGCCACCCATGCCACCAATGCCATTTTGTGCTGCAGACAGTGTCACCCATCATGCTAATGCCATAATGTATAGCTGCTGCTGCAGTAGTAGTAGATCTTGAATCCCCCCTCCCCTCCCCCCAAGCAAGCACACACCTGTGTAATTGTTAGCCGGGCCCAAGGAGTCACTTCTTCCCTGATCCTGCTGCTGCCTGGACTGTCCACAAACTATTACAGTCAGATGCAATGCCGATGCCAACTGCTTCTTTTCTGTCCTCTGCCACCGCTGCTCGCCTAACTGCTAATTCTCTCATGCGGAGAGAGAGGAGTCACTCTGCGGCGCCAGGGGGACAGCACTATGGAGGACTTGAGCCAGCATGAGGGGCGGGCGCAGAAGAGGCATTCTTTTATATAAGAAATAGTCCCTCCGCTGCCGCCACCTAGTTGGCAGTAAGATGGCAAAAAAAATGTAAAGAGTAAATGGCGGCGGGGGTGGGGGGATCGGGTGTTGGTGGGGGGAATCTGATCAGTCATGGCTGGAGGATTTTTTTTTTTTTTTAACATTAATTACTTAACTGTTCAGGTTGCCCGGGCCCCCCTGCTGGCCGGGCCTGGTACAACAGGGCCAGTTGTACTGGCCTATCAGTGGCCCTGAGTATCACTAACATACATTAGAGTCCCCATAGCTTGGTCCTCACAGCTTATTTCTGGTAGAGACGGAATGCTTTATTTCTTACTAAAAAATCAAGCTGTTTCTATAAAAAAAAATGATTCACCTCACTATGGGCTCTTCCACATTTTGTTACAACCTGCAATTGAAATTGATTTGATTGATATTTTATATCACGGATGTACATGAGAATAAATTGAGTTTGTAAATAAATAACAAAGCTCAACACAAAAAAATGTGTTTCCTCTGGAGGAACCAATCTCCCTCTGGTTTAGTATAATTGGTTGAATGAAGTCTACTTTTGGGTAATTAATTTTCCTGGAGTAAGCAAGTCCAGGATAAGGGTTTAGACCAGTACCAATCAAGGTTGGGTTCTAGAAACAATTTTTGGAAACTTTTCCAGAGGGTTTAAAAAACATTTTATTGTGAAAATCTGTCTTGGGTGCCACTTCCATGGGAGGCAAACAACAAATTCAAGATTAAGCCTCTGTCCATTTACTCCATCCAATGGCACAATGAAGGGATGGGGAACTCCAACTTGAGGTGGAGAGGTCAACAGTGGCAGCCTGATCCAAAGAAGATTATTGTAAAACAGAATCATAAACTGGTACCACATTATGTCACTCTTATGCCGCGTGCACACAATCGGAATTTCCGACAATAAAACCTTGGATTTTTTTCCGAAGGATGTTGGCTCAAACTTGTCTTGCATACACACGGTCACACAAATGTAGTCGGAAATTCCGAACGTGAGAACGCAGTGACAAGACGTACGACGAGCCAAGAAAAAGGAAGTCCAATAGCCAGTGCGGCTCCTTCTGCTTGATTCCAAGCATGCGTGAGCTTTTGTGCGACGAACTTGTGTACACACGATCGGACTTTCCGACAACAAGTGAAGTTGTTGGAAAATTTGAGAACCTGCTCTTAAACATTTGTGGCCGGCAATTCCGACAGCAAATGTTCGATGGAGCATACACACGATTGGACTTTCTGACAACAAGCTCACATCCAACATTTCCCGTCGGAAAGTCCGACTGTGTGTATGCGGCATTAGTCATTATATTATCACTTTTTATACAAAAAGAAAAACAGTGTAGCGCTGGACTAATAAAGAGGGACACATGTATTGGTGTCTGTAATTATACAAGGACCCATAAAGTTATCATGAGTTAATAAGTGATACTAAACAATAATCAGTGTGATGCTGGTTTAAAGTGATCAGATGTGCATATATAATGAAAACACATGTGAATTATTCATCTGAAATCTACATCATCGTGAAATAATAAAAAAAAAAACACATACACAAAAGTTATATAAGTGACCCAACACAACGCCGACATGCATCGCGCATGCGCGAACCGTTTTTAAACAGCTAAGGAGTTTTTGCACTGTCACTTTTGCTGGAAGTGCTTTTGTTGTATTTTAACTCAATAAATCGCCCCCTTTTTAGTCAATCTGCGCTATTGGAGTCCCTTTTTGTTTTTCTCTTGGGATCTGTGGCTCATTTATATCTGGCCCCCCCGAGAAGGAGTACTGAAGGTATCTATGGGAGCACCTTTTTCCACATTGGAGTCTCCGTTGCTGAGGACCATTTGTCTGGTGAGAAGAGCGGGAGAACGGTCCAGGGAATATACCATCTCTGGATATTTTCCACTACTAAGCCTGTATTGACCCCCCTGAGTAAGGGCGGTCGCAGGCTTTCTGGTAAACCTTTAATTTTACCATCTGGTGGTGGGCTGCACTAAAGGTGGATCATGTAACCCTGAACCCTGCAATAGCCCTCTTTGGATTTTTTTTGGATCCAGTTGTTTATTTGATACATTTATGAACTTCATTGTCCATTTTTTTGTACTTTTTTGTACTCTTTTCTTTATGTACACTTTTTAAGGTACGGACTCACATTTATAAGGACCATCACTTTTGTGTATGTGTTTTTTATTATTTCATGATGATGTAGATTTCAGATGAATAATTCACGTGTTTTCATTATATATGCACATCTGATCACTTTAAACCAGCATCACACTGATTATTGTTTAGTATCACTTATTAACTCATGATAACTTTATGGGTCCTTGTATAATTACAGACACCAATACATGTGTCCCTCTTTATTAGTCCAGCTCTACACTGGTTTTCTTTTTGTATATTTCATGTGCCCTTGTATTGGGGTTATTGTGTTTTAGCTGCAGGACTTCCTTCACGGTCCCCCATTTCAGTTTTATTATCATTTATATTTAGCACCTAGCGCAATTTCTTTTTTGTTGTATCACTTTTTATGTATTTGCTTGCAAAAGGTCAATTCACAAACATTATCATATTTGTTTTCTATCTTTAAGGCCCAGTTTACACTTGTACGACTTGTCATGCAACTTTGGAACCCAAAGTCACATGCTAAGTTGCACCCCATGTTTTCCAATGATTACCGATCATATTTGTGCAACTTAAGACTCATGCACACAGGGTGTTTTTCCTGCTGCTTTTAGGAGCATCATGCCTTTTTTTTTTTTCACAGATTTAAAACGTCTCTCCATGTTATTCTATGTGTCCACATAGGCTTTTAGGAGCTTATAGTGGCATAGGCATTTTCAAGCTGCAAAAAACCCCAGGCCAGCTCGTTATTAGGCAGCAGCATTACAGCTGTAAAAACGCCTGACGTGGCTAAATGCATGTTAATGCTGTATACAGCTTTAAGCCGGGTCAAGCGTTTTTAAGCTGTAGTAATCGGATTTGGGAGTGGAAAATAGAAGAGGGCAGAGAAACGCTGATAAACGCTAACGCAGCATGTAAGGTGGAATCCTGCAAACTCTGACGTAAAGAGGAACTCTGTGTGCATTAACACCATTAACGCCAATGCAAAACACTTGAAAAAAGCGCATTTTTCCTGATGTCGGTACTGGCTTTGCAGCTTGTTTTTTTTTAACGCCCTGTGTGCATGAGGCCTTAAAGTCACAGCGACTTTAAAGTAGTTCTTGTACTACTTTGGTCAGATTTTCATGTGACATGAGGCCCATAGACTTCAATGTAAACCCTCAAAAGTCGCATGAAAGTCACACCTCAATCATATACATGTGTGTGCGACTTTGTAGAGCACACGCAGTCACATGGTCTAAGCCAAAGGCGCAACAAAGTCCCACTCGTCCAACGTGGCATAAAAGTTGCATCAAGTCACACTGTAAAGTCACAGTGGAAATCACACAATTTTGAAGTTGCACAAGTGTGAATGGAGCCTAAATGATCAGAACAGATGTAGAGCAAAGTGACTGTTTCTCTGCGAATAGCACTCTGACCCCTTTATACTCACCTTACCCTCTCTCTCTCTCTCAGTCTCAGCTCCTTGCTCATCTGGTGCTTTCATATATGGAAGATAATGTGACATATAATGGCTGGCACAGCAGAAAATCCCAGAGCCATATTATATATTGGTTGGGATTTTTTAAAGCTATTTTCATCTAGCAGTGCCATTAAATGCTAAATGTTATGAAAGTGTGAAATCTCTCTTTTGGCAGTGAAATTAGTTTTGGGTAAGATAACATCTGAATCTCTAATATTCCTCCAGGTCGAGTTAAGGGTACACTTTTGATTGACATCAGCCTTGGTTCCTTCATTCACCTTCTTTATTCCGCCTCCAATTCCTTCAAAAAAATAGTCCTATTAAGATTCCAAGAGAAATGTATTATGGAACTGAGCAGATGGCTACATGACCGTACCGGAGCATATGATTGGTCGCATACATCATCAGCCGCAGCTGAGTTAGAAGGAACAAGGTGACTTGTCCCCTTTCTGATTTTTGCATTTTAGGTTACAGAAGATTGTTTCTTTAAAGGCAAATTCTATTGTTTTTGAGTATATTTAATTTATTAAGTTGGTTAAAATACAAACTTTTTTTTCATGTTTTTAGTCAGGTAACTTTGAAATATTGTATTTGAAAAGTTCAAATCTATATTTTCATCCAGCAGATGGAGCTCTCAGCTCTTTATAATGTTTTTATTCCGGGCTCTCCTTATCTACTGTGTTGAAAAAGCCTATTCACATTGTTTAAAGTAGAAGTCCAGTCAAATCTAAACTTAACCCTGCTCTCACCCCCATTCTAAGCCCTATACCAACTACTCTGTAAAGAAAGGATGTCTATGCTTACCTATTCTGAGGGCCCTAAAGTCCAAACCGACTACGGATGCCCCATAGTAAGCCTATGGGTGAAGAGTAATCACTGCTCAAGGTCCGTTTCCACCTGTACCACCTCCACTGCACACTACCAAGTGCCTGGCCCTGTCCATTACTGGCTTTATTGTAGAGGAAACGGGTCTGGTCCGCCACACATCTGATAAAATCACCTTAATTTAGACATATTCTGAAATAGACACTCTACAATGTACAATTGAGGGAAAATAGCACTAGCTGGTGTGCAATTTTCCCTTGATTGTACATTGTGGAGTGTCTATTTGGAATATATCTAAATTAAGGTGATTTTATCGGCTATGTGGCCGATTAGACCCTTTTCCTCTACTGTGAAGCCCATAACGAACAGGACCAGCACCTGGTAGTATGCAGAGAAGGTGGTACAGGTGGAGACCAACCTTGAATGGTGATTACTCATAACCTATAGGCTTACTTTGGGGCATCCTTAGTCAGTTGTCCCTCCAATACACTGAAGCCGGCTCTGGAAGCCGATCATATGACAACCAGACCATTTTCCTCTACCGTGAGGCCTATGGGTGATGTCACCACCCAATTACTGCAGCCGTTGTCAGCGATCTCTCCTCTCCATGGAAGCCGGCTGCTAGGGAGATCATGTAACTGGACCAGAGCACCTTCAGAATAGGTATGTATAAACATCTTTCCTTTACAGGGCAGTTAAGCTTGGGCTTAGAATGAAGGTGGGAGCAGGTTGAAGTTTAGAGTCTTTGATTGGACTTCTACTTCAATAGCTCAATCTGTAATTTATATATAGAACTTAGATTAGTCACTCCTTGGAGTTGGGCAGTTCCAGCTCTCTCTAGTTTTTTTGATAGACATCAGCTTGGGTGTCACCAATGCAGACAAAGGATTTCAAATGCTTTGAAGTCGATAGGGGTACTTTTTTTGATGGTCACTTTTGGCCCTTTGATAAGGGAGGTGCATTAAAAAATCCCAGCAGGCTTGTGTTTCATAATCAATTGGTATTGGCCCATTATCATGTAGAAGAGAAAAGTACAGAGATCTTGCACTCACTGTAATTGCTCATTAACCACTTGCTTACTGGGAACATAAACCCCCTTCCTGCTCAGGCCAATTTTCAGCTTTCAGCGCTGTTGCACTTTGAATGACAATTGCGCAGTCATGCAACACTGTACCCATATGACATTTTTATCATTTTTTTCACACAAATAGAGCTTTCTTTTGGTGGTATTTAATCACTACTAGGGTTACATAGTTTGTTATAAAATTTTGCAAACAGGTAATTTTTCTCCTTTATTGATGTGCGCTGATGAGGCTGCACTTATGGGCACTGATAGGCTGCACTGATGGGCACTGATAGGTTGCACTGGTGGGCACTGATCAGGAGGCACTGATAAGGCTGCACTGATAGGTGGCACTGATGGGCACTGATACGTGGCACTGAAAGGTGGCACTGATAGGTGGCACTGATAGACACTGGTAGGTGACACTGATAGGCAACACTGATAGGTTGCACTGGTGATGCGAACCGGTGGACACTGATTGGCAGCATTGGTAGACACTGATAGGTGGTACTAGTGGGCACTGGTGGGCACTGCTTTGCAGTACTTATGGGCACTGGTAGGTGGCACTGGTGTGCACTGATGAGGCGGCAGTGCCCCTCTGTGTGAGTGACCGATGTCCCGTTTACAGAAGATGTTAATCGGCTTTATTTTTTCCTCATGCTATCAGCGCGAGAAGGAAAAGCCTATTACTTTCTTCTGTTTACATTATGTGATCAGCTGTCATTGGCTGACAGCTGATCACGTGGTAAGGAGCTGGGATCGGCCCCTTACTCCGATCTGTGATCAGATGAGTCTCATTGACTGGATGAATAAGGTGAATATTTATGCATATAAAAAGAGAAAGGTAATAATAATTTTCTATAACGAGATGTATTTTATATATATATATTAAAACTGAATTCTAGGCAGATATAAAAGACTCAGATTAGCGAATCTCTGTAATCATTTTAAATGCAAACAGTGTACCTGAATCCAAACTGTTATCCACCTCTTGCAGTCTCTGTACTACAGGACTGGAGTGTGAGATGAAAAAGCAGCACATGTTCATGTGGTGATAGAAGGAAGGAGCAGAGTGACAGAGACAAGACCATCACTGTGCTGCTTCTCATATCACTGTCTGTCTGGCTCCCTGCTAATGCTGGCTTGCATCTGGATTTTGTGAACATAAGTGGAATTTGGAACTAAAGTGGAGAATTGATAACCAGGATTTGTACTTTTGACTGCTTGTGGTTGCAAGGGTTTTTGTTTTTTCTCCTCATTTGATAAGTTTGCTATCAGTTTTTAAAACACTTTTTTTCCCTCCTTTTTCTGACACTTTTTAAACAGCACATTTTTTTCCTCTCTGCTAATTAAGGGGAGTGGTTAATTGTTCACAGGTCTATATAAGGGTCTATACAACTCCCTTTGGTGCTGGCTCCCTGCTAATGCTGGTTTGCATCTGGATTTTGTAAACATAAGTGGAATTTGGAACTAAAGTGGAGAGTTAATAACCAGGAGTTGAAAACAGGAGTTAAAGTGGAGGGCCACCCTAAAATAAAAAAGTGCATCAATGTTTAAAAAAAAATTGAAAAAAAAAGAAAAAAAAAAAGAAATTAACTTACCTGAAACCCCTGTTGCTAGGCAGTCTTCCTAATCTGCCTCTTCCTATTCCGCTGCGCTTCTTCCTCTTCTGCGAGCAGCCCCGTTGCCTTCTGGGACATGTGTGTGTCTCAGAAACCAACGGGACATTCACAAAGCGCTGACTCACGCATGCGCAGTAGGAAACTGGCAATGAAGCCGCAAGGCTCCACTGCCTGCTTCCCTTAGTTAGGATGGCGCCACCGGCAGCCGATCCGATGGATGGATCGGCCTCGAGGGGCTGACATCGCGAGCTCACTGGACAGTTAAGTGTCCTTATTAAAAGTCAGCAGCTACAGTGTTTGTAGCTGCTGACTTTAAAAAAAAAAAATGGCCAGAACACCACTTTAAGACAGGAGTCTTCTAACCTGTAAGTAAGATTTTAAACTTCCTATAAGTAATTATATTGTAACTGGGAAATTAGTGCTAGCAGGGTTGAAGGTTTTGCTCAGTACACAGTGTGCCACGTGTATGCAAAATTGGTGCAATGGCTCCAGGATGGATACCGCTGTGACACATGTGCGCAGGTTGCCCTTCTGGAAGCTCACATTAGACATCTGGAGGAGCAAGTTGCAACACTGGGCAGAAAGGACAACCTTGAAAGGGGTCTTCTGCTTGCTGAGCAGGTGGTCAGTAGGGTTGATGTTTAGGGTGAAGGGGCAAGTCAGGATTATCAGATAGGAAAATGGGTTAATGTAGTTAGAGGGAGTGGAAGGGGCTCACAGAAAAGTAAGGCCAGTCCTGTGTTTGTGCATCAAAACAAATTTGCTAAGTTGAGTAAAGATGTAGAGGTGACAAACACAGAGGATGTCACTGCTACCCCTAACAGCCGGGTGAGCAACCCATCTAGTAGGGCTGGTGAGAGGAGTGCAGGTAGGCCCAGACAGTTGATGGTAATAGGGAATTCTATAATCAGAAGGACTGATAGAATAAAAGTCTCCCTGGTGCCAGGGTTCGGCATGTGGAGGATCGGATTGATAAATTACTGGGAGGGGCTGGGCATAACCCAGCTGTCTTAGTCCATGTTGGAACCAATGAAAGAATATATGGAAGGTGGAGGTTCCTTAAAAATCAATTTAAAGAACTAGGCTGCAAGTTGAAGAGAAGGACCTCCAAGGTAATATTCTCTGAAATATTGCCTGTGCCATGCCCAACACAGAAAAGGCAGGGAGAGATTAGAGAGCTGAATGCATGGCTTAAGATCTGGTGTAAGAAGGAAGGGTTTGAGTTTCTAGAGCACTGGGCTGACTTTTCATTGGGGTGCAGCATATATGCTAAAGATGGTTTGCATCTGAATGGAAGGGGGTGTGCTGGGGGAGAGGTTTATGGGAAGGTTGGAGGAGTATTTAAGCTAGGATTGAGGGGGAAGGGTGAACTAGAATTCAATCAGGCAGACAGGTCAGTTAGGGGTCAGACATTTATGGAGGGTGCAATGGGAATAGATGGGGGAGGGTTATGGCAGGTGACATGAAAGTTACCATGTTGCAAACAACCGTTGTAAATTATAGTGCCATTTGCACTACTAAAAAAGTAATGCAAAACACCAGAGCAAAATGTAATAATACATTCAAGTGTTTGTTCACAAATGCCAGAAGTCTGCCAAGCAAAATAGGTGAGTGGGAAGCTCTGGTGCACGAGGAGAGCTATGATGTAATCGGTATTGCTGAAGCTTGGCTTCATTCCTCACATGACTGGGCTATTAATATTCTCTTTCGGAGAGACAGGGTAAAAAGGAAAGGTGGCGGGGTCTGTCTCTATGTGAGAAGTGATCTCAAAGCGAGTATGAATGAGGACTCAATTGATTAAGAGTGTGATATGACTGAAGCATTATGGGTGGAACTGCATATAAATGTGCGTAGTTCAAAGGTAAAATTGGAGTTTGTTATAGACCACCCAATGTTAATGAGGAGGTGGAGACTCAGCTCTTTGCACAGATGGAAAGGGCTGCAAGGGCTGGGACAGTGTTAATAATTTTAACTACCTGGAAATTGACTTGAGTAGTTAAAGGGCAAACATTTATAAACCTATTACAGGAAAACTTTTTGGTCCAGTTTCTTGAGGCCCCAACTAGGATTGATGCTCTCTTGGACCTGGTAATCTCAAACCATGCAGAGCTTATTACTAATGTTCAAATAAAGGAACATCTTGGTATGAGTGAAAAGCAAAAAGTGTAGCGCTATATTCAAATAAAATCACATCTAAAATGTGAAGGTGATACAGGAGGGGTCTATAAGTAGGCCACCTCTACATCCACATAAAAATGTGAGTGATGTAACAATAATATATAGGTAAGTATCTACAAATGGTATAACAGGGTCTCTTTAAAGACTCTTGTGAACTATTCAAACAATATAATCAATCAACAATGAGGTGTTACCACACAAAAATGTTGCCACATAAAAACAGCACAAAAAAATATAAAAACTTAAATCTTATGTTTTATCCCTATAAAGCTCTGGGGACACATTCACATATAACCGTACGTGAAAGGGTAACATAAATACAGAGTGATCAAAAGATGGCTGTTATGGATAAGTGGACTCAAAAGTCTCTGGGGGTTAACAGTTCTTTAAGTGTGGAAGTGATTCAAAGACTTGTATTCATATCTCGCACCGCCATATACATGTTAAGCCCAGGATAGATCTTCATATAAATTCTTATTTTCAACTGGAGGGGATGAAAATGAAATGCCCTAACCAGAAAAGATGGACTCACTGGCCGTTGGCTGTGAGTCATACAGGCTTTTACCATCTAGGCGGTAGGGTTAGTGATGCCTCCAATGCTGGAAGGGTGCCGGGAAGAGCTTCACGACCTTAACGCTCCTAGAAAAGACCTTCTCATCCTGTGTTGATTTATTTTGGTCAGGAAACATATTCGATTGTCGGCTGGAGTCCTCCACCGGGTACCGCTCACTTGGCAACAACCCCCCGCATGCAGTAAGGAAAAAGGAAAGAAAAAGGCTTCCACATAGTGTAAATCCAAATAAAAAAGGAGAAAATTTATTGATAAAAAATTCCAGTAAAAATTGAGAGGTAAAAGTTTGGTTCAATTGAACAGCATCTAGCGCAGTAAAATAAGGTAGCTATAATAGCGTAAAACACCCGACGCGTTTCGTCTGCCATTGAGCTCTGTAATTTCAAAGCCATTGTTTATAATTTTTAGGGACTCATTAATGACAGGAATAGTACCACTGGATTGGCGTAGTGCCAATGCGGTGCCTATAGTTGAAAAGGGAACAAAGTCTTTACCAAGTAACTATAAACCTGTTAGTTTAACTTCTATAGTCAGAAAGATACTGGAGAGTTTAATACAAGAACATATAGACGAGTTCCTGCTGGAAAAAAAATATTTTAAGCAACATACAGCATGGGTTTACGAAAAACAGACGTTGTCAAACAAATCTGATTTCTTTTTGTGAAGAGGTAAGTAAAACCTTGGACAGAGGGGTGATTGTGGACGTAGTATACTTGGATTTTGCTAAAGTGTTTGACACATTTCCCCAGTCCCCACACACGGCTATTGTGTAAGGCAAAGTCTACAGGCTTGGAAATATCAGTTTGTAAATGGACAGAAAACTGGCTAAAAGTCAGAATTCAGAGAGTGGTCGTTAATGATTCATTCTCTGAATGGTCTAAGGTCATCAGTGGCGTACCCCAAGGTTCAGTGTTGGGACCCTTACTTTTTAGTACCTTTATAAATAATATAGGGTCTGGGATTAAAAGTACCATTTCAGTCTTTGCAGATGACACCAAACTATGCAGTAGAATAACGTCCTTACAGGATGTCTCTAATTTACAAACCGACCTCAGTGCACTGTCTAATTGGGCGAATATGTGGCAGATGAGGTTTAATGTTTATAAATGTAAAGTTATGCACTTGGGGGCTAAGAATATGCATGCATCATACATACTAGGGGGACTACAACTGGGGGAACCCATAGTGAAGAAGAATCTGGGAATTTTGGTAGATCATAAGCTCAATTCAGATGCAGTTCAGTTTTGAGCACTAGTTCTGGGATATCGGGGAACTGGAGAAAGTGCAGAGAAGGGCAACCAAACTGATAAGAGGCATGGAGGAGCTCAGCTATAAGGAAAGATTAGAGGAACTGAATTAGGGATGAGCCGAACACCCCCTGTTCGGTTCGCACCAGAACATGCGAACAGGCAAAAAATTAGTTCAAACACGCGAACACCGTTAAAGTCTATGGGACACGAACATGAATAATCAAAAGTGCTAATTTTAAAGGCTTATATGCAAGTTATTGTCATAAAAAGTGTTTGGGGACCTGGGTCCTGCCCCAGGGGACATGGATCAATGCAAAAAAAAGTTTTAAAAATGGCCGTTTTTTCGGGAGCAGTGTTTTTAATAATGCTTAAAGTGAAACAATAAAAGTGTAATATCCCTTTAAATTTCGTACCTGGGGGGTGTCTATAGTATGCTTGTAAAGGGGCGCATGTTTCCCTTGTTTAGAACAGTCTGACAGCAAAATGACATTTCAAAGGAAAAAAAGTCATTTAAAACTACTTGCGGCTATTAATGCATTGCCGGTCCGACAATACACATAGAAGTTCATTGATAAAAACAGCATGGGAATTCCCCACAGGGGAACCCCGAACCAAAATGAAAAAAAAAATGACGTGGGGGGTCCCCTAAATTCTATACCAGGCCCTTCAGGTCTGGTATGGATTTTAAGGGGAACCCCGTGCCAAAATTAAAAAAAAAAAATGGCATGGGGTCCCCCTAAAAATCCATACCAGACCCTTATCCGATCCCACAACCTGGCAGGCCGCAGGAAAAGAGGGGGGATGAGAGAGCGTCCCCCCCTCCTGAACCGTACCAGGCCACATGCCCTCAACATTGGGAGGGTGCTTTGGGGTAGCCCCCCAAAACACCTTGTCCCCATGTTGATGAGGACAAGGGCCTCATCCCCACAACCCTGACCGGTGGTTGTGGGGGTCTGCGGGCGGGGGGCTTATTGGAATCTGGAAGCCCCTTTAACAAGGGGACCCCCAGATCCCGGCCCTGCCCCCTGTGTGAAATGGTAATGGGGTACAAAAGTACCCCTACCATTTCAATAAAAAACTGTCAAAAATGTTAAAAATGACAAGAGACGGTTTTTGACAAGTCCTTTATTTAAATGCTTCTTCTTTCTTCTTTCTTCTATCTTCTATCTTCCTTTGGTTTCTTCCTCCATCTTCTTCTTCTGGTTCTTCCTCCGGTGTTCTTGTCCAGCATCTTCCTCCGCGGCGTCTTCTTCCCTTCTTCTCCTCGGGCCGCTCCGCATCCATGATGGCATGGAGGGAGGCTCCCGCTCTTCTCTTCATCTTCTTCTCTTCATCTTCTTCTCTTCATCTTCTTCTCTTCATCTTCTTTTTTGGCCACTCCGCATCCATGATGGCATGGAGGGAGGCTCCCGCTGTGTGACGCTTCTCCTCTTCTGATGGTTCTTAAATAACGGGGGTGCGGGGTCACCCTCTTACGCACGGTGACTTGACGGGACTTTCCTGTGGCGACACGGGGAATGCCACAGGGAAGTCCCGTCATGTCCCCTTGCATCAGAGGGGGGCGGGTTCACCGGGTGGCCCCTCCCCCCATTATTTAAGAACCGTCAGAAGAGGAGAAGCGTCACACAGTGAGAGCCTCCCTCCATGCCATCATGGATGAGGAGCGGCCTGAGGAGAAGAAGGGAAGAAGACGCCGACGACGCGGAGGAAGATGCTGGACGAGAACACCGGAGGAAGAACCAGAAGAACCAGAAGAAGAAGAAGATGGAGGAAGAAACCAAAGGAAGATAGAAGAAAGAAGAAGCATTTAAATAAAGGAATTGTCAAAAACTGTCTCTTGTCATTTTTAACATTTTTGACAGTTTTTTAGTAAAATTGTAAAAGTACTTTTGTACCCCCTTACCATTTCACACAGGGGGGAGGGCCGGGATCTGGGGGTCCCCTTGTTAAAGGGGGCTTCCAGATTCCGATAAGCCCCCTGCCTGCAGACCCCCACAACCACCGGCCAGGGTTGTGGGGACGAGGCCCTTGTCCTCATCAACATGGGGACAAGGTGTTTTGGGGGCTACCCCAAAGCACCCTCCCAATGTTGAGGGCATGTGGCCTGGTATGGTTCAGGGGGGCGCTCTCTCGTCCCCCCCTCTTTTCCTGCGGCCTACCAGGTTGCGTGTTCGGATAAGGGTCTGGTATGGATTTTTGGGGGGACCCCACGCCGTTTTATTTTTTAATTTTGGTGCGGGGTTCCCCTTAAAATCCATACCAGACCTGAAGGGTCTGGTATAGATTTTGAGGGGGACCCTAGGCCATTTTTTTTTTAAATTTTGGCCGGGGTTCCCCTTAATATCCATACCAGACCTGAAGGGCCTGGTATGGAATTTAGGGGGATCCCCCACGTCATTTTTTTTTTAAATTTTGGTTCTTATCAATGAACTTCTATGTGTATTGTTGGACCGGCAATTCATTAATAGCCGCGAGTAGTTTAAATGACTTTTTTCCTTTGAAATGTCATTTTGCTGTCAGACTGTTCTAAACAGGTGAAACATGCGCCCCTTTACAGACATACTATAGACACCCCCCAGGTATGAAATTTAAAGGGATATCACACTTTTATTGTTTCACTTTAAGCATTATTAAAATCACTGCTCCCGAAAAAACGGTTGTTTTTAAAACTTTTTTTGCATTGATCCATGTCCCCTGGGGCAGGACCCAGGTCCCTAATCACTTTTTATGACAATAACATGAATATAAGCCTTTAAAATTAGCACTTTTGATTTCTCCCATAGACTTTTAAAGGGCATTCCGCGGCATTCGAATTTGCCGCGAACACCCCAAATTGTTCGCTGTTCGGCGAACTTGCGAACATCCGTTGTTCGAGTCGAACATGAGTTCGACTTGAACTCAAAGCTCATCCCTAAACTGAATGTATTCTCTCTTGAGAAGA